>NC_139459.1:97250833-97877500 GCF_057233095.1 Heloderma suspectum | reverse complement strand
TTGTGCAAATCAGGCTAGTGACTGGGACTGCTTGGTTAGAGACCCTGGTGCAGCTGGGTCACTTTAGACACTGGACTTAATGGTCATATGGGGGGTCCTTTAGATAGCCAGGTGCATTACTTCAGTGGTGAAGTGCACAACCAATATTTCCCTTCACCCCAAACTATCATTCCATGTTTTACTACTGCTTCTATATTCCTGATAGGTTAGACAGCAACCCAAAAACTATTTACCAACCCTGATAAAATGATGATGATG
The DNA here is from genome assembly GCF_057233095.1 of Heloderma suspectum. Lineage (NCBI taxonomy): Eukaryota > Metazoa > Chordata > Lepidosauria > Squamata > Helodermatidae > Heloderma > Heloderma suspectum. Next base: position 97,877,242 of record NC_139459.1, on the reverse strand, counting down.
ATGAAGAAGAAGAAGAAGAAGAAGAAATACTCTGAGCATTCTCACTTTAAACTCATTTTAATCATAGAACCATCAAGACTACAGGAATAAAGTAGAGTTTGCTTCTGCTGCCTTGATGCCTTCATCATCTGCCTCTCTCTGGGTGCTCATGGAGAGGGGGCTGCACTTCAGCCCAAGGTCCAGTTCTACCTGCACCACTAGTCAGTCATCTTAGAAGCAATGAAAGAATACGAAGAATGTGTTTTTAAAAACCCCGATTGGCCGCCCCACGATCTCCGCTTGCTTTGCAAGTGGACGCTCGGTCGTGGTTGATAGCGGCGGCACCCCGCCTTCTTGATAGTAACTTTGATTTCAGTGGAACTTCCAAGGCAACGTGCGTGGCGTTGTACTATGAAGCGGGCGGTGGGGGCGGGGAGACCATCTCTTTCTCTTCACCCCAACTCCAAGTTCTTCATCCGTCCCCCCGTCCCCCCCAAAGAGTCACCGGCCAAGATCCGTTAAGTTCGTCAGGCTTGAGGCTAGAAATACTTTGCACATTTACTCGAGAGTAAGCCAGATGAAAGTCGTGGGACTTGTCTCTAGTAGATACGCTTAGGATCGGGCTGGACGTCCCACTGAAACCAATGCAACAAGCGAACGAGGAAACAACTTCAGGAGGATCGGGACGGCCCAAATTTTATGCCCGTTCCTTATCTTCTTTCCAAGTCATGTGCTACTATTTTCGAACCCATCAGACTTCAGCAACTCTTTTTTTCTTTCCGTAACACGCTATTAAAACAAAATTAACACTGGTGGTCGTGGGGGGTGGGGGGTGGGGGGTGGAAGCTGCTTTGCGCAGTTATTCTCAGTCATGCAACTTCGAATCAGGGAAGAAGGATGAGATTCAAGATGGCTAAAACTTGCAGGGATGCTGCAGTATCAAATCATGTTTAGTTTTTTGACACTAAGATCTCATTTGATGAACCTGCATTCTCACTTATTTCCGTCCAGAGAGGCAAAAGATCGTCAGTTACAAACGGCAATTCTGTCGCAGCATCCGTGACATTGACCAACCATTTAGAAAGAAAGGAAAACTTATGCTGGGGCTGGATGCTAATGGGGAGTGAAAATCGGGACCAGCTCTTTAGGGTCACTGCGAAAGCAGAGGTGGGTTTTTTTTAAAACAAAACAAGACACGACACGACACGACACTGAATCACTACACGGGAACCAATCCCATTCCCTGACATGGCGCTCAGGATGTTGGATATCGGTCCATCAGCTAGTCAGACAAACAGAGCAGTACGAGAGCTACCAGGAACTGGAGGTGGGTTTGCTGTCCGAAGGTCCCCGATTCCCACCCCCTCGCCCGGTTTTCTCTGGCACTTGTTTCCCACCCCACCCCCACCCCCACCCCCGAGCATTTCCCACTGAAATCAACGGGATTCTATTTGAGGAGCAGCGGGGTGGTGGGGGGGGGGAGGCCGCTGTTCAGCCGGGGCTTCTGCGGCGAGACAAGCGAGCACCGCCGCCCTGGCTCCTGGGGGGAAGGGCGCCCTCTCTTCCGCCCCTGGCTTTGCCGGGGCGCGGGGGGGCGGGGCTGCCTCCCCGAGCGCCGCGGGGCGCCTGCTGCCCTGCCCCCTGCTCAGCCCTTGTTGCTGTCACCCGAGCATCCTTCCCGGATGGAGAGGGCCGGAGCGCCCGACACTTGGGGCGGCTGGCAGAGGCGGCAGCCTGCTCGGGCGCAGCCAGGCCGGCACCACGAGAGCTCTGCTGCCTGCAACGCAAGCTGCGGCGGCAGCGCCCAGGGACGGGGGGGGGCTTTCCTTTGGCAAAGCCCCTCCGAGGCAGACCTCTTGCAGGAGCTGCCAGCGTCGGTGACAGGGCGGCGGCGGCGGGGGGTGGAGAATGGGTCCCAGGGGGGCAATCAGACTTGAGACGAGCGATTTCTTTTTGGCTAAAAGGGAGGGGGGGAGTAAAGATATATAGATAGACTCTGAGCGAAGGTGAGGAGAGGGAGGGAGGGAGGGGGGGTCGAGCGCTAATTGCAGCCACCCGGGGGCACAGCCTGGCTGCCAGCCCCCCTCGACAGCAGCCAATATTTGGATAGCGTGTAATTTGTACAGCCTCCCCCCCGCCCCTCCTGAAATCTGAACCCGTCTCTGCCTGATGCCAATGAAATTAGCAGGAGATGCTTTGCCTCCGCCTAATTGCCTCGCCGCTTCCAAGCAGCAGGTCAGACGGACGCAGGCAGGACGGGAGCTTCGGCAACTTTGATCGGAGCCCACCCGCAAACTCAGCGGGGGCGGGGGCGGGGGCGGGGGGGACACCCACGACCGACGGCTCCCCACGCGATACCGACCTTGCCCCTAAATGACCGCGGCGTTTACTCAGTGGGTAGCGCTGTCGGGTATATGTGGCAAGCAGCGCAGGGAATCGTGCTCGGCCAGGGCTGTATGGCCCCAAAGAATAAGAGACCTTCGGTTTGCGATCGCCTAAACCATTTTGCTACAGTTATCGTTTCACACTGACCGAACTGAAGAGTGAGAGTCCATAACCACCATCTGGATAATCTGTAGCGCAGAGTCAAGTCCAGCAAGAAAGTAACGCTTCCTACCTTTTTCGTCGGAAGCGTGGGATAGCAATCATTTAAATAAACCAGTAGTATTTCCCTCTAGGTTGTTGTTGTTTTATCCCTTTTTGCGTCGAAAGCGACAGCTGTCTAGTCGTGTGTGTCTCCCCTCCCCCCTTCTAATAAAAAAGTGCTTGGAAGTTGGCTGTGTGTGTTTTGTTTTGCTGCCGCATTTGATTAGGAGTGGAAAAATCGGACCGGCCTAAACGCCGTTGATGACAACAGTTCAACACTGCGGAGGGTGCGCGCGCCAATAACGTGTGAATGAGAGGGCGAGCGGGGGTTGATGACCCGCTGCTGGCCATAGGCCCAAGAAACCTTTTCCTTCCCTTCCTGTTCCCCACTGACCCATGGTCGCCGCAGCCCCCTTTTAGGTTTGGCAGAGTGCTGCTCTCCGATCACGAAAATGCCGTAATGGGTGAGAAGTTCTCTTTTATTTTGGGAAGGCTGGCGAGTCGTATCCTGGCCCCAGAGTTGAGTTATTCAACCTGATCACTAGTTTTTACTACTCTTATCGCTGATCGCCTATTTAGTGATTCTATACGCTCTACAGAACGGCAGAACGGTACGGTTTACATACACCCCAGTCCCACACAGTTTCATTTGGAAGTAAAATTGCCCTCATTTCAATGGAACTTGCTTCTAGTTCCGTGTTGACTTGACAATGGGTTACAGAGAAATGGCCCTCCTAAACACAAAGGGAAAGTGTGCTGAAATTAGTAGGATTTACTTTAAAGGAAGATGGGATGTAATTTCACAGTCAGTTACCACGAAAATCAGCGACAGCATTGTCATCAACAGTTGGTGGTGGATCCCTCCGTACACCTCAATCCTAAAAACCGTTACTTTAAAAGTGTAGTCCAACTAAAGTCAGCAATAATTTATTCGGTATAGAGCATATCTTCATCAACTTCCTATCCCGATCCGCAGCCCGTTATGATCAGTGAGGTTTACGGTAGAAATCAGGCACAATCGGGATACCAGTTTAATTTTCTCCACCTTTTATTCTACCTTTGGCATTTCCATCATAGCCCTGTTTACTTGGAAGCAAGTCTTGTTGAGTCCGCTGGAACTTACTTCCCAGTAAATGTTTTTGAATAAGGAAAATTTGGTGGACTATCAGAAAAAGAAGGAAAAAAGCAGATTTCTATACAGCGCGATGTCTACTCCTGTCTACTCAGAAGTATGTCTCGCTGGAGGGCATTCCTAAGTAAATCTGCTTGGGATGGTAGCTTTCATAATTAACTTCACTAACGCTGCAATCCTTGCCATTCTTATTGGGGGCGTATTGAACACATTGGGGCTTACTTTGGAGTAAGCCTACCACGGTTTGAGCTGTGTTACTCACTAACCTCATTACTGGAGTACCTGTTATAACATGACGCAAAATAAATTCTAGCAATGGGTGTAATCGCTCTCTCTCTCTCTCTCTCTCTCTCTGTTTCCCCAACTGAGCCTAAGGCAGCCTTAGCCATTCCTAGGCAGAAATCTTCCCAAGCCCGTTCAGCGCAGGACTTCCAAAATAGGGATTGGGACCCCAATTTGGAGTCCTAACACGCCTTATAAGCGGCTCGTGGCTCTTATTTCGGCGGGGTGGTGAATCCGCTCTGGGTTTTGGTCAGAACCAGTCGGAACTCTAAAGGTGCTGTCTAAAGTGCGGAACCCTATTCTCAGAGTGGGTTCAGCACCTTGGATAGCTCCTCTGGAGTTCTGGCTGAAACCCAGAACGGATTCAGCGCCCTACCCAAATAGGAGCCACCAGCCTGCACAGAGTTTCCTTTGACGTCGCGCCTCGCTTCTAACACTAAGTGCCAGGCATGAGCCATACAAGAGGGGAGGAGGCATTCTTGGGTGGGGGTGCGGCGGGTGGGAACCGATTCCCAGGACAGACGCGAAGGCGAGATGCGTGTAGCTCGAGTGGCTGTGTGAGTGGTGGGCGCTGGGGAAGCGGAGAGGGGAGCGGGAGCCGTCTTACCCGGCAGCGCGAGAGAGGCGATTGAAGGGCCCCCTCCAGATTCGCATCGCCGCGCGTGTCCCTGGCCCCACCTCGTCCGCTTAAGGAGCGGAGTGGGGCGGGGGGAGCAGGCGACCGGCGGCTCCTCGCGTCCCCTAAGCCTCCGTCATGTGATGCTAAGGAAGCCGGAGCGAGGCGGGGGCTTCGGCACTCTGGCCAGGGACCGGCACAAAACTGAGCAGGGAAGCGCGCCGAGGCACAAACCCAGACGCCGACGCCGACGCCGCCTCCCAGCCCCCGCCGCCGCCTCTTTCTGCGCCTTTTTCTGCGGCGGCCAAGCGCTCCGGCCACTGCGACGCCCCGCGCTGCCTGGGGCGCCTTTCCCCGGACACTGGGAGGCGATCCCTCCCTCCGTGCCTCGCAGGCAGCTGGCAGCCGGGCCGAACTCTCCCACCCCCGCCCCCCAGCACCGCCCTCGGCCCGCCGCCCTCGGAAGCCCGCGCGCGCACGCCAGCTCTGCCCGGGCGGCAAAGCCCCGCCGCTCTTCCCGGCAGGCTCGCGGGACCCGGCCGGGCACACAGGGGCCGGGGGCGCTTTTGCTGAGCTCTCCGCCAGCGCCGCCGCCGCCTCCCCGGCGCCGGCTTGGTCCAGAGCCGGGAACTCTGCGGCGGGAAGGCCCGCCTCTTCGCGGGGCTCTCGGCGCTCTGGCTGAGCCGAGCCCGAGCCCGAGCCCAGCCCGAGCCCGAGCCGGCCGGAGAGCGAAGGCGGCCAAGCGCGGCGCACCGGGCCGGAAGGCCAAGTTTCTCCTAACTCGGAATCGAGGCCAAGCTGGGAGATGGAGCAGCCGAGGAGCGGCGCCGATTTCGTGACTACGGGTTAAAGCTCTTCCCGCCAGCAGGCAACGGGGTGGGGGTGAAGGGAGGAAAAGTTGCACATTTCTGTCCCGCCGGTAGCGGAGGGATGGTCGGAGACGCGGGATGGGCTCTTAGGAACCCGGGAAGCTGCCTTATACCGCGTCAGGCCATCAGGCCATCTTGCTCAGTGTTGTCGGCCCTGGCTGGCAGCGGCGCTCTTCCGAACCCTACCGGGAGATGCCGAGCATCGAACCTGTGACCCCCTGCAGGCGAAGCAGCTGCTCTACCCCCGAGCTACAGTCTCAAGCGGGCTTCCTCGGCGGAATATCCCTTTGGCACGAACAGGCTTTGCTTCGGAGCGAATGCGTGTAGCATCGGAGCGCCAGTCCTAGAGGGAACGTGTGAAGGCGGAGACCAGGGCTAATCGCGATCTCTATCGCCCTCTGGCAACCCAGATCCGCGGGACAAGACAAACGGGGCAGGAGTTTCGGGGGGGGCGGGGTTCCTTCCCTGGCGAGGCTTTGGCTGCAGGTCCACCAAGGGCTGCTGGAATGCCTGGGAGTGTTCTGACGAGACGCGGCGAGCGCCTGGACAGCTCCGTTGCCCCCGGGGCGTGATGAATGGACACCCATCCGGGGGGCCCAGGAGGTGATCCGAGCGCGTGGGTCCTTCTCGCGGCTCCGCCAGGCGGGCGGCGGCGGCGTGGGGCGGGCATGTGCCATGCCTCGCCCGGGCAAGAGCTCCTACAGTGACCAGAAGCCGCCCTACTCGTACATCTCGCTGACGGCCATGGCCATCCAGCACTCGGCCGAGAAGATGCTCCCGCTGAGCGACATCTACAAGTTCATCATGGAGCGCTTCCCCTACTACCGCGAGCACACGCAGCGCTGGCAGAACTCGCTGCGCCACAACCTCTCCTTCAACGACTGCTTCATCAAGATCCCGCGGCGGCCCGACCAGCCGGGCAAGGGCAGCTTCTGGGCGCTGCACCCGGACTGCGGGGACATGTTCGAGAACGGCAGCTTCCTCCGGCGCAGGAAGCGCTTCAAGGTGCCGCGGCCCGAGCCCCACATGCCGGCGGCGGGCAAGGCCGGCGGCGTGCTGCACCCGCACCTCAGCCACTACTTCCACCCGCAGCCGCCGCCGCCGCCGCCCCTCCAGCCCCCGGCTGCGGGCAAGGGCCATCCGGACTCCACGGTGGCGGCCGTCGCCGCCGTCGGACGCTTGCCGCAGTTCCCGCCCTACAGCCCCGCGCCCGGCTTCAAGCACCCCTTCGCCATCGAGAACCTCATCGGGCGAGACTACAAGGGGGTCCTGCAGGGCGGCGGGCTGCCGCTGGCCTCGGTGATGCACCACCTGGGCTACCCGGTGGCCGGCCAGCAGATCAGCACCATGGTCAGCTCCGTGTGGCCCCACGTGGGCGTGATGGAGCCCGTCGGCGGCATGCCCCTGGCCGCCGGGGAGTACGGACCCTTCGGCGTGCCGGTCAAGGCCCTCTGCCACCCTCCGCCCACACAGACGCTGCCGGCCATCCCCGTGCCCATCAAGCCCACCCCGGCCATGCCCCCAGCCGCTGCCATCCCTGCCCTGGCAGTCAGCCAGGCGACGCAGCAGCAGCAGCAGCAGCTCTGCCCGGCGGCCGCGTCGCCGAGCTCGTCTTCTTCCCTCCATGAACAGACGCCGCCAAACTCCTCCGAGGGCAAAAGCGCCCTACATTCCGCCTTGGTGCACGCCTAAAAAGGGGGCGCGGAGAGAGGACACTGAGGCGCACATCCTGTAGGAAACACGTGCATAGGGCAAAGCATGGCCCTGGCCAGTGGGGAGTGTTTGGGGAAAACATTGTTTTGTTGTTGTTGTTGTTATTTTATTATTTTTTATTATTATTAACGATGATCTGAATTCTTCTGAAGTCTGTATTTTAATTGTTGTACAATCAGAGTGTTGAGAGCCAGGTTCAGGTAAGAGTTTCTGTGTTATATGTTTACCATAATAAACTCAAAAGTAATTATGTTAATTTTTCTAGGTATCTTGGGAGATAGCTTAAGCTGACTTTGACTTGAATTGCTATACAAAACGACTCCCCAAACTTCAGGATCCAATCCTAAAACTGCAACCCTTCACATTCTAAGTTCCACTGAAGTCACTGGGGCAGCAAGACAATGTGTACAGAATTAGGATGTAAAATTTTCACCCCTAGGCCACTTACTTGGAAGTAAGTTCCAGTTAATCAATACAATGCTTCATCATAAGAGAAGTGCCAAATTACTTTCCTACATGCACACATATTGGAGTCCTAGTGGAGACTCAGGCAGACTTATTTTCATGTAAACATATTTTAGAATGGGGTGTTCTTGAAGAAAGTCCACTTGGTATTTTCCAGGAAATTCATGCCCAGGAAAGTATTTTAGCATGGCGGTCTATGAGTGCAATCCAGAGCTATAAAAACAAACAACAAAACACACACACACAACTAGAATATTGCCATTGGCTTGTATCCTATGAGATGTACCATGACATCTTTTACTGGGATTCCTTCTGTTAGCTTAAGAGTAGGCAAGCTTGAGTTACATAGAACTCTTCATCAGCCAGCCTAACACTGCCTATCCCAAACTACTAAGAATAGATCAAACATGTGGCAAGTAGCAAGCCAAGAAGATGGAGAACAGGTACTTCGAAAAATTAGCCAGTATCAAACTAAGGATGACACAGAGCAGAACAAACCATGGCTATAGATGGATGAGATTCATTTGGAATTTGCTGCTCTTGGTCTTGTTACAACTTTGTGAACTAAAATTTTGGAAACCTAATATACTGAAACAGTATGGCTGGAATTTCCCAGTAACAACAGAATTTTTAAACTAAGCTGTGCATTATGGATTGAGAGAACTACAAATGTACTTTATATAACTGTTTTGATATCCATCTCAGATTTATATTGAGCTGCGACTTCTTTTCCCCCTGAAATGGTGCCCTAAGCTATTAGTGTTGACAATAGCAAGCAATAAGAGATTAAAAAGTAAACTTAAAAAGGAGAAATGACCAGAGATTAAAAGGGGAAATCGTTTAAACCCAAAGGGCTGTTTTTTATAGCCTTTGAAAATTGTGAAAATTTTGTCATATGAAAGTAAAGAGATGAATAATTGGAGTGAAACATTTCACATAGAGCCCTTTAGTGAGGTTTATGCATTCGATGTAATATTGTTGTGTAAATGTGGAAGACCTGTCCTATCATTTCCCTGTTCTGAAAACATTTTTTTTTAAATTCTCCTGCTTGTGGATAATGTTTATCACAACACGTTTATTGTTCCTACTGGTATATATCGCTCTTTTATACATGTGGCTTTGCTCTGTGCTTATCCCACTTGAGTGTGAAAACTAAATGCTGATGGAAGAGAAGTATCCGAAAAAGTTTTCTATCAAAAACAACAACAACCCTCTTACATGAGAAGCACTTTACACAGGGAAAAAAAACCCTCCTGTGAGAGGAGGGAATGATCAAGCAGAGATTTCTGGAGGTCAGCTTTTGAGCTTTGCTTTTGGTCCCAGCTGGTTTGTGAATTACTGTTGTTGCAGCCTTACTGTACACCATTGTTTTCATTAAAATGGCTTGTTGGCTTCCTTGTTCTAACCCTGATACTTAGGGTTTCTTTTCTTCCCTTAAAGAAAGTGGTGTTCGTCATAACATAACTGTGCACATTAGAAATCTTTCTGATGCCATAGTATAGTTTGGGGTGTGTACTCTTGAACTGAGGAATAACTGATCTACAATTTAACCACTTTGGTCAAAGGACTGAGGTTTAGGTCACAACAAACCCTCTGAAGTCCTATTTCAAAATGCATTGGTTTGTATGGATTGAGGCATATTTTGGAGGGGAAATCTCTACCCTCCAGTCCAGTGTCATCTTTCTTTTACACCCCAGTCTAAGCACAGGTGCCTGGAAGGAAGTCCCATTTATTTCAAGAGTACTGACTATTAAGTTAATATGCTTGGTATGAGGGTGCCAGGCAGCTAATTCTCCTAAGAGCTCTTGTTTGTCTTAAGCTCAAATATGCATCATATCTCGGCAAATGGAAGAAAGTGTGTGTGTGTGTGTGTGAGAGAGAGAGAGAGAGAGAGAGAGAAAAGAGTCCATTTTAAAGGGATAAAGTGAGTCTGCTCTTTCTTTCTGAAAGTATAGGTGGGAAGGGTGTGTGTGTGTGTAAAGGCCAATCTTTGATTTTACTGAAGTAAAACAACAACATGTTTTCTACATTGTAGGAATGGCCTATTCAGAACCTTTTGCTCTTCATTCTAGCCTAGAATGTATTAATCCCTAACTACAGTCATTAATCCCTAACTAGAAAGTCAAGCTAAAGCCGCAAAGCTACAATCCTGCATGGAAGCAAGTTCCATTGTACTTAGTGGGATGTCTTTCTAAATAAAGGTGTTCTGGCCAGGATGGGGGTGATGACACCCAAATCTGATGCTGGACAGCTAGTGGCTTAAACCTTTGTCTTATCTAGTTTAAGGCTCTAGTCTAAGTCTGTGACCATAACCCTTACTCATTGGAATGGGCCTTGCTTATGAATAAATGTGTATTCATAATACACATGGGTACGGCTGGGGTATAATATTTGAGTTCCAAATACGGTTACAGGGAAGCAAGCACCATTCATTTGCTTTGCAAATCTTGGCATTCCATCCCAATTATTTATGCAAAAGTGTTGTTGATTTTAATGGCTTTTTAAAATTTTCATCTCTGAAATAAATGTGTTTATGGTTAGAGTATCCAAAAGGGAACCCTATTCTTTTCTTCATGGCCTCCTCTGATAATATCTTTGTTTCCTTGAGTGTCTGGTCACTTTTGAGTTAGCAGGAATCTCATGTCATCATTCAGTTTTTGATGCAACAATTATACCCAAATTGCAAACTGGCAAATATGTTTTTAAAATCTTGAAACCTGAGCAGAAGGTCTATATTGTATTTCCCACTGGATTTTGTCTGTTGATCAGGCTAATGAAGTTTAATATTGTGATAAGATTATATGTTAGCTGCTCCTAAATCCATTCAAACTCTTTTAAAACTGGAAATGTTCATCCACATCTAATAATTCATTTTAAGGCCAATTCAACTATAATTTGATGTAAATGTGGCTCTTCTTGTATGTCACAGGTTTGCATCAAGTTTCAGGAATGAAGTGGAGGTGATTTTGACTCTTTCCTCAATTTTTAAAAATGAATGGCTTTTGTATTTTGTTTTCTACATTGCTAATTTCAGCTAGTTTGTCTCCTAACAAAGAAGGAATTAGGGCATCTTGAACACAGAACTGGCTTTCACTGGCTTCAGTAGGAATATAATCTGATTTCATAGTTTTATATTGTTTAAAGAGATTCATTGACTTCTAAATTGCTTTATCTAAACAAGGTGTGTGTGTGTGTGCGCGCGCGCGCGCACGTGCACGCTGTTTATCATCACATTTATTTGAAGAGTAAGGAGGCTGAAGAAGCAGAACTCAGGAAAAGAATGAGAACTTGGAAGCTGCTTGATAATTGCATCAAGTGTTTAAAATTGTGAGGTACTTGGGAATATTAATCTAAAATACGTTTAAAAACTAAGAAAAAAGCAAAAGTAGTTGACAGAACATCATCTATGGATAGTGGACCCATCACTTCAGCCACTGTAGGCAATGGGCCATTTTGCCTTCCCAGCAGTGACAGGCTGAATAGAATCCCTGAATAGAATTCCCTCGATATTAACAGTAGTGACTCTGGATTATTTTCTTGCTTTGTTTTCAAGTGGATCAGAAACAGGTTGTACTCTGATGGCAAGTACAGGTAAATCACAGCATATCTTCGGTATGGAAGTTCAGTTCTTAACACAGCTGATGAGTAGTCTTTTCCTCATCACTATTCATAACAGGAAGACCCTGCTTCTTGTTATTATCGCTGGAGTTAGACTCTCTTTGTCTGAAAAGAGATGGCATTCATATTGGGTTATCCTTGTAATGGAAGGTATAGTTAATTTCCGTATAGAAAAATGCTGAATAAAATGGGTTCGTTCCCAGTTTAAATAGATTTAATTATAATCCCTTCTTCCCGTTTGAAGCTGAGTGAAGGAGACGAAGCAAGAGATAAAGAAGTGTGATGCTGAAATTGAAAGCTTCTCCCCAAAACAGAGAAAAAATTTGGGCAATTCAGGCTAGTAGCAGGGAGAGTTTCGTTACTGAGCCTAAGGAGCAAAGAAGGGACAGGAAGAACTCGCTACATTTCTGATCAACTGCCTCACGATCTCCGCTGTGGCTCATAACTTACTCTGGCAGTGGGTGGCTCCACATTGCAAATGCCTTGAAAGTAACTTTCAGAGGAACTTCTAACTTAACCTGCCTGGCATGGCAGCGCGCAGCTTACCGTTGTGGGGGGGGGGGGAGAGAGAGAGAGAGAGAGAGAGAGACCCCCAATCTGTTCTTTTCATCCTAGCTTCACAATCTTGCGCCCCGTCTCGAGAGGCACTGGTCCGGATCCGTTAACGTTCGTCATGATTCAGGTTTGAAATATCTTGCGAACTTACTTGAGGGTAAGGCAGATTAAAGTCGTGGGGCTTTTTCCATAGGATCGGGTTGTACGTCCAACTGAAGCCAACGCAACAGGATTATCAGAACTTTCGCTGGATCGGGGTCGAACAGTCCTCGTCCTGTCTTAAACAGGACTTCCTTCCAAGTAACGTGGCACGATACAGAAATGCAATCTTGCCTTTCCTTCCTTTATAATTTCTATAAACAAATTAACACAAACAGCGCTTCTTAAAAGAGGTGCCTTACTCAAGCCCCCACCTTAATTTGATTTAGGGTAGGGGGGCGATGACCAAAGCACCCCGGGGGGTCCAAATCGCAATTTCAAAACCAGATTTTCTGACACTAAGATCTGATGTAGAAAGAACCAGCATTCTTCTGACACGTAGCACCGCCGGATTTCAATGCATTCTAAAATCCTTCATTCGAGAAGGACTGGCAAATTTAAGGTTGTGTGAGACACCCCATCTAATGTTGTGTCGTGCATTGGGAAAGCAATAACCTTAAGCTGCCTGAGCATTATTTGGGTTGGACTTCATACATCAAAAAGGGAGGAAAAAATATGGCCAGTACTACCAATCGAACTTGACTTCGGGTATTTCCTAAGACGAGGATTTCCATACAGAGAGGCAAAAGATCGTCAGTTACAAACGGCAATTCTGTCGCAGCATCCGTGACATTGACCAACCATTTAGAAAGAAAGGAAAACTTATGCTGGGGCTGGATGCTAATGGGGAGTGAAAATCGGGACCAGCTCTTTAGGGTCACTGCGAAAGCAGAGGTGGGTTTTTTTTAAAACAAAACAAGACACGACACGACACGACACTGAATCACTACACGGGAACCAATCCCATTCCCTGACATGGCGCTCAGGATGTTGGATATCGGTCCATCAGCTAGTCAGACAAACAGAGCAGTACGAGAGCTACCAGGAACTGGAGGTGGGTTTGCTGTCCGAAGGTCCCCGATTCCCACCCCCTCGCCCGGTTTTCTCTGGCACTTGTTTCCCACCCCACCCCCACCCCCACCCCCGAGCATTTCCCACTGAAATCAACGGGATTCTATTTGAGGAGCAGCGGGGTGGTGGGGGGGGGGAGGCCGCTGTTCAGCCGGGGCTTCTGCGGCGAGACAAGCGAGCACCGCCGCCCTGGCTCCTGGGGGGAAGGGCGCCCTCTCTTCCGCCCCTGGCTTTGCCGGGGCGCGGGGGGGCGGGGCTGCCTCCCCGAGCGCCGCGGGGCGCCTGCTGCCCTGCCCCCTGCTCAGCCCTTGTTGCTGTCACCCGAGCATCCTTCCCGGATGGAGAGGGCCGGAGCGCCCGACACTTGGGGCGGCTGGCAGAGGCGGCAGCCTGCTCGGGCGCAGCCAGGCCGGCACCACGAGAGCTCTGCTGCCTGCAACGCAAGCTGCGGCGGCAGCGCCCAGGGACGGGGGGGGGCTTTCCTTTGGCAAAGCCCCTCCGAGGCAGACCTCTTGCAGGAGCTGCCAGCGTCGGTGACAGGGCGGCGGCGGCGGGGGGTGGAGAATGGGTCCCAGGGGGGCAATCAGACTTGAGACGAGCGATTTCTTTTTGGCTAAAAGGGAGGGGGGGAGTAAAGATATATAGATAGACTCTGAGCGAAGGTGAGGAGAGGGAGGGAGGGAGGGGGGGTCGAGCGCTAATTGCAGCCACCCGGGGGCACAGCCTGGCTGCCAGCCCCCCTCGACAGCAGCCAATATTTGGATAGCGTGTAATTTGTACAGCCTCCCCCCCGCCCCTCCTGAAATCTGAACCCGTCTCTGCCTGATGCCAATGAAATTAGCAGGAGATGCTTTGCCTCCGCCTAATTGCCTCGCCGCTTCCAAGCAGCAGGTCAGACGGACGCAGGCAGGACGGGAGCTTCGGCAACTTTGATCGGAGCCCACCCGCAAACTCAGCGGGGGCGGGGGCGGGGGCGGGGGCGGGGGGGACACCCACGACCGACGGCTCCCCACGCGATACCGACCTTGCCCCTAAATGACCGCGGCGTTTACTCAGTGGGTAGCGCTGTCGGGTATATGTGGCAAGCAGCGCAGGGAATCGTGCTCGGCCAGGGCTGTATGGCTTGCTGCGTAACGGTGAACTGAACCCAGGTGGCAGTTGTGTGAACGTCCGTGTGCGTATTTTCTTCTCAAAAGTGCTGGGAAATTGGGTGTGTGTGTGTGTGTTTTGCTCCCGTATCCTGAGTATTTTCCCCTTCTGCATTTGTTTAGGAGTGGAAAGATCAAAGCAGGCTAGAAGCCTTTCATTTTATTTCATTTCTTACATTTCTATACCGCCCCATAGCAAAAGCTCTCCGGTCGGTTTACAAAGATATCAACAATTAATGAGCCTTGATGTCAACAATCGAACACCGCGAAGGAGGCGGACTCTGAATATGCGTGCGAGCGGGGGCTGCTGACAGCAGCTCCCAGAAACCTTTTCCTCCGGCTCCCCACTGACCCAGGCAAAGCGTGGTCACCGCAGCCTCCTTTTAGCTCCGGCCTCCGCAGGGCTGCTCTCCGTCAATCGCATAGCGGGTGAGAAGCACGGAACCCTCTTGCTCTCTGGCCTGCCGAGGCTGGCGAGACCGCGTTTCTCTCCAGAGCGGAATTCCCCCCATCACGCCCCCTTCTCACGACTGCCACTCCTTAACGCTTACTTCGTGTTCTATCTCCGCCCTTCCCAACCCGGTGCTCTCCAGATAGGTTTGGTCCACGATGCCCACCATCCCCATCCAGCTGCGCTTGGTGGGCGTTGTAGTCCAACACCTCTAGAGGGCACCAGGCAGGGGAAGGCTGCCTGGTCTGTACGCTCCGGAGAACGTCATAGTCACCGGCGCTCTCTCTGTTCCACCCCAGCGCCCTGCTGGAGAGAGGGGCGACCTTTCAGCCTCGACTCGCCATGCCCTCGCCCGCTGGGGGCGATCGGTGCCTTCCTGCGCGCCCCCCCCCCCCCCAGCTCAGTTAAGGGATAGGAAGGAAGACGCCGCTCGTGTGGCGCGGCGGGCGCGTGGGCGCTCGCTATGCCCGGATCGCCACAAAACAGAGCTGCGTCGAGCCCTTCCAGCCCCAGCCGCCGCCCTTTCTGCGCCGCCGAGGCCCCGCGCTGCCTGGGACGCCTTTCCCGGGACACTGGCAGGCGATCCCTCCCTCCGTGCCTCGCAGGGAGCCGGCAGCCAGGACGACCTCCCGCCCTCGGCCCGCCGCCCTCGGAAGCCCGCGCGCGCACGCCAGCTCTGCCCGGGCGGCAAAGCCCCGCCGCTCTTCCCGGCAGGCTCGCGGGACCCGGCCGGGCACACAGGGGCCGGGGGCGCTTTTGCTGAGCTCTCCGCCAGCGCCGCCGCCGCCTCCCCGGCGCCGGCTTGGTCCAGAGCCGGGAACTCTGCGGCGGGAAGGCCCGCCTCTTCGCGGGGCTCTCGGCGCTCTGGCTGAGCCGAGCCCGAGCCCAGCCCGAGCCCGAGCCCGAGCCGGCCGGAGAGCGAAGGCGGCCAAGCGCGGCGCACCGGGCCGGAAGCCGGGTAGCGGAACTCCCGCCTAACGGCGCCGCCCTACAGTATCTGCTCGGAAGTAGGCCCCAGTGAGCTCCACGAAGCTCACGCCCAGGTGAGCGTGGCTGCAGTGGGCCGCGTCCCCACCGGCTGTAGGACTGAGGCAAGGGCGGCAAGCAGAATGTGGCGGCCGAATCCGGAGATCCTAGAGAGTCGCATTTCAGACAGGGATGGAGGCGCCCCGCGTTGTCTTCCTCTACCAAGCTTCCTGCAAGTAAAGAACTAACGCAGAGGGGAAAGGTCGTATCACTTGCTTCTGGGCTAGTTTTCTGATTGCAGGGTTTGGGGTTGTTTTTTTTAATGTACGGCAGCATTCAAACGCATGTTCCCCTCAGTCTGGGAGGCCAGGGCCCACTCTCATGCCTCCCCCCCGCTCCCATCTCATTCAGCTGCAAATGTAGACTAGGCCGGAATAGTCAGAGTTAGTGGTGGTCTAGTTGCTATGAGTTAAATTTCTTCCCAGCCGCAGATTATTGGGTCAGGACAAGGGTAGGAGGTGAAGAGGAAGAGAAGGAAAAAGAAGTCTTTGCAGTCATCAGTGTAAAACCAATGGCTTCTGTTTCTGTTCAACCAATGGTGGAGTGATTGTGAAGGACCCTGAGTCTTAATTATGCTTGCAACTGTCTTATTAGGAAAACTGTATTCTTGTGCCCCTGAGGAAGGTCTAACTGAAATGCATTGGGCATTTTGTTGTTTTATTACATTTTGTATTTTTCTGGTACCATTTTGAGGCTGGCCTTGCTTCCTTTTCTTGCGGTGGGTGTTGTCCACCCCACTCTTCTGGGTTTTTTTCTTTCGGCCTTAATGCAACCAGGCCCGGGAAGTAGCTTGGCCAGAGTTGGACTCCATAATTGTAACACTCAATATAGCCTAGTGTTCTGTTTGGTCAGATGCTATGGCTAATTTTCAGCTTGTGAAGCCTGAAGACATGGACAGACTGCTTGAAGGTTTGAAACCAGAGGTGCCAGCAAAGATCTCTTAGCTCAGGCTTGGAAACAAACTTTGAGGGCACTATAAACCTGCCTCACAATGAGACCCCCAAGCCCTTCTCTGTCTCTGATTAAAATCCATGGTGGAGATGAATTGCTACCTCCAGCCCCTCACCCCACCCACCTTGCCATCAGATTGGTTTAGAATTTTTTAAAAAAACATGTCCATTATTTTTTTCCACAAAACTTGAGAAATTTCTGGACCAAACTGAGGAGAGCTTTGAAGAGTGTACCTGTCTGCCATCTGTGTTCTTCAACATTGCTCTTCCTGGCTACTGACTAGCATTAAATTTGCCATTTTGGGACAAGGTATTGGAATGGGTGGTGGAAGGTATCAGGTAGTTCAAGTTCAGGTAGTCCTGGATAATACGGGTTGTTTAAAATTAAGATCCATTCCAATCTGATCTCCATCCTAATTTCAGGACAGAATTGACTTAGTTGCCACAGCAGATGACTTGTGCTGGAGACAGACAGGTGAGATGCAACCCTGTTGATTCTCCTGAAGTTCTCAGCAGCTTTCAATACCAGCAGCCATGGTATTTTTCAGGGTTACCTTGGTGGGATGGGGCTTGGAGACATGGTGGTATAGTGGCTCCAATCCTTTCTGGAGGGTTGTTCCAGAAGGTGGTTCTTGTGTTCTGTCCCGTGGCTGCTTACCTATGGCACATATGGACAACCCCTGATCTGCCAGTCACATGCAGCTCTCAGAGGAATTCAGTGTGGCCTGCCCCAGGTGCCCAAGCTGCCACTGCCAAATTTGTCCTCCCCCCTGCCATTGCTTCTGTGATTTTGTAGGGGAAGATGGCATGCAGGGATGGCTCTCTTCATGCACCACCTTCCCCAGTACAATTGTGCTCTTGACAATCTGACAGATAGCTGTTTGGCCAGCTGTAGGGGGACGATTGAAGCACAATCATGCCTTCATCACTGGGATCTCCAGGTAGGGCAAGGAAAGAATCCTGTCTGAAGCCCTGCCCATCAATGCTGACAGTGCTGGCCTACATGGACCACCAGGCTGACTCAGTAGAAGGTAGCTTCCTATGCATCTGCCAAACAGCTGTCGAGAGTGCAATTTAAATGGGGAAGAAGCCACATGAGGACAGTCATCCTTGCACACAGACTTTCCCATTTAATCATGCACTTTTCGCTCCCAGCTGATTGGTGATAGGAGGGAGGTACAAAATGAACTCAGTGTGGAGGCATGCTGAGATGTTGGGGGGCAGGAAGAATGTGTGTGAGAGCGAAAGTATTACTGCGGGGGTGCACTTGTATGAGGGTGCATTTGTGAGGGGGGATGGGAGAGGGGGCAGGGTATGCTTTTGTGCGTTCATCTGCATGCATGTGTTATGTGTGCAGGTGTAGTTGTGTGCGGACACTGTGTGACCCTGAAGCACTGCTGCATGTGACCCTCAGGGGCAAAAAGGCTGACTTACAGGGTGCTTTGGGATTCCATCTTGTCCCCTGTGCTTTTCAACATCTAAATGAAACTTCTGGGAGAGGTGATCCCGAGTATCAGTGATAACTGAGAAGTTATCAGTGTGCTGATGGTATTCACCTCTACTTTTTGTTTCTACTAAGTAATCCCAGAGAGGTATGAAACCTGTGTTTAGAGGCAACTTTGAGATGGATTAAAGTGAAGACACAAAGGAGATGCTGATGGTTGGCAAATCTGCTGATGGAGGTGTTCAATCTGATTGGAATGGGCTTGCACTCCACCTGAAAAATTGTCCACAGTTTCAGAATTCTCTGGGACCCAACATTGTCTATCATCGGGTATGGATTTAATTGAGCTGATATCAGTGGCTGTAGCTACTGCAGCTCTAATCCAATCCCACCTAATCTTCCCTTCCCTTCTGCTATGTTAAGGTACAAACCAAGTACTGACAAGTTTGGTTCCTGTGTTGTTTTGGAAGATGAAATATTTGCAGAAAATTTAAACAATGGCCACAGACTCTGAGAAGTCCACATGATTTGCACTGCACAGGTGTGTACCCTAGTGTAGCTAAGCTTCATAATTTTGCTCCAGATTAATCATTTCTGTGTCATACCCTTTGCTATAACTAATTTGAGTACATACAATTAAATCAATTCCCTGATGCTGCAGTCTTTACTTATGCAAATCTCACATTGCATTCAGTCAGCTAGCTATGAATGTTGATCACCATCGTTGGCTTTTCCTTTGCAGTTGGTACTTCAGATTGGTACTATTCGATAAGAATCTTTAAGTGTTTAATAAAATATTGAATGTGAGAAATAAAATGCATATGTATTATTACTGCCGTTCTTCATGAGAAATGGGAATGGATAATATAGCACAACTCTTCGCATATTTGCTCATTTGAAGAATTTGGATCCATCTTTAGTCTCATATAAAAGGCTACAAATATATTTAAGACAGCCTTCCCCATCCTGGTGTCCTCCAGATGTTTTAGACTACAACTTCCAGCATTCCTGACCATTGGCCATGCTGGCTGGGGATGATGGGAGTCAAAGTCCAAAAGACCTGGTTGGGGAAGGCTGGTTTAAGATAATAAAGCCTTCTCTAATTTCACAAAGGAGGTGGGATTTCAAACAGTCGTTCAACTGAAAATAATAATAGTGCTAAGTTATAGTAATACACACATGGCCTGTAGTACTGGAGCCATTCCAATATTAAGATTTCACTGGATTATGAGTTGAACATTTTTAATATTTTCATTTCTTTATCTTTTGCACATCCGGCCACATGACCATGGAAGCATCTTCGGACAGCGCTGGCTCTTCGGCTTAGAAATGGAGATGAGCACCACCCCCTAGAGTTGGACACGACTGGCTGGGGACACCTTTACCTTTATAGAAGTTTTAAATTATTGATCTGTGTCCCAAAGGATTCATAGCACTATCTATCCACATACACTCATTTCTGTGGAGAGCTTGGGTCCCAGCAGAACAGGAGCCCATCCCACTCTTCTTTTTTCTCTCATCCTTGAATATAAGATCTGTTAAAGGCAGGAGAGATCATTCCAAGCCCCTCCCTACTTTTAGGCAGAATGATGTGACTGCCTCAGGCAGCAGAGGATTCAGGGGAGTGTTGGAAGAGAGAGCTAGAGGATTTTCTTGTTGTTGTTCAGTCGTTAAGTCGTGTCCGACTCTTCGTGACCCCATGGACCATAGCACGCCAGGCCTTCCTGTCCTGCGCTCTCTCCCGGGGCGTGCTCAAGTCCTTATTCATTGCATCGGTGATGCTATCTAGCCATCTCATCATCTGCTGTCCCCTTTTCCTTTTGCCTTCAGTCTTTCCCAGCATCAGGGTCTTTTCCAGTGAGTTTTCTCCTCGCATTAGGTGGCCAAAATATTGGAGCTTCAGCTTCAGAATCTGTCCTTCCAATGAGCAGTCAGGGTTGATTTCCTTTAGGATCGACTGATTTGACCTCCTTGCAGTCCAGGGGACTCGTAAGAGTCTTCTCCAGCACCACAGTTTGAAAGCATCAATTTTTTGGCGCTCAGCCTTCCTTATAGTCCAGCTCTCACATCCATACATTACTACTGGGTGGGAACCGTCTTGTTTTTCACCTTAAGCAGCAATATGTGTTGGGTGGGCCTTGGATAACTTCATATTTCCCAGCAGGATCTAGCTATCTTTGTTTATGATAGCATTTGAGTGGGATTTAAAGTGCCCAAACACCACCCAGAAAATAAGTAATAAGCATGGAAGAATTCATTTATACTTTTCAGGCATCTCATCTATATAACTTATCACTGAAACTACTTTTGTCTTCTCTTAGGTTATATTCCATCCACACTATAGAATAAGTTCCACTAAACTAAATAGTACCTTTTAAAAATAAGTAAACATATTTAACATTGCACTTCTGTTACCTCAAGGAAATATATTCCTCTACACTCTTCCTCAAAACAAAGCAAATCCAAAGGAAAAGTGAGGGGAGCAGCTGTATTGGCATTAAAGGGCTATAGTGCACTCATTCTTTTTATAAATACTTGATTTACGTGGGGAAAAATATTGTAAGTTACATGTTTAGCAGGCATATTTCCTTTCCCCATGGTCAATGAAATAATAGAAGGAATTGGGGAACAAATTGAACATCTAAGATTTGAGATTCCAGTGCAGCCCAATAGCCCCAACATTTATATTCCCAGGATCTCTTTCTATATGGTTTACAATAAGAAACTAGTATTGCCTATATATACAAAATAAGTGACAGATGTACTGGGATGTTTTGTCCAACAGCACTTTTGCTAGGGACATTGAAAATGTGGAACAAATTTAGAGAAGCAAGTAACTAGTTAATGAAAAATATAACTTATTATGAACAGAGTTCTAAAAGAGGTATCAGAGAGATGATATTTGATGAGAAAGGTATTCCAGCTGGCCATCACCTTCATTTGAGAAACCTCCACAGGACTGGTGTAGAAACTACCCCTTTCAATGTAGCAGTTTCTCAGTGGGCATGTGTTACTTCAAGTTAACACCTTATTTATTTCACATAGTGTCCATTCCCTTCACATGCATATCTGCAGGATAACAAAGATATATCTGTGGATTTTTTTGGAAAGAGATGTTTCAGGTCTATATAAAAGCCGTATCCTATTCCCTGAATGCTCTTTCCCCCAATTGTGTAGACTCTGCACATGTGGCTTTTGGCTATTCAATGATAAGGGAAAGGCTCTTTGCACATACTCAGTGGTACTCTATTCATATTGCTACTTCATCTGTTTCAGGGCTGACACCTGGCAATAAAGCATATTCCATGTTTAAGCCCTGTCCTAAATTCCTATGTTTAGAGCAGACTTCCCCAACCTGGTTCCCTCCAGATGTTTTGGACTTTAGTTCCCATCAGCCCCAGTCAGCATGGCCAATGGTCAGGAATGCTGGGAGTTCTAGTCCAGAATGTCTGGAGGGTGCCAGGCTGTAAAAGGGTGATTTAGGGCAACAATCAAGAGATGACTGTTTCCCCTACGGGCACATAAAAAAAAGTGCATGGTATCTCTTTCGACCAAGAAGTGAAAAGGGAAGTTATATCAATTTTGAGAAATATCATATGATAATAGTGATTTGTTTTTAGTGAAGTCAAGTACTCAGTTCCTAATACTGATCATTTTTGCGTGGTTGTACTATAATAGTTACAGAATTTTTACTTGGGTTTTCTGTTGTTGTTTTTGCCTGTAGAGCAAACATCCATTTCTTCCCCAAGATTTCGTAAAATATGTCTATGTTTTTGTCAGGTGTGGAATTTGTGTGCATGAAAACAACCTTGCAGAGGTTTCTGTGAGAGTTTGCTCCAGCCCCTCTTGGTAGGGTCTGTAGAATTTTCAAGAACTGAGCTGCCTGCAAAATGTTCAGGGCCCTAATGGAAACAAAGAACCTGGTGGGACCACCCAGATCTTTGAATGCTATAAAGGGCTTTCAAGGGCCTGTTGCTAGATTAAAGTTGTTCCTCTTTAAAGTTTCTCAGAATGCAGTCCATAAGTGCTTATCGAACATCATCAAGTGACAAAGACCTTTTTCTCTGCTCTTTCAAAATACTTCAAAACAATTGCCCTGAGCTGAAATAGTTCCAGATTCCTTTTAACCAGGATTGAGCAGAAAAAGGAAATCTACCTGTTAGAATAAGTTTACAGAATAAGTGTACAGTCATAGTACTAAATCCATTTTAAAACAACCTTTTCACCATTAGATAAGTCCTTTGAAATAGAACAAATACCTTATTTTACAAACACAAAAAGTTTGCAATTATCAGATACTAACTGGATACAATATTTCACAGTCTATGACAATGAGTTTGGCAAAGACAATATTGAAGGTCATAAACTGGGTGGATGCCCAAATCCTCAGATTCTAAACTTTCCACAAGATAATCATGTATCAATACCCAAATACTCATTTTTTTTCAGTAAGGAACATAAATATTAAGTCACTGCAGAGAGAAATATAGGTTAATTAAGACATACTTGTGTTTCACCTTTCCTAACAATAACCTCATACTATGCTGGTTGACATTGCGTTATACCACAGTCCTCGTGTTTATTTTCTATTCTCATTTGAAATGAACATTTTCACTCTGGGACTGCATGGATAGACCATATGGAATGTTTCTTGATATATCAAATTGGATTCCCTACCCTGATGCCTTCTAAGATATTATTATTGTACTATTTCACACCTGCAAAGTACAAGAACAATATAGTGGGCACAAAGAACAAAATATAGGAAGAGTACAGCTGACACAGAGAACAAAAAAGAGAACAAT
This sequence comes from Heloderma suspectum, assembly GCF_057233095.1. Lineage (NCBI taxonomy): Eukaryota > Metazoa > Chordata > Lepidosauria > Squamata > Helodermatidae > Heloderma > Heloderma suspectum. The sequence goes on along the minus strand of NC_139459.1, from coordinate 97,854,493 downwards.
GCATTTGACTCAGTCCACAGGTGACAGTTGTAATAACAACACACAGAAATTCCAGTCCATGTGCACCTGTGTGTCATTTACCAGATACTGTCATTGCAAAAAAGTACAAGCCACCTTGTATTAAAGGGACTGCAAATCAAGCAGTGATGCACAATAAGCTGACATGTCAGAGAATGGGCGTCTACAGAAATTTTTCCACGGGGGGGGGGGGGGAGGCATGACTCCTTTCACCCTGTAATGCCCCTTGGGCTACCAGCCATTACAGGGGTAAACAGCATGGTTAATGGGCGGGGGGGGGCGGGGGTTGACCTACTCAGCTTGCAGTCCACTCTGAACCTCTGCTCTGTAGGCAACACACAATAGATTCAGATTTGCAACAGTTATTTATTACTACAATACATCAGAAAACACTAACTTCTGAGAAGCTGCGTGGCACACAGTCTCAGCTCCCAGGCCTACACTAAGAAGGAGATGGGGAGAGGTTCCACTTGGGCCTCGTTTTGTTTTTTGATAGAGACACTACTGCCCAAACTCAACTACACACTGGATTTCTATTTTTTTTTTTTTTATGCGGCTGCAATTACTTCCTAATCGGGAAGGAAAAAAAGCCTCAAAAGCCTTGACTCATCCAGAAGGGTTAACACAGTGGGTGTGTTAACCATTGCTGCTACTTTATTCATTGGCTAAAAACACTGAAAGGTGGGAGCAGGCTACTTTCTCACAAAACAAATGGGCAGAACAGTGGCTTCACATTTTGCCTCATATCTTGGGTTCTACAAGGGCTGGAGACTTACTTTAAAAAAGCAAGCAAGCTGGGAATCGAGATTATGGCTTATCCAGGAGAGGGCAACTGCACCCCCTTGCCTCTTCCTATGGATGACCATCTTAGATGGGAAACCTTCAGAATAGGTAATAGTCTATTATATGTTCAGACTTTTTTGTTGAGGGAGGGGCTTTAAATAAAGATACAAAAATGCACAAACAAGTGAAGCATTAGGAAAGAATAACATTAGGCTGGATACAGCATTTGCCTCCTGCAGATTGAAGGCCTCCTTCTGTTTGCAGAAGGCTTCTGATCCAATCGAGCGTATGCCCCCCAGAATTTGTTTTGGACAGTTGGGAGAACCTGTGGAACAGTGGGGAACGTGGCACTGGAGACTCCAGAGGGAGAGGGAATTTGGTGAAAATTGCCTCCTCTCTCCCTTTTCCTCTGGTGGGAGTGTTCTGAGTGGAACTCTGCTCTGGTTGCTACCAGCTGTGGAAGTAAACCATTATCTTTACACAGTAACATTTTATAGCATTCAATTGTAGGCAGTTTGTAGCTACAGCAATAACAACATTATTCATTAAATAATAGTATTCGTTTTCTGTTTTTGTCAGCAACAGACGGGTATTAGGTTTGCCTACATTGTACTCCTTTCGGCACCAGGTGAAGACCTTTTTATTTTCCCAGGCATTTTAGCATTTTAGCTTTCTAAATTTTTATCTTTGCTGTTTTAAATCTGTATTTTAAACTCCTGTACTGCTGCTAGGTTTTATTGTGGTTGTATTGTTATATTGTGGTTTTAATGTTCTATATATTTTAAATTGTTTTATTGTGTGTTGTTTGGTTTTAATTTTTGTGAACCGCCCAGAGAGCTTCGGCTATTGGGCGGTATAGAAATGAAATAAATAAATAAATAAATAAATTATCTTTTTCAATGAAACAAAGTTAGATATGCAAAGCACTGAAAATACTGGGAAATTTGTAACACATTATATCCCTGTAGCCCAGGGGTGTGGAATTTCAGCCTGAGGGTCAAATTCCATTTTGGAGAAGTTCTCAGGGGCTGCATTCCAGCGCTGTATGGGGCTAAAGGAAAAGGAGATGGTACAACCCCCCCCCCCAAATACCAGCCTATAGCTTAAAGCTCTTTGTGCCAGTAGCTAAGCCTTAGGAGAGGCTTTTCAACTTTTTCAAATGGAGAAAAAAATTGCACAAAAGTCAGGAAACCACCAAATTTTCAGTGGTTGGGACCAGGAGAAAGGATGTGGCCCCAGAAGGCTGGATTGGGAACCCCAGAGGTGTGGATGTGGCCCCGGGGCTTGAGTTCCTGCACCCCTGCTGCAGCCCAATCCACAATCTGATTAAGTGATGATAATTTGGGTTGAGTCTAATTGGTGTCCCACTGAATTAAACTAGTCAAAAAATAGGCTCAGGATCCAGATAGCTGTATTGTGCAAATGGCTTGTGGTTCCAACTGCTGGTTGATAAATGCCATTCATTAAGGACGCAATCCTATGCAGATAGGGGGCCGCCTCCGAACTCGGAGGCGACTGCCTTTCCAATGCAGCGTAGGAGAAGCATGGAGGGGATTGTTCCCTCCGTGCTTCTCCTGCCCTGCATTTCTGGCTAGACAGCCGATTTCAGCTGTCTAGCCGTGGAAGGGCGGAGCGGGGAGGCGACTGCTGGACGGCACATGGGATGTGTCATACCAGCATTTCCGTCCCCCGCCCCCGGAACGCCCTTTTTTGGCCACTCCACGCTCCTCTTGCGAGCGTGGAGCACAAGGCAGCACAGAAGGGAGGGAAGGTCGATTCTCTGGGAACCGACCTCGGAGCGTGGGCCTCAAGGTCAGTTCCTGGAAAATCAGATATCCGATGGCCGTCTAGCCACTGACTAGCGGCCATAGGATTGTTCCCTAAATGTACCAAACATAAGTTATTATAGCACCAGTAATTATTTAGACGAATTTACAGACCTTCCAGCATTGGAAATCTCTTGGCTGAAAGTATCATGAAAGACACAGATTGATGGAATATTATACTGCATTACATGGATATAAGTATGCACTACTGACGTTTTTATCTTTGTATCTCTTGTGCAGCATATGTTTGTGGAAGACATTTTCTAGAAGCCAGTTTGAATGATCAAGTAGTCAAATACATTTTATTTTGGCCCATAAGAGATTGTTTAACAATTTCAATGGTGATAGGAGGAGCAATCCTAAGTGATGCCAGGATAGCAATGAGGAAGATCGATCGTCTCTTCCACAGCCTCTCCAGCTTGTGTTGAACAGGGCAGAATAGGTTTGTGTGTGTGTGCGGGGGGGGGGGGGAGTTCTCCTCCTTTCCTCCCAGTGGACTGTGGTTCTGTTGAGCTACCAGCTCCAGGCTACAGTATGTGAGTGGTCTGGATCAGGTCCTCTAAGGGGAACAGAGAGGCTTTGGATCCAGTGGATCCAAAGCTGGCTCTGATCACCCCTGAAACACCACACTTCAGGGCCTTACACTTGCTACCACTGGTGGGAGAACTGGCCACACACCTATCGCCAGGGCTCTCCTAGGGTTGGAGCAGGGCCAGCCCTGGGATAAATACGCCCTGGGTGAGAAGTGCCTTTGGTGCCCCCCACCCCATAGTCAGTTTTGGAGGGCCACCCAGAGGATTTATGAGGCCTGGTGCAGGTGTGATGTCCATCAAGAACAACATTTCTCAAAACCCTGATCTCTCAGCCACTGTGCTATAGTTTGCACAAACCAAAGTTCAAAAAGCCACATTCTGAGCAGTGGCAGCGCACTGTGCAACACAGCAGAACCATCACAGGTTTTACTTGTATATTTTTTGTTTTGTAGCGGTTCCCTTCTTTTGCTAAGCATTATTTATTTTAGAATATCCCTTATTTTTATCTTTTCTTTATTACTGTTAAAAGTTATAAATAAAAACTATCCAGCTGACCTCTGACAGCTTATGGCTTTATTTTATAATGATTTATTTGGGGTTTATAGCATTTACAGTATTTGAAGTGCTAAGTGCTCGGTAACGTTGCCTCAAAGTGAAGAGTGTTCAACTGATTTTTACCTAGTGCAAATGACAAAGTGGAAATTGAAAAAGAAACATACTTTAAAGCTAATTGAAGGAAGATCATTTTTGTAGTTAGTACCCGAACAGCCTGTAGAACCTTGAAAGGTTACAGACACTTATTTTTTCCACCCCAGCTCACTGCACACTCAAAAAACACAGCCACTCAGCTCAGCTTGGCACCCCCTCAGCTCGGTGTCCTGGGCAACCACCCAGCTCACCCACCCCTAAGGTCGGCCCTGTGGGCAAGCACCCCCACACTGGTGAACCTCCTCTTTGCTGGCAGGGAGGCACCTCTGTGAGATGCTATTCCCCTTCAGCAATGGGGGTTCAGGACTGCACTGTTTGTGCTTAATCATAAAATGAGATATGAAAATGGATTTTACTTTTCATTTCCAATGACAATAAAAATGAGACTATCAGCCATCTGAAACTATTAAGCTGGTGCCAGTAAGTGTTAATGGTAATACTTTTACTATACAATTGTTCACACAAGAAGTGCCCTAAGCATTGTTGTGAAAGATGTCTTCTCTAAATGAAATCATGCTTTGGAAGCGTTTAGAAACTTGTGACTTAAATCATAATTGAGTTTATATTTGGACATATGTTTCCTTTCAAGCCACTATAGAAAGAGAGAAAAGAAATGCAAAACACACCTTTCTTACCAGCCACATAATGATATATTTTGGTTGCCAAAACAAACCACAGTAACCTTTTATGTGACACCAGCTAAATTCTTATTTAAAAGCCATCCTATTATCATGCTGAATAATATTCTTTCTTTATAGGCAAGTTTTAACATATTTATTTGCAGCACAAAAGCCCACAAAGAGTATATGAAGAAAAAACTTCCTACCATATCCCAGTACCTTTCTATAGCCTCCCGCCTGCAGCTGGACCGTGGCCTTTTGTGCTTTAAGGAGGGTTATTTTTGCTTGGAGAGGGGAAGACTTTCATGACTTCAAACATAAACATTAATCAAGTTTTTATCTTCTTACATAATCCTGCCTTTGATGTCACCAGATTGAAGCCTCTCAGAACAGAAAGAGAAAGCTGTGAAAAGAAGCTCAGTTAATTTATACATTTAAGTGCTGCTGTTTTAATTCGCTTGTGTGGCATTTTCATGGTTTTCTGCTTTGCATCCTAAAGGCAAGCTTACACCCAGCAATTATGAATGGCCTCTCTGAACAAATCATTGAAATTCACAAATAGTGCGATATAGTTAAACAATGTCATGGTTGGAGGTGTGAGGTCAGACATAACCCCAATGGCATTATTACATTGTAGGATATTATTTTCCTTTGACCTGGAGTATGTATATTTAGCTTTACAACTAATCAGGCAAGTTACATGACCAAAGTAGCAAGCACGACGTGATGTTTAGCATTTGTCTTCCATATTTTCCCCAATCTACATTCTCCTAACCTCTCTTTCCCTTGCTGAAAAAATATGTAGAAAGTTACATATATGGAAAATATTTGCAGGAGAGCATCAATTCATCTCTTTAAGAGATATTAATGTTCCAGACAAGCGCTATACAAAGCTTTGTTCTTTTATTGACTGTGCCAATTTACTTTCAGTTGAGCAAGACTCGAATATTTTTATATACTGATAAATGATGTGAGTTCTGTCCCAGCATCTCTGAGATAACTGAGACATAAAAACAAAATTTTAAATGGAATTAATTATGGGATGGACTATTTGCAAAGAAACACAAATGTATAATGATCGAAGTGGCATGGCTGAAAGTTGTTCAGGTAAAATTGTTGAGGCAAACTAATGGGGAAGTTAAGATAACAGATAAGTGTTCTGTACTTTCATTAAGGAAACTTACATAGCCTCCTTGTTCATTTGTGGACAAATTATAGGGCATCTTTATGTTGTAATGTTTTTCTTTTTTTATGGTTATGGTTAGGATGCAATCCTATTCATGTTTAGACAGAAAACAGTCCTACAACTCCTAACTGGCTGAGGAATGCTGGGAGTTGTAGGACTTGCCCACATTCTTGAGAAGTGTAACAGATTTTGTGGCTTTGCTGTTAAAATTTAACTACTGTTTTAGTTTTGTTATTGTCTTTTGATGCTTTGTTGTTGTTCAGTCGTTAAGTCGTGTCCGACTCTTCGTGACCCCATGGACCATAGCACGCCAGGCCTTCCTGTCCTCCGCTCTCTCCCGGAGTGTGCTCAAGTTCATATTCATTGCATTGGTGATGCTATCTAGTCATCTCATCTTCTGCTGTCCCCTTCTCCTTTTGCCTTCAATCTTTCCCAGCATCAGGGTCTTTTCCAGTGATTTTTTTCTTCGCATTAGGTGGCCAAAATATTTGAGCTTCAGCTTCAGTATCTGTCCTTCCAATGAGCCTTTTGATGCTTACTATCTATTTAATTTTATTGTTTTTAATACTGTAAATCTGTGATGAAGGATGGTGCTTAAATCTTTTAAAAAAGAAAAGAAAGACATGAATAAGTAAGGCAATACATTTAAAGCATTCTGGACAGTTGACTTGGGCCATCTTTCTTTTCTCCAGCAGTAAAGCTACCAGTGCTGTATCTTAAATGACTAAGGGTGCAATCCTATGCAGGTTTAGACAAAAAAAAAAGTCCTACAACTCCCAGCATTCCCCAGTGTTTTCACAAATGCATTAAAACACAATTTAAAACACAACAATAATGGAACAAAAACATCCAACCTAACAGACCCACATACATGCCAAAGGCCTGCTTGAATTAAAAAAAAAGTCTTTGCCTGCTGATGGAAGGGCAACAGAGAGGGAGTGAACCTAGCCTCCTTTGAAGTGAAGTTCCACAGCCTGGGAGTGGCCACCAAAAAGGCTCTCTTTTGCATCACCACCAAACATGCCTCTGAAGTGACGGTCTCTAAAGAAGGGCCTCTCCTGAAGATTTTAAGAACTGGGCAGGCTCACATGGAAGAAGATGGTCTTTCAGGTAGCCTGGTCCCAAGCCATATAAATACAAGCGGGCCCTAAACTGCATAAAGGAATAATATGGGTGGAGACAAGGCATGCCAAAGGCAGCATTAGAGACAACTCCCCCATGTGGCTTAACACCCCAAAGCTTTTCAGTAAGTACAGAATCAGTTAATAAGCACATGGCTGTTAGTATTTAAACTAGTTTGCAACTTGCATGCAATGCAGCAAAATAGTTCTGCTCAGGGATACCACAGAAGGGACAATAGCATCCCCATGCACTATCACACTGACCCAAATCCACTATTGAACAGAAAGCAGAATACCAAGATCACGACACATGGAAACCCAAGAACAGCGGATGAAATTAGCATATAAAATACACTTGTGGAAATCACAGTGTATTTTGGGATGGATAATAGCATAGCTAGGTTTTAAAACAGAATTTGACAAAGGAAGGTTAGGCACATCAGTATCTATGGAGATCAAAGGATGAAAGTATCATTTTATTTTCTGATTACCAGAAGAAGTCAAGGTCAGGCCTTTAACTCACCTCATAATAATATTGTCACACCTTCATATAATCCTCTTACATACTTCGGTCAGAGTACCACCATGTTTGTTTTCATACAGACCTGGCAGAAAATAATGTGGTGATGGCTGGCAGCAGCAGGACTTGATGAAGAAGAAATGGGCAACATAGAATAAGGGGAAGACAGGAGCAAAATAAAACAGATGGAGCTCTCAACCTCTGAATCTGCCTTGTGTTGTTTTGGATCTAACCATAAGCCTTACATGCAGACTTAAACTTGACCCATTATGGAGGTTCTAGTTTGTGTGTGTGTGTGTGTGTGTGTGTGTGAGAGAGAGAGAGAGAGAGAGAGAGAGAGAGAGACTATATAGTTCAGCCTTCCCCAACCTAGTCCTAGCATGGCTGACTAGGAGATGCTGGGATTTGTAGTCCAACACATCTGGGGGCACCAAGTTGGGGAGGGCTGATACAGTCTATAGACAAAATGTGCCTTAGATATCATATGGTAAGTTGCCACTTCTGCAGGTTGAGTTGTTGTGGTCATCTCAGAGTTTTAGTCATTCTTTGTTGCAGGGTAGCATTTTGTGTTCCCTCACAAGCATCTTGGCTCAAAAGGCTACATTTTGTGTGGGAACTGGGAAGAGGAATATAAATCTAGCAAATGAGTACAAAGTGCACTTGAAAATTTTCTGGTAGCATAGTCTATTGAAATGGACAGAGGAAAGTCCAATCCTCCATACACTAGCATGAGACCACCTGAAATCATTAATGCTCAACCTTCCAGTTCCTAATCTAATTAAAGCCATACTGTATCACCTGTCAATTGGCTCTGAAAAGCTCTGAAATTCTGAGTGTCTTTTATAAGAAATACTTTCAATTCTAGACACACACCCTCGCTTTGTTAAGCAGGAACAAGACAATTGTCTCTTTTTTCTGTACCTAGAAATCTCCCTTCCAGGACCACCTGACTCTTCTGAGAGTCTTTGCTACAAATGTACTCAGTACTCAACGAGTCTCCTGAACCCTCCAGAAAAACCTCCATAGTCCTTCAAGTGTGTACTTCCATTCTTTTCTTTTTTGCTGGCAGATGCCTAGGTTTTTGGAGCTCTGGGCTGGGTGCCTGCTGTTGCTCCTCTGAATCCCCCTAACTTCAGGGGATTCCAGAAAAGTGTCTTGTGATAAATGTAGCCGACCTTAGACTGGAACCAAGGCTCTGAGTGCTTTTCTTGTGACCACTACTTAGAATGGTCTCTGCCCAGTAAAGCCTTGCAACAACTGAAGAAAATATCTCCCCTTAACTTTTTTTTTTTTTTTAGATTTAACCTGATGCTAAGGATCCCTGCATCCTCCCTGTGTTTGGATAGAGAAGGAAGGAAGGAAGGAAGGAAGGAAGGAAGGAAGGAAGGAAGGGTGAGGGGTCTCTCTCTCTCTCTCTTTTCAGTTCTCCCCATCTTGGAAGCCAAGCAATCACTGTGCAGCCTCCTTGGCTGGCAGTTATCTCAATACACATTCTCTTCTCTCCCTCCTATCTCGGAGATAGTCTTCTATACCTAATAGAGGTGTGCACCAACTACAGGTTTCAACTCAGACCCCATTCAGCACTTTGGAAAATGGCCTGATTGTACTCAGACCAGTTCTGAGGCTGTCCACTTTGACTTGGGCACCAAGATGAGAAATGTGGATGGTATTTACAGACATTGAGGGCCGCGGTGGCTTAGTGGTTAAGACGCTGAACTGCAGACCGGAAGGTCGGCAGGACAGCAGTTTGAGACCCGAGTGCCGTGTGACGGAGTGAGCTCCCGTCTTCAGTCCCAGCTCCTGCCAACCTAGCAGTTCGAAAGCAAGAAATTGCAAGTAGATAAATAGGTACTTTCCCTCGGCGGGAAAGGTAACAGCGTTCCGTGCACCTTGGTGTTCAGTCATGCCGGCCACATGACCACGGAAGCGTCTTCGGACAGCGCTGGCTCTTCGGCTTAGAAACGGGGATGAGCACCGCACCCTAGAGTCGGACACGACTGGTTGGGGACACCTTTACCTTTTTATTTACAGACATAATAGGCTATTAGGAGGAGTTTATGCCTGCCCAATTGCAGAAAAATAGGTACAGTTCTTGTGCTACACACCATTATATTTTGGATTTTTCAAAGGAAACTGCCAATAAGTTTTATTTTTTGGCAGAATGGGGTGAAATTTACAAGGATAGTTGCTCCTTATGAGGAATTGAACCTGCCAAGTCTCGGATGAATAGGCACTGAAATGTTTGTGCAAGAGCAGACTTTACATTTTGAGTGTATCCAAAGTGTTCTTTGTGAAGCATTGTTTTGAAAATGACCTCAGGATACAGGTGTCCCTAAGTAAAAAAAAAAAAAAAACCCTACAAAGGTTCAGAATGCTAGGTGGTTTATGTGGAAGGAGAGTCCTCAAATTTGGGGGTGGGGAAATGATTCACTTCCCCTACGCTCCCTCCATGGTTTTTTGGGCATTTTGTATCAAATGGCACACACCATAGAGGTGTCTCCAGGAAAGAAACCTGTGAAGTTTCAGAAGAATAGGCGTAGGGGCTAGGGAGTTATGATGATTGAAACCATTTTAAGTCTTTTTTCATAGTGAAGCTTGGTAGCATTGGAATAATGTCCATCTCATGGTCCACTCCTTGCCCTCCTGCAAAGCACAGTGATTGGAGAGCCCCTGGTAAAATGTACTCTATGATTCAAAGGTGGACCTGTCAGTCACTCAACCCCACTTCCTCCCCCATCAACATTTAGAGAAAGAAAGCAAAATACATTCTTTTGGAGATACGCTTTCTGCCTTTCTTAAGCTGAATTGCAAACAAACATTTCTACAAGGTCCAGCTTTGGTTCTGGTCCCTTTGGAGGAAAACCTGTTTCACCTCAGGAAGCACCAGAAATAGTCCAAAAGGGGCCATTCAGTTCAGGCTTTGGGCTTCAGCTCAGTCTGGTGCACATCCCTAATATCTAACTATTGAACTGCCAATTTATTACACAGTATACCATTTCATTTCTGGAAAAGCTCTTATTTCATCTCCGCTGCTCCTTGAGTATCTTGTAAACTTAGACAAAATTATTTTAAATTACTCATGCTGTGCTCTTTTGTATTTGGAAAACATGCTAGTTTCTGAGACAACAGCTTGACCTTCTGCAGAATAGAACCTATGTCACAGTGGGAAATGGTTCTCTTAGCCTTGTTGAGCTAAATTCCCGCCAGCTGTTCAGGCTCTGGAAAGGCTTATTTCCACAACATGAAGTACTCGGCAGATATGTGTAGAAGAACATGTCTAGTGCAAGTGTGCTGACAGGAATGCAATCCTATGCATGCTGCCTGGGGCTTGCTGGGAATCGCAGGACCTTTTTTCTGTCTGAACATGCATAGGATTGCAACCTAAATGTTATTTATACAAGTCCTTGAATTTGCCCTTTACTAGAAATGAATACAAGCATAAAAATGGGCCTTATTTTTTCCAGCATGCTTCATATAGTTAAAAATCCAAATAAAATCCTAATGGCTATTAATTTTTAATTTCCAGAGACATGTTCCCCCTATTTTCTTCTTTCTAATGGGAGGTTAACACATTTAGACTCTGGTTTATGTTTATTAAAGGTTGATATTTCAGACTGTATTTCTCAGGAGGAACATTGCTGGCTTTTATAACTGTTATAGCTGACCATAAAACAAATATTTGACAATAAGCAGCAACCTCTGAATCATTGAGTCCAAACCTGTAATGGTATTCTAACAGCAATCTTTTACTCTTTGTCATTGTGCACCAAATTCAGCCACTCCTTATACATACACACACACACACACACACACACCTGCCCTAATCCATGAAGACTAGGAAGCATGGTGGTTAAAAACATTCATCTACTAATGATCACATTATCATTAGTATGAAGGGTTTGTTCTTGATACTATCTTAGTGATAATTTTACATTTTGGAAGCCTTTGATGTCACCATTGCACCTGAGATGCTGGTAACTCATCTGTAGGACCTGGCAGATGTTGCAGAACTGTGCTTGAGAGTTTATTTTATTCTAGATAGAGAAGTTCCAGAAGACAAATGGGTGGTTGCTCATATCTTCGAAGACCCATCACTGCGGTGAGCCTCAGGATTTCATCTTATGTCCTCTCTTCTTCAATATGGAACCAATTAAAGAGCCAGTTAGAAGGTAATCAGTGTGAACTCTACCATTAGGCAGAGTGAGGCAGTCACCTTTGGTGGCAGATGCTGGGTGGCGGCAGCAAGGTGTTGAATGAAAGAGCTGTGTACCATGTGAATGAAAGAGCTGTGTACCATGAGAACTTGTGTTCTCTAAGCTAGCTCACTGCCTTCAGGTGCAGCAGACAATGCTGTCCCATTGCAACTATTGAAAAATGATTCAACTGCCAATCCAGTTGGCTTTTGTATATGGAATGGAGGAAACGCCATCTTGTTCCTCGTCTTAGGCAGTAAAATGTCTTGGCTGGCCCTACAAGTAACTGACAAAGTTATTATTCGAAGTTATTATTTTAGATGTATGTTCTTGTATATTGTTCTGCTTGTGTGTTTTTTATGGAATAGGCTTTTAAAATCTGTATATTGTATTTTTAAATGTTTTAGTCTTTGTAAACTACCCAGACAGCTTTGGCTATTGGGCAATATAGAAATGTAATAAATAAATAATCTCTGAAGCTAAGGAGGGCTGCCTCTGACTAATATCTGGGTAGGAAACTTCCGTGTATCCCAGTGTATAACCAAAAGTTATTGACAACTTTTATTGATTATTTAAGTGAGAAGAGGCCAGTAGAGGCTGGTGGCTCCGATGTCAGTGGGGCAGTAAATCCACTCCAGGTTTCAGTCATAGTTCTGACTGAAACCTGGGACAGATTCACCACCCCCTGACATCGCAGCCACCAGTCTTAACTGTAGGAGGCTATCACAAGAATTGTCAAATTCCTCAACGAGGCAATACAGTAAATTCAATGGACACAATCAGTAGGCTTATATTAGAACAACTAGACACTGTCATAAATATGACAAAGGGTGGCTCTCAAAAGGGCAGACCCATTAACTCAGTAGTGGAGACTGCTGAAAGAAATAACTTGTAAGTACCTCTTACACTCTTAAACATATGACCCTACATACCTATGGGAAAATATCATTAAAATGCAGAGTATGAAAGCTTTCACTAGACACAAAGGATATTTATTTTATCTTTGGGGTAGATTTCTGTATTGAGCACACACGCAGCACAATTATAATGGAAATCTGAATAGAGATGAAGCTGCATTTTAATTTACAAAACAAAATAAGTTACTTTTAACATAGGGAAAAACAGATCATTCCATTAAAAATAATGTTGAAACTTTTACAGCACAAAGCTATGCATGTTTACTCAGAAGTAAGTCCCACTGTTTTAAATGGGGCTTACTCCCAGGTAAGTGTATAAAGGACTGGAGAATTACAAGGGTTCTTTCTATGAGTAACATTAACTGGTGGGAAAAGGAGCAAAACAAGTATTTTGCGACTGGAAATTTGGGTCTCTAATTTTTTTCCTCACTGAAAAATCTAGCTGACTGTTTTTAAATCAGGCTATCAATTTACTATGCTTAAATAATAAAATATTTATTCAAATTTTGCTTTTAAATTGATGGCATGAAATAATTGGTCAAATGAATTCTTTTAGGAAGAGGGATTATAGAATAGGAAAAGATAAAGTTAGAAAAATGAATGTTTTCTGGAGCTGAGATAATTCTATTTCAGCAAGCATTTGAACTTCTGGACTGAGGGCTTTTTTGCACATTCCAGTCATGATGAAGAGGTTGAATTTCTCGATGCCCGAAATGACTGTGCCCTAGAACAGTTGGTCATGGAACCAACCAGAGGGGAGGCAACCTTGGATTTAATCCTAAATGGTGTTGCTCAGGACCTAGTACGAGATGTAAATGTTGTTGAACCAATAGGATAGTGCTATCAGATTTAATATATATTTAAGTGGAAAATTGCCCAGAAAATCCAGCATAGTCACATTTGACTTTAAAAGAGGAAACTTCTCTAAAATGAGGAAAATGGTGAAAAGGAAGTTGAAAGGGGGAGTCAGTCAGGGGGGTTAAATCCCTTCACAATGCTTGGAGGTTACTCAAAACCACAGTAATAGAAGTTCAGCTAAAATATATACCACAGGTTAGGAAAAGTAGCACCAACTCTTAGAAGTCACCAGCATGATTAGCAAGCAGTGTCAAGGGAGCTATTAGAGAAAAAAAGGCTTCCTTTAGAAAATGGAAGTCTCGCCCAAGTGAGGAAAAGAAAAGGGAGCACAAGCTTGCACAAAGGCAATGCAAGCAGATATTTAAGAATCTCTTAGATTCAAAAAAGCATTTTGAAGAGCATATCGCTAACAATATCAAGGCCAACAATAAAGGATTATTTAAGTATATCAGAAGCAGAAAACCAGCAAGGGAGGCAGTTGGACCATTGGATGACAATGGAGTTAAAAGAGTACTAAAGAAGGATAAGGAGATTGCGGAGAAGCTGAATGACTTCTTTTCATTGGTCTTCACTGCAGAAGATATAAGACAGATACTTCTGCCTGAACTGATGTTTTCAGGAAGGGAGTCTGAGGAACTGAGGCAAATAGTGGTGACAAAAGATGTAGTTTTCAACCTTATTGATAAACTGAAAGCAAATAAATCACCAGACCCAGATAGTATCTATCCTAGAGTTCTCAAAAAACTCAAATATGAAATTGCTAATCTTCTAACCAAGATATGAAACATGTCCCTAAAATCAGCCTCTATACCAGAGGACTGGAAGATGGGCAATGTAACACCAATGTTCAAAAAGGGATCCAGGGGGGGATCTGGGAAATTACAGGTCGGTTAGCTTAATGTCTGTTCTGGGTAAATTGGTTGAAGGCATTATTAAAGATAAAAGCATATAGAAGGACATGCCCTGCTGAAAAAGAATCAACACAGCTTCCACAAAGGTAAGTCCTGTCTCACTAACCTTTTAGAGTTCTTTGAGAGTGTCAATAAACATATAGACAGGGATGATCCGTTAGACATTGTTTATTTGGACTTCCGAAAGGCTTTTGACAAAGTCCTTCACGGAAGACTCTTGAGCAAACTTAGCAGTCATGGAATAAGACGATAGGTCCTCTTATGGATCAGTAACTGGTTAAAGAACAGAAAGCAGAGAGTAGGAATAAATGGTAAAGTCTCCCAATGGAGGGAAGTAAATAGTGGAGCCCCACAGGGATCTGTAATAAGACCAATGCTTTTCATCCTGTTCATAAATGATCTGGAATTAGGAGTGAGCAGCAAAGTGGCCAAGTTTGCCAATGACACCAAATTATTTAGGGTGGTTAAAACAAAAAAAGGTTGTGAAGAGCTCCAAAAGGATCTCTCCAGACTGGGAGAATGGGCATCTAAATGGCAAATGCAGTTCAATGTAAGCAAGTGTAATGTTGGGGCAAAAAATCCCAACTTCAAGTATAAGCTGATGGGATCTGAGCTAGCAGTGATCGACCAAGAAAGAGATCTTGGGGTTGTGGTGGACAGCTCAAAGAAAATGTTAACCTAGTGTATGGCTGCTGTAAAGAAGACAAACTCCATGTTAGGCATAATTACAAAAGGAATTGAGAATAAAACTGCCAATATCATACTGCCCGTATACAAATCTATGGTGCAACCACACTTGGAATACAGTGTACAGTTCTGGTTACCACACTTAAAAAGGGGTATTGTAGGGCTGGAAAAACTAAAATGATCAAGAGGCTAGAGCATCTCCCCCATGAGCTGGGCTTGTTTAACTTGGAAAAGAGGGTAAGGGGAGACATGACAGAGATGTACAAAATTATGCATGGTGTAGAGAATGTAGACGGGGAAGCTTTTTTCTCCCTCTCACATAATACTAGAACCCCCGGGTCAATCATGAAGCTGATTGGTGGGAGATTCAGGACAGATAAAAGTACTTTTTCACACAGTGCATAGTTAAACTATGAAATTCGCTACCTCAAGATCTAGTGATGGCCACCAATTTGAATGGCTTTAAAAGGGGGTTAGGCAAATTTCTGGAGAAGTCTATCAACGGCTACTAGGCTTGATGGCTATGTGCTACCTCCAGGGCCCGAGGTGGTATGCCTATGTACACCAGTTGCTGGTGAACATGGGCAGGAGGGTGCTGTTGCATTTGTGTCCTGCTTGTGGTTTCCTGGTTGACAGCTGGCTGGCCTTGTGAACAGAATACTGGACTAGATGGACCCTTGGACTGATCTGTCATGGCTCGTCTTATGTGCTTTATGTGTTTGGAATTTATCCTGGTTATTTTTAAGCTGCTGTTGTTGGGTTGGATCCAGATTTATACTGGATCAACTATGCTGATGGAAGTGGACTTCCCCACCCCCCAGGGGACACTGGTGGCTAATCTGACTGGGGGGGGGGGGAGAGGACAGGTCAGCAGAGGCAGAGCCAACAGTTCACAGGAGGTGGAGTCAATGGGTCATAGGAGGTGGAACAGTCTTTGAATCTCCAACAGCCAGCAACCCATACCACAGAAAGGAAGAATTGAGGCACATAAAATTTAAGATCGTATATGCAAAGGAAGGGGTGGGGAAATCACAGCCACACACAAGCACTCCTTTGGACCCACATTCTCTTGTTCCAGAAACAGCTTCCATTCCACAGTGTGTGTGCGTGCATGTCACACAATCATCATTTCTCTGCCTAAACATGCATAGGATTGCGCCCTAAAGCTTTTCAAGGCTCTGTGCGTGCTTGCTCGCTTGTGTTGAAAAAATAAAGCTACCGCGCTGAGAAAGGAAGCTCTCAGCTTGGCGGCAGCGGCGGGAGCAATTGCCGAAAGGGGGAGGGCACCTGGTTGCTGCAGAGGGAAGCGACTCGGCAGAGATTTGGGGTTGTTTTTTTAAATAAAGGGAGGCAGTCTGGCAGCCCCCGAAGAGTCTTTCTTTCTGTTTTATGTGACTCCTCGGTGGGTTCTGCCCTTCGCACCCCCTGGCCACCCCTCCTTCCCATGACAGCCCTTCCAGCTCTCTGAAAATGAGAAAATACACATGGGCCATTTCTAGGAAGAGGAAAAGTAGGCAGCCACGCAAGGCACTAAAAGACCCAGGGCACCAAATGAACCCCAGGCAGGCGGCAGCAACAGCGACCAGGCAAGGCTTGGCGCACAATACAGGAAAGTGCTGCATTGACCGCGGCAGCTGCGTGCCATTTTAAATCACAATACTTTCCTAACGTGAGAGGCAGTGAGGTGAACCAATCAGTTCACTAACTTGGGTGTGTGGGTGCGTGCGCGCGCAGCCAATGAGGGTCCTGGACCAGTTAGAGGCCTGCCCTCTCCCTACTCCAGGTGTGTTCCTAAAGCAGCATCTGATTGGTTCAGCTTGCTGCCACTCTCACACTAGGGGAAATATTGTGATTTAAAATGGCATGCAGCTGCAGCCTATACTGGCTGATGCAGCACATTCCTGTACTATGTGCCAAGCTTGGCTGCCTGCTTGTGGGTCATGGGCTGGGGTGTGCCGTGCCACTGCCACCTGCTCTACTGCTAGTAAGGGGGTAGAAGACTTGGGGGAAGATTGAAGGGAACAAATGGTTCCCTTTGCCTAACTTTTCCCAACTCCCCCCCCCCCCCGCGTTGTACAGAGGTTGTTGGGTATGCTGGAACGTTGTTCTGATGACCTCTGTAAAATGTTTCATTTTTTTTTAAAGGACCCATTTGTTTCCTTTCCGCTGCTGCATGATGGGGAGAGCAAGCGACTGACTGACTGGAGGAGCACAATGTCAGGGCAGCAGAACAGCCAGGCTGCTGGTGAGGAGGGCATCTTGCCCAGTGCCCCATCCACACACAAACCTGGTAGTGAAGCTAAAGCAGCAGCCAGAATGTAGGAATTGTTGCACTCCTATTTTATTGTACATATATGTTTAATTCATCTCCTTTGGGGTTTTGTGGGGGAAGCGTTTAATCTCTTTTTGTTGCTTGGGCAATTCATCCTGAGTAAACCAGTCCTTCTTACTAGTAAATAGACATACATAAAATGGATTGTTCTACTGTGCTGCTTCTTGCTGTTACTTCTGAAGATTTTGGGAGAGGGGTGGCTATGGGGATGCTCAAGCCAAGAGATGAATTTTGGATGCTCAGAACTTGCTGGCCATGAGTAATCCAGTCTCCCTTGCTGGTGAGTAGAGATACGTATGTGGATTTTTATACTGTGCTGCTCCTCCCTGTAACTTTTGA
Source organism: Heloderma suspectum (assembly GCF_057233095.1). Classification (NCBI taxonomy): domain Eukaryota; kingdom Metazoa; phylum Chordata; class Lepidosauria; order Squamata; family Helodermatidae; genus Heloderma; species Heloderma suspectum. The sequence goes on along the minus strand of NC_139459.1, from coordinate 97,836,941 downwards.
GGAGTTCTGGAGAGGGCCGTATGTGAGGTTGCTCATCGAAAGAGATGGATTTTGAATAGTTTCTATGTGGCTGTGAATATATTATCTCTCTGTGTCTCCTTTTGTTATGGGTTGCTGCTGGGTTCCAAAGACTACTGTGTTCTTGCTCTAAGGATACCATTATCATAATCCTTTTATGTGGCTGTGTGGATTCCCAGATGCACTGCTTTGCAGTTATGATCTTAAGACACTTGATTTTCTGTGCAATGGGAGTTGTTTGTGGAACAGGACAACGGTTCGTGTGTGTGTCCCCCACTATAAACAAGAAGTGAACATGTGAAAGTGGGTCTCATATTGCAGGTTGGGAATCAGAGGTGGGTCTTGGGTCTGGACAGGTGGAAGACCACTAGTTTAAAGGATGGATATGCTGGCTGGGTTCAGACATAACGCTAAACCATGGTGGGTAAGTGGCCTGAGCTGCCTATGATGGGCTAGCATGTCATGGAGAGCGTTTTTCCTGTCCATTATGGGATAATTCCCCCAATTAAGCCACCCTCAGAACCTACACTCTACTGTAAGGGTTATTTTACCTATGGTGGGTTAGCATGTTATCTGTCACACCAGCATGGGTTACAGAGATCAGCTATAGAACTACTCAGCAAGACTGGCCAAAAATGCTGCTGCTCTGGTCCTCTCAAGCAACTTTTATTCCCACCACAAAGGAAGCTGGGATACCTGATTGGCTGGGTGGGAGGACTAGAGGAGGGGCTACAGGGTTTGAAATAAACTACTCTGTGTAGCTTGTTTGCCTGATTGCCTGATAGGAGCATGGTGGGTTGTTCGCATAACCATCTATATAGCGTAGCTTGCCACCCACCATGGGTTAGCGTGACATGTAAACAGCCCCACTACATTCCAAACAAATGTTTAAAGCACCTTACAGCACATTGACAGTGATAAATGTTGCCATGTTAAATAAAGAAATTAAAAATAGAAGATTTCAGTGTCCCAGGAAACTCATGCTTTTCCTCTCATGAACCCATTTCATGCTGTTCATGAGGGGATTAATTAATAAGCAATTAATAGCAGTAGCTTGGGGTTGGAGTGGGTGGGATTGTACCTTGCCTAGGGTGCCAAAATACCTTGAGATGGCCCTGGCTACACAAAGAATCAGGAGGCCCTGCTGCATGGGGTGAACTGTGGTGTATGTTGGGAGGGAGAAGGATCCCCAAAAATCAAATGGAGCAGAGACCTTCTGTGAGCAGGGCTCTTCCTCTAGAGGAAGGCAGATCCTGAATCCAACTTACTTTTGTTTTTATTACATTTATAATTTTTATCTTCCCTTTTGTCATTGTGTTCGAGTTGTAAGTTACTGTGAGCACTGTAGAAGGTCAGGATATGCATTTTCTTAACAAATTTGCAGTTTCAGAGGGTTTTTTTTTAAAGAAACAGAGTTTCTGCTTCATTATGATCACTTCCCACAAGTCACAAGGTGATCTGAACTCAGTTCACACATACATGTAGTGCTGGCATATTATTGCAATGCCATTTTCTGAACAAAACAAATATGAATTGTGTGTTATGATTATAATTTTGATGTGTGTGTGCCTGGATAGAACATTATGAAGATTAGAAAAGATAGACAGTTGGATTCTTTATTTCACCACTGGGATAGTGAGGATGGTATTGTTAATTTTTTTTAGACAAGTACTATAAAATGATGGTTATTTGGAAAGTAATCAAATTGTTGAAATGCTTCATTTCTATTGAATACATAACCATGGGTTCATAGGAATATAGGTCTATGGACGATGTCATGAACAAAATACATTCCAGATTTTTAAAAAATCAATGTTACATTTTAAAAATCTGTTAATATGAATGTCTAAATGAATAAAATATGAGCGCATCAATAAATCACCCTGTTTTTGTAAAACCTGAGTGTAAAATAGAAGTTTGCATTTGTTCCTGATATGTGGATGGCGATGGAATTCAAGATAAGGAATTAATCATAATTAGAGTGACGATGACAGGTCTGAAGCAATAAATTCTTAACAACGAGAAATAATGCTCATCCATAATGAACTGCTTAATACATTAATATTCTCATTAAAATGGGCCTTATCTTAATAGGTTCAAGACAAAGTTGATCTAACTTTATATTTGTGTTCTCTATTTTTATCAATTTCTATTTAAGTGGTATATTCAGAAAATTAAATAAATCATTAAAACATATAATTGCATGTATATATTCGCATAGCTAATTCCCCCAAGCAATATTGTGGTTGTAAGTTGTCACTGTGCATATTAATTCATCATAGCAGCTAAGTCATGTTCATTTATTTGCTAGTAGCCCTTCGTAAAACAGATTTATAAGCACGCACTGCCCTTGTTTGAAAGTGCAAGAAGGCCAAGTATTAGTTTCCCGCTGTTTATCAGGACTTGAAAATTACTAATTACTGTTCTAAGTGACTTAATATGTTTATATGCATGACCATTTATGAATGTGTGCTAAGCATTGCATAAAATGATATTTTGTGCTTTCATCACTAATTGTACTGCATGTATCAGCCCCCCAAAATAAAAAAATGTGGCGGTGGTGGTGATTTACAACTGCATTTCTATACCACCCAATAGCCAAAGTTCTCTGGGCAGTTCACAAAAGTTAAGCCCCCCAAATACAACATGACACAATATAAACCCTTTGAAAGTTTCAAACAGAAATGTTGCTATTAATAGTATTTGATCTGTGATGGCTGGTTCATACATGCAACTCTCCACTTATTGCTGCAGCAATCAAATTACTGAAATGTAAGTGTGAACTCACCCTGAGATGTCCAGCAACTGCAGGTTATAACGGCTGAGGATAGTTGCAGAGCTTTAAAGGGCAGCTGATTTGTTTCCTTTTTACTTCCTTCACAAACCCATACATGTGCCATGTTAACATTGCTCCCTCCACCTGCTAGGGTGGGGAAGAACTGAGGGGATGGAAGAGGTTGGGCCACCTGCCCCCTTTGGAGGTCTGAGCAGATTGGTCTAGCAGTGACTGCGGGCAGCTCCTGGCCCTCATAGGATTTTAAGGGAGAGATCGTGAGATGGTGTAGTGTCCTTCTGGTCACTGTGAGATTAAAGGGCAAAATCCTGACTTGGTTTGTATGACACACCACAACTTTATTTATTTATTTATTTATTGAATTTATTAATCGTCCATCTGGCTCGTCACCCAGCCATTCTGGGCGATGTACAATAATAGAAACAGTTTAAAACAATAAAATTCTACATTAAAAACATATTTCTAAAAATACCCTAACCCACCAATAACTCACCATTGGTTATTTATCCTACGATGAGGAGTGGTGCCTGTGGGCACCATTTTGCATATGCAACCCCCACAACCTTTTGTATCATGGTCACAACCTTTTTGAATCATGGGGAATCAATAAGCAAGCAGGGGACAAGAGAATAAAAACATGGCAAGATTTATTACAGGAATTTCAACCAAACTGGTACACTTTTCAATATGGTAAGGTAGTGAAACCACTAATCAGGGAAGGCCTTGCAGAATGTATAATGAAGGCTGGTATGTTTCAAATTTCATTTTAAGAGATTTTCATTACCTTTCTTTCATATAGAGTTTGATACATAACTCTCATAAGCTAATACAAACCAACTGCTAAGACAGAAAATGATAAGTAGTTAAACTCCATGAGTAAGATGAGAGAACCTCAGAATTATCTTTTCTATATCCTAGCCATTTTAGGAATATTCCAAATAATAATCTCATTACATTTCCCAAAAAGGTTCTCAGAAAAAAATATGAGTATAGAAACACAGTCATAATGCCCTAAAGACAAGTTCCCATGCACCACTGAAAATGGGGCACGTCACTACAGCTATGTGGTACAGTAGGGGGGAAAAAAGAATTGATCAGATTTAGTCATGCTTAAAGTAGACTCATTGAAGTCAATGGGACTTAAGTTAGTTATGATCCTCTCTCTCTCTCACTCACACACACACACACACACACACACACACGGAGCGGGTGGCCAGGTTCACACAATTGCCACAGCTTGTCGTGGCTAATTTAAGCCATGACGAGCCGCGGTGCCCATGGGCACCAGGTCGCCTATTCAAGCACGGCTGTGGTGGCATGTGAACCCAGTGAAGGTGGGTTGTTGGCATGGTCAACAAACCACCCACAATTTTTAAACAGCCCATGGGTTCTGTGTGGTTAACTACGCCAACAACCCACCCTCACTGCCTTCTCATGATACAACAAGCTGCAATTATGTTTGCAATTACGATATTCATGCGCCACTAAAGCCTGGGGTTAATTAACCCATGGTGGTTTAGTGTGACATGGGAACAGGCCCAGAGAGAGAGAGAGAGAGAACAAACTGATGGCCTTGTAACTCCAACCAACAGGAAATCGTGGAGGTTGCGTAGGATAGTTAATCTGCTATTAATATGCAGAAGCATCAGTATTCAATCCGTTTATAAATATATTACGCCACAAGTGTCTGCCCTCTCAAATCCCTACTTCAAAGTTGGTAGTATCTCATTGTTATGGAATACAGAAATATTATATTAACGACATATGGGCAAAATGTGTATATAATCTGGATGTACTGTTAATAAACAAACCAAATCTGATAGTATGAGGCCTAGATTTAACATTTGCCATCTCTGAGTACAAATTAACTTCAAAGAAACAACTAAACAGCACAGAAATTGATGAGTAGGTGCATAGTTTTTGAGTTTCACAATATAAGGTAGGGTTGCTTAAAAAAGTGACCTGGTTTGAAACTACATAAACCAGCCCTTAAGCTCTTTCTTGAGAACACTTTAGACTGAAGTCCAAAAGTCAAACTCTGCTTTCCAATACATTGCTGTGAAATAAAGTAGAACTCAAGACACTCCACTATGTTGCCAAGAGGCTCTTAGAAATAGATGTAGATAAGTGAAATATTTTGTGTTATAGTTATAAGCAAGAACACATAGTTTATAAATATCTCAGGTATTTTTGATAAATTGAAGGTCGTTGCCATAAGATGTTAAGATAATAAATCTGGCTTATCAACATATTCTCCTGGTACCAAGAACATGGCCTCTTGAGATCGTTTATCTCCAGTTCATTATCTTGTCCGCATTATTCAGCAGCCTCACTCATGCTCAATTGAGTTTGAATAGCTTTTAGCTACTGAAGTCTTCTCCAATTTTGACATAATCTTTTACATGTTCTTTAATAAGAAGTTGAGACCTACTTTAATCGTTATCTAGATAATTGAACTATTGTCAGTGTTCATTGTTCCTTACTTGTGATTCCCCTGTGTTATTGTTAAACACTGACTATTATCTGAAGGGTTCCAACTTATGTATTTAATTGTTATGGCCGCTTTATGCAGGTTTATATACCTATAAGAGGAAATAATAGCTAGATCACAAGAAAGGGGTTTTAAAGACCTTCTCTGCAAACTGCTCCTCAGGATCACTCCTCTCCCCACCTGGTTTTGCTAAGGAGAGTGACCAGTTAGTTTTAAGCCTGGTTTTAAATGCATGTCACACATACTTTGGTATTAACTTGAAATCTGCTTGACTCAGGCTCGAGCAAACTAGGTCACTGAATAAAGTGCAGAGATTTATCAAATGCTATTTTAGTCTAATAGTCACAATATCAAAATTTAGCAATGCTCCCCCCCCACCCGGAGTATCCCGGAAGAAAGGCACAACCACCATGATAAAAATGAAGTAAGGCCAAAACATAATGATTATGGAATAGATCTGGAACTTGCTTCCAGGGCTAGTTCTTAGGAGGCTGTGCTCAAATGTGAGTAATGGACCTCTCGGTGGGGCAGAGGAGATCACATCTATCCCTGCTACCTCATTTCTGGATGACCAAACCTTAGCTCTAATCCTTGAAGCAGTCCTACTCTTTTCTTATTCCACATAACTTACAGATAGGGATGTCAAAGAAATCTGCAATGTATTCAAATGAGTTTGGATTTCTGTGAATCTGACCTATAGATTCTGCAGTGGACTGGCTTTTTCCAAGTTGCGCAGATTCCGTGGACTTGAAAATAAGTTTTTTGTTGGGGGTGGGCTTATGCTAATGCAAATTCACGCTTGTGCTAATGCACATTACTGCTAATGTGCACTTGCACAAGTGGAACAAAATTCTCATACATCCCTTAAAAAATCCAATTCCATCAATGAGCAGACAACAGAACAAAAGACACCTGTTAATCTGCGAAACACAGATGGAGTAAATTGAACAAAATCCGTATATCCCTACCTACAGGTGTGCTGATGAGCCCAGGCATCACTGCCATAACAAAGTCAATGTGTTTGGGGCCAAAAAGGCCTGCAAGGTGTGCAAGATTCCTGAGCCAACTAGCTCAAGGGGTGGGCCGGCCAGCCATATAATGCTTTGTACAGTCACCATCATAACTTGTTTAACCCTCAACTCACAATTATCCCTAGCAGTGGTGGTTCCTATTCAACAGTACCAGTAAGCCAAGAGAGCCTCATCAACCTGACTGAAATTGTACATGGTAGATTAAAAAGACAACTCCCTTTCCAGGCATTTAAACTGGGGACCAAAAAAAAAAAGAATCCTACTCAGTTATGATTAGTGACTGGCTAGACTTGGCCTGCCCTGTTGAGGGAGAGTGATCCATCATACTGATTGAACAACTGAGTGGGGAGGCAGCTCTGATGATACACTGAAGCTTCACCACAAAGTTTAATGAGTCTGGCTACCTCTATTGGGTTTCAGAAAGGGTGATTAGGTTTCTACTTCAAGGCAAATAAAGTACTAAGGAATGGCTAAAGACATCTTAGCAAAAGGAATTGGATAAATTTGAATTAGATGTTCTTCAGGTTCTTTCAGCTATATTTCTCTCTCTGCCTTCAAAAGGTTGCCCAGTAGTGTCAGACTTGCCTTTATAATTTTTCACTGTATCTAGTTTTCATGGAAAGATTTTCTTTTCCTACACCTGACTCAACTTCAGGGAAGTTCTGTTAGCGCCAGCATTTGTTTGTTGTCGAGCATTAGTTTTTAAAAGAAATGCCCCAATACTAGCTTCCTCTCCAATAATGCCAGCGGTACTTTAGTATAGACTATCTTTCCCTCCCTTTCTGATGTTCAGGCTGTGAATGCTGTTCCTTATGTAGCCGAAACACCCATGCCCAACAGAGAGGAATCAGCAGGCTTGGACAAACCCCAAGGTTTCAGAAGAACAAAAAATCTTTAGGGAAAAATCCTAAGTGGCCAGGAAATGATGGCTGACTGTTGTTGGGATGGGGGCAGGGGATGACTAGAAAACCAGGGAATGGAATGGCATGGCTAGAATCCTGAACAGGAAACACTCAACTCTGCAACATTTTGTTGCAGGTCCCACTTGTTATATATTATTATGAACCAAGTCCAGGATCCCAGCAGCTGTACAGATACAAATGCAATCACACAAGGGTTATTGGCTTTATGAACTGAGGAGTCTTGATACTACTTGACATTCATTCTCATTTACCAGGTTCAGGTTTGTCTCCTTCACTGAACAATGGTATAGAATACCTCATGAAAATGAGTGGCTACTATGTACTTATGAGAGCGTAAGCAGCATGCTCCACTTCTTGGAAGGAGTTGGGTTGGCTGACAAAAACACCAGACAATAAATTATATTTGACAGCAGACACAGGCTATTTGAAATATAACTTGCTTTTGTTTTATTTTCCTGATATTCGTCACTGGAGAGAGCACTCACTCTTTTATTACAGTAATAATGCCTCTTGTAATGATTTCTTTTTTAAAAGGAAGAGGCATCTGCCCTAGGATTATACACAAAAGTAGCTGTGTGAGTGTTAATTGCCTTTTCCACACTTCTTTTCTGTTTCAGGTACTATTTCTTTGTAGAGCACAGAATGAAGGACAAACGATAAAGAGGTGTTAGAGACAGGCAATTTGCATTCAGAGAAATACAAAAGTAGGTGCTAAATTTATTTGAGAAATAATAGTTCTGCCCAGCTTCACATACAGCTTACTACCTTAGTTTACTAAGAGTACAAACCTAGACAGAAAAAAAAAGGCCTATAACCCCCAGCATTCCACAGCCAGCACAGCTGGCTTTTTTCCCCCCCTGTCTAAACATGCATAGGATTGCACTCTAAGCCAACTTGAGTCCGCAAAACACCTCCTCAACTAACCATTTGATCCTATGCATGTTTACTCAGAAGCCTCATTGAGTTCACTGGGACTTACTCCTGGGTAAGTTGCAGACCAGGGTTGTTACAATCTGGAGACTGGGATTTTATGCCAACCAAATACAGTTTTATGCCTCCTCTACAATTTTATTTTTAGGTTTATTTTAGTTTGCTCGTCTTCGCGGCACCCACAGACAACTTCCTTGTTGCCTGCCCGGCTCCCTGCTCCTCCTGATTTTTTAATTTCTTATTTAAATAACTGGAAATAAACTGGCACACTGCAGAGTGAACTGCCATCCTCCAGTGATATCTTTATTTTCTACCTTACAAGGGATCCAGGTCTTTCAAATAGGCAGATATGAATTACTGTTGGCTTTTGTATTTTCAGAAAGAGAGGATCCCTTGATTCTTCATTCCAGCATACCTTGCTTTAAACTGAAATCTTTTTACAGTAGACTCAATCTAATCTGATTAAGGCTACAATTCTAGGCAATTTTACTTATGAGTAAAACCCATTGAAATCAATATGATTACTTCTGAGAAAACAAACATACAGTATCAGGCTAGATGCCTGCAGAACACCTCAGTTAAGTGTGCAATCCTAGCTGGCTGGGGAATGCTGGGAGTTAGACATAGACTCATAGGGTTGGAAGGGGCCTACAAGACCATTGAGTCCAACCCCCTGCTCAGTGCAGGAAGCCTGATTCCCAGCAGTATCCCATCCAAGTACTAACGAGGGCTGACGCTGCCTAGCTTCAGAGATTAGACGCGATCAGGCACATCCAGCCACTTGTTGTAGGACTTTTTTCTGTCTAAACGTGCATAGGATTGTGTCTTAAAACAGTTACAATCTGCAGACTGGGCTTTATTCATCATGCCCACAAAACATCTCTCATCCTCTTTAGTGATTTGCTTAACATCTAGCTTGAAGAAGAGTTCTTGTGAACTCAAACACTCAGTCACTGCCTTGTGATATTTCAGTCGGTCCTAATCAAAATACTATAGTTAGTTTTGGAATTTTTTAAATAATAGACAAATACAGTTATCTGCAATTTGTATTCACATCCAATATTTGCCTTAGAATAAAGAATTGCAGTCTGCTGATGCAGTAGGTAATTTCTAAAATGTAAGGTGAGGTGCTGCAGCTGCATGTCTCCCTGAAAGCCACACTGTCTGATCTGGAAACGTTCCTAATCTTAGATGTTCTGGGATGGGCTGTTGTTGCTTTTTGAGAGAGTTTAACTCTGCACATGCTGTGTTGCGTTCTTTCATTATTACTTCGTTTTCCCAGGCCAAGCCATGGAAGCAAAAACAATCTAAGGAGTCCTTAAGCAAACTGAAAGTGGTAAATATATGCCTTGGATAATAAAATGCCCTTTCTTACTTAACGTCTGATCGCTCTTGGGATAAATGACTAACTGTGCAATCCTATGTTTACTTGGAACTATGTCTCAATAGGACTTAATCCCTCAAAAGTGTGCATAGCATTGCAGCCTTAAAGTAGTAAAGTAAGTTTAAGATAAGAAAATAAGCATTAAGTATACTTCAATTTTGCCTAAAATTTCCCTTTTTGACATGAAAAATATTGGGGAAAATTATTGTTTCTCTACTTCAAACTTTTCTCAAAATTGTACATCTCTCAATGTCTGGAAATGTTTAAAATAGACTCCTAAGTGCCACCGACATTAGGAAGATATAAGGGTCCATGAACATGTACCAGTATTTTACAATTTCTTAAATGTTCACAATGTGCAGAAGTTATATAATTTCATCATAAATGGTTTCGCTGAGTTCAGAGGTGAAGGGGCAGAACCCAGAGAAAACACTCTGTACCAAAGAATAAAGCTATTAAATATACTTCCAATTCTCCAGGCATCAAGCTATAAATACATTATATCAAACCAAAACAGATTAACCTAACAAAATCCAAACTGCAACTGCGTCAGAAGCACAAAACAAGGAGAACTAACAGTGCATAACTCAAACAGGTAAACTCAGCTGAAGGACAATCAGTGAATTCATGGCAGATAGTTCTGCCATGCAGATCACATCACTCAAGGAAGTGAGCCAACCACATGCTTCAGATAAAAGGAAGTACTTCTTTACACAGTGCATAATTAAATTATGGAATTCACTACCACGACATGTAGTTATGGCCACCAATTAAATATAAATATAAATCGCAGTGTCCACCAGATTCAAACTATTTCAGCAGCAAATCAGCTTACAGACCAAAAGCCTGCATGATTAAGAATGTATTTGCCTGCTAGCACAACTGAAAGTCTTTGGCAGGGAGTTCCAAAGCCTGAGAGCAGCTTGCAGTAAGTCGCTCTCTTATTCCCACCAAATGTGCCTCTGATAGTCATGGGACAGAGAGGAGGGCCTCTCCCAAGGATCTTAATACCTGGGCAAGCTCCAATGGGAAAATGCGGTCTTTCAAATAGTTTGATCCCATGTTGTGTAGTCCTGTATAAGTCATAACCAGCACTTTAAATTTTTCACTGTGCAGCAGCTGCCCCCACATGGAGAAATATTTGTGTGCTGCAGCTTGCCAAGCAAAAGTATGTAAGACACATACCTTTTTTTAGCCACTTGTGAGGAGAAAAATCTCCCAACCTCTGCAGTGAAGCAGTGTACCCAGGCAGGCCCCAGGTGTAGCATATTAAAGTAGCTTCCACATACTTTTCTACCGGCTTTCAGTGGGAAGCATTAAACAAACAATCCGTGGTTAATTACAAGTTTATAATATGTACCTGTGGCCTTGGATTCTTAAGAATTATATCCCATAGCTTAGTGTATTATTCATTTGATTTAGCAACCCTAACAGCATCTTATGATGACAAACTTTTAAAATGGATAAATCTGTTTGATATCGATTAGCCTTCCATTTTTATGTCTGCATGACAGTACTGATGCAAATAGAAACCACCACTTCTTTTTTGTACCTCTCAATATTCAAAGCAAGTACTTGAATTACGAAAGATAGCTTTTTCTCTGATGATGTGAAGTGGCTCAAAAAAACACACAAAGAATACGGTTCAACACCTACTGCCATCTTCTGGCCACACAAAAAGGGGGGGGAAATTTTTTAGCTAAGGGAGATGGAAAAGAGTGTTCGCTCACAATATAGATAAACAATTGCCAAAATGAATGAATAAAACCTATAGTCAGTTCACATGCAGTACAGAAAATCCATTTTGTAGCCTCATAATTCTAACTTTCACCAAGTTTTAATCCGCTAACATAACTGAAGGCAAATCATTTAATGATACTAATAGTATTAGGACTTTTAAACTACTGCAGTTTCCATTGTAGAAGTGGCAGTTTCTGAAGTACAGTGATTATAAAAATTTCTGTGATCATATGTAATTGTCTATAGGAGCATTAACTCCCATTTGGTTATTCATCTTTCATAAATTATCTCCGATTCAGTTAAGTACCCATACTTACTGGTGCAGGGGGGGGGGGGGAAGAGAGGGAGAAAGAGAGAGAGATGTGTCTGTCTGTCTGGTTTGGTTTGGTGCTATGTTTATCACAAACTTGGGTTAGTGACACACATACACCCCCCCCCCCATTCACACACACACCCAAACTCATTCTGCATTCTGTAGTTTTGGCTACATAAGGATTGTCCCTTCTATAACCAAAACAGCACCATCCACACACAAGAGGTTTGCAGAAGTACAAAAAAGAAGAAAAATGTGGGGGGTCGGAAACAAGGAAGGGGGGAGCCCAAAACAGCATAATGAGGACTGAGCATACTCAAGTCGCCTCAGAAAACCGAAGTGTCTGTTGGGGGAGGGGGAAACTCAGAAAACCAGAGGGAAGGGTAATGGAAAAATGTACCTTGCTGTCTGAAACCCGAAAGAGGTGCATTCCATACCGCAACGTTTTGTTGCAGTTCTCACTTGTACATATGTCTGTCTGTCTATATTGTTTATTTAAAGGATGTCTATGCTAGACTTAAAGCAAACATCTCTACGAGATAGTAGAAGCAGCATTCAAACAAAGCCATAGAAATTTAGCAGAACAGATAAAAACCCAGTTTACATTATATGCTGGGATGCCCAGGCTAATAAAAAGGTCCTAGCCTGGTGCTGAAATGACATCAAAGTTGACACCAATTGGGTCTCCCTGGAGACGTGCATTCCACAAACGGGGCACCAGAACCAAAAAGGTTATCTCCCTGGTCAGCACAGCCTAACGCCAAATGGTGGGAGGACATGGAGGAGGCCTCTGATAATCACCCTGAAATTCAAGCAAGGTCATGTAGGTGGTGCTTGCAATAAGCAGGCCCCAAGCTGATTCGAGGGTTACAAGTAATCACCAGCTAGCACTGGGGAGGGGGGATCACTTAGATTGTGTTCTCAGATGGGCTGGGGAAATTTTGAAGGAGGTCTTTCAAGGCTGAGGGACTTGCATTTTTAGTAGAGAGTAGCAGGCAGAGGCATCTCCTTTTTCTTTCTTTTCAACTTTTTTCCTTTCTTCCTTGTTTTTATTTAGACAGTTTTTGCCTCTGCTTTCCCACGGCAACAACAACCCTCCTCCATAACAACAACAACAACCCTCCTCCTTGTTTAAAAAAAGTTAGGATTCCTGCTTGTCCCTTAATGTTGCTTTTTAATGCTGCAAAACATACAAAACCAAAGAAGCTACCAGTCAAGCCCTCTTGCTCCAGGCACCCCTCTGCTCTTCAGAGGGACAAATGGAGGGTGGCTCAAGACATCCAGAACTGCCTATTTAACTTGGGGAGCAGTGTTTCTGTATTCTTTTGGGTGTCCCTCCCCTATCCTTATGATTGCAAAATTAAAATTGAATCCAAGGCATTTACTTGTGAGTAATACCATTGAACTCAATGGGTTTTATTTCTGATTAACTGTGTGCCCTGATTGGGCTCATGACTCTGTGATGCAGTTCATGGAATATAATGTGAAGTAATGTTAAAGTGGAAGGGGCTCAGAAAGATAGGGCAAAACTTCAGGTGCGGTGGGAGGGAAAAAACATTTAGTATACCTTTATACTATGATAGTATACCTTTAAATCTTGGAGCTCCCCTCATGGAAAGTTCCAAATATGAAGACGTTAGGACTATTAGTCATTTGGCAGTCACAGTGAGACAAGAGTGCAAAGATTTAAAATATAGTAGCAGATTTAAAACAACAGAAACTACAAGATTAAATGCCTGGGAAAATAAGGTCTTCATCTAGCACCTGAAAGAGCACAATGTAGGTGCCAGATGAGCCTCTCTGGGAAGCTCATTCCACAACTGGAATGCCACAGCAGAAAAGACCCTCTTCTTAGTAGCCACTCCTAGTAACCACCCACCTCACTTTCCTTGGCAGGGGCTCCCGGAGAAGGGCACCCTGAAGATGATTTTAGGGTCTGGGCAGTTATATATGGGAGGAGATGATCCTTCAGGTAATCTGGCCCCAAGATGTTTAAGGCTTTGAATGTCAATACCAGCACTTTCAATCAGGCCCGGCCATGGACTGGCAGCCAGTGCAGATGGAAAGGTACTGGCATAATATGATCACATTGGCCAGTCCCTATTCCCTATCTTGCTCCCTGTTTTGGACCAGCTGGAGTTTCTGGACTGTTTTCAAAGGCAGCCCCACATATAAAGCTTTGCAGTAATCCAGCCAAGAATAATCAGAGCATGGATAACTGTAGCTAGGCCATCTCTGTCTAGATAAGGACATAGTTGGTATATCGGCCTAAGCTAATAAAAGGTGCCTGGTGCCACTGAGTCCACCTGTGCCTCTGACAGTGCTGGATCCAAGAGCACCCCCAAACTATGAATCTGATCCTCTAGAGTGAGTGCAACCCCCTCCAGAACAGGTGGAACATCACTTAACCAGGCAGACAAGCCACCCACTAACAGTGCCTTTGTCTTGTATGGATCGAATCTCAGTTTATTGGTCCTCATCCAGCCCATTACTGTGCCGAGGCACTGATTCAGAACAGCTACTGCCTTAACTGGATTTGATGAAAAGGTGATACACAGCTGGGTGTCATCCACAGACTGATGACACCTCAGCCCACACCTCCGGATAACCTTCCCCAGTGGTTTCATGTAGATGCTTAACAGCATGGGAATAGAACAGAGTCCTGTAGAATCCCACAGCATAGCTGCTAAGGCACAGAGCAATAATTCCCCAGTAACACCTTCTGGAATCAGCCATCTAAGTAGGAGCGGAGCCACTGCAGTGCAGTGCCTCCAACTCCCCACCCAGACAACCTATCCAGAAGAATACCATAGTCGATGGTATCGAAAGCTACTCAGAGGCCCAGGAGAATCAACAGGGTCTCACTCCCCTTGTCCATCTCCCAGCAAAGGTCATCCCAGAGGGTTACCAAGGCAGTTTCTGTTTGAAAACCAGGTCTGAAGTCTGATTGAAATGGATCTAGATAATCAGTTTCATTCAAGAGTTCCTGGAGTTCACCGGCAACCCTCCTCTCAAGCACCTTGCCCAAGAAGGGGATGTTGGCTACCCGTCTGTAGTTGCTACCATCTTCTGGGTTCAGATTAGGTTTTTCAGGAAGGGCCTAATTATCACCTCCTTTAAAGAGGCTGGCACCACTCCCTCTCTCAAGGAGGAATTTACAACCTCCTGGACCCAGCCAGATATGCCCTGGCTATTAGATGTAATTAGCCATGAAGGGCAAGGGTCAAGCACACAGGCAGTAGACTGGACTTGGCCAAGCAGGACTGGATGTCCCTGATGTTGTCTGACCTTCTCTGCATCCTTTCCCCCTTTCTACTTCCTGAAACCTCCCTGTATAGTGCAGGGAGGGGAGCTCTTTAACAGCATGCACCCTCCCAACCCTAGGCCCACCTCCAGGATCCTATTAGCTGTAAGGGGCTGAAGCAAGCTGATCCTCACTTCCTATTTTCCTGGAGACCACTGAGCAGTTCTCGTTAAGCTCTTTTCTTTTGTTTCCCTTTTATTTTACAGATGAAGATATTTCTGTATACCCAAGGAGTCTCCCAAGCATACTGAAACTGTTATCTTCATCCATGCGTGGGCCCATTTTGCTGCCAAAGTGATAGGCATTCAACCACCAACTTTGGTACTAAAAGTAATTATTGTTGTGAACTGCCCAGAGAGCTTTGGCTATTGGGCAGTATAGAAATGCAATAAATACAATAATATATAAATACAGTAATAAATGATACTGTGGACAGAGAGGTCCATCGTCGCCACTGATGTCAGAGATACTTTCCAAGTTATAGTCTCTTCCACACCAATCTAATCTTGGATCAGCAAGAGGCATCTCCTTTGGCTGCAGTATTGTCATGCAAGTATGCTCAGTGCTGCCCCAGAGGGATATCCTTATCTCCCCCAACCTGCAGGTATCTATGTAAATGGAAGCTGCCACCTCCTTGCTGCGTTGTGCTTTGTGGCATCAGCCCTGGTTCTCACCTTCAGCACAAAGAACAAACAGAAGTGTAAGTGCGAAGTAGAGACAAACTCAGTAATGCTGAAGTTTCCAGATTTTGTGCTGCCAATTCACAACATTCAAAAGCACAAAGCAACTTGAAAATTTGCAGGCGTTCAGAGAGTGTTCATTGCCAGCAATACATTGGTTTTAAAAAATCTGGTACCCTACTTTTGCAGGGAGTAAGTCCAACAATGGAACTTAGTACCAAATAAATGTGTTTATAATTTCTGCCTAAACACCATTGTATATTTACTTCAAATATCCTGTGACCATTGACATCATTTTGCAGTATGTTGTGCAACCCATACAAAAAGCATTATTGTATAACAGGCCTTGCATGTTAGATGAGCTTGTAGGAATTGGAACAAGTAAAACATTAAATCGCCTCTTTTCCACTGAGAGAAATTAGTTCATTGGAGAGAATAATTACTGTAGCCAGGCTAGTATAAGCACCACTTTGTTTGGAGGGCGCAGGTGGTTTTAGAAGCAAAATCCTGTGGCAAGGGACAATGCTCAGACAAGCTGCATGTCTAATCCTTGCTCCTTGTAGGTGTGTGGGCCTCTGTTCCTCCATTTTTCTTCTCTACATTTCCCACATGACCCTCATATCTTTGACATATTTCATCTCTCACATCAGTGATGACTGGCATCAAGCCCCTCTGGTGTTTATAGCAACTTTCTCCTCCATTTTCTTCTTACAAGCATGTCTCTTTGTGTCTCGCTTTGGAAGTGTGTGTGTGTGTGTGTGTGTAATAATTCTAAAAATCACTGTTAGCATTTATTAGACTACCTGGTTAGTCATTTTAAGGTGAGGTGAGTTGCTTTGCCATGTGGGTTTTAATTACAGAAATCTATCACTTTGTAGGGAAACAATTGCCCATCTGCTCCACTCCTGTGTGAAAGATTGGCCGGAGAAATAAATTAATGCAAACACACACAGTCCCTCTCTCCATTATAGCAGTGTACAATAATCCTTGAACCGCTTATCCCAGACTAGTTCCAGTGACCTCCAGAGTAATCAACTTGAGTAATTATCAAGGCCATACAATCCACAAGATCAGACACTTTTGCTCTTGAATAATTTATCCACATGTACCTTGCAATAAATAACTCACACATAACCCTAAATAAGTACAGAAAGATCTAAAGGAATCTATCTTTAATCACACTTTAGCCATTCTGATCATGTATATTCTGTGTGAAAGAAATGATAGTGGCAACCACATCCTATCATTGAGTGAACCTGGCTGCATCTAAGTCTCTTGCTTGCAGCCTGACATACAAGCTGGTGCCTTATTCTCTGCCAGCAGTATCATAACCACACACAGTCATGATGAGCTTTTCTACATGAGGCTGTTCTGTATCTGCTTTCAGTTTTGCTGCAGAATTGAGGTCCAAACACTATATGAAGAACATTTCCTTTCCTGCTTTTCCACTACATAATTTCTAGGTGGCATTGTGGTCTAGCAGAATAGCACAATTACACAAGTGGAAAAAGCATTTTCTTCCCTGCTCTAAAAGAAAACTTGCCAAAAGTGCTATTTAAAAACAGAAATGAAACTGGAGGATCACAACATCGTGTAAAGAACCCAGAAACAATCATGAGTAAGGAATGACGCGTGCATAACAAATGCCATGTGTAGAAAAGCTACGACGTTACAAATCTAACAACTGGAGTAACAGCAGCAATTAGTCCCATGGAGCCTAGCAATTGCATCATAGTAACACTATGCAATAGGCAGTGATGTTAAGAGTGCAGCGGGCTGATGACACGTAACCTGTTTCTTCCTTCTCCCCTGGACAATGGTCAGATGAGGTTCCAGGCATAAGGGAAAGCAAAACCTTACCCTCCACGTTGCCCTTTGTTGTTATGACATAGTCCAGTTGGGAGGCATAATGTGGTAAGAGATGGGAGAAATTGATGCTATAGACTAACACGGCTGCCCCCCTGGAAACTATTAACATTCTGTGTTATTCTCCCTGTTCCAAAGTGTGTCTGCAGTTGTTATGTCTCCATATAATGAGGAGGCAGAAGCATTATGGAAGGGAGCAGGGAGATACATATGCATAAGAAAGTATGTTTACTACTGTGCTTCTCTATACTATCAATTTAGTCTGGAATTGTCATTGTTTGTTCATCCACATTTTGCAGAGAATCCAGATGATGTTGTGAACCCTTTGGTGTGTTCATACAATTATGCTGGGGGGAAATAAGTCACGGTGGCTTATTTTTCCCACCACACATGCCAGTCATGTGCTGCGGGAATTCGTGTGAACCCAGCCAAACCATGGTGGGTTATTAACCACCCTGTGATTGTGTTCCAGTATTTTATTTTTGTGTTGTGCTCATGTTCCCCTCCCACATTTGTAGTAATCCTTAAAATTTAAAATTAAATTTCAGCAACAACACTTCCAGTGCAGATTGGTAAAGCATTATTGAGGCTTTTTGGAACTACTGATCTGGTTCTCACGATCACTGTGGCTTAAAGAAGCCATGGTGGCTTGTTTAAGCCATGGTGCATGCTGTCACATGCCATGCATCATTTGTCTAATTACCCACCTGGGCGCAACTTGTCATGTCATCCGAACCCAGGCAGCATGGCTTGTTTGAGTGGGAAAAAACCCTCAAATAACCCATGGCCTGTTTTTGGGTTATTTCAGGGCTGTTTAAGGGGCAGTGATCATGCGAACTGGGTCACTGTGTCTTTTATTAGTAGCTTCCTCCCTGCACCTTCTGCCTATTATTGCTTCCTGTTCAGTGCATCAGTAGTGCTACTAATTAATGGCTTCTTAATTGCCCCTTAATTAGTTCTTGTTCCTCATTAGAAGAGGACTTTAATTACTGATTTCCTCTAATACTTCTTTTTCATTTTTGTTATTGTGTATGGGAAAAGAAATCTGAGAATAGGAACTGGCTAAGGGGCAAGTAAGATGCTAGTAGTTAGTAATGTTGCTGTACTAAACAGGAAGCGCTACTAATTAAAGTTGCATAGGACCTTTGCTGAATGGTACTGATTTCTGAGTAATCATTACAGAAGGATCTTAGCCATGGGGAAGGACATTGCTGGATAATATAACACTATAATAAGAGCTGTATGAAAACACCTCTTTAATTCTGGTTCTAGATGATTACAGAAAAGCAGTGCCTCAGCAGCACTAAAGGCCCTAGTATTGAACCTGATCCTGATAGACAGGGCTAGTGTGTAAAAGCAGCCAGTTAATAGACAAAGGACATGGGTTCAAATTGCTCTGTAGGGAAGTAGACACTAACTGTCCCTTCCATCATCAACATGGCTGTAGGTGATATGTTCCATAAAAGCCAAACTGTATTTATGTGCGTTATGCTATTTCTAAAAACCATTTTGAGTAAGAAGCAGCAGAGGCAATAGGAGAAATGAAATAACCTGAAGGCAGTGTGACTACAAATCTATTGACCAACTCTTTGACCACCCATATACAGCAGCTGGCAGGTAATGCCTGCCATCTACACCTCTTTTAGTTTTCAAGTGGAATATCACCTGTATGGGCAACAAACTCCACGCAGCAGGAAGGATTATATAGCACTAAGGTAGGGATGACAAACCTTGTTCAGACCAGGACCCAAATTCTTATTTGAGAAGGGTCAGGGGGGGCATATTCCAACAGTGTGTGTGTGTGTGGGGGGGTTCCTACGGGCACCTCATCCGGTGGGGTTCTAGAGAATGAGAACATTAGTCTTTTTTTTCCTCCTTGCAGAAACATTCCTAATGAAGGGAGTTTTATTAACCTAATGGCATGATAACGTCTGACCATTATCCCTGCCTTCAGGATACTATAAGGCTTTTAAGACTGAAGCAAGCCAATTTCCTTTTTGCCCCCCACCTCACAACTGACAACGTCAACATTTCATGGTTCAGTTGTCCTCAGCAGCCTGTAGTCTCTGGAAATAATTGAATGTAGGAAATTGTTGGTCCATTTCGGGGAATTTCAAAGATTTCTTTTTCTCCTAATTCACAAACTAATATACTTCAATATACCAAGGGCAGGAGTAGGCAACCTTTTTGAGTTCCCAGGCACATTTGGCAATAGGAGAAACTCTCATGGGCACAACCACAAAATGACTGGAGGTGTAGCTAGTCACAAAAGACAAGTAACCTGCCCAAACGATTTTGTACAAGGCAGAAGTGGGGTCTGAGCTGCAACACAATAAACAGCTGCTTTCAATCCACAATTTTCAGCACTAACAGAAATGTATTTCACAGAAGACAAGCTCTTTTTCTTCCTCACCTCCTATGCCAGCCAACTCATCCTCCCTTTTTTCTGTGCTCTCTCTGTATCACCACCCATAGATGCGTGCGCGCTCTCTCTCTCTCTCTCTCTCTCACGCACACCCACACCCACACCCACCCATCCATCTATCCATCCATCCTTTCTCTCATCTTCATTTTGTAAAAATGCCGGTGAACCCCATCATGTAGCTGGAAGCATTCATGGGAAATGAAGATGACAGCAGCTAGAAGCCTGCATGTTGCTTTGAACTGATCCGAGCTGCTGGTAAGAAAATGTGTTAATTTAAAAAAAGGCGGCGGGCTAGGGCACCTTGTCAGGCACCAAGAAATATGTCCAGGGGCACATTCTGCCCATGGGCACCATGTTGCCAGCCCCTGGCCTAGAGAGTTCCCAAAATATGCAGAAACTGCTACCTTATTTTTGGGTTATCCCATTTCATTTCCAAACTGATAGAAATATGATCACCCAAGTTTGGTATTAGGGGGCTTGCTTGACTGAAGCTTAGGAAAAAGTTTCTGCATGGGATATCTGCTTAAGAAAACTGAACAGCCCAGTCTAGTAGAAAGCCTGATGTTAGAAAAATGGCTGTGCTTTGGTTAAGTGAAACATCAAACACCATCCATCCATCCGTTTGTATGTATGTATGTATGTATCTAAGAGACAATTATATTGCTAGGCAAACAGCTTCAACAGAATTCTAGCCCATAAACCTCTAAATGATAATTGGGGTCATGGGTCACCTATAAATACTGAGACAATGTTGCATTCAGGGAGAGAGGCTGGAGTGGGTATCCTAAACCAGGGTAAGAAGCATTACTCACAATATTAACAAAAACATTTGAAGTGCAATTCTATACATGTTTAGACATGGCTGGGACATGCAGGGAGTTGTCCGACGTTTTTCTGTTTAAACATGCATAGGAATGCACCCTTAGGAATTGTTCTTTACTAGTGAAAATATTAAATTATGTGTCCACTACATGGTGCTACTTCAATCAACGAACACAAAAGGATATTCGGTACAGTTAGAATTTGTTCAATAGTTTACATTTTCCTAAAGAATCATTTCCTAAATGTTTACATTTAGTTTACATAGTTTACATAGTTACATAGTTTACATTTTCCTAAAGAGCCTCGTGTGGAGCAGAGTGGTAGGCAGCTGTATAGTAACCAAAGCTCTCCCTACGACCTGAGTTCGATTCCAGCGGAAGCTGGGTCCCAGGTAGCCGGCTCAGGTCGACTCAGCCTTCCATCCTTCCGAGGTCGGTAAAATGAGTACCCAGCTTGCTGGGGGGAAAGGTAGTCACGACTGGGGAAGGCAATGGCAAACCACCCCTCTACAGTCTGCCACAAAAATGCTAGCGCAAGCGGCGTCCCTCTAGGGGTCAGTAATGACCCGGTGCTTGCACTGGAGGAACCTTTCCTTACCCCTTCATGGATCACTGCCTTGTTGTGGTGAAGGGGCTTGCGTAACTCAGTGAAGCCATAAGCTATGCAGTGCAGGGCCACCCAAGACGGACAGGTCATGGCAGAGAGTTCTGACAAAATGTGGTCCACTGGAGAAGGAAATGGCAACCCACTCCAGTATCCTTGCCAAGAAAACCCCATGGAACGTATCACAAGGCCAAAAGATATGACACCGGAAGATGAGCCCCTCATCCAATATACTACTGGGGAAGAGCAGAGGGTATGTCCAAGTAGCGCCAGAAAGAGTGAAGCAGCTGGGCCAAAGCCGAAAGGACACTCAGCTGTGGATGTGTCTGGTGGTGAAAAGAAAATCCGATGCTGTAAAGAACAAGATTGTTTAGGAACCTGGAATGTCAGATCAATGAATCAAGGTAAACTAGAGGTGGTCAAACATGAGATGGCAAGATTGAACATCGACATCTTGGGAATCAGCGAACTAAAATGGACAGGCATGGGCGAATTTAATTCAGGTGACCATCATATCTACTACTGTGGGCAAGAATCCCTTAGAAGAAATGGAGTAGCACTCATAGTCAACAAAAGGGTGGGAAAAGCAGTACTGGGGTACAATCTTAAAAACGATAGAATGATCTCAGTACGAATCCAAGGCAAACCATTCAACATCACAGTAATTCAAGTCTATGCCCCAACCACTGATGCCGAAGAAGCTGAGGTTGATCAGTTCTATGAAGACCTACAACACCTTCTAGAACTAACACCAAAAAAAGATGTCCTCTTCATCATAGGGGATTGGAATGCTAAAGTAGGAAGTCAAGAAATCACTGGGATAACAGGCAGGCATGGCCTTGGTGCACAAA
The DNA here is from genome assembly GCF_057233095.1 of Heloderma suspectum. NCBI lineage: Eukaryota > Metazoa > Chordata > Lepidosauria > Squamata > Helodermatidae > Heloderma > Heloderma suspectum. Next base: position 97,814,766 of record NC_139459.1, on the reverse strand, counting down.
ATGAAGTAGGACAAAAGCTAATAGAGTTTTGCCAAGAGAACACGCTGATCATAGCAAACAGTCTTTTCCAACAGCACAACAGGCGACTCTACACATGGACATCACCAGATGGTCAATATCGAAATCAGATTGATTATGTCCTTTGCAGTCAAAGATGGAGAAGCTCTATACAGTCAGTAAAAACAAGACCTGGAGCTGACTGTGGCTCAGATCATGAGCTTCTTGTTGCAAAATTTCAGCTTAAATTGAAGCACGTAGGGAAAACCACTAAACCATTCAGGTATGACTTAAATCATATCCCTTATGAATATACAGTGGAGGTGAGGAATACATTTCAGGGATTAGACCTGATAGACAGAGTGCCTGAAGAACTATGGACAGAGGTCCGTAACATTGTTCAGGAGGCAGCAACAAAATCCATCCCAAAGAAAAAGAAATGCAAGAAAGCAAAGTGGCTGTCTGATGAGGCTTTACAAGTAGCTGAAGAAAGAAGGGAAGCGAAAAGCAAGGGAGAAAGGGGAAGATATATCCAACTGAATGCAGAGTTCCAGAGAATAGCAAGGAGAGACAAGAAGGCCTTCTTAAATGAACAATGCAAAGAAATCGAGGAAAACAACAGAATGGGAAAGACTAGAGAACTCTTCAAGAAAATTGGAGATCTCAAGGGAACGTTTTGTGCAAAGACGGGCATGATCAAGGACAAAGAAGGCAGGGACCTAACAGAAGCAGATGAGATTAAGAAGAGGTGGAAAGAATACACAGAAGAACTATACAGGAAAAATCTGAATGTCCCTGATAGCCATGATAGTGCGGTCACTGAACTTGAGCCGGACATCCTCGAGAGTGAAGTCAAGTGGGCCTTAGGAAGCATTACTAACAACAAAGCTAGCGGAGATGACAGTATTCCAGCTGAGCTATTTAAAATCCTAAAAGTTGATGCTGTTAAAGTGCTGCATTCAATATGCCAACAAATTTGGAACACCCAACAATGGCCGCAAGACTGGAAAAGGTCAGTTTACATTCCAATTCCAAAGAAGGGCAACGCCAAAGAGTGTTCAAACTACCGCACAATTGCGCTCATTTCACATGCCAGCAAGGTGATGCTCAAAATCCTACAAGCTAGGCTTCAGCAGTATGCGAACCGAGAACTACCAGAAGTACAAGCGGGGTTTCGAAGAGGCAGAAGAACTAGAGATCAAATCGCCAACGTTCGCTGGATCATGGAGAAAGCAAGAGAATTCCAGAAAAACGTCTATTTCTGCTTCATAGACTACGCTAAAGCCTTTGACTGTGTGGATCACAACAAACTCTGGCAAATTCTTAAAGTGATGGGAGTACCAGACCACCTTACCTGTCTCCTGAGAAACCTGTACGAGGTTCAAGAAGCAACAGTAATAACCGGACATGGAACAACCGAGTGGTTCAAAATTGGGAAAGGAGTACGACAAGGCTGCATATTGTCACCCTGCTTATTTAACTTATATGCAGAGTACATCATGAGAAACGCCGGGCTGGATGAATCACAGGTCGGAATTAAGATTGCCGGGAGAATTATCAACAACCTCCGATATGCAGACGATACCACCCTAATGGCAGAAAGTGAAGAGGATCTAAAGAGCCTGTTGTTCAGGGTGAAAGAGGAGAGTGCAAAAGCTGGTTTGAAACTCAACATTAAGAAAACGAAGATCATTGCATCTGGCCCCATCACTTCCTGGCATATAGAAGGGGAAGAAATGGAAGCAGTGACAGATTTTACTTTCTTGGGCTCCAAGATCACCGCAGACGGTGACTGTAGCCATGAAATTAAAAGACGCTTGCTCCTTGGGAGAAAAGCTATGGCAAACCTAGACAGCATAGTAAGAAGCAGAGACATCATCTTGCCGACAAAGGTCCGTCTAATCAAAGCTATGGTTTTCCCAGTAGTAATGTATGGCTGTGAGAGCTGGTCTATAAGGAAGGCTGAGCGCCGAAGAATTGATGCTTTCGAATTGTGGTACTGGAGAAGACTCTTACAAGTCCCCTGGACTGCAAGGAGGTCAAACCAGTCAATCCTAAAGGAAATCAACCCTGACTGCTCATTGGAAGGACAGATTCTGAAGCTGAAGCTCCAATATTTTGGCCACCTAATGCAAGGAGAAAACTCACTGGAAAAGACCCTGATGCTGGGAAAGACTGAAGGCAAAAGGAGAAGGGGACGACAGAGGATGAGATGGCTAGATAGTATCACCGATGCAATGAATATGGACTTGAGCACACTCTGGGAGAGAGCTCAGGACGGGAAGGCCTGGCGTGCTATGGTCAATGGGGTCACGAAGAGTCGGTCACGACTGAACAACAAAGAATCATAGAATAGAATAATAGAATAATAGGGTTGGAAGAGGCCTATAAGACCATCGAATCCAACCCCCAGCCGGAATCTGAGTTCCTGTAACATGAGCCCATTATTCGGCGTCTGGGATGATCGAGAAGAGATCCTGGCCTTCCTCTCTGTAGCAACCTTTCAAGTACTCAAAGAGAGCTATCATATCTCCTCTCAGTCTTCTCTTCTCAATAAGGATGTACGAAAGTCACTTACCTTTTCGCAGGGGTGCTTCGTGGTGGGGGGGAGGCGCTTCGCTTCTCCCCCCGAAGTTCAGGCGAGGGGGGGAGCCATCCCGCCTTGCCCGGCCAAAATTCAGGCTGGGGTGGGAGGCTTCCCGCCTCGCCCGGCCGAAATTCAGGCCGGGGAGAAGCGCCCCGTCTCCCCGGCCTTGAACTACGAAAGTAAAAAAAAAGAAAAAAAAGACCCCGTGATAGGCTACGTAATGATTTACGCAGCCTATCACAGCTAGATTTGCAAAGTCAGCCGTGATAGGCTACGTTAATCATTACAAAGCCTATCACGGGTGACTTTGGAAAAAAACAAAAAAGCGCATACGCAAATGGCGGCCCCCATGGGGCGCCACCATTTGCGTTCCTTATTTGGTCCCAGTAGTCTATGTAAAGATTTACGTAGACTACGGCAAAAATAAATTATTTTCGCCGGAGTCTACGTAAATCTTTACGTAGACTACAGGGACCAAATAAGGAATGCAAATGGCGGCGCCCCGTGGGGGCCGCCATTTGCATGCGCGCTTTTTTGTTTTTTTTCCAAAGTCACCCGTGATAGGCTTTGTAATGATTAACGTAGCCTATCACGGCTGACTTTGGAGATCTAGCCGTGATAGGCTACGTTAATCATTACGTAGCCTATCACGGGGTTGTTGTTGTTTTTTACTTCAGCTGTAATGGTGGTGGCGGCAGCCGGTCTAAAGACCGGCTGCCGCCCCCGCCCCTGCCGAAAGCCCGCCGAACCGCCGCGGGGACCCGCCGCCGGGAGGGACATTCGGCTACGGTAAGTCCCATCCCGGGGGGGATGGCGGGGGGGTGGCGGAGAATTTCACCGCCAATTTCGGGGGGCCGAATGCGTTGGCGCTCGGCCCCCCCGAAGATTCGGGGAGAAATTCTCCGCCATCCTTACTTCTCAAGGCTAAACATGCCCAGTTCTTTCAGTCTCTCCTCATAGGGCTTTGTTTCCAGTCCCCAGATCATCTTCGTTGTCCTCCTCTGAACCTTTTCCAGTTTGTCTGCATCCTTCTTAAAGTGTGGTGCCCAGAAATGGACACAGTAGTCCAGATGAGGCCTAACCAGTGCTGAGTAGAGGTGGACTGGTACTTCCCGGGATTTGGAAGCTATACTTCTATTAATGCAGCCCAAAATAGCATTGGCCTTTTTTGCAGCCACATCACATTGTTGGCTCATATTCAGCTTGTGATCTACAACAATTCCAAGATCCTTCTCGCTTGTAGTGTTGTTGAGCAAAGTATCGCCCATCTTGTAACTGAGCTTTGGTTTCTTTTTCCTAGGTGCAGAACTTGGCATTTATCCCTATTAAATTTAATTCTGCTATTTTCTGCCAGCACTCCTATCAAGATCACTTTGAATTTTGTTTCTGTCTTCCAGGGCATTAGCTATCCTACCCAATTTTTTGTCATCTGCAACTTTGGTAAGCATTCCCTGCACCTCCTCATTCAAGTCATTAATAAAAATGTTGAAGAGCACTGAGTCCAGGACTGAGCCCTGCAGTACCCCACTTGTTACCTCTCCCCAGTTTGAGAAGGTCCCATTGATAAGCACTCTTTGAGTCCGATTCTGTAGCCAACCATGGATCCACCTGATAGTTGTTTCATCTAGCCCACTTTTAGCTAGTTTGCTAATCAGGATATCATGGGGCATTTCGTCGAAAACTTTGCTGAAGTCAAGATATATTATGTTCTCATGGAGGAGGAAAGGGGGGCCCTCCAGGCCAAGCCATCTGTGCACCAAGGTCTTGAGAAGAAGGCTTTACCGTATCTGAGCTCATTAGGGAGGGAGCCTCCCGCTGTTCTGGCTGTTCCCATTTTGAATCTGAGCTGCTAGCTATCTCTACATACTTAGGTCATTCCTGACAAGTAGGAATTGAGCACCTCTGCCTTTTCTTTGTCATCTGTTATTGTTTTCCCATCCTTATTTAATAGCTGAACAACCATTTCTTTCCTCTGCCTTTTACTATGCACGTAGCTGAAGAAAGCCTTTTTGTTGTTTTTAGCATCCCTCTCTCGTTCTCAGTTTTAGCCTTCCTGACACCATCCCTGCAATTCTGTGCTACCTGCCTGTACTCTTCCTTTGTTACTTGGCCTTCTTTCCACTTCCTATATGTGTCCTTTTTTGTTTTCAGGTCATCCCTAAGCTTTTTGTGAAGCCACATTGGCTTCTTCTGTTGTCTTCCACCTTTTTTTCTTGTTGGAATTGTTTGTAAGTGTGCCTTGAGAATTTCCTTTTTTAAAAGCTCCCACCCATCTTGGACTCCTTTTCTTGTCAGAGTCGCTTGCCATGGGACCTTCCTGATCATTGTTCTGAGTTTATTAAAATCAGCTTTCCTAAAATCCAGGATATGTGTTTGACTACACTCGGCTTTTGCTTCCCTTGCTTCCCTTAGAACCAAGAACTGAAGTACAACATGGTCGCTTTCCCCCAGAGTTCCTGTAACTGCTACTTTATCCACTGAGTCATCTCTGTTGGTTAGGATCAAGTCAAGGATAGCCGATCCTCTAGTTCCTTCCTCTACTTTCTGTAGGAGGAAGTTATCCGCCACACAAGTCAGGAATTTCCTGGAGGGGCCATGCTTTGCAGAATTTGTCTCCCAACAAATCTCGGGGAAATTGAAGTCCCCCATTACTACTACATCATGCTTCCTTAAAGCATTGGCGATTTGTTTTTCAAAAGTTTCATCCTCGTCTTCTCCTTGATTGGGTGGCTGGTAGGAGACTCCGACCACCATGTCCCTTTTATTCTTTGCTCCATTTATTTTATCCCAGATGCTCTCGATGGGGCTACCAAGCTCATCCTACTGTATTTCTGTGCAGAGATATGTATTTTTCACATACAGTGCAACCCCATCTCCCTTTCTGTTCCTCCTGTTCTTTTTGAACAAGTTATATCCTTCAATTGCTGTATTCCAGTCATGAGAGTCATCCCACCAAGTCTCAGTTATACCTATCAAGTCATAATTTCCCTCCTGTATTAAGAGTTCAAGTTCGTTCTGTTTCTTTCCCATACTCTGGGCATTAGTATATAGACATCGAAGACCATGTGCTTCATAGTCTGGCTTTCTTCCTACATGTGTCTGAAGACTATTATTGGGTGCTATTAGAGCTGTTCTCTCCGTTGCAGTGCATGCGCTTACGTCCTTTGTTACCCCCAACATTACATCTCCCTTCTCCATAGGATTCAGTTTAAAGTCCTCCTGATGAAGTTCTTCATGCTGTGGTCAAACACATTCTTCCCATCCTTTGTGAGGTGCAACCCATCCCTTGCCAACAGCCCATCTTCCAGGAACTATAGCCCGTGGTCCCAGAATCCAAATCTGTCTCGTCGGCACCACCTTCATAGCCAGTCATTCACCCGGATTATTTTTCGTTCCCTTTCTATCCGTCTTCTAACTACTGGAAGGATGGATGAGAAAACTATCTGGGCCTCAAAGTTCTTGAGTTTCCTTCCCAAAGCTTCAGAGTCTGACGTGATTTCTTCGTAGCTCCGCTTGGCGGTATCATTTGTTCCCACATGGATGAGAAGAAAGGGATACCTGTCAGTGGGCTTTATGAGTGCAGGCAACCTTTCAGTCACACCTCTAATCTGTCCTCCCGGGAGACAACATACCTGAATTTTTCACATAAAGAATTTGTGAAAAATAATTCTATCAGCCATGTTCTGGAATGGAATCTGTTTCATCCTAGTATGTTTATTTGAGAAGTAGCATGTACAAAGCACTGGCATCAGGTTTGCAGGAAATTAGGGGTGTCCATCACTGGGAAATCTGGTTCTTTTTGACTTGATGGAGTTCTGCGGCATGTACAACTTGATTTGCATTTGCAAGCTGAGCTGTAGGCTTTTTCCTGAACTCGGGGGACTTTTTTTGCACATTTTTTGGAGGTTCCACAATTTCCACAAATTTGGCTGTAAGTAGTATGCAGAAAGCATAGGAAAGGGTTTGAAGCAACATATGCCACTCTCCTCCTGTGTGCCTTTCATGCAGAACTGAAAATAGACAACAGACAGACTAGCATGGCTTCCTTGGGTTGAGCTTTTTGCTTTAGCTACATCATCAATGGGCTGTGGGTTCAAAATCCCCCCTTGTGCCAAGGGAAAGCTATGGCCTGTATGTTTAAAATATTTTCTACTTCCCTTTGCCAAACACGTAGCATGCAGAAAGCATATGAAACAGTTTTTGCAGAACTGGATACTGTGGATTATGTTAAAACTTCAGGCTGGAAGAGGAGTGATTATGGTAGTGAAGTATAGTAGGAACAAAGCTGTGAAAATGGTACAAGCCAGACATGGAACAAAATAGAAGGGTTGGGGGGCACTGAGCCTTCAAACACCTTAAGAATCTTTGGATTGAAAAAGAGGAGAGTTCTAGCAGCAGATTGCAATACCAGCCTTTTAACACTGACATTATCATAACAATAAAACAATTTTACTTATTTTGTTTATTACATTCCTATACTGCCCAATAGTCTATGTTCTCTGGGGGGTTCACAACAAGTTGAACCAAATGTTTTACTGCTCATCTTTGCTCCTGTGTTTCTTAGTGCCCGTGAGGACAGGTTTTCCCCCTCCTCACCATCTAGTTACACATTTTACTACATCAATTAAGATCTGCTGAAGTCCCTCAAAAGTTGTTCACTATCAACAAATTATGTTCCTAGCTTTTCAGACATTACTCTGTTCTTTCACAGATCAGAATGTTCTGTTTTTTCATGTTCCTTGTTCAGAAGTGCAGGAAAGCAGAACCTGAAAAGAGGGTAACATGCTGCACAACATTTTGTATGTTGAACATATGAAGCTGACTTACACTATGTCAGACCACTGGTCCATCCAGCCCACCCAGTACATGCTGCTCTGATGGGCAGGAGCTGTCCTAGAGATCAAAGACAGAGATTTTGCTCAGACCTGCTATTCCCAATCTGGATATGGTAGAGATTGAATGTGGGACCATCAACATGAAAGCATGCATTGTATTACTACTGAGCTCTGGCTCATTCCTCCTCAGTGTGGCTTCTTCACTGTCCTTGTTGACTCTGCACTTTCCCCAGTTTTCAGTTGATAGCTACAGGGGGGAAACAGCATAGTCAATGCACGAAAGCAATGTGGTCTACTGTTATGGGAGGGGGAGTTTATACTGAACACAGATATCCTATGCCTGTTATTCAATATATCTAATGCAGGGGTGCTGAATCTCTTTCTGCCTAAGGCCAAATTCAATTTCAGAGAAGCTCTTGGGGGCTGCATTCCAGTGGTAGGCAAAGTCAAAGGCAAAAGGGGCAAAGCTGGAAATACCAGCATAGTTTCGCTTAAATCTCTTACTGCCTGTAACTAAGCCTAATGCAAGAGATATCGACCCTTTAGAATGGGGAATTTGTTGTTGTTGTTGTTCAGTCGTTCAGTCGTGTCCGACTCTTCGTGACCCCATGGACCATAGCACGCCAGGCCTTCCTGTCCTGCGCTCTCTCCCGGAGCGTGCTCAAGTTCATATTCATTGCATCCGTGATGCTATCTAGCCATCTCATCCTCTGCCGTCCCCTTCTCCTTTTGCCTTCCGTCTTTCCCAGCATCAGGGTCTTTTCCAGGGAGTTTTCTCTTCGCATTAGGTGGCCAAAATATTGGAGCTTCAGCTTCATTATCTGTCCTTCCAATGAGCACTCAGGGTTGATTTCCTTTAGGATGGACTGATTTGACCTCCTTGCAGTCCAGGGGACTCGTAAGAGTCTTCTCCAGCACCACAGTTCGAAAGCATCGATTCTTCGGCGCTCAGCCTTCCTTATAGTCCAGCTCTCACAGCCATACATTACTACTGGGAAAACCATAGCTTTGATTAGACGGACCTTTGTCGGCAAGGTGATGTCTCTGCTTCTTACTATGCTGTCTAGGTTTGCCATAGCTTTCCTCCCAAGGAGCAAGCGTCTTTTAATTTCATGGCTACAGTCACCGTCTGCGGTGATCTTGGAGCCCAAGAAAGTAAAATCTGTCACTGCTTCCATTTCTTCCCCTTCTATATGCCAGGAAGTGATGGGGCCAGATGCCATGATCTTCGTTTTTTTAATGTTGAGTTTCAAACCAGCTTTTGCACTCTCCTCTTTCACCCTCAACAAGAGGCTCTTGAGATCCTCTTCGCTTTCTGCCATTAGGGTGGTATCGTCTGCATATCGGAGGTTGTTGATAATTCTCCCGGCAATCTTAATTCCGACCTCTGATTCATCCAACCCGGCATTTCTCATGATGTACTCTGCATATAAGTTAAATAAGCAGGGTGACAATATGCAGCCTTGTCGTACTCCTTTCCCAATTTTGAACCACTCGGTTGTTCCATGTCTGGTTCTTACTGTTGCTTCTTGACCCTCGTACAGGTTTCTCAGGAGACAGGCAAGGTGGTCTGGTACTCCCATCACTTTAAGAATTTGCCACAGTTTGTTGTGATCCACACAATCAAAGGCTTTAGCGTAGTCAATGAAGCAGAAATAGACGTTTTTCTGGAATTCTCTTGCTTTCTCCATGATGCAGCGAATGTTGGCGATTTGATCTCTAGTTCCTCTGCCTCTTCGAAACCCAGCTTGTACTTCCGGTAGTTCTCGGTTCGCATACTGCTGAAGCCTAGCTTGTAGGATTTTGAGCATCACCTTGCTGGCATGTGAAATGAGCGCAATTGTGCGGTAGTTTGAACACTCTTTGGCGTTGCCCTTCTTTGGAATTGGAATGTAAACTGACCTTTTCCAGTCTTGTGGCCACTGTTGAGTGTTCCAGATTTGTTGGCATATTGAATGCAGCACTTTAACAGCATCATCTTTGAGGATTTTAAATAGCTCGGCTGGAATACTGTCATCTCCGCTAGCTTTGTTGTTACTAATGCTTCCTAAGGCCCACTTGATTTCACTCTCTAGGATGTCCGGCTCAAGTTCAGTGACCGCACTATCATGGCTATCAGGGACATTCAGATCTTTCCTGTATAGTTCTTCTGTGTATTCTTGCCACCTCTTCTTAATCTCATCTGCTTCTGTTAGGTCCCTGCCTTCTTTGTCCTTTATCATGCCCGTCTTTGCACAAAACGTTCCCTTGAGATCTCCAATTTTCTTGAAGAGATCTCTAGTCTTTCCCATTCTGTTGTTTTCCTCGATTTCTTTGCATTGTTCATTTAAGAAGGCCTTCTTGTCTCTCCTTGCTATTCTCTGGAACTCTGCATTCAGTTGGGTATATCTTCCCCTTTCTCCCTTGCTTTTCGCTTCCCTTCTTTCGTGAGCTACTTGTAAAGCCTCATCAGACAGCCACTTGGCTTTCTTGCATTTCTTTTTCTTTGGGATGGATTTCGTTGCTGCCTCCTGAACAATGTTACGGACCTCCGTCCATAGTTCCTCAGGCACTCTGTCTATCAGATCTAATCCCTGAAATCTATTCCTCACCTCCACTGTATATTCATCAGGGATATGATTTAGGTCATACCTGAATGGTTTAGTGGTTTTCCCTACGTTCTTCAATTTAAGCCGAAATTTTGCAAGAAGCAGCTCATGATCTGAGCCACAGTCAGCTCCAGGTCTTGTTTTTACTGACTGTATGGAGCTTCTCCATCTTTGGCTGCAAAGGACATAATCAATCTGATTTCGATATTGACCATCTGGTGACGTCCATGTGTAGAGTCGCCTCTTGTGCTGTTGGAAAAGAGTGTTTGCTATGATCAGCATGTTCTCTTGGCAAAACTCTATTAGCTTTTGTCCTGCTTCATTTTGTACACCAAGGCCATGCTTGCCTGTTATCCCAGTGATTTCTTGACTTCCTACTTTAGCATTCCAATCCCCTATGATGAAGAGGACATCTTTTTTTGGTGTTAGTTCTAGAAGGTGTTGTAGGTCTTCATAGAACCGATCAACCTCAGCTTCTTCAGCCTCAGTGGTTGGGGCATAGACTTGAATTACTGTGATGTTGAATGGTTTGCCTTGGATTCGTACTGAGATCATTCTATCGTTTTTAAGATTGTACCCCAGTACTGCTTTTCCCACCCTTTTGTTGACTATGAGTGCTACTCCATTTCTTCTAAGGGATTCTTGCCCACAGTAGTAGATATGATGGTCACCTGAATTAAATTCGCCCATGCCTGTCCATTTGAGTTCGCTGATTCCCAAGATGTCGATGTTCAATCTTGCCATCTCATGTTTGACCACCTCCAGCTTACCTTGATTCATTGATCTGACATTCCAGGTTCCTAAACAATCTTGTTCTTTACAGCATCGGATTTTCTTTTCACCGCCAGACACATCCACAGCTGAGTGTCCTTTCGGGTTTGGCCCAGCCGCTTCACTCTTTCTGGCGCTACTTGGAAATACCCTCTGCTCTTCCCCAGTAGCATATTGGACACCTTCCGACCTGAGGGGCTCATCTTCCGGCGTCATCTCTTTTAGCCTTGTGATACGTTCCATGGGGTTTTCTTGGCAAGAATACTGGAGTGGGTTGCCATTTCCTTCTCCAGTGGACCACATTTTGTCAGAACTCTCTGCCATGACCTGTCCGTCTTGGGTGGCCCTGCACGGCATAGCTTATGGCTTCACTGAGTTACGCAAGCCCCTTCGCCACAACAAGGCAGTGATCCATGAAGGGGTTAGAATGGGGAAAGAACTGCACAAAAGCCAGGAAATCACCCAGTGATTGGTGGTTGGTAGAAAGGGGATGGAACCAGGGAAGGGAGCGTGGCCATCTGGGGAACCCAGTGGGTACTGGATTTCATCTTAATTTTTCACGTCTTTAAAAAGTTGACAATTTATTATATTGACCTCGCTTTTTTTTAAATTATCAAAGTAAATGCTGGCAATAAATGGCATAATGTAACTGCATTGCATCTAGGTGTCCTGGGAGTGGGTAGATTGCAGGGAAAAACAGGGCATAATACACACTCTGATTCCTGTGGCAAGTACAGAAATGGTAAACATTATGATTTATAGTATTTTCCTGGCGGGGGTGTAATGAAATCTTCCTAGAGAATGTTATATTTCAAAAGCACCCAAGAAAGTAATTTTCAGAAGCTATGCTTTCTTCATAATAAGACAACTGTACTGAAAAACAATCTATTATAAATATGCTCTCACACCCGTCCAATAACGCCTGACGCGCGCGCATATATATATATATATATATATATTTTAGTCATAAAAACTAAAAATCGCCTGTGCATGTCATACTGAAGTGAATAGAAGTGGTATTTTTTCTCCTAGCATTCCAGATCTATGTACTACAAATGAAAATCAGTCTCCTGAACATCTTAGACTCCTAAACTGTAGTCAGAGTTTTAAGATCTAATTAATTTACATTTCTTTAAGATGTTCTAAGTCTCAAAGCCTCTTAAACAAACATGAATTAGACTTTAAAACTCTGACTACAATTTAAAAATCAATGCTCAATACATCATTGACTTCCTAAAACTATGTAAAACTTTTATCTTTTACTTTGGACATACTATGGTGATTACATTTTATTATGGTGATTAGAACTTAGGCTTTCCTTAATGATTCTGGCAGAGTGCCTTTTTTATGGACAGCATAGAAACATCAGTGAAATCTCATTCTGGGTGTTGCTGTTAATTCCAAATAAAAGCACTTCCAAACGAGGGAAATTGTAAAGCAGGTGTGGACAACTGTTTTGGCCCTCAGAATCACAGGCTGCGCTGGGTGGTGAGTTGGGGGCTTGGACACATACACGCACCTACAGGGGGATGGGGTTGCTTCAGGGGTACTGCTAGGAGGGGTGGGGGCTCCAGCCTCCCCACACACACAGGGCTCCAGCCAGAATCACTGATTCCGTACCATTAGTGGCATGGAAGCAGCAATTCTGGTTCCTTCACAGTTGCTTGGGGGCAGGGGTGGTGGTAAAGCTCCTACCATCCCCAGCAACCAAAATCCGGATTGCTGCTTCGGTGCTGCCATTTGCGGCATGGAAGTAGTGACCCTGGCTGCTTCAGGGGTGTTGAGAGAGGAGGAAGCTAAATTTTATTTTATTTATTTATTGCATTTATACCCCGCCTTTTTTCCTCTTGCAAGGAACCCAAGGCGGCTGACATTATCCTCCTCCTCTCCATTTTATCCTCACAACAACAACCCTGTGAGGTGGGTTGGGCTGAGAGTCTGTGACTGGCCCAAAGTCACCCAGTGAGCTTCCATGGCCGAGTGGGGACTAGAACCCAGATCTCCCAGCTCCTAGTCTAACACTCTTGCCACTATACCACACTGGCTAGCTACCTCAGTTGGGATTGCTGTTCTGGCACTGCTAGGAGCAACACTGGAACAGCAGTCTTTTCCCTGCAGCCCAGCTGATCAGCTAGGTTGTGGGGAAAAGTGACTCCCTCCATCATCACTCTCATTGCCGTCTACACATGACTTTGTAAAGACTCTGACTGTGAGACAATCCATGTGATCCAGCATGCTGAGAATCCAACGTTTTGGATTGCAGGGACAGCACCCACAGATAGAGGAAGCTAGCCTTTTTGCCCTCTGCCAACCTCCGTGACCTCAAAATCTGCTCAGAGGTTTGAGAGGTCCTCAGGAGCAAATTTTTGGGAGGCACAGGGTGCTGCAAGGGGGAGGAGAGACAGAGAAAGTTCCATTGTATGAGTGGATGTCCACTCACCTGATGTTGTATTCTTCCCTATTTATTTATTTAAATATTCTTTTAGTCTGCTAAAAAAGGCTCCCAGAGTGGCTTACATGTCAATAAAAAACAGCACTCTCTATCCTCAAGCTTACAACTAAAAAGACATGACACAAAAGAGAAAGGGATTGAGAGGGAAGTGGAAAAACAAACACAAAATCTGGTGCTTTTTTCTAGTTGTTGTTTATTCGTTCAGTCGCTTCCGACTCTTCGTGACTTCATGGACCAGCCCACGCCAGAGCTTCCTGTCGGCCATCATCACCCCCAGCTCCCCCAAGGTCGAGTCTGTCACCTCCAGAATATCATCCATCCATCTTGCCCTTGGTTGGCCCCTCTTCCTTTTGCCTTACACTTTCCCTAGCATCAGCATCTTCTCCAGGGTATCCTGTCTTCTTATGATGTGGCCAAAGTACTTCAGTTTTGCCTTTAATATCCTTCCCTTCCAAGTGCTCCTTGGAAGGACAGATAATGAAGCTGAAGCTCCAATATTTTGGCCACCTAATGCGAAGAGAAAACTCCCTGGAAAAGACCCTGATGCTGGGAAAGACTGAAGGCCAAAGGAGAAGGGGACGGCAGAGGATGAGATGGCTAGATAGCATCACGGATGCAATGAATATGAACTTGAGCACGCTCCGGGAGAGAGCGCAGGACAGGAAGGCCTGGCGTGCTATGGTCCATGGGGTCACGAAGAGTCGGACACGACTGAAGACTGAACAACAACAAATCCTTCCCTCAAGTGAGCAGTCTGGCTTTATTTCCTGGAGTATGGACTGGTTTGATCTTCTTGCAGTCCAAGGCACTCTCAGAATTTTCCTCCAGCACCACAGTTCAAAAGCATCTATCTTCCTTCGCTTAGCCTTCCTTATGGTCGAGCTCTCGCAGCCATAGGTTACTACGGGGAATACCATTGCTTTAACTATGCGGACCTTTGTTGTCAGTGTGCTGTCTCTGCTCTTCACTATTTGATCAAGATTTGTCATTGCTGTCCTCCCAAGAAGTAACCGTCTTCTGATTTCCTGGCTGCAGTCAGCGTCTGCAGTAATCTTTGTGCCTAGAAAGACAAAGTCTGTCACTGCCTCCACGTTTTCTCCCTCTATTTGCCAGTTATCAATCAAGCTGGTTGCCATAATCTTGGTTTTTTTGAGGTTTAACTGCAACCCAGCTTTTGAACTTTCTTCTTTCACCTTCGTCAGAAGGTTCCTCAGCTCCTCCTTGCTTTCAGCCATCAAAATGGTATCACCTGCATATCGGAGATTGTTAATGTTTCTTCCAGCAATTTTAACTCCAGCCTTGGCTTCATCAAGCCCAGCACGTCGCATGATGTGTTCTGCATACAGGTTGAATAGGTAGGGTGAGGGTATACAACTCTCTGCCGTACTCCTTTTTCTAGTTACATAGTCTTTAATGACCAGCTGGAATAGAAAACTGTTCAAGGAGAGGAGTAACCAAAAGTTGCTGGTCTCTGTGCTGAACTGATAGGGTAGCCATGCTTCCCTTCTGTTTTTCCCTTCTGCTTAGCCTGTACATCAGCCTTTCCCAAACTGGTGCCCTCCAGTCATCTTGGACTTTCGGACATGTTGCTGAGGCTGAAGGAAGCTGAGGTCCAAAACTTCTGGAGGGCACCAAGTTGTGCAAGGCTGCTATACACATGTATCTGGGATGAACATGTATCCCTTTGAACTCAGTGGGGCTTTCTTCTGAGTAGACAGGTATAGGGTTGTGCTATTATTGCATAAACGTTCATGAATTAGAGCCTACTTCATCAGATACTACTTCTGACAAAGCTTCTTTGCTATGGATGAATGACTCTAGTTCATGAAAGCATATGTCACAATACATTAGTTAGTCTTTAGGGTACCACAAGCCTTTCTGATGCCTTTGCTATAACAAACAAGAGTACTATGGTAAATAGTAGAAGTGGTCAAGCTGAGAATGAGATCACTGTAATGCTATACTAGTAGCATTACAAGGAAGATGCTGGCTGTGGTTACAAAACTAACTAAACAAAACTTGGTTGCTTAAACAACATGCTAAAAATCTAAGTTCTGCACCAAGGTAACAGAAATGATGTGCTTTATTATATGATCTGTATAAGTTAGGTAAATTAGGATGCAATCTAATATGGATGTTTAGAAAGAAAAAAGTATTACAACTCACAGCATTCCCCAGCCAGGGGAATGTCTAATGCATACGATTGTGCCTTCAACCATATTTGCATAGATGTACTTTGGGGCATAGAGTTAAGAAGGCAATTGATGCCTTACCTTTGTTCACCTGAAATCTGGCTCAGCACCCACTCTTATTTCTGAAATTTTACCAGGCATTGCCCATACACTTTGTAAGCCAATATTCATGCCATGTTGTTCAGTCGTTCAGTCATGTCCGACTCTTTGTGACCGCATGGACCATAGCACACCAGGCCTTCCCGTCCTGAGCTCTCTCCTGGAGTGTGCTCAAGTCCATATTCATTGCATCGGTGATGCTATCTAGCCATCTCATCCTCTGCCGTCCCCTTCTCCTTTTGCCTTCAATCTTTCCCAGCATCAGGGTCTTTTCCAGAGAGTTTTCTCTTCGCCTTTGGTGGCCAAAATATTTGAGCTTCAGCTTCAGTATCTGTCCTTCCAATGAGCAGTCAGGGTTGATTTCCTTTAGGATTGACTGATTTGACCTCCTTGCAGTCCAGGGGACTTGTAAGAGTCTTCTCCAGCACCACAGTTTGAAGGCATCAATTCTTCGGCACTCAGCCTTCCTTATAGTCCAGCTCTCACAGCCATACATTACTACTGGGAAAACCATAGCTTTGATTAGATGGACCTTTGTCGGCAAGGTGATGTCTCTGCTTCTTACTATGCTGTCTAGGTTTGCCATAGCTTTCCTCCCAAGGAGCAAGCGTCTTTTAATTTCATGGCTACAGTCACCGTCTGCGGTGATCTTGGAGCCCAAGAAAATAAAATCTGTCACTGCTTCCATTTCTTCCCCTTCCATATGCCCGGAAGTGATAGGGCCAGATGCCATGATCTTAGTTTTTTTAATGTTGAGTTTCAAACCAGCTTTTGCACTCTCCTCTTTCACCCTCAACAACAGGCTCTTTAGATCCTCTTTGCTTTCTGCCATTAGGGTGGTATCGTCTGAGTATCTGAGGTTGCTGATAATTCTCCCGGCAATCTTAATTCTGACCTGTGATTCATCCAACCCAGCGTTTCTCATGATGTACTCTGCATATAAGTTAAATAAGCAGGGCGACAATATGCAGCCTTGTCGTACTCCTTTCCCAATTTTGAACCAATCGGTTGTTCTATGCCTGGTTCTTACTGTTGCTTCTTGACCCTCATACAGGTTTCTCAGGAGAGAGATAAGGTGGTCTGGTACCCCCTTCTCTTTCAGAATTTGCTACAGGTTGTTGTGATCCACACAATCAAAGGCTTTAGCGTAGTCAATGAAGCAGAAATAGATGTTTTTCTGGAATTCTCTTGCTTTATCTATGATAGAGCGAAAGTTGGCAATTTGATCTCTAGTTCCTCTGCCTCTTCGAAACCCAGCTTGTATTTCCGGTAGTTCTCGGTTCGCATACTGCTGAAGCCTAGCTTGTAGGATTTTGAGCATAACTTTGCTGGCATGTGAAATGAGCGCAATTGTACAGTAGTCTGAGCACTCTTTGGCATTGTCCTTCCTTGGAATTGGAATGTAAACTGACCTTTTCCAGTCTTGTGGCCACTGTTGAGTGTTCTAAATGTGTTGGTATATTGAGTGCAGCACTTTAGCAGCAGCATCTTTTAGGATTTTAAATAGCACAGCTGGAATACTGTCATCTCCGCTAGCTTTGTTGTTAGTAATGCTTATTTATTTATATTTTTAATATTGCATTTATATCCCGCCTTTTTTCCTCTTGCAAGGAACTCAAGGCAGCTTACATTATCCTCCTCCTCCTCTCCATTTTATCCTCACAACAACAACCCTGTGAGGTAGGTTGGGCTGAGAGTGTGTGACTGGCCCAAAGTCACCCAGTGAGCTTCCATGGCCGAGTGGGGACTAGAACCCGGATCTCCCAGCTCCCAGTCCAACACTCTTGCCACTACACTTAACTTCACTCTCAAGGATGTCCGGCTCAAGTTCTGTGACCGCACTGTCATGGCTATGAGGGACATTAAGATCTTTCCTGTATACTTCTTCTGTGTATTCTTTCCACCTCTTCTTAATCTCATCTGCTTCTGTTAGGTCCCTGCCTTCTTTGTCCTTTATCATGCCTGTCTTTGCACAAAACGTTCCCTTGAGATCTCCGATTTTCTTGAAGAGATCTCTAGTCTTTCCCATTCTGTTGTTTTCCTCGATTTCTTTGCATTGTTCATTTAAGAAGGCCTTCTTGTCTCTCCTTGCTATTCTCTGGAACTCTGCATTCAGTTGGATATATCTTCCCCTTTCTCCCTTGCTTTTCGCTTCCCTTCTTTCGTGAGCTACTTGTAAAGCCTCATCAGACAGCCACTTGGCTTTCTTGCATTTCTTTTTCTTTGGGATGGATTGAGTTGCTGCCTCCTGAACAATGTTACGGACCTCTGTCCATAGTTTTTCAGGCACTCTATCAGGTCTAATCCCTTAAATCTATTCCTCACCTCCACTGTATATTCATAAGGGATATGATTTAGGTCATACCTGAATGGTTTAGTGGTTTTCCCTACGTTCTTCAATTTAAGCCGAAATTTTGCAACAAGAAGCTCATGACCTGAGCCACAGTCAGCTCCAGGTCTTGTTTTTACTGACTGTATAGAGTTTCTCCATCTTTGGCTGCAAAGGACATAATCAATCTGATTTCGATATTGACCATGTGGTGATGTCCATGTGTAGAGTCTCCTCTTGTGCTGTTGGAAAAGAGTGTTTGCTATGATCAGCGTGTTCTCTTGTCAAAACTCTATTAGCCTTTGTCCTGCTTCCTTTTGTACACCAAGGCCATGCTTGCCTGTTATCCCGGTGATTTCTTGACTTCCTACTTTAGCATTCCAATCCCCTATGATGAAGAGGACATCTTTTTTTGGTGTTAATTTTAGAAGGTGTTGTAGGTCTTCATAGAACCGATCAACCTCAGCTTCTTCGGCCTCAGTGGTTGGGGCATAGACTTGAATTACTGTGATGTTGAATGGTTTGCCTTGGATTCGTATCCAAGATTCGTATCCAAAATGATCATTCTATCGTTTTTGAGAGTGTACCCCAGTACTGCTTTTCCCACCCTTTTGTTGACTATGAGTGCTACTCCATTTCTTCTGAGGGATTCTTGCCCACAGTAGTAGTAGATATGATGGCCACCTGAATTAAATTCGCCCATGCTTGTCCATTTTAGTTCGCTGATTCCCAAGATGTTGATGTTCAATCTTGCCATCTCATGTTTGACCACCTCCAGCTTACCTTGATTCACTGATCTTACATTCCAGGTTCCTAAACAATATTGTTCTTTACAGCATCGGATTTTCTTTTGCCTTGTGATACATTCCATGGGGTTTTCTTGGCAAGAATACTGGAGTGGGTTGCCATTTCCTTCTCCAGTGGACCACATTTTGTCAGAACTCTCTGCCATGACCTGTCTGTCTTGGGTGGCTCTGCACGGCATAGCTTATGGCTTCACTGAGTTACGCAAGCCCCTTCGCCACAAGAAGGCAGTGATCCATGAAGGGGATTCATGCCATAGTCCTGAATATATGATGGATCAACTGGGCCTAGTCTAGTTAATGGGTAATAATATGCACCTGTATCTTTGGCTTATCATTCCCGTGGATTGGCAATAGACTATAAAACTAATTCTAAACATGAAAATATAGGCTATTTCTGAGTTAGATGTTTTTCCTCATCCTGCCAGATCCCGTCTTCATAGATTTTGGGGGGGTTAAAACAGCTGCATAATGATGCTAATACAGTATGATTTAATTTGAGTCAATGATCAATATATGTTGGTCAGTGGCACTTTAATGTTCACTTATCAACAAGATACTTGCATTTGAATATAAACCTCATCTTTGGCAGTTATCCAAATAAACACTTCAAGAAACGTACTGCAATGTAATTGTATTGTTCTTGCCATTAGCTAAATAATATACTCTGAAAGCTTGAAAAAACCCACACAGCTATTCAGAAACACAGGAGTTTTTAGTCATGCCCACATAGTATAAATAAAAACTTGATTTTACATGGTCTTTATGATGTGCTTTTAGGATTTACAGATCAGATTCAAGAGATGTTTAATTTCTCCTCTTTGTCACCATCCTCAGATCAATTATTTATACTGAGAAGTCTCAAGGAAATTATATTAAGTCAACTGTAGTGCTACAGAACTATTTTTTAGTAAATGTTTTCAAACTTTTTATACCATAAGAATACAACGTTAATGCTATTTTCCATTCTTTGAGAAATTATGGCCATTTGCCCCAGTAATTCCATCAGAGCCAATTCTAGCCTAAACACAGAGCAAGTGAGGTGATATCACTTGTTGAATCAAAATGAACTATCAAGTTATTTTTTAAATTTTATTTATTACTCAGGTTTATACACCATTTTCTATGAACTATCAAAGCATTAACAACAATAATATAACCATAAAAATACAATAAAATCAGCACTGGTCAGCAGTAAAACTATAGCTATACTGGCTGGGTCACACCTCTGGGAAAGCCTGCATGAAGAAGTGGGTGTTCAGCAGACATCTAAAGATCAAAACTGAAGATGCCAGCTAATGTCAATAGGGAGTGCATGCCAGAGGGTGGGTGCTGCAACACTAATTCCTATGTTACAGGTACTCCTGAGGCAAACCTCAGGAATATGCACCACCATCAGAAATGCTCTTTCTGATGACCACAAGGACCAGGCAGGGACAGAAGTAGTGAGACAATCTCTAAGGTAACCTGGTGCCAAGTTGTTTAGGGCTTTGTTAATAACAGAACCTTAAACTTGGTGTGGTAACTTATTGGCAGGCAGTGCAGTTTTTAGTAGAAGTGTAACATGCTGTTGAAAAGAGGCCCCTGTCAGTAGCCTCACAGCTGCATTCTGTACCAGCTACAGCTTCCAGACCAGGCCCAAGGGTAGCCCATTACAATAATCCAA
Organism: Heloderma suspectum; assembly: GCF_057233095.1. Classification (NCBI taxonomy): domain Eukaryota; kingdom Metazoa; phylum Chordata; class Lepidosauria; order Squamata; family Helodermatidae; genus Heloderma; species Heloderma suspectum. The sequence goes on along the minus strand of NC_139459.1, from coordinate 97,794,447 downwards.
TAATACTTAGAACATTTCTACAGAGATAGGACTGGATCTGGTGGTGTCATTCTGCTGATGGAGCTACCTTTGTGAGTGGAACCAGGATGGGGGGTGATTCCCCCTCTTCCCTTCAGAGGAAGCTCCACCAGAGCAGATTTTCAGTGCAGAGGGCTATAGTGGTGGTTTGGGGGCAAAAGTCCTGTTGCACGAAGATATTTTCCTTAGTGTGATGTTGGATTTAACCCATTACTCTAAAAAAACACACCAAAAAAAGATGATGTAACATTGCTAACCTGGAGAACATAGTGATGGCATGCTGAAAATGTGATGCTAGGCATGGTGGTATCTGCACATGACTAGTTTGCAAAAAGCAGAGAGCCAATGCACTTGGGCTTGAATTATAATCTTATACATGTCTATTCAGAAGCAAGTGGGTAGGGCTGCTGCCTTAGCCTTTTTGCTGTACTTATCCAAGGTGGCGCTACTTTAGAGATTCTGCTTGAGGAAACCTGTATGTACTGTGCATACTTGGTAATACCTTTGGACCCTCTGCTGTTTGAACCAGCTCAAAAAGGCTAGGGCTTAGGAATGGCACCAATAGGAAATAATATATATATATATATATATATATATATATATATTATCAGGTAGTATGGGTGTGCTCTTGTAGACCCACACTACTTTAACCATGCTATTTAGCAGCACTCCAATTTAACCCTCCAAACAAAAACTTAGTCCAAACTACAGTCAATCAGAAGACAACAGAGGTGGGCAGAAAGAATATCAGGTGTGGGCAATTTGTGGCATGCCAGATGTTTTGGCCTACCATACCCATCAGCCCTGTCCAGCATAGCCAGTGGTGAGGGATGATGGGAGTTGTAGGCCAAAACCTCTGGAGGGCCACAAGTTGCCTACCTGTGTCGGTAACTGCATCCAATGGGAAAGAGGCAAGAGGTGTCAGAAGAACACTTTTTTATTCTTGCAGGTTTTAAAGTATTTTAGGTTGCAATCCTATGCACATTTAGACAGAAGAAGTCCTACAACTCCCTGCATTCCCTTGCCAGCATGTAGGGCTTTTTCATGCATGCATAGGATTGCACCCTTAGGCATTTTGATTTTTTGTTCATTGCTCTGTTTTAGCTCCTAGTTGGTTTTCTTAAGTGGTTGTATTATATTTTATTTTATATCTTAATTTTGTAGACCACCCTGGGATCAAATCTGGTTAGGGCAGTATATAAAGGCTGTAATAATAAGGCTGCAGTCCTATACACACTTACCAGGGAGTAAGCACAAATGAACTCAGTGGTGTTTACTTCTGAGTAGACATGTACACGACTGCAGTTAGTAAAGGATTAATTGGATGGCAGCAGCTTGGCTTGCTTCATTTGGAAAATGGTGCTGGTGCTGCTGGCCGCTTATACAGCAGCGCCAGAGAGAACGTCCTTGCTTTCACCACAGGGTGGCACACATTTTGGACAGCCAATCCTCACTGGCTCCAAAACCTGTGCAAAATATACGCCCTCATGCTTCCCCAGTGGGGCAGATCGTTGAACTTGCTTGATGATCGGTCTTGTAATTTTATTTATTTATTTATATATACAGCACTTTCCAGAGGACTTCCAGCACTGACATCTAGGAAGCTACTCCAAGATGACTTCTGGGAATAACGACTGTATACTGGAACCTTGTCAGTACATGGCACATCCCACTTATGTGGGAGGCGGGCTCAAGGAGAGTAGTTACGATTGCTCGGTTTTAAGCGACTTGTTGAAGGTGGTTTTCCAACGCAGTTCCGCACAATTTTTATGGCAGCAGTAACACAGCAATCCCAGGAAACAAAGCTGGGCTACCGGTCTCGAGGCGGGTACGGTGGTTGGGACGTGGGCCTCATGCTCTTTGGCGGAACCGAAAGAATGGGATGACACGCGGCCATTTCTTCATGACAACACGTCGGGAAAGGGAGACCCGCGAGCGACAAGACACAACTACTTCAGGCGCGGGCGGGGGGGGGAAATCCCGCTCTGTACTTTTGGGTTCAAGGCAGCCTCAAGGTGGAGACAGGGAGGGGCAGTTTAACCGACGTTCGGAGTCTCGCGCGACAAAGAAGGCCGTATCTCTCTCTGCGCGCGCGCGGCGCCTGCTTATCTTGAGCTCTACCGCCGCTTTTTGGCCAGGGAAGGAGGGAGAGGCGGGAACAGGGAGAGCGTCTCTCGCTTATGTTCCGAGCTTTTCAGGGAAGGGCTCCCAAGCGTCCCTAGCGCGCCTGCGCAGTAGGCAGGGCGAGTCTGGGTGCGACACGCCCAGCCAGCGGGCGGCCAGGCAGACGCCAGCCTGCTCGGCACGGCGGAGCGGAGGGGGTGGCGGAGAGGCCGGGGGGCTGTCTGCGGGGCTGACATCTCGAACCGTCGCCGGCGGAAGCCCGGCTCGACGGGGAGGGGAGCGAGCCGCTCCTAAGGATGGTGTTCGAGTCGGTGGTCGTGGACGTCCTCAACCGGTTCCTGGGCGATTATGTGGTGAATCTGGACAGTTCCCAGCTCAAGCTTGGCATCTGGGGAGGTAACGAGAGCCTAAGTCCGCCCCTGCCTGACCCCCCCCCCCCGACAGCTCCTTTCTGCGGGAGGTGGGCTGACGGGCGCCTCCTCCGTCGCGTGGTGCTGTCACGGGCTCCTCCGTATGTATGTGCGCGCGCGCAACAGAGGGCGAAGAGAGGAATGGAAGGGGAATAAGTAAGAGTGCGTCCGCGTGAGAGTGAGAACGGCCCTTCGAAGGAAGCTGCGCCGCTGCTCGGGCCCCCACAGGCTGCTGCGCTGCTGCTCGGCCCCCCGGCCGCCCGAGCCGTCTTGCTGACTTGCTTGCACTTGCGCGTCCGCTTGGCAGGCCCCGTCACGTGGGCAGCGCTTTGCGTGCCTTGGCGTTTCTCACCTGCTCCAGTCTGCTTCCTTTGGTAGGTTGTCTTGTTCAAAGGGAGCCCAGTGCAGGGGAAGCGAAAACGTTTTCTACGGTCGCTTCCTTCGTGGCAGTGGCAAAAAGCAAAAGGAGGCGACACTGGAGCGTTATTTTTACGTATGCTGCTTCTCTTCTGTCCCCCATTCGATTTGGACCACGTTCTGGAGAGGACTAGGGTGGAAACACAAAATATGAGTTTATGTGCATTTACCGCAACAGCCACCACTGGCACAGCATAGTGATTCACTAATATTTAGCAGCATATATTGTCACTCATTTTGTGGGGTCAACACATTTGATCCCGTATATTCTTGAGTGGCAGTGGCAAAAGCTAATTTTATTTGCATATACTAGCCCTAATCTTCTCCCTGAAACTTGATTGGTTTTCATTTATATACTAACTGCCTTTCATGGAATTCAAGGTTGTGGATAAGGTTCCTGGACAGTCTCCCATCCAGGCACTGATTAGATTCAGCAAGGTTGCAGGATCATGGACTTTTATTTAAACAGTGGAATCTGTAGATGTTGGAATGTAGTGAATTGATGTAATTGATGATTACATCATCAATGTAATGATGATACAAATGAACTGTACCATTTCATTTTAATTTTGGTTGTTCATTTTGTGTCACTAACACCACTCGGTAGTTTTGAGGAGGCTGTTTTTATGCTGATTAATTGGATGACTAAAAACAGAAAAGTAATCCAGTAGTACTGTCTACATTGGTTCATCATGCCACAAATTAGTTTACTCAACTTGTCTGTCTTGGTCTAAAATAATTAATAGAAGGAAGGAGAAACACATGCTGTTGTGGCAGGAGGATCCAAAATGACTGAAGGCCAGTTTACAGATTACCATTTTTGGCCTAAATATCTACCTATAAAAAAGTTAATGTTGCGGCTGCACTTTAAAAAAAATGAATGTACACTACATACAGTGAACAGATGGCTCCCTGCCACATGTACTCATTGTGTATATCTCATTTAGCAAAACAACCTTTATAAATCATATTTCTATACCACTTTCCACATACTTTCAAAGCATACAGTATTGTACCATCAAAACAACAATAAACTGTAACAATAAAACAATAATAAAAATACTAAGCAGTGATAGACTGCACACACTGTTGTGTGCTATTTACCACGGCTGGCTAGATGGCACTTCAGGGAAAGCCTGTGTGAAGATAAGTCTTGAGGAGATGTCTAAACATCAGAACTGTGGGGGCTTGTCTAATAATTTGATGTGTGCTGCAGATCTGTAGTGTGTATCGTCTTGTAATGTGTAAAGTTGCCCTATACAGAAAGAAGATAAACATGTTTTCTTTCTTGGCAGTGTCTTTTTCTTTTTAGTTTTCCTTGCTTACATATCTCAGAACAACTTGCTCCTTAAAACAAATAGTACAAATTTCTACATAGTAAGTCAGTTTAAAAGCTGTCAAATTTTAGAGGCAATTTTGCTGTGAAATAGGATTATTTACATTCAACATATAAACCTAAATCAAAATGTTTACACTGAGAGACAACTTGAAATATCAGCAACCTGATCTTAAGTATATGGCGTGTAAGTCAGGTGGATCTCTACTGAACAAAATTGGAAGCTGTGTGTTTAAGTGTGCAAAAATATATTTGCAATGTTTACAGTGAAAATAACTTTGGGAACTGGAAAAGGAAAATGATAAAGTCAAGTAGACAACTTTGTGTAGCTTTCACATTTAACAAGAAGTCATGCTTGATCTATTTGGTATTGTTCTAGATTTGAATTGATAAGTTGTCCTCTCCTTCCTTCGTCCCAAGTAAATACTATCACCAAGGACATAAAAAAAAAAACCTTTGGCTTTTCTTTCTGTATGTGCTTGATAAAGTATTTAGGTGTTAGTAATAAGCAGTCCTTTGGCAGAATCCAAATGTATTGAATTACCTGTTGTATGTCTCCCTATATGCAACAGCGTTTGATAGGAATTATAACATAAGCTGTATAACATCAGTGTCAACTTATTTGAGTACTTCCAAGAAGATGAGTAGTTTAACAGTTCCCATGTGTGTTAAGGTGGTCTAACTGGCATTTCCATGATCATTTTTGGTATTAAGAGAGTAGAAGAAAGCAGTAGAGGGAAGGATTTTTTACTACTAGTAGGACAGGAGGTATTTAAATTTAGAGTGTTTTAAAAAACCAATAAGAAGAAAGCCCATGTAACTAAATATACTAGGGTTCCAGTTTCAGTGCTTGGTTATAGGAGAATTAGCTGAAATGGTAGAGCACTTAAAATGTGAGAGGTAGTGGTACTGATACCCTCTTTTTCTTGCAGAGCCTCTACTCTCTTCCTTTATTGGGGGAAGGGCTGTAGCTTAGTGGTTGAGCATATCCTTTATGTGAATAAAGTCCCATGTTCAGTCCCTGGAGAGCCACTCCTAGTCAATATGGGCCACTGGTCTAACTCAGTATAAGGCTGCTTCCTATGTTCCTTAAGTGTGAATCCAGTGGTGCTCTGCCACTGTTCATATTTTACTTCATTATATTGAAGATTTCTTCCCCTCTTGCCCCTCATAACTTTAAATAGTGTAATATATAGAAATTGGCATATGTTTGTGTCACCATTCCATCCTACAGTTTTTAAAAATTAAGTCAAGGGCACTAACTGCATTAGTCAATGTGTAAGAAATGTTTATTTTCAGTAAAAAAGAAAAAGCAGCAGCAGTAAAGATTAAGCAATTTTGTGTAATAGATGTGACTAATATCAATCATTAGTATCTATTTACTATTGAAAGAGCGAGATAATTGCCTTGCCAGCAGGCCTGTCCCTATTTCTCCCCCCCCCCTTTTATTTTTAAGGGAAAATTCTTGCCACACTGGGATATGTCCCTTCTCAAAGATTCTCCTTTATCAAGTAATTTTCCTGGTTTGGTGAGGGCCAAGAGGCTGTGGGAGTTCACCTGGGCTCTGCGGGCTCCCTGAGCTGTCCTTCAGCCTTACCTCCATCTGCTGCTCCTCCCCTTGCTTCCCGCTGGATGCCACTATCACTTCCTTCATATATTGTTCCTTATTCTGAACCTGAGTATAAAACAAAAGGAAGAGCAGGGAGCCTTGGCAGGCTTCGAAAAGCAGAGAGGGACGCAGCACCATTTGGCAAGTGGGAAATGCCGCAGTCAAAGGGGAAAAGCTGCTGCTGTGCCGCTTGCGCTGGGCCCCATGTGGCCAAAGAAATTGCCGAAGCCACTAGAAGAGAACCACCTGACTCCTGATGCAGCCACCCAGCTCCAGCCTCCACCGCCACTTCTTCGCTGGCTGCAGGAGTGCGTATTACTCTTTATACCAGTGAGAGAGAGTGAGCGGGCCTTCTGCCTGACAGAGCTAACTGTGGATTCTTGCTTGGTAGGCTACTATTCCCTGCAGGATTAGGCCCCCAGTGATATTGGATGTGAATGAAATGGAGCAGACACATATGAATGACTATGGGATGGCATTTGATCTTACCCTGTCCCCTCCAGCAATTCATCAGGCGCAGAGGGGCATAACAGTGGTTATTACTCCAATTTCAGACCTAAAAAAAAGAATGGAAGATCAGGTGGCAAACCCTATTATATATATGTCCACCGCAGAGGATGTTAACATTCTACTGTCTTCCCTCCCTGCAAACGAAGAAAATAGTCCATCTGGTATGGAGGACAGTGGTATGCCAGAGGAAAGGATGATTCAAACTAAGACTACAGTTTTTGTACAGGGGCATAGGAAATTAGTACCTCTTCCAGATTACAGCAATGTACTCCTCACAGATGTATACCACCCCCCTCATTGACTTATTAACCATGTCTCTTAACAAATGATCAACTGCTGGGAAGTAGTTGTTTAAATAGCTATATGAATGAGGACTTTGGTGAAATGAGAATGGGAGGTTTTTAATCTACCCTGTCTGGAAGAGAGTTCTCAGGAAAAGTCAAGTGGAGTATTGGGAGGGAGGAGGAGGAGAACGTTGTTGATCTTGCTATGGCTGATGAGTCACCTATATTTAGTTGCTTTGATAAAGAGAGGGTGGAAAGGAAGTCTTCAGATCTGCATGTAAATCATATTATGAAATCCCAGGCTGAACATGATGTCTGCCATGATCATATGAGCAATACCATTTTGGAAATTAAAAATTTAGTAGTTGGGATGAAGGAGATACTGATAGCAGGAATATTGAGTGAGAAGTTTGTACCTTGTTTGAAGGAGTTGGTTTCTAATAGGAAGGAAAAGACCCCTCTGTTTTGGGTGGATAAGGAAGAGGAGTTTAACCTTCCTGCCAGTGTTACTAATAGGATAAATGCTCTTTCCCTGGAGGAATTGTTGCTGTGTAAAAACTCCTCTGAGAGAATTCCATCCCCACTGTTGGACTTGTGTACTGATGGTGGATGTGTTGCATCTAAGGAGTCCAGGGGAATTGCTGCTACCAAGGGGTCTAAGAAGGTGAAAGAATGCAGAAAGAAACTCCCTTGGCTCAGGGAGGAGGGTGGGTTTTGATAAGCAATCTCAGCAAGAAGCCTGTACAGCTGAGCGCAGTAGTAAGAAACATAGTAGAAAAGTGCAAACACAAGAAAGAAAGAACTGTGCAAATATGAACTTTAACCCACTTTTTAAGATCATAGAAAAAATGGATGCAGTTAGCAAGGCTAACTCTAATGAAGCCAGGTGTTGGGATAAACAGAGGATTGTAACAAGAAAAGATTCCCTAGGGGTAGGAGATAAATCAGAGAATTATACTATCAATGGTAGGAAAGAAGTTAAAGAATTGGATCTATCAAATAGCACTGAGGCTGCAGCGCAAGAGGATAGTGTTAATTGAGAACCTCCACCCCTAGCAAAAAGGAGTGATTCACTTGAGGGGGAGGGGCCGATAAAATCCAGTTCAAAACAATCACGATCTAACTTGAAATTAGTATCTAAACAGGGTGAATCTCTAACTAATCCTATCCCAGTTTTGTTAAGGAATAGAGAGATTATGTTTAGGTCTATGAAGAGGAGGAGAAGTAGGAAGAATAATGGTTTGGCTGGGCATACTGTAACAAATCCTGATATGATCCCTATTCCCCAAAGGCAAGGGTACGAATGGGGGGAGAAGCAGAAGCAACCATGGAAGAGGAAGGGCTACAGTAAATAGGGAGATAGTTTGAAGGGTGAAACCAGATCTTGGTACCAGAATGGTTATTGAAATGAAAGGAAACTTACAGACCCAGAATATCAGTCTATTAATATCACTGCTTGGAATATAGCAGGTTGGTTTAATAAGTTGTCGAACAGTACTTTCATAGGTTATTTTTAAAAGTTTCATATAATTTGTCTTCAAGAAACATGGGTAAAAGCAAAGGAAATCTTTATACAGGGTTTTGCTTCTTATTCTTAGCCTGCTATCAGAGGCAATAATAAAGGAGTAAAGGGGGATTGTTATTTTGTGTTTCAACAAGCTGAAGGTGGAAGTCAAAGTCTTAATACCTCTTTCTCTTTATTTTCAGGTAGTTCACCTAGTTTGTGACATTAGGTTTACCTTACTTTGTATTAACATATATGCCATCAAAAGGTTCTGTGATCCCTGGGAGTAATATCTGGGCTTTGTTAGTCAGATTGAGAAAATTATAGAGGAACACCCACTATTACCTCTCATTGTGTTGGGTGATTTTAATGGCAGAATAGGAGATAGTAATGAGGCTTTGGCAGGAAGAGTTGGTTTATCAAATGAGGACCTGGTGGATTTAGTTCCTATAATATCAGAAGATCATTAATGAACCAGGTATACAGTCAGGGCCAGAATATTGGAACAAGGATAACTGTTTTGGCATTTGGCCTCTGTACACCACCACATTGAAGTTGAAAGGAAACACACCCAGATGGGAGCGAAGTCAGGACTTTCAGCTGTAATTCAAGGGGTTGGACAAAAGTGGGGCACCAACCATTCAGGAAGTACAGCCAGTGGCATACACCCCCCCTTTTGTTGGTGGCTCATAAGTAATGGAACAAACCAACATCATTTCAAACTTAAGGATCGCCTTTAATACCTGGATGAAAATCCTTTGCAACCAATGACTGCTTGAAGTTTGGAACCCATGGACATGACCAAATGCTGTGTTTCCTCCCTCGAGATGCTTTGCCAGGCCTTTACTGCAGCTGCCTTCAGCTGCTGCTTATTTGTGGGTCTTTCTGCCTTCAGTCTTGTCTTCAGTAAGTGAAAAGCATGCTCTGTTGGGTTGAGATCAGGTGACTGACTTGGCCAATGAAGAACCTCCCACTTCTTTGCCTTCAGAAACTCTTGGGTAGCTTTTGCTGTATGTTTTGGGTCATTATCCATCTGCAATATGAAGCGGCATCCTATCAGTTTGGCAGCATTCAGCTGAATCTGAGCAGACCCTATACACTTCAGAATTCGTCCTGCTGCTTTGATCAGCAGTCAGGTCATCAATAAACACCAGTGACCCGGTTCCATTGGCAGCCATACATGCCCATGCCATAACACTGCCTCCACCATGTTTGACAGATGATGTGGTATGCTTTGGATCATGAGCTGTTCCTTTCCTTCTCCATACTTTTCTCTTCCCATCATTCTGGTACAGGTTAATCTTGGTTTCATCAGTCCAAAGAATCTTATTCCAGAACTGGGCAGGCTTTTTTAGGTGTTTGCTGGCAAAGGCTAATCTGGCCTTTCGGTTCTTGAGCATTACCAGTGGTTTGCACCTTGTTGTGAAGTCTCTGTATTTACATTCATAAAGCCATCTCTTGACTGTAGATGTTGACAGTGACATGCCTACCTCCTCAAGAGCATTCTTGACCTGGCTAGATGTTGTGAAAGGGTTCTTCTTCACCATGAGCAGAATTCTGCGGTCATCCCCTTTAGTTGTCTTCCGTGGTCTTCCAGGCCTTTTGCTGTTGCTGAGCTTGTCAGTTAATTCCTTCTTTTTCAGGATGTTCCAAACTGTTGTATTGGCCACTCCCAGTGTTTTTGCTATCTCTCTGATGGGTTTATGTTGTTTCCTCAGCCTAATGATGGCCTCCTTCACTCTCATGGACACCTCTTTGGACCTCATGTTGGGGGTTCCAGTGAACAGCTACCAAATGCAAATGTAAGACTCAGAACCACCTCCAGGCCTTTCATCTGCTTGATTGCTCATGGGGTACCCAGGAAACAGGCCACACCTGGCCATGCAGTTGCTTTTCAGCCATTTGTTCCATTACTTATGAGCCACCAACGATGGGGGTGTGTGAATGCCACTGGCTGTCCTTCCTGAATGGTTAGTGCCCCACTTTTGTCAAGCCCCTTGAATTACAGCTGAAAGTCCTGACTTCGCTCCCATCTGGGTGTGTTTCCTTTCAACTTCAATGTGGTGGTATACAGAGGCCAACTGTCAAAACAATTATCCTTGTTCCAATATTTCTGGCCCTGACTGTAAATTTGTTTAAGATTATTTGTACATACCAGTTAGCCATTTTTACTGGGTTGGGGACAGGAGACATGGAAGGTCAGTTCACTTTCTCCTCTTCTAGAGGTGGCAGTGTCATTGATTATATATTGTTGTCACCTGGAGCAGTTCCCTATTTTAAGCACTTCTGTGTGAGGGATAAACCATAAAGCGATCACCAACCCTTGCTGATTGACTTGGATGTTAATACATCCATGTTGTTAAAGGAAAGGCAAATTCTTGTATATACGCAATTTGGTCAGCGTAGGCTGATATGGGACCTGAATGTTCAAAGTAGGTTAGGAAACTTACTTTTTAGTCCAGATATGATTGGTTGGAGGAAGGAGTTCCTGAAGAAGGACTCAGAGGTGTTGGATAACTATAATTATTTGATACAGAAGTTAAAGCCAGTATTAAGTGAACCTAGTAGTCTGGGGGGAATACAAGCTTGGTGCAGAATGGTTTGATAATGAATGTAGGAAAAAGAAACAAGAACTGAATAAGTATGCAAGGAAAATAAAACAAAATGGAAATTACTCTCTGATTTCCAAAATGGTGCAACAACGAAGAGAGTATAAACTATTAAAGAGGAAGAAAATGTGTTATTGTAAGCAACTTTGTTTACATAGTTTTTTTAAATTCAGATCCCACATTTCTTACTTTCTTCCTTGAAAATACTATTCCTTTTTAGTTGTGAGATCACTGTTTCTCTTCCTGGAGATACAGATTCTTCTACATAGTATGTCATACTCTTTAAGAACTGTTTCTTCCAATGCTATCCTGAGAAGGAAGCCTATTTTTGGCCAAAGCCCCACCTTCCCCAGACTCCTTCTCTCCAGGGTTCATGCTAGTTCAGGTTCATTTGAAGTGTGGCTGCTGCTGTTCTAATTATTACCCTTGTGGTATTCTAAATGCAATTGTAACAGAACAGGCATGTCTCCTTGAGGAGGTAAGGGAAAGTCAGAGCCATGACTCTCAATATTTTGCAGTATGTTGTGGCTGAACATAGAAATCCTTTCTGTTCCCTGACCTGTTCGGGTGTGATGTCTGGCTGTCCTTCTCATGTGCAAAAAACAGTAAAATTGGGTTTGGGTTCTTTTCCTGTGCAGTTTTAGGAAGATTGCTCCAGATGTTTAGTGTGGACATGTTGCAGAACTTAGTCTGGTGGCACCTTGCAGCACTTCAGACACTTTAGTCATATTAACTGACTTCTTCAGACATAGATGAGAATGACAAGGAGGCTTGGTTTGGTTAACACGATAATTGGCAGAGGATCTGAGGTCAGAACTTAGTGCAAAGGGTGTAAACAAGATACTGGCCTTAGTTATACATGCTCTGGTAACATCCAGACTAGGCTACTGCAATGCTGTCTACATAGGACTGCTGTTTAATGAAGTTTGTTAACTTCAGCTGGTGTAAAATTCAGCTGCTAGAATGCTTGTGGAGGGCTAGTTGGTTTGGTCATTTTTTTTTAACAATTATGACTCAGTTGCATTCGTTACACATTTATTTCCAGACTCAATTTAAAGTACTGGTACCAACCTTGAAAGTTCTGAACAGTTTGGGAGCACATTATTTGAAGGAATGCCCACACCCATATGAACCTGACTGAGCCCTAAGATCAGCTTCCAAGGTTATGCTTTCTCAGCCACCAGTGAGGTTGATCAGGATGTCATGTACCAGGGACAGGGACGTTTTAGTTATGGCCCCACACTTGTGGAATTCCCTCCTGCAAGACTCCACTTTGCCCCACTCATGTGGCCTTTAGGTGAACCCTAAAACTTGTTTTTATTCCACCAAGATTTTTATTGTTTTTATTGCTGGTCCCTATATATAATTTTATCTGCTATTTGTAGTCCATGGCCCTCCATTGTTGTATTTCTTTCACAATTGTTATTGTAAGTCACCTTGTAGGGGCTGACCCTCACAAAGGTGGGGGTAGAATAAATAATAATAATAATAATAATAATAATACCACTAAAATGGGTGCCAGGCTGTATAGAGAACCATTTGATTGGAATCAATACCAAATACGTTAAAAAAACAATCTTTGTGGCAATTTACATTGCCAATGACCCTAAGAAAAACCTCAGCTCCACTACTCTGCCACTACTGGCTGTTATCCAAGATCTGTACAATTTGGCTCCCGTTGACTTGAATTTTAGGTAGTGCTTTAGGTATGATCTCTATTTTCTCTAAATTAGAGAGCAACATTTTTCTGGTTTCTTCCGCTCTCTGCCTAACAGGGAACCTGTGTGTTCTGCTTAGTTCTGGAGATAGGTCCAAGTAATTGCCAGATTTTATATTTTGGAAAAAAAAGGGTATCAATCAAGATAGTTTCTTTGTCAAAGTAGCCATCCATGCAATCTGAAAGCTGTTTAGCACCTTGTGCAGGCAGTCTAATTAAGTGTACACAACTTCTCCAGCACTCCATCTTAAAGCTACAGACATTGTAACTTTTAACATCATCCCAGATTTTATCTCTTTTTCCCTTGTTTTGTTTAACATCTAGCCAGATGAAGAGTTCTGGAGAACTCAAAACGCTTGTTCACTCTTTTGTAACATTTTGGTTAGTCCTAATAAAGATACTGTCCTACTGTATATTTGGGGTTTTCATTTCAGTGAACTAACATGGCTACCTATGTGTTTTGTTTGGCTATTATCAAGAAAGTTATAAAACAGTTTGTCATGGGCAGTCCCATTCCCCCACACACCCTCAATATTGCCAGAATTGCAACTGATATTTTTGTTCTGTTTGTTTAAAAACAAACATTCCTGTGTTCTGTGGCTGTGTTTTTGTATGATGCACAATGGAAGGAAACCATTTGGATGACACACCATGGCGTGTTGTGGGTTATTTAACCCACAATGGGCTGCAGGCCAGGTTGTATATCCAACCCCCACTCAAGAATTCTTGTGTTGTGTGAATCTGGTGAGTGAGTTATGCAAGGATTAAACAACCCTTTCGTAACCCTGAAACAGACCATGGGTTATGCGAGGGTTGTTCAACCCTCGCATAACCCACGCTTTCTGGGTTCCCATGACACAACAAGCAGGGGTGTCATATTCAAAATACTGGGTGCATGTGCCGCAGCCTCACCGTGTATTAAATAACCCATGGTGGGCTGTTGTGTTGTGCTAACAGCCCCAATCTGTACTACGAAAACTCTAGTCTGTCAGTTTTTGGCCAGAAAGAAAACAGAGATTTGCACTGTAATTCTTTCCCTCCTTGATCTGATTTTCAGCTTATTGACTTCAGGAATGTGAACTCTTTTATCATCACCCCCAGGAAATTTCATATGGTAATGTTGGTGAACATCTTGTCCTTCCTACAGTGGGCAATCGGTTTGCCTCCATAGACCTGAAGAATACATATTTTCATGTTTCTATCTGGCAAGGTCATCGCCACTTCCTTTTCTTCATTGTAGGTATCCATTCCTTTAAGATCCAAGTTCTACTCTTCAAATTGGCCATGGTGCCAAGGGTATATACCAAATACATGGTGATATTGACTGCTCATATTTGCCTCCAAAGATTCATGGGGTTTCCTTATACTGATGACTGGTTACTGGTTGCCCCCTCTGCGGAGACCCTTACTAGTTATGTCCACTGTATCCATCATTTTCTGGCAGACCTGGGACGCCATATGACGTTATAGGTGGATGTACAAGCCAGGAATTACGTTGCTTTTAGTTGGCTGATCTCTTCATTATTGGATTGATAAATCCATCTCGCTTCCAATAAGTTATTTTGCTAATCACACTCATCTGTGTGATGCACAGAGACTATGAAGAAGGAAGACAGGTTGCTTACCTGTAATTGTTCTTCAAGTCATCATCTGTGCTTTCCCACAACCCATCCCCTTGCAGGTGTTGGCCCATTCTTGTGCTCATTACCTGTCCAATGCAGTGGTCCATCAGATGAGCAAGAAAAGCAGCAGCATTTCCCCCCCAAAGTTTCTCAGTTCTAGAACATTCCAAGTGAAGCTCTGTGCAGGTGCAAAACCCATATGTGTAAATACAGATATTCCCAGAATCATAGTTATAGTAAGCAACCTGTATTTAGTAAGTACTTTGAGTTACTTTTGTACGTACTTTGAGATTTGTTTAGGAAAACAATGCAAATGAAGGATCTAAGAATGAAGAATAAAAAAGCAATTTAACTAATAACCTTGACTTAGCCAAGTTTTAAATGCTGTTGGTTGGGGCAATATTTTACCTAAATTTTAGGAAGTAAAGAGCTTTGCTTTTTCTCAGTCACAAAGGCATTCATGACAGTCTGCTTGTATGGATGCATGGTCAGTTAGCATGACACACAATCTAATGATTTTTAGTAATACTGGACCATTATTATTAGCAAATGAAGACTTCTGAAATGCAGTGATTCTCATGTGGGCTGTCCCTTAGGTTTCTAGCAGTGGGCAGAAAGATTACCACTAATGAGAGCAAGAAAGGGAAATGATGTTCTAGAAATCCTATTGAAACAGACAAAGCTGCCAACAATAGTGTTTGATAGAATCAGGGCATAATCCTATGAATGTTAAAACAGAAAAAAAATTCCTAGAACTCCCAGCATTTCCTAGCCATAATGGGGAATGCGGGGAGTTGTACGACCCTTTTCTGTGTAAACATGCATAAGACTGCAGAGGTGAAGGTACTGAATATAGTGCAAAGTGACTGGGCGCCATCCTGAATATTCAAGCCACAGCTGTGGCTTGTCATGTCAGAACCCGAGCACCGTGGGTTATTGCGAGGGTTAAACAACCCTTGTTCAATACATGCTATGTTTTAGGGTTATGCCACAGCTTGGATATTCAAAAAGGCTCCCTGCCCATGCCACAACCCACCGTGGTTTAAATTATGCAAATGGACCCACTCTCTTAATATATTTCACAGGTACAAATGTTAGCATATGGCACAATCCTATACATGTCTACTTACAAGTACGTCCCATTGAGTTCAGTGGAGCTTACTCCCAGGTAAGTGGGTATGAGATTGCAGTCTGTGTGGAAGGTTAGACCTTTGACCTTAAGAAAGTGTCCACTGAAGACTGGTACATATACAGTGGAGAAAGATCATTTCGTGCTGTAAAATAACTTTGTAAAACAAGACCGTATTTCTCTAATTGCAATTTTAAATATTTTTTTCACAACAGGAGCTGTAGCACTTAAGAATCTTGAAATAAAAGAAAATGCATTGGTAAGTTCAGAGCAAGCAAAATAAACTACTGTTGCAATAGTTGGCTATAGTAAAAGAACTAACACAGTAAAAACTCTTTGAGCAAGTAATTTATGCATATAACTCAAAAACTCTTCAAGCTTGGGTCTTCCACTTAAAATTTGTCTACCTTTTGCACTGCTGCCTTAGCAAGTTGGATACTGTCATACTTATTCATGATTTAAATGGGTCTACTCTAACTAAAGTACTATTGATTTCAATTGGTCTCTTATAAATATGGCTAAGTCTGGATCCAATCCATTGTAAGTAATATATTTATATTTGTTTTAACCAGTAGAATCTAACAAAATGGGAACCACAAAGTAGGTCACTAAAAAGAGGAAAGCAATGGAATAGACAAAAAGGTATTTTGTTCCAAAGAGGTTTATTGTTACAACGCATCTCAGACCTCATATAGGTCTTTCTTAGAGAAATTCTGTATAGCCCAGTTTGTTAGTAAAAGAGACTGAAGAGCAAGCACTATCAAATTGGCTATACAGAATTTTCCTGGAGAAGGACCTATTTGCGGCCTGAAGTGCTTTTAAACAAAGGCATTTAGAAAAGCGGTTGAACAGAAATTCTCATAATTTTAAAAGTCAGCAAAAACAATATAACATGCATAGGATATAATATATAAAAGTGATCAATATACAAAAAAAATGAGACTGGAGAATCAGTGTAACACACAATCAGAATTTCAGACTATAAATAAATCACCCTCAAGCTTGCTGCTGCCTATTCTCATAATGACGTTAATTGCTAGCTGCCCTGAGAACCCATTGGGAGTGAAGAGTGAGATATAAATATGCTAATGAACGACAAACCATGATTTGTCATTACGTATGAATTGAGTCATTTTCTGGGGGGCATTATGACCCATTATTAAAACCTTTTGTTTCAGAATAATTAGTCAGTTTTCTACCTGGTAAAAAGTGTCAAGACTTTGTAATAAGCATCTTACACCTATTACCTTATGTGGAAGCAGGACCATGTTACAGATTTTCAGTTTACAATATTTAATGACAATTAAATCACTCCCTGATTCTGAAACAGTATTATTAATATAAAAATTAAAAAGAGAAGAGGCTAAATTGGTGTGTCCTACACTTAGGACACACCAAGTAAGTTAAATGGACTCTTAATACCAAACTAGATTCTCATAGAACCTAGAGAAGAGTGTCTTTACAAAGAAAAAAAAGTCTCTTATCAATATTGAGAGAACTTTTATCCCTGTTCAGTAAACCAAAGCATTTGAAAGACTAACAAAAGCTAAATATAACAGTTGTCTAGTGTTCTCTGAATATTATATTACCAAGGTGAGCCAAAATAAAGCCTTTTCTTTATATACTATTTATAAACTTTGGCTTGATAAGTGGTAAAATGTTCATGTGTATGTAAGGCTTGTACTGTTAAAATAAATCACTTTATTGCTGAAGTAACTTTTAAAAATGTTTATCTTTACAGTATCAGTTTGATGTACCATTTAAAGTTAAAACAGGGCATATTGGTAAGTGGAATTCTTTAGTCTCTTGCCACAATAAATAACTGTTACATTTAAAATTGTATTCCTAAAGGTTTGGTGCCTCTAGTTATGTTTTTATTATTCTGTTTTATTGTTCTGTATCTTATTGTAAATTGTTCTTTTTTTGGTAGAATGCAGAGTATAGTAGTCTTTGTTTTGATATACTTATGGTTGCAGAATTTACTGCTCAATTCTCCGCATTGAAGTGTGTATCAGGCATTTTTAGTTGTTTGGGTAGATTGATCTGTTTTTTTAAAAATGCCCCTAATTAATCAGGCAGCGGATTAAAAAATATGAATTGTTCTTAACATAAACTTTTTCAAAAACTGTAAATTCTAGATGCCATCTTAGAAGAAGCATTTCTTCTCCTCCGATACATGAAACAATATTCTAAGACAGTGCCTTCAACAGCATGCGCATGCATTATCTAACAATAAAGAGAACAAGCTATTTTCTTCAGAGTTACTGTTTTTTTCACATACACTTTATTTATTTATTTGTATCCAGCCTTTCTCCCAAGAAAAACAGCATTCAAGGTGGCTTACAATAATAAATAAAACTCAATAAAAAACAATAATAAATGCATTAAAACACAATTAAAACACAACAGTCCCCTTCATGGATCACTGCCTTGTTGTGGCGAAGGGGCTTGCGTAACTCAGTGAAGCCATAAGCTATGCCGTGCAGGGCCACCCAAGACGGACAGGTCATTGCAGAGAGTTCTGACAAAATGTGGTCCACTGGAGAAGGAAATGGCAACCCGCTCCAGTATTCTTGCCGAGAAAACCCCATGGAACGTATCACAAGTCTAAAAGATACAACACTGGAAGATGAGCCCCTCAGGTCGGAAGGTGTCCAATATACTACTGGGAAAGAGCAGAGGGAATTTCCAGGTAGCGCCAGAAAGAGGGAAGTGGCTGGGCCAAAGCCAAAAGGACACTCAGCTGTGGATGTGTCTGGTGGTGAAAAGAAAATCCGATGCTGAAGATCAATGAATCAAGGTAAGCTGGAGGTGGTCAAACATGAGATGGCAAGATTGAACATCGACATCTTGGGAATCAGCGAACTAAAATGGACAAGCATGGGCGAATTTAATTCAGGTGACCATCATATTTACTACTGTGGGCAAGAATCCCTTAGAAGAAATGGAGTAGCACACATAGTCAACAAAAGGGTGGGAAAAGCAGTATTGGGGTACAATCTCAAAAATGATAGAATGATCTCAGTACGAATCCAAGGGAAACCATTCAACATCACAGTAATTCAATTCTGTGCCCCAACCACTGATGCCGAAGAAGCTGAGGTTGATCGGTTTTATGAAGACCTACAACACCTTCTAGAACTAACACCAAAAAAAGATGTCCTCTTCATCATAGGGGATTGGAATGCTAAAGTAGGAAGTCAAGAAATCACCGAGATAACAGGCAAGCATGGCCTTGGTGTACAAAAGGAAGCAGGACAAAGGCTAATAGAGTTTTGCCAAGAGAACACACTGATCATAGCAAACACTCTTTTCCAACAGCACAAGAGGCAACTCTACACATGGACATCACCACATGGTCAATATCGAAATCAGATTTATTATGTCCTTTGCAGCCAAAGATGGAGAAGCTCTATACAGTCAGTAAAAACAAGACCTGGAGCTGACTGTGGCTCAGATCATGAGCTTCTTGTTGCAAAATTTCAGCTTAAATTGAAGAATGTAGGGAAAACCACTAAACCATTCAGGTATGACCTCAATCATATCCCTTATGAATATACAGTGGAGGTGAGGAATAGATTTAAGGGATTAGACCTGATAGACAGAGTGCCTGAGGAACTATGGACGGAGGTCCGTAACATTGTTCAGGAGGCAGCAACTAAATTCATCCCAAAGAAAAAGAAATGCAAGAAAGCCAAGTGGCTGTCTGATGAGGCTTTACAAGTAGCTGAGGAAAGAAGGGAAGTGAAAAGCAAGGGAGAAAGGGGACGATATACCCAACTGAATGTAGAGTTCCAGAGAATAGCAAGGAGAGACAAGAAGGCCTTCTTAAATGAACAATGCAAAGAAATCGAGGAAAACAACAGAATGGGAAAGACTAGAGATCTCTTCAAGAAAATCGGAGCTCTCAAGGGAGCGTTTTGTGCAAAGACGGGCATGATAAAGGACAAAGAAGGCAGGGACCTAACAGAAGCAGATGAGATTAAGAAGAGGTGGAAAGAATACACAGAAGAAGTATACAGGAAAGATCTTAACGTCCCTGATAGCCATGAGAGTGCGGTCACGGAACGTGAGCCGGACATCCTCGAGAGTGAAGTCAAGTGGGCCTTAGGAAGCATTATTAACAACAAAGCTAGCGGAGATGACAGTATTCCAGCTGAGCTATTTAAGATCCTAAAAGATGATGGTGTTAAGTGCTGCACTCAATATGCCAACAAATTTGGAACACTCAACAATGGTCACAAGACTGGAAAAGTCAGTTTACATTCCAATTCCAAAGAAGGGCAACGCCAAAGAGTGTTCAAACTACCGTACAGTTTCTCTCATTTCACATGCTAGCAAGGTGATGCTCAAAATCCTACAAGCTAGGCTTCAGCAGCATGTGAACCGAGAACTACCGGAAGTACAAGCTGGGTTTCGAAGAGGCAGAGGAACTAGAGATCAAATCGCCAACTTTCGCTGGATCATGGAGAAAGCAAGAGAATTCCAGAAAAGCATCTATTTCTGCTTCACTGACTACGCTAAAGCCTTTGATTGTGTGGATCACAACAAACTGTGGCAAATTCTTAAAGAGATGGGTGTACCAGACCACCTTACCTGTCTCCTGAGAAACCTGTATGAGGGTCAAGAAGCAACAGTAAGAACCGGTCATGGAACAACTGATTGGTTCAAAATTGGGAAAGGAGTACGACAAGGCTGCATATTGTCACCCTGCTTATTTAACTTACATGCAGAGTACATCATGTGAAATGCCGGGTTGGATGAATCACAGGTCAGAATTAAGATTGCCAGGAGAATTATCAACAACCTCAGATACGCAGACAGTACCACCCTAATGGCAGAAAGCAAAGAGGATCTAAAGAGCCTCTTGTTGAGGGTGAAAGAGGAGAGTGCAAAAGCTGGTTTGAAGCTCAACATTAAAAAAAACTAAGATCATGGCATCTGGCCATATCACTTCCTGGCATATAGAAGGGGAAGAAATGGAAGCAGTGACAGATGTTATTTTCTTGGGCTCCAAGATCACCGCAGACGGTGACTGTAGCCATGAAATTAAAAGACGCTTGCTCCTTGGGAGGAAAGCTATGGCAAACCTAGACATCATAGTAAGAAGCAGAGACATCACCTTGCCGTCATTTTCCCAGTAGCAATGTATGGCTGTGAGAGTTGAACTATAAGGAAGGCTGAGCGCCGAATAATCGATGCTTTCGAACTGTGGTGCTGGGGAAGACTCTTAAGAGTCCCCTGGACTGCAAGGAGGTCAAATCAGTCGATCCTAAAGGAAATCAACCCTGACTGCTCATTGGAAGGACAGATACTGAAGCTGAAGCTCAAATATTTTGGCCACCTAATGAGAAGAGAAAAGTCACTGGAAAATACCCTGATGCTGGGAAAGATTGAATGCAAAAGGAGAAGGGGACGGCAGAGGATGAGATGGCTAGATAGCATCACCGATGCAATGAATATGGACTTGAGCACACTCCGGGAGAGAGCGGAGGACAGGAAGGCCTGGCGTGCTATGGTCCATGGGGTCACGAAGAGTCAGACACGACTGAACAACAAAATACAACAGTAACAGAATAAAAGCAACATTCAATTCCACAGACCCACTTACACAGCAAAAACGTGCCTGAATAAAAAGGTCAATACCTATCAGTGGAAGGATAGCAGAGATGGAATGAACCTAGCCTCCCTTGGCGGGGAGTTCCACAGCCTGGGAGTAGCTGCCAAGAAGGCATTATTTCGCATCACCACCAAATGCGCCTCTGAAAGCAGTGGTCTCGAAAGAAGGGCCTCTCTCAAAGATCTTAAGACCCGGGCAAGCTTGTATGGGAGAAGGTGGTCTTTCAGGTAGCCTAGTTGCAAGCCATATAGGGTTTTATAGGTCATAATCAGAACTTTGAATTCTGCCCAGAGACAGACAGGTAGCAAGTGAAGCTGCTGTAAAAAGGGAATCATGTGCTCCCTGTAACCAGACCTGGTCAACATTCTGGCTGCAGCATTGTGGACCAGCTGGAGTTTCTGAACAGTTTTCAAAGGCAGTTCCATGTAGAGCACATTGCAGTAGTCCGAATGGGATGTAACTAAGGCATGTGTGACTGTGGCCAGATCAGACATCTCTAGCAATGGGTGCAGTTGGCACACTAGCCTGAGCTGCACAAACGTACTCTTAGGCACCGTTGAAACCTGGGCATCCAGGTTCAAGGTTGAGTCCAGCAGTATACCCAAACTGTGACCCTGAGTCTTCAGGGGGAGTGTATCCCCATCCTCCACAGGTTGAATCCCTATTCCCTGATCTGTCTTTTGACTAATGAGGAACATCTCTATCTTGTGTGATAGATTAAGCATCAGTTTGTTAGACGTCATCCCGTACATTACTGACATCAGGCACTGGTTTAGAACTAGAACAGCTTCTTTGGATTTGAATGGAAAGGAGAGATAGAGTTGGATATCATTAGTATACCGAACCCAAAAACTTTGGACAGTCTCTCCCAGCAGTTTAATGGATATGTCAAATAGTATGGGCGGGCTGGGGGGGAGATAGAATCCTGAGGGACACCATAGGCTAACAGCCATAGTGCCAAACAGGAATCCCCCAACATCACCTGCATAAGTGCCCACTTCTGACATATGCCTCAGAAGTATACCATGGTTGATGGTATTGAAAGCTGCTGAGAGGTCCAGCAGAACCAACACTTCCCCTATCTTCCCAGTGTAGATCTTCCACCAAGGCTACCAAAGCAGTCTCTGTCCCATAACCAGGCCTGAAACCAAATTGAAATGGATCTGGATAATCTTGTCTCATCCAGAAACTTCTGGAGCTGAGAAGTGACCACATGCTCCAACACCTTGCCCAAGAATGGAATATTGGAGACTGGCCAGAAATTATCCACTACAGTGGGTCTCAGGGAGGGTGAAAAAAAAATAAAAATAAACTTCTTACAACTGCCTCTTTTAGGCAAGATGGTTTCATACCTTGCTGTAAAGAGGCATTCACCACTACCCTTACCCAAGTCCCCCAAAGGCTGCTTTTATAAGCCAAGGAGGGCAAGGGCCCAGTACACAAGTGATAGGCCTCACTTCTCCAAGGATCCTGTCCACATCCTTTGGCTGTACAAACTGAAAACTATTATAACTGGACTAGCAGGATCCAAAATACATCCACCAGACCTGTTTTCAACTATGGCATCCAAGTTGGCATGGATATGATCAATTTTATCTGCAAAGTATTGGACAAATTGGTCACAGTGCGCTACTGAGTGGTCCACCTTTTCTTCCTGTAGACCTCTGACCACCTGGAAAAGCTCCTCTGGGCGACTCTCTGCAGATGCAGCGGTGGTGGTGAAGTGCAATTTCTTCATTGCCTTCATTGTCAGGGAGTAGGTTTTAAAGTGAGCTCTAGCCCGTGTTTGATTGGACTCATTCTGAGTTTTCTGCCAATCTGTCGCTCTTGTCGACATCCTTGTTTCATCACTCACAGTCCCTTGGAAAACCAGGGGGCCCACTTGGCTCCACTCCATGGGTGGAGCGATTGTGTCAGCTGCCATTCCAGAGATCAACCAGGGTTTCAACAGAATCGCCTGCCGTGGTGATAGGAAAATCCCCAAGAGCCACAAGAAAACCATCCAGATCTACCAGTCTCCTGGGGCAGACCATCTTAATCGGATTTGATTGCCTGAAACCCATAAGATCAATTTAGGCTGCAATCCTATATCTATTTACTTGGGAGTAAGCCCCATTGAAGATAGTAGGGTTTACTTCTGAGTAAATATCCATAGGATTACAGTGTAAGATTTATTTAGGGTGAAATCATATGCATGTTTAGACTGAAAAAAATCCTACAACTTCCCGTATTCCCTAGCCAGCATGGGGAATTTACACAGCAATCCTTATAGAGCAATCCTTTATAGAGCAATCCTTTGGTCCCTGGAAGACATCCCAGGAACCTTAGGATATAGTAGATTTCTCTTCCCGAGGTCATAGACACTGCTATGACTTCAGGAAAGGAAATCTGAATGAGGATTTTCCCACCTACCCCCCTTCCAGCCACCATGGTAAGCTCCGCTGCGGCTTGTCTTCCAGGATTGGTGTGATCTCAGAGAGAGTTGGTGAGGGTAGAAAGGGAGCATGCCAGTGGACAGAGAGAGGAGAAGCCAAGGATCCGCCAGACCCAAAGGCCGCTCAAGCCCTGGACCCACCTCCAGCACCGCGACTCCTCTAATAGGCTCTGAGATTGGAGACTTCTGTCTTTGGGGCAGCAATCCTGTAGGGGTGTGTCCTTAAGCTCTTTTATTTGTTGTGAACTAACAAATGCCTCATTTGTCTCCATTGTATTATGACTATAGGTTATCCAATGATTGAATAATCGTTTTTACTGAATACAAATATGTTTTTCATTGCTAGGCTATAAGGGACCCTTGTCTTGACAATTAATATATTTTGACAACTAATATACTAAAAAAAGATGTATAGAGACATGAAATGTTTCACACTTCGTTTAAAAATAGCTATTTTCCTTTTTCCAGACCTTTTTTCTCTCTGCAGTGTGCTACTTTCAGGGCAGCTTGCAATAAATGACTCATTGTAAATTAGTCTATAATTGGCAATTTACTAATAGCATCTATGTTTTCTCATTCTATTTAATCTGTCTTTGGTATATACCTTTTTATGGACTCCATAAAATTACTTGTATTCTGATCCAAATATCTAGATTGCTTGCTAAACCTTTTGTATTTTTCCCTTTCTTTTCTCTTTTGGTGCATTGTTAGTATTTATTACATGTTTGGAGTGACTTGTATCAGGTCTTGTTTGGTTTTCTAAATAATCAGAGCTGATTTGTCACAAGTATCATTAAAGTAGCTTTAGACTCTGGCATTTTTACCTTAAAAAAAAACTAATTAGAATTTGGAACATAGATCTCTTTAGAGTTCTGGCTATGATATCCAGATCCTGTGGTGATCCATATCTTGTAACCACAACGACGGGATGACACAACCACCAAGAAGGGATTAGAACAGAATACAACTTGATATGCTACAGCTTATGTACATTGGCAATGCACAGGCATGGACTGAAAGTCTGGTAGCCCAGTGGCTGACAGAAGCACCATCCCACCTGCTAGGTGAAGTGGGATGGATAAAGGCAGCAGATGATGTGAACTATTTGTGGTCTCCCACAACCACACACCAGGGGGCAGAGATGATACACCAGTGACCAGAAGTGATCAGGTTTGTGCATCCTATGTCCTGACCCCCAGGAGCCCTTAAGGGTGTGTGAAGGAACTGAACCTTGTATACCCCATGAAAATATGGTTCCTACCAACAACCAGATGCCACTTGTTTCCTGAACAGCATTTTGAACTGTGAAAGGATGTGCTATCCCTAGGAATAGTAGTGTTAACAAATAGACCTCATTGTTTATCTGGTAGTGCCTCTTCTGTTGGCCTTGTCATGAAAGCCTGCTAACGTTCGGCACTTAATTGGCACTGAGGACTGGGTTTAACATCAGGAGGTAATACTGTAATATAAAGGTGAGCAGTTGCTGCCATGATCTTAGATTGATATAAACTTCAGCTGACTTCCGGTGAGTGAAAATCCACTGCTTGATGGGAATTCAGAATCTAGGAATGTGGAGTTTGGAATTGCTGTTTCTGTGGCAACTGCTACAACCTGCCTCAAGTAAAGAAATGTTGTTTCATGTATTATTTTTGGCTTTAAAAAAAGTGTTACATGTTTTATTAACTATGAAGCAAAAAGTTGTGTAACTTGGAAAGTTGTTTTCTGTGGTTTTGTGATATAATGAGATAACATGCCTGCATGAAATGCCTAATACTTCATTTTCATCTCTTTTCACTGAGATATTCTGAGGAAAGGTCACTAAGCTAGCTTTATCTGTAAAATCTGAAGTCTCTGTTTATTTAGCCTTCTCTACAGAAGGAACTGTTTGGCCACGTTCACACAACACAACAATCCATCCTGTGAATAAGCTACACAGTGTGGATTATTTTTGGAACAACCCATGGTGTGCCTGACAGACAGTCAGGCTCACCATGGGTTGTTCTCCCCCTCAGTCCTCCACCCGGTATCCCAGTGTCCTTTCTGGCAGAACCTATCTTGTCTGCCTGTCCCATCCCCCTCCCTGCTCCGATCATGACCCCTTTTCGTTCTCCAGTTTTTTATAAACATTTTTTTTGGCCCCAGACATATATACAAATAGGGCTGTAATATTTTTTATTTTAATTTTTTCGGCTCCAGGAATTTGCGGAAATATGTTCATATTTTTTAAGTCCATTTTTCAGAGTTGTGCAAGTGCACGCTTGCAGCTGTCAGATATGTGTACTCTTGTCTCGGCAATACCCTTGTATGTTTCAGCTGTCAAAGGGAACAAAGTGCAGTATGAAGCATACAGGAAATTGACAAGATAAGACTGTGTATGGGCTAATTTGTGCACGGTTTGACAGTGATAGGTCGGGAAAGCGGACAAGATTGCCCACTTACCAAAGTGATCCTCAAGGTTTTAAGTGTTGAACTGACACTTGTGGGTGCCCTGCTTCCATTCCACACCTTCCCGAGTCTCTTTTAAGAGAGATCTAGTGTCCCCGCCTGGTTTTTGTGGCTCCCATTCATAGTAACCATGGCAATAACTGCTCCGAATGTGTGTGTGTTTCACTGTTTTTAAAAGTGGAAATAGGTGCAGGAGCTCTAGTCATGGTACATGGGGAGAGTTTTTAACCTTTTCTTCCCCCATGGAAGTCCTGTTGAAAATCATCCTACCCCCCACCCCCAGCTGCTATTAGTTCCAGAAGTGAAGCTCCCATTGATACTAATAGTTCCTTTCAGGGTGGGTGGGTTTACCAGGAACATAGTGGGATATCAAAGGGCTCATTGCCTGTGTGCTGTGATCCTAATCTGATAGGGCTCCCTCCAGGTACTCTTTCAATTTGGGCGGGGGGGAGTGTAACTTCAACTGTTACATGTACTTTATGTTATGTTTACTTTGACACTGATTGTGGTGAAAGCCCCATAGGAATAGTAGACTGGTATACGTCTTGTTATTGGAATGTATATTTTGGAAATCTTGCATTTCAGTAGAAAATCGTTATGAAAGAACAAAATTAAACGCTTTTTAACAAATATGATGAAACTCTTTGTTGTTGCAGATATTTTCAAACATAATAGACATACATATTCCTGTTTATAGGTCAGCTGAATTTGCAAATTCCATGGAAAAATCTTTATACTCAACCAGTTGAAGCTGTATTAGATGAAGTTTACTTGCTTATCGTACCTACAGCCAGTAAGTTTATTAAATTGATAGAATTGTTTGTTTAATGTAGTTCTGTAAATAATATATCTGGCACAATTTCTGTTTTTTTTTTTTTTAATCATACAGTAGTTTTGGGCATTATGATCTATTATCAGATATTAACAACTTTTGTAATAAAACTTTCTGAGTCAAAAAAAACACTGTCAGACTCCTCAAGTTAAGAATAGCTAAACAAAAGTAAATCATTTGGCTAGCAGTATTCACAATTGTTCAGCATCTATTTTGGTTGGCAAGAAAGAGGTGGACACTGCTTTGGGTTTAAAAATTTGGGTTTAAAAATATTGATTGATTGCATTCATTAAATGATCAACAGGGATCAGTGCATATGTTTGATTCGGGGGAGAACTCTCTCCCCCCCCCTTCTTGATTTTACATGAGGAACTAGTCTGGCTGACCAGCCACGATTTTACCTTGGGTACCATGGCTCAAGCATGAGCTGTCTGGTTATGGTGAAGCCTTATGTGTAGCCATAGGGCTAGGCAAAGAGCAGATCCCATCCAGCCGTGCTATGTGGTCCTTATCCCTGCCATTCTGTATGATTACAGGAGCTGCCCCAGATCTGGGAAGCTCCCTCTGTGTCCTTGCTAGCATTAAGACTGGTTTGGACCTCCTGCTACTTATGTGACTTACTTCCACCCTCCTACCTAACATAGGAAAGGATCAGCTCAGCTTGATTCTCTCATTCCTCCACTAGCCTACATATGACAGTTAAAATCCCATTAGAGAGATTCATGAGGTAGAGTTCACATTCCTTTGAAAGAAGAGATATGTGTCCTGTGAAATTGTAGGTTGTCTTAAGCCTACCACCTTACAATCACAGTGGTGTCACAATTAGTGTTTTGTTGAGCCCTATTTATGGCTGCATCCCTGCCACTCATCTCCCTTGTCTGAATTCTCCACTTCCCCTCCTGTTATAGTTGATAAGGCTGTGGGCATTTCAGAACTTGTTTCTGATCCCTTAACGCCAGGCAGTTATGTCTGTGGGGTTTGGGAAAAGATGGTATCACTCCAACAATTTCTTATCTATCAGTCTTTGTTCGCACAGTAATTTTGTAGGAATGATATCTCTAAGTAGCGTTTCCAAAGCCAGTATTCCTCATTAATTTAATTTGACCATAAATGGGGAAAAAGGTTTATGCTTTATTCTTGAAAGAAGAGGAACAGGAGGCTTTCAGTAAATTTTCTATTACTGCTAGTATGTGCGCCTAAAACACAAACTCAGGCTAGTACAAAGTATAGGTACTTTGTATTTATGCCTTAAATCTTTCTGCTTTTATAGGATGTAAGAGTTTGACTCACTAAATATATCCTCTATTTCATCACAGCTTGTCTTTAGTGTAGTCTCCAGAATGTGACATACTAAATTAATCCATTTTGTCAGGTATTAAATATGATGCTGAAAAAGAAGAAAAACAGCAATTGGAAGCAAAGCAGAGGGAACTGCAGAGAATAGAAGATGCAAAACAGAAGGTTGCTGATATCGGTAAAGTAAAATGAAATATCCATTATAGTTGTTGGAGTAGAAGTGACAAAATCACTTAAGAGTGCAGTTCTAGGCATATTTAGTCAGGATACACAGCCCTGTTGAGTTCAATTGGACTTACTTCCAAGTAAGTATATTTAGGATTGCAGTCTCAGTTTAGAAGCAGTTAAAGCAAAAAAGTGACTAGATGTGGGAGAGGGCAATATATAAAACTTGTATTAAAACAAGTGAAAAAATGCAAGTCCCTGAACCTTTCGCTGTGTATACTGGGATATTAGTCCCATTGAAATTGGTGTGATTTACTTTTGAGTAAATGAGCTGAGGATTCAGTTGTTTTTATTAGGTTTTAGATAATGAATTTTAAAAGGCTATCTTGAAAGAGCTGAAGACTATAGCTAATGTTTTGTGAATAGTTCAATTTTATCTTTTATTTTTTATTTTAAAATTTTCTTTACTGTTCTTCAGCATAGCTTACAAAAACAGGATAAAATACAAATAAAACATTAACAACATATTTTTTAAAAAAATTATTAGTATGTGATAAATTAAAAAAGAAAATAAAGTATTTGCCTGGTGCCAAAAAGATAATAATGTTTGGTGTCAAGCAAGCCTCTTAGGGGAGGGCATTCTACATATGGGGTGCCACCACTGAGAAGGCTTTCTCTCTGGTCACCACCTGCCTTACCTCAGATGACAGGGGGACCTGGAGGAGAGCCTCCAAAGATGACTTCTTTGAGGCAAGTTGATATGGGAACAGACATTCCTTCAAGGTACTTGATTTCTAAGCCACACAGGGCATTAAAGGTAAGTACCAACACTTCGAATTTTGCTCAGAAAGGGACCAGAAGTTAGTGAAGTTCCTTCAATAATGGCAGGATACATTCCCACTGACCAGTCCCAGTCCG
Organism: Heloderma suspectum; assembly: GCF_057233095.1. Lineage (NCBI taxonomy): Eukaryota > Metazoa > Chordata > Lepidosauria > Squamata > Helodermatidae > Heloderma > Heloderma suspectum. The sequence goes on along the minus strand of NC_139459.1, from coordinate 97,765,448 downwards.
CAGTATTTTGAGCTAACTGAAGTTTCTTCAAATGCAGCCCTAGGTACAACATACTATAGCAGTAAATTCTAGATGTTACTAGAGCATGGATGACTGACTAGTCTAAACTGATGAAAGGCACTCAGCTTAGACCTGAGACTCCTATGACAAAGCTGGATCCAGGAGAACCTCCAGGCTATGAACTTGATCTTTCAGGAGGAGTGCAGCCCCATGCAGAAAAGGTTGAGTGTCATCTTTCTGAACAGATAAATCACCTTCCCACAGAACTTCTGTCTTTTCAGGATTGAGTTCCAGTTTAAAGGCCTTCATCCAGACTATTGCTGATTCTCAGCGCTGGTTCAGCACTTCCATTGTCTCACCAGAATAATTCATTCATCAGAGAGAGGGAGAGAGAGAGAGAAGATGGACAGACAGTTGGGTGTCATCACTTTACTGATGGTTGCCTCATTTCAAATTCCTCCATGGCCTCTCGCAGGAGTTTCATGTAAATGTTATAATGCATGTGGGACAAGATAGAACCCTGTGGGAACCCATAGCATAAATGCTATGGGGCTGAGCAGTAATGCCCCAGGACCACCTTCTGGAATTGGCCCTTGGTAGGAGCAGAACCACCATATCACTGTGCCTCCAACTCCCAACCCAAAGAGCCTGTTCAGAAGGATACTAAGGGCAATGGTATCAAAATCTTTTGAGAGGTCCAGGAGAGTTACCAGGATTGCACTTCTTGTGTTCCAGCATAGGTCATTCATAAGGACGACCAAGGCAGTTTCTGTATCAAAGACAGGCCTGAAACTAGATTGAAATCTGTTCAGAATATCAGCCTACAAGAATCATTGGAGTTGCACAGCCACTACTTATGTTTGGGACTATTTGTAACTTAGTTGTGATTTATTTTTTTATATTTTGAGACTTCACTTATGCAACGTTATTTTACAATTGTGGTACCATGGTATTGCTAAAGATAAATGTGCTGTGGTTTGGCCACTCCTTCGCTAAATTATTCAGAATGCTATCAGGTAGACTGGTTTCCCACTTGGTGAATTATTTAGGCAACCATAATATGATCTCAAATAGATTTGTAATACTCACATAGAACCTGTCAATTTGATGAGCATATTTCTCTCTCTGCATTAAATCAGCCTTTGGTGATGTTTTTGTGATACTGTCAGGCGGAGTGGGTACAGGTTGAGGATGTGTATGCTATGGAGCAGCTCTGTAGCATAGACCCCTGTCTGTACAGTCTTGGGTCATTGCCAGGCTACCACCCCTCTGATCTAAACATGGGAAGAGGGAGTGGGGGGAGGCTGGTACTGCATGGCTGTCCATCTTTCTGTTTGGTACAGAGGTAGCCTGGCATCTTTGCTGGACCATGACCACTCTGGGCCAAGTGGGGGAGGTGTTGGGGAAAGCATGCTTTTTCTTCCTGGTAGGGGTGGAACCCAGCAATACCAAGTCCAGCTCTACCATATTTGCTTTCATATGCAATTTTTAACATGTACTTAGTCTTATACCTGTTATAAATTGGAATTGCTTTTCACTAGGTGAGCTGTTCAGCAGTGTGTTTCTAAACTGAGAAGTGGCATACCACTTAGAACATGGGGAACACCATGCAGAGCAAAAGAATCCCAAATTGCATGTATGCTTTAGTGTCTTCATATTGCTTATACTTGGTCTCTGGTTAAAAAATATAGAATTAACTTGCTACACTTCATTAGCCAGCCCCCATCAGTGCTTAATAATGTTAGGTATTCATTCACTTTCATTTAGATAAACAAGAAGAGAAGCAAGACACTTTCATAGAAAAGCTAATTACTCAGGTCATCAGAAATCTTCAGCTGAAAATTTCCAACATCCATATTCGATATGAGGATGATGTAAGTATTTGTGCATGGAATTTATGTATAAAGAGTTCAAATTGCAAATACACATAATTTTTGTATACAGAGTTTCCACTTTACAAGGAAGCTGTAAACATTACTGCAGTGATTCAGATCGTAAGATCTTTATGCATTTGCCTGTTGTGTGACTGCAGTTTGGAACTGTCTGAGGAAAGACATGATTTGCTGGTCTGATTTGTCAGTAGTCTATTAAATCTTCTAAAAAACCAAACAAGGGGCAGTATCCAATGTTAGTCCTATGTAGAGTAGATCTATTGAAATGAATGAGACTTAAGTTAGTCACAGTGTTAGTCCTTTATGTAGAACTAACATTGGATACTACCCAGTAACCTTTATGCTTTAGAACCTTTTGGGGAGATAAAGCATGAATCCACTCTTCTTTCAGATCCAGTGATTTAAGGAACTTAATATTACTTATTTCCACATAATTTCTACCAAGCACTATATCCAGATCAAAATAAACACTGCCCTGTTCTCAGATTTACAGTTTTAAAGGAAAGACACACAAAGAAATGGTAGTGGAAGGCAAAGATCTTGGAAGGAGACCAGCTTGGCAAGCATGCCCCTGCCAAATGAAGTGAGGCAGGTGTCTGCTAAGGGCCCTTTTGGCTGTGGAATGCCCCTGCATTGAAGCTTACCTGACACCTATGCTGTGGTCATTTTGGTGCCAGATGAAGACCTTTTTGTTCTCTCAGGCATTCTACTTTGTCGGTTTTTATTGTTGTAAATCTCTTATTCTATTTTTAGATCTTTGCATTGCTGCTGATTTTTACTTTTACGTTTTACTTTGGTTTTATGTTTTAAACTTTAAAAAGTTTTATACTGTGTTTTCTCATGTTGTTGTATTCTATGGTTTTAACTGTTGTGAAGCGCCCAGATAACTTTGGCTATTGGGTGGTATAAAAATGTAATAGTTCAGTTCTAGTTAAGGCCAGGCTGGTCTTCCCTAGCTGGGATGGAGATAGTGCCGTCATCCAGCAACACTTGATCCTCTGCAAGGGCCAGAATGCCCTTTCCCTTGATTCTGCAGTAACAAGTTGCAGCAGCTTTTCTGGGAGGAATGAGTAATCAAGATGCATGTAGTTTATCTTCTGGCTAAGACCAGGCTGAGCTTCCAGTTTTCAGCTTTTACCTGTTTTTCCCTCTTGGATATACATCTTCTTGTTTTTAAACCTAATTCAATTGCTTTTTTTTTTTTTTTGCATTTCAGTGACCACAACTTCACTGATGCCAAACTGTTTTAAACCAAAATAAAAAATATGAAAGCAAGGACATGCTAAATTAATTTTAAGAGATAGTTATACCAATTTACCTCCTCTTGTAAGGTAATTTACAAAATAATGCTGAATGTACAGACATGGTCAAGAGAGGTCTGGTTTGTTTGGTTGTTAGGCAGATCACTTTAAAACTGGTGATGGTATATCTTCTACATGTTGCAAATTGTCTGTTCAGGTTGAATAATGTTTTTGGTTTATGTTTTCTTTTTTAGATCACAAATAAAGATATTCCACTGTCATTTGGTGTGTCACTTCAGAATCTAAGTTTACAGGTACTAATGCATCACTCTATTTTTAATTTTAAAAAATCATGTTCTGTATTCAAATACTGATTTTTCAGGCTGCTGTTGTTGAAGTCTGTCAAAACTCCTATGGTTCTCGAGAACCACATCTGAGACTGCCTTAGCTAGTTTGGTCAGGGAGGCCATTGGACAGCAAGGTGGGTGGTACACGAGTAGCAGCCCCAGTCTGTCTCTTTGGCCCAACACAAGGTACAGGCCCTCATAGTCCATCCCATGGTGGAGAGGTTTTCTGGTGAGTAAGATGGAGTTTCTGTGGATCACAGTAACTTATTTAGTTGGCACTTTAACAGCAACTTACCTAATGTCATTGGTTTTTGAGCCACTATACAAACCAAACCTCCGTTTCAAAATGTGTACTTTTCTGAATTTTACAGTGCAATTCTCCATTTTAAAAAAAGTGTATGTTGGAGTAAAGTGCATACAAAACTGTGTATATTACTGAAAATAAATGCATTATGTTAGGAAAAATGAGTACAAAAATGCATGCGTTTAAAGAAAGGCACACAAGAATGCATACACATTTTCATGAGAACTTTTAAAAAGAATTCACAAAGTTTAAGACAGATTGAACCCAAGGTTGAAAAAAAGAGAAACTGAGAGAAACCAAAATGTACAGATTCATCCATCCTGAAGTGAAACTGCCTGGGCATAAGTAACAGTCATTTGGCAGGCAGAAAAACAGATGTTAAATCCAGTCAGCTCAGTCATGGCCACTAAAATCCAGTATTAACTGAGAAAAAGTATTGCATCAAAAAGCAAAACAAGTCCAGGTCTGGCATTTGGCAGGGAGATTATTTTACAGTTATTGGGCATTAGGTGAGATCCTCCCTTTGCACCTTTGCTGTCTGAGCATGGCATGCAGATGGCTTTTGGGACTGAGCCTTCCAGACAATACAAATCCATATTTTACTTTCAGAGCTAAAATAGTGTTAGTCTAGCACAATATTCTTATTCCATGCAGTGGATGAAAGACAGCTGTGCAGCAAGATAGCTCTGCAGACTGTACACAACCTAGAACTCTTTTTATTTGTTTGTTTGCTTGTTTAAAGGAAGAACAGTTAAAGGTGCAATCCTATGGCCACTTTACAGCAGCTAGATGGCCATAGGATTGTTCGATTTCCGGGAACTGACCTTGGAGCCTCCGAGGTTGGTTCCTGGAGATCCTCCTCCCCACCCCTCCCCGACCACCATGTAGGCAGTGTGGATTGTCCCCGTGCTCCATGCTCATAAGAGCAGCATAGAGTGGGGCAAAAGGGGGTGTTCCCGGGGCGGGGAGTGCGGAAGTGCCAGTACAATGCTTTCTACGCATCGTCCGGCCTCCCTACCCTGCGCTCCGATGTCCTGTGGCTAGACGGCCGAAATCAGCTGTCTAGCCACAAATGCAAGGGTGGCTGCAGCGTGGAGAAGAAGATCTTCCTCTTGTGCGTTGGATAGGTAGTCGCCTCCAAGTTCAGAGGCAGCTGCCTCTTCACATTGGATTGCTCTCTAAAATAGTTCACAAAATGTTGGGGCACTGTGGCAGGAGAGCAGCCTTATTTGGTCTAGGAGGAGACGGAGAACGAATACTGTTCTTGCCAGGTATTTCACAGACAGAAATAGGCGCAAGTGACACTTGTGCAATCATAGAATCATAGAATAGTAGGGTTGGAAGGGGCCTATAAGACCATTGAGTCCAATCTCCCAATCATAGAATATGTTGTTCTTTAAACTATAAGGAATGTGCTGGCTGACAGGACAGGAGGGCAGGTTGCATTTTCCCAGACATACAGTATTCTGGGTTATTGCTGGGAAGATTCTCAAGCTCAGTTGATCTTTGTACAGTTTTGTGCCATATGGTTTTATTATGTATTTATACAAAAATTAAATCCTTGTAGAGCGTATTTCGGAATTACTTCTTGTTTGTTTTCTAGACTTCAGATCAAAATTGGAATCCATCTATACAAGATGCAACTGCTAAATTGTTTTATAAGGTAACGTCGTAGGTTGGAATGATGTCAGTATAAACATCTGTTTGGAATGTAATATAAGTTTCAATATACACATTGAAGATCTTACAAATTTAAAATCGGTTGCCATGTAGCAAATCATTCTTGGTTGCAACATAACACTCGACAATATCAAACATCCATTTAAATGTTATTGTTTTGTACATCTGTTGTCCATTATTGTGTAATGCTAAAATTTGATGTGTCCTGATTTTTTACTTCTCAAAGCCATTTCCGAAAAACTGAACAGCTTTGGATTATGAAATATTTTCTTTTGGAATTTAAGACAACATATTTACATAGTTTTACCCCCCCAAAATGATTTCTGTATGTAATAAGAACAGTTTTATAGATAGACTAGAGATGTAAAATGTCTGGAAATAATGAAGCTATGGGGAAAATATTTTTTAATCCCCTCTGTAAGATTCCCAGCAGAGTTAGTTCTTTCATTCCTTATTAAAATTATTGATCTAAAGTATATTCTACAGATAGACATTTATGATCAGTTTCCTAAGATGTGAGTAGAGTCACCATTGTGCATTCTTGGCAGTAAATGTGCATTCTTGACAGCTTGGGTTTTGTTCTATAGAGTCCTGTGTTTCTGATGCCATAGCAGTCATGGCAAAGCCCCAGGGGAAGATGTGCTTTCCCCAGAACTATTCAAATCTAATTTAATTTGGTGGCCTCTAATATTGGCCAAGCTGTTTTCGCACATTAATTGGACAGGAATAATCCCTACTGGGTGGCGGTCTAGTTTTATAGTTCCCCTGCATAAAAAGGGCGAGAGAACTGACACCCCCCCCCCCCATTATAGGTTGTTAGCCTTCTGGATACAGTGTGAAAAGTATATGGAAGGTTTCTGCTGAATAAGCTTCAGTCCTGGGCAGAAGAAAATGATTTTTTGGTGGAAAAGCAGGCAGGGTTCCGTCAAGGGAGGAGCACGGTCGATCAATGCTTTGTGCTCACCCATTTGATCCATAAGTGCTTGAACCAACCAAGAGGAAGTTTGTATGTGGCCTTTGTGGATTTTACTTCTGCATTCGATTTAATTGATAGAGACTGTCATTGGGATAAACGCTTACATACTAACATAGACAAGCATTTACTGTTTCTGAACCAGAAACTCTTCTTGCATACTGACCTTCGCGTGCAGATAGGCTTGTCCGGTCCTCTCTCTGGCAAAGTTAATACCAGAAGAGGTGTTAGGCAGGGTTGTCTATTGGCACCTTTCCTGTTCAATTTCTACATGAACAATCTAGTTTCTGAGCTAAGTTCCCAAGACTGTTTCCCCCCATCAATCAGAACTAGAAAGATTCAGATGCCACTATATGCTGATGATATGGACCTCATATCTACTACACAGGTAGGTCTGAGGAGAATCCTGAATATATTAGGTAAAGTTTGTAGCCAAGAGAACCTGGTAATAAATCATTATAAAACTAAGGTGGTAGTTTTCACTAGGAGAAAATGACTTCATAAATGGCACTTAGACGGACATCTGATTGAACAGTTTTCTGGCTTCAAATATTAGGGGGTACATTTCTTTTATAATGGCAATTGAAGATTTCACACACAGGCAGAAGAATCTTCAGCTTGGATAACAGCAAAAGCAGTTCGTATCTTACGGGAGATATAAAGGTGGCTCCCTGGTAGCCCCAGTTCGGAAGTTATATATAGCTAAAGTATTCCCCCAACTTTTATATGAGGTGAAGATATGGGGGCGCAGGGACTAATCCTGTAGTTGAGATTATACAAAATGAGTTCTTGAAGGAACTGTTGGTACTCCCCTCTGGAGTACCCTCCCCATTGCTAAGACTGGAAGCTGACTTGCCTTCTATTAGGGCAAGAATTTTTAAGTCAATTATACTCTACAGGAAAAGACTGATGTATTTTGAGGAAAGTAACTTGGTGAAATGCTTTAATGAACAGTTTGTAAAGGGTGGATGGGCTCGTAATTGGTTAGTATTGCCATACTCTTGTCTAGAAGATGCTCAAACTCTTATGGTCCATAAGGATAAACTTTTTATCAGAGATAGAATTTTTGAGGCAGATTTTTAATGAAAACGTATTTGCCAGTCAATGTCAAGCCTTTTCCCCATGGTTCAGCTAACTTAAGAGAGAGCAATACTTATCACAGTATTTTAAAGAATTGACCTTTTTTGCCCTTAGAAAGGCCTTAACTGCCCTCTGGTTCCAAACACTGCTGGCAGCATACCTGGAGGGGAAGTATAAAGGGACTCCTTTGGTACAGCGGACATGTATGTGAGGTGCGGGGGAGGTGGAAGATGACATTGTTCCTTGTATAAAGATATTAGGATCGTTTCTTGGGAGATCTTCTAAGAGCAAGAGCAGGTTGGCCTACTTCTGATATTATCTGTGATTTGTTGGCGGATTATAACAAAGTGATTATGATCAATGTTGCAACTTTTGCTGTAGCAGCCCAAAAAATCCACCATTTTTTTTTTAAGCTAGCTTTAGGCTGCAGAAGAGACTACCTGCTATAATGTCCTGCTAGTATTGTCACTGGGGTCTATATTTTGTTACCAGTATCAAATTTTAGCCTTCCTTTTCAGTTAATTTCCTTTATACGAATTCCTTTTGTATGCATTTCTTTTATATGAATTTCCTCTGTTCAAGTTTTTAGTAAGAGTATAGGCTGTTGCAGTCATTTAATGTAGGTCTAATCTATTCAGACTATAATTACGAATGTACTAAGTTTACTTTTAAAAGTTTTAAAATATGATACTTTTATGAGCAAGCTAAGCTATACATAAAATACCTTAAGGAACAGAAAGGCAACTTCATGTTCCTAAAGCAGCCCTCCCCTACCTGGTGCTCTCCAGATGTTTTGGACTACAGTGCCCAGCATTTCTGACCATTGGCCATACTGCCTGACGCTGATGGAAGCTGAAATATCTGGAGGGCACCAGGTTGGGGAAGGCTGTCTTAAAGGAAAAAAGTGACTTTAGATCTGTAAAGAGAGCTAAAAAAATAAGTATTGCTTATTTTTCAATTTTTACAAAAAAACAGTGTTTTTCCATGGCCTCAAAATTTCCGGAAATATTACATCTCTAGGCACTGCTACTGTCATCATTGGAGGGGTGGGGGAAGAGGGCTGGCAACTCTGCTGTCGCTTTGGTGGAGGAAGGGAAGAGAAGGGGGAAGGGGCTTCCACCACTGTCATCACAACCAGTGAGGGGGGTGGGGGGAAGAGAGGGCTGTGTCGGGAGATTGTGTGCCGCCCCTGCTCATCTACCTAGTTAATATGAAAGGATGCACCTTTAATCGTGGTTTCATTACTTTCAACAGTTCTAATTAATGTTTTAAGGATTACAGCCTGAAAGTGATAGACTACCATGTTTAAAAAATTGCATATATTTAATCCAACAGCTAGCATTCATGAAGAATTTTCCTCTCAAAATTTATATTGGGTATATGAGTATTGCATGGAATACAACCAAAGTATTGAAGATGGCAATTCAGTTGATTCAGCTTAAACATTTTGATTTCAGCTGGTTCGATTGGACAACTTTTTTGCATACTGGAATGTGAAGTCTGAAATGTTTTATCACAGTGGTTTTAAAGAATCTTTGGTGAGTGATGTATCTAGTATGCCAAACTTAATGTCCTAAATGGTTTCAGGTTTTTCAAATGAAATTTCTTCAGTAGGGATTACATTTTATGAATGTATTGGACTTGAAGTCCTCAAGCTTAAAGCATATTGTTGCTTCTACTACATTAAGGCTATAGTCCTGGGCTATCTGCCTTGGGAGTAAGCCCTATCGAACTCAGTAAAACTTCTCAATAAACGTATTTATTTATTTCATTTCTATACCGCCCAATAGCCGAAGCTGTCTGGGCGGTTCACAAACATCATTGATTTACTATCCTTCATAAGATTCATCCCAGGGCAGCATAGGATCGTGTGTAAATTATTTCCCTGCTTAATTTGCTCTAGGATGAAAAGATACAAAAGAGGGCAGGGCTCCTGTACTTTAATAGTTAGAGGAAACTGATTTTTGATAGGCGTAGCTTGTTGTGAAGGGCTGAGAAATGCCAGATCTGCTGATATTCTTTCTACATAACTATTTACAGGAGCCATATCCTCCTATGTGTCTAGTCACCCAAGCAACCAGATCCTTGTAGTAAATCCCTCCTATATAATAAGGTTTGTTACAGAGGAATATCTGAATTTGATGTATGGTGTTTCCATCTTCTATCTTTACAAGTGATCCTTCTAGAAATCAGTTTTCTCTGTGTAGACTGACAAGAGGTATTTAATCAAGAAGGGAAAGAGATCGCACCTTCCTTCCCACTCACTTGACACACTTCTCCCTCTTCCAAGACCACTTGATGTCCATGAGGGGCAAGGGGGATACATGTAACATATTCAAGGGCATATATCTAACATGTGTAGGCCTAAAATCTTACTTTGCATAGACCTGAACAACATGACTATTATTCCAAACTATCAGCCATGTAATCTGAGCCTAGGCATTTAAGATTTTACTTGTGTACACCTTACTGAAACATTACTCCCATAGATGTTTTTTGGCCTCAGAGGTGGGACAGGTGTACTGGTTGGGTGGGGGCATAACATGTGGTCTTGGTTCCCCACTGTGACTGAGGGAAAAGTATTCTTGAACAGGGCATTAAGTGGTCTGGCCTGAATATGAAATTGTTCCAGCCTAACTTCTAGTTCTAATCCAAAATTTAATCCAAACTTTTATCCAACATGGAGAAATTACCATTCCACATGCTGATACCATTTACATTTTACTACAAGCACATTATCTATATGTAGTACACAGTCCCACATCTTTGCAACATATACATGTACCTAAACTTTTTACAGCTTGTTCTGCATGATCCTATAGTTACAAAACTATTACAGTTATGCAAGATATTATTTTGGATTTCTATATTTTAATTGCATGACGGCCAGTCTAAGAGTGTTTCTTTGGATTACCCTCTCTTGACAATATCATATATCACTATATATTGTAACTTTTCTGGGAGTTAAATATGCAGTTTTCAAACTTTTAAAAATTTCACTTTTCCCCCCAAAAGAGTAACTTACAACATGGAGTTGCGAGTAATAACTTGATTCCAGAAGGCTACAGTTTTGGTAAGTTCTTCATGATCTCTGCAGTCCCACACATGGATTCTGTAGTTCCAGCAAAGCTCTAGAACTCTAGCTGGGGGCTTGCGCTTGCATCTCCTTCTCTCAAGATGAAATGTTCGCTGTGTGCTTTTGCCTTAAATGGCTGGAAGAACACCTTCCTGTTCAGTTCTCTTTCGACTGCTGTGATATCAGCAGCTCAGGGAGTGTTTCTTTGTGCATTTTTTCTCTACAGTGAGTTTCCTGTGCTTGCCTCTTTATTTTTTTAGTTCATTCATTAGATAGTGGGATATAGGTTACATACTGCCTGCAAAGGTTTTTCTCTTCTCCATCTGCCCCTACGTTCTTGTGGTGCAGCAGGAATTATTTTAAAAATAGCGAAGTTGTAGTGGCAAATTACCAGTATCCAACAGATATGACAGTTACCTTATACTTTATTCCTCATTTGCCTCTCACTTTTGAAAAAAAAGGTATATCTAGAAACAAGCACCTAGTAGTTAAGATAAATATGTACCAAGAAGTGTTAGAAATAATTGTTATTGGGCTTCTGAACTCTGCAAGTGACAGTGAAATGTATTCAGTATAAAATGAACAAACAGCCTTGTTGGTCCTCTGACACAGAAGTATATTCAGTGTTAAAAGGCATCAAAACCACTTCTTGAGAAGATACCCCTTCTGATTTCTAGTGGTCTTCCTGTCCACAGTAGGAAAATAGGGTTCTCTATTGATGTGAAAGGATCTCAAGGCCTGCTTTACTCCTTCATTTTCAAGAGGCATGGATCATATTTTTTCCTCTGTAGAAGAAGCACTTCCCAGTTCCTTCCCTGTCTTGCTCAGGAGCCAGATACAAATTTATTTCTGTCTCAGAAAAAAACTTCTACCAGAACTACTTGTCCTTGGTCTCCTCTCTTGAGTCTTTTAGCTTCAGCTATTGGGTGGTATAGAAATAAATAAATAAGATAGATAGATAGATAGGAAGGAAGGAAGGAAGGACAATAAGCCTGTCTCTATTTGTCTCTGTTTTCATTTTTTTGTGTCCTTCCTGGTCTTCAGCTCCAGTGTGACCATCATTTTCTTGGTTTAAAGGTGGGGGTATAAATCAAATAAATAATTAGTAAGCACCTTGGGTTGATGCCTGCAAACAAAGGAGGAAAGCACATAAGAGTTTTGTTCCCAGAGCAAGTTGTCCCCTCTCTGCCAAGCCATGAAGGGAACTGTGGGAGTTGACAATCCCTCAACCATACAAAAAAAGGCAGCATCCTCTCCTGGCTCAGTGGCTGCCCTCAGCCTTCAGAGGCAGTGCCAGGTGGACACCTCTGGTTCTTCTGTCCTTCATGCGTCTGGATGGGGTGACTCACCCAGTGGCTGTGGCTGTTCAGCAATTTTCCAATTTCAGCCTCTGCCTTCAGTCTTCTGTCTGACATGTAGCATAATGCCATGCAGGACAAAAGCATTAATTACCCCAATAAATCAGCAGAACAGGGCAACTTATTGTCAGGGTGGAAACTGAGCCCATAGAGCCTCAGAGCAGTTCTGATTCTGAGGAAGAACAGCAATACGTGGGAGAGGAGCTCACTCATCTCTCACAAGCACAGCAGCTGGCAGAGATTCCTCCTGCCAGCATTCCGGGGATAGATAGCGACCCTGGCAGTGGGAGAGCGCCTGAGGGGGGCTTGCTGGACGCTCGGCGCAGACTCGGCGCAGAGGGAGCGACGACAGATGGAGGACACCGAAAGGAGGTGTACTGCTCATTTGGCGCTCAAACAACGGTCGCGTCCCGAGGACCCAAGGGAAAGAGGGAGGATCTCTTCATAGCCCATAAGTTCAGAGTCTTCCCATGGTTCCCCTTCAAACGGGGACCAACTGCCTTACCTGGAGCTTAGGCTACTCTGCTGTCTTTCTCCAGTGCTGTTCCTTGCTTAGTTGCTAGTGATTAGTATCTGAAAGAGTCATAAAGGAATAAAGCCTCGGAAAGAATCCTCGTCGTCTGTGTTCTGAGTTGGCTATTGGAGGGGACTGCAAGAGGCAGCTAGGGCGCTCCTGACAGCTTGGTTCCTGTTCCTCTTTTTTTTCTCTCTCTCTCTCTCTGCTCCTACTGCCTCTGGAGGCTGCCATGGACTCGGTGGTGCAAGCTCTCGCGCAACAGAACCAGGCTCTTCGTGATCAAGTAGCTCAACTGACGACTGCCGTACAGAGTCTGCAAGCTGCGGTTCAACCCCCACCACCTCCGATTCCCCCCGCCGCAAGTGCCTGGTGGCTCTGCCAGAGAAGTTTTCTGGTGAGAAAGGACTTTTTCAGATTTTCCGGGCCCAATCGGAGCTGTACATGCGCCTACGACCTGAGGATTTCCTGACAGAACAGGTTCGTGTGGGCTTTATCATTAACCTGCTTTCAGGTGTGGTAGCTAGATGGGCTTCGGGACTTCTTCTTGCTAATGACCCCCTGCTCAGGGACTATCAAGGTTTCATGACAGCGATGGCCAGATTTTTTGGCGACCCCCTGTGCATGCAGACGGCTTCTCGGGAGATTCGTTGCCTCAGGCAGGGCAAGGACTCAGTTTCCAGCTATGCGACAACTTTTCGCTTGCTGATGCAGGATTTACAGTGGAATGATGCTGCGCTGGTGGCTCAGTTTTTGGACGGTTTGAACGACGAGATCTTGGATGAGTTGGCACGCATGCCTAGCACGCCTACTTTGGAGGACCTCATCCAGACCTGCCTCCAGATAGGTAGTCGGCTGGAGGGGCGCTGGGAGACCCGGCAGGGTGCCGGGGGCCGATATTTCCCTCCTCCCATTCCCCCACGTTTCCTGCCCCCTCCCCCACCCCCTGCGGTGGGGGCAGAGGAGACCCCGATGCAGCGGGGAGCTACCCGAGCCCCACTGCCGCCGGAGGAACTAGAGCGGCGGCGCACGGAGCACTGATGCTTTCAGTGTGGAAAGCTGGGACATTCGCCAAAACCTGCCGCGCCAGACCCGCAGCCCCACTGCCTCCCCCTCCTCTCCTTCCTCCTCCTCCTCGCCCCCAGGCCTGACTAGGCTGCCCCCCAAGCCTGTTGGGGGTCTCCAGTGTGGGGATCAGTTCCCCACCAGGTGGGTGCCTTCCGCAACCCCCTCTCCCATCTGCTATTGCATGTTCACCTCCGCTCCTCCCAGTGGGGGGGGGGGAGGCCCTAGCTTTAATGGACTCTGGGGCTACGACCAGTTTCATGGATGAAACATTCACTCACCTCCACAAGATTCCTACCCTGCCTCTTCCTGCCCCCTTGGCAGTGGAGACCACTGATTGGTGTCCTCTTCAGGTGCAGTGACCCGGATTACAGCTCCGTTCACTCTGCGTGCCCAGTCCCACGTTGAGCAGATTCAGTTTCACTTGGCCAAGGTTCCCCAATACCCAATCGTGCTGGGTGTTTCCTGGCTCTCTAAGCATAATCCTCAGATTTCTTGGGGGCTTCAGCAGTGGAGCTTGTGTCTCCTTACTGCCGGGCGCCCCGACGGAGGCGCCAGTCTCAGCCCAGGCCTTAACCCTTTCCTCCCCCTCCTTGTCTGCTTCTGGCAGTTCTTCAGCTACCGTGATCCTCCCAGAGAAGTATGCGGCTTTTCGGGATGTTTTCGACAAGGAGGAGGCCGACCAGCTCCCCCCTCACTGCCCTTTTGTCTGTGCCTTTAACCTCATTCCTGGGGTGACCATCCCCGCTGGCCAGCTGTATTCGATGTCGGAGCCGGAACTTGGAGCTCTGCGGGCGTTTTTGGACACAAACCTCAGACGTGGCTTCATTTGCCCTCCTCCTCCCCTGCCTGTGCCCCTACCATGTTTGTGCACAAGAAATCGGGAGAACTCCGCCCGGTGCACAACTTCAGAGTGTTAAATTCAGTCTCGATCCCAGACAAGTACCCCCTCCCCCTCATACCGGAGATGCTGGAGCACCTGGGGCGAGCCAAGATTTTCACAAAGTTGGACCTGCGTGGCGCCTACAATCTGATTCGCATCCGGGAGGGGGATGAGTGGAAGACCTGTTTTGGCACCCGGTACGGAGCGTGTGAATACCTAGTGATGCCGTTTGGGCTCGCCTGCCCCCCCCCCCCCCACGTTTTCGCGTTTTATGAATGCCATCTTCCGGGACTATTTGGACACTTTCCTCATTGTGTATCTTGATGATTTACTTATATTTTCTGAGGACCCCCATGCCCATCAGCACCATGTATCCGCCGTCCTCCAGCGCCTCCGCGAGCACCATCTTTATGCCAAGCTGGAGAAATGTGCGTTTGACCTAACCTCTTTGGACTATCTCAGCTGACGGTATCAGGATGGATCCTGCAAAGGTCCAGGCTGTCCTCTCCTGGCAGGCTCCATCCATCAAGAAGGACTTGCAACGTTTTCTGGGGTTTGCTAATTCTTACAGAAAGTTCCTACCCAGCTTTGCTCGGCTGACATCTCCTCTCACGGACCTCCTTAAGGGGAGGAAATCTCCTTTTCATTGGAAGGCATCTGCCCAACAGGCTTTTGAGGAACTTATGAAGCTTTTTAGTTCTGAGCCGATCCTGTTACATCCCGACCCGAGGAAGCCTTTTGTAGTGCAAACTGATGCCTCTGACTTTGTGGTGGGGGTTGTGCTTTTTCAGCCAGATCGGGCGGGTGGCGGGTTGCAACCCTGCACCTACCACTCCAGGAAGCTGAACATGTCTGAGAGGAATTATACCATCTGGGAGAAGGAACTGTTGGCCATCAAGTCTGCTTTGGAGACCTGGCGTCATCTTCTGGAGGGGGCACAGCACCCAGTTGAAGTTAGAACCGACCATCGCAACCTGGAACTTCTTCAGACAGCCTGTGCCTTAAACCAGCGGAAGATTAGGTGGTCGCTTTTTTTCCCCAGTTCCACCTTAAGATTTGCCATGTGAAGGCCTCCGACAACCTACAGGCAGATGCTCTTTCTTGTAAGCCTGACCTCCAGCCAGGGGGTGAGGGAAATCCCCCCCCCCGATTCTTCCCCCCCAGAGCCTGGCGGCAGCTGTGGTACCTCGCTCTTGGGAGGAGCTTATTCACTCTGAACAGGCTCAGGATGCTTTTGTCTGCACAAAAGTGGAGGAATTGGGGCTAGCCTCTGCCCCCCCCCACTCTACCCCCTTCTCTTTGCGAGGTGGCCTGCTTTACCATTCCGGCCGGGTCTATGTGCCTTTGTCAAGGGCTCCTTGGAGGGCTCTCTCAGTCTAATCTAGTAGCCAAGTCCAGACGCAGACAAAGGGATTCTTTTCAAAGCTTTATTCTTCTTTTACAACTTAACAATTCTACAGGTAGCAACTAGATCTGAGTAGCAGCATCCCTATGCCCTAAGTTGGAACAGTTGGTCCCTGTTTGAAAGGCAATTACTGGCAGACCCCTGAATATAAGGACTAGGGAGAATCCCTCCCCTTTTCCCTTGGATCCTCTGGGCGCAACCGTTCTTTGAGCGCCAACCGGGTGCTACTCCTCCTTTCTGCGCTCTCCATTTGGCACCGCTCTCTGCATCTGCGCCGCGCATCCAACCAGTCTGCTATCGGTGCTGGGTCACTCCCTGGACTGCTTTCTAATCTAGGAATGTTGGTGGGAGGAATCTCTGTCAGCTGCGGGCCCTGGGAAAAAGGGGCGCGCTCCTCTCCCAGGAGTGACTGCTCTTCCTCCGAATCAGAACTACTCTGGGATTCTATGGGCTCAGTGTCCACCCTGACAGCCTTCTAGACCCCTCCGCGAGAAGGTCCTCCATCAGTGCCACGACTCCCCCACCGCTTGGCATTTTGGCTTCGCCAAGACCCTGCACGGAGTGACGCGGGATTTTTGGTGGCCTCGTGTGTGTCGGGACATCAAGTCCTATGTCGCGTCCTGCCCAACCTGCCAGTGGGCAAAGGCCCCCTCAGGCAAGCCCACAGGCTTGCTTCACCCCCTGCCTACCCCCTCAGGACCTTGGAAACTGCTCTCCCTTGACTTCATCACTGACTTGCCTCCCTCACACAGTAAGACCACTATTCTGGTGGTGGTGGATTTGTTTTCTAAGATGGCCCATTTCATCCCCTGCTCTGGGTTGCCCACAGCCAGGGAGATGGTGGAGCTTTTTTTGGCACATGTTTTCCGGCTCTATGGATGGCCCAAGGGTCTCATTTCGGATAGGGGGGCCCAATTCACTGCCCATTTCTGGAGGGAGCTACTTGGGCTTCTCCATGTGACGCTCCGTCTTTCCTCCGCCCACCATCCACAGACGGATGGTCAGACCGAGCGCAGCAATGCGACTCTGGAGCAATATTTGCGCTGTTATGTCAGTTACCAGCAAGATGACTGGTTTTCCTTGCTGCCTCTCGCAGAATTTGCTTATAACAATGCCTGCCATGCTTCCACCCACCAGACTCCATTTTTTGCCAATTTTGGTTACCACCCCAAGGCTTTCCCGTCCACCCTGGCTCCCTCTTCGGTGCCAGCGGCCCATGAGTTTTTAGAGGAGTTGCGAGTGGTACACCACCACTTACGGGACTCCCTCGAGCAAGCTAAGACAGCCTACAAGGCCTCTGCAGACCGGCGGTGCCAGCCGGGTCCGTCTCTGCAACTGGGGGACTGGGTTTGGTTGTCCACCCAATACCTCCCCTCTCACTCGCCCGCAAGGAAGCTCGTGCCTCGCTGCACGGGGCCTTTCCAGATTATGGCCCAGGTTAACCTGGTTGCTTTTCGCCTGGCTTTCCCCCCCTCCATGAAGATCCATCCTGTTTTTCATCGGTCCTTGCTGTCCCCCCTGGTTTCTGGTGACCCTCATCGCTCGGCCAGCTCCCCCCTGCCGCCAGTGCTGGTGGAGGGGGAGGAGGAGTTTGAGGTCACGGAGATTCTGGACTCCTGCCTTTCTCGTGGCCGCCTGCAGTATCTGGTGGACTGGAAGGGGTATGGGCCAGATGAGCGATCCTGGGAACCTGCGGAAAATGTGCATGCTCTGTTGCTGCTGAGGCGTTTCCACCAGCTGTACCCCCACAAACCCAGGGCCCCTGGGGAGGAGCACGAGGGGGGGCCTCATGGGAGCGGGGATGATGTCAGGGTGGAAACTGAGCCCATAGAGCCCCAGAGCAGTTCTGATTTTGAGGAGGAACAGCAATCCATGGGAGAGGAGCTCACTCATCTCTCACAAGCACAGCAGCTGGCAGAGATTCCTCCTGCCAGCATTCCTGGGATAGTGACCCTGGCAGTGAGAGAGCGCCTGAGGGGGGCTTGTTGGACGCTCAGCGCAGACTCAGGGAGCGACGACAGATGGAGGGCGCCGAAAGGAGGCATACTGCTCGTTTGGCGCTCAAACAACAGTTGCGTCCCGAGGACCCAAGGGAAAGAGGGAGGATCTCTCCTTAGCCCATAAGTTCAGAGTCTTCCCATGGTTCCCCTTCAAACGGGGACCATCTGCCTTACCTGGAGCTTAGGCTACTCTCCTGCCTTTCCCCAGTGCTGTTCCTTGCTTAGTCGTTAGTGATTAGTATCTGAAAGAGTCATAAAGGAATAAAGCCTCGGAAAGAATCCTCGTTGTCTATGTCCTGAGTTGGCTATTGGTGGGGACTGCAAGAGGCAGCTAGGGCGCTCCTGACACTTATTGTATAATCTTATGGCAGCAGAGATTCATTTTTCTGATAATAGCTCCTCACCTCTCCAGCCAACTGCACAAAGTTTTTCTTCTCATGAGTTAAGGTCTGCATCTAAGACCCTATCTTGCCAGAATAGTTCCATTCCCAACCTTTATGCAACGAATCTGGATGCTCAGCTCATTCAGAAAGTGAGAACCATTATAGATTGTATTTATGTGCATTTGCATAAGAGTAGAGGAAGAAAATGCAACCACAAAAGTGCTAAGGGTTCCTCCTCATCCTCCTGTTTCTCCCCATCTGCTTATATTGCCTGCAAGTACAGTGTCTCTACTAATGCCTTCCAGCACTGTAAAAACTATACAGAATTCACCCTTCTCTCAGATAAAGAAGGCAAGGGGTCAGCAGAGGACTCTCACAGAGGAATCCCAGTCCTCCAGACTTTTCCATAATCAAAATGTCGTACATGTTCTCTCCAAATTAGTCTCTATCATACACACTCATGATTTTCTGATCAGCCATTAAAACTGTAATCTCCAACCATCCTTGCAGATACATCATCCAGGAGCCACAATAGATATCGACACAGGACACATATTCCTATTTCAGGAAAGGGCCCAGAAAATCATGATGGTCTTCAAACCTCTTCTTGTCCACCAGAAAGTGATTACTTTGGCCCACATTCTGGGCCTCAGTATCTCCTGCATAGAGATTGTCCTATGGTATCATTTGCATTCCAGGGTGCTACAGTGATACCTACTTCCATTCCAGAATGAAATGGCCAAAAAAACTCCATTGAAAACTACCATTGACACTAGATCAATGGTGATGGTGGTTCAAATCCAACAGTCTTGCCAGTGGAGTCTCCCAAGGGGCCCTTCCAAAGTACTTCTCACTGCAGATGTGAACCTTTGAGGGTGGGGAGCCCACTGCATGGACCACATAGTTCAGGGAACTTGGTGAACATAGGAGTCCAAACACATGATCAGCTGGCTGGAACTCCATGCAATACATCTAGCTCTTCCCAGCACCTTGGACTGGATTAGCTGCCAGGGCCTCAGCCCCTCTGAATGGCATCTCAATCTAACTACATTCAAAGTGATTCAGAGTCACTTCGATTACATCAGCATAAGCCTCTTTGTCTCCTCCATAAACTTCAAGAATCGAAGGTACTTTTCCAGTTTTCCAACAGAAGGAGCAGAAATCGCAGATGGCTAATGTCAGCATGGTCCCCCACCTTTCTGCCTTCCTAGCAACTCCTTGTGAGGGTATTAAACAAAACTGGAAGGGAGCAGGTATCGGTTGTTCTGGCCAAAAAGACCCTGGTTCTGAGAAATGATCCACCTAGCATCAACACAATCATGGTTCCTCCCCAACAAACCACTGTAGCTTGATGGATGAAATCCTGCATTGCACTATTCTTGTTCCACTCAATGTCATGGCACATTCTGCCAGGGCTGTAGCTCTGTCAACAAATGCACCTCCTGAAATCTGCCAGGACACTACCTGGTTCTCAGAAATACATTAATAAAACACTACAAATTAGATAGCTATGACTTTTCAGAGGCAGACTTTACCCGGAGAGTATTAGACAAAGTACTCTTGCCATAACGATTCAGCCAATCATCCCACCTATCACACTGCTTTTTCGTATCCTGGCCTGGAGACACTCCTACACCAGTAGAGAAAAGAATGTTGGCAGTTACCATTAATGTTTCTTGATGTGTAGAGGGTCTCCAGGCCCTGCCCTTATATTTAGTGATTCTTGTTCTTTTCACTGGATTTCACACAGACTTTCAGCAGCAGAGTGCAGGGATACCAGATACTTCTCAAGGAGACTCCTCTCTCATTTCAAATCTGTTGTTAATTCTTGGTTCATGCTTTCTACCACCATAAGTTTGTCCCAGTTCAGAACTGGGAGGGGCTTCTTCTAGGGAGGCAAAGTATCAAAGCTTAAGTAACATGATCCTTGCTCTTGAGGAAGTAGTGCTTCCAGACAAGAGGGCCCCTAGCACTATCAATCAGAAGGCATTATCAACAATTCCATCTTCGTCCCTTAATGGAATTTCTGCATTAAGAAAAAAGATGGAAGCAGCAATGGGAAAATGGGAGGGTAACAAGTGGAAGACTTCATTGTCTGCTCTCTCCCCTCCCTCTTCCCACCCCAGTAAAATTCTGTGAATGAGGCAAGGTGATAGCACCAAAAAAAAAAAACTTAGCTGGAAGCACTCTGGGGATCCTCTGAACACCAACAAGAAGAAACCTTCATAGTGAGTGCCAACGTTCCTTTCTCCCAGAACTTCTAGTGGGAGAGAACAGCAAGGCTAGAGGGTTATCCTGAATGCCCCCTCTGGGTCAGCTCAGCTGATATTTATTTAATCACATTGTTGCAGTTCTTCCACAGAGAGTTCTGTGTGGCTATTCCATGTTATGTTATTCCATGTTATCCTTCTACTAGCTCTGTGAGGCTAGTTTGATCAAAAGATAGTGATTGGCCCAAGGCCACTTAGTAGTGTTGAACCCTCATCTTCCCAGTGCACTTCCACACTATCTACTATATCAGGCTGGCACTCTCTAGTAAGAGCTTAGACGACTGCAACAGTATCCTGGCTCGATGCTGGGGGAGGCACAGCAGGGCCATTTTACCATCCAGAGCGCTACTCACGTAGGCTACGTTTGGAGGTACAATAAAACCATTCCCATGATTAGGCAGCTGATTACAGAGACTGAGTCCATAGCTTGTTGAATGCTTTCTTCTCCCGCAGTAGTTGAGAAAGAGATGATCCTTCCAGCAATTAAGTAATGAATTCGTTGCATGATTTACTTGTCCCTTGACTAACTTACTCTAAAATTCTATTTTTTTTTAGTATTCCGTCCAATTTCAGCTAAAGCCAAGCTCCGCATGAATCCACGATCTGATGTTGACTTTTCTGTACCAAAGCTAGATCTAAACGTAAATCTTCAGGAAATAACCATAGAACTTAATAAACCACAGGTAACTTTATATAAGAGATTTTTAGAGTTGCAGAAACCTTGTTTATCTTATGGACTAGGAAATTCTCTCATTGAAGATTGGCAGTCCTGTAGCAGGGTCACAGCTTTCAATTATCTGTAGAATTCGCCAGTTCAGACCGATCTCCCAAAGAAGGAGCAGGTTCATATCTGAGTTCCTGTTTTGAGCCTCAAAATCTATTTATTTATCAGCACTTAGCAGCAACAGCAGACTTTTTCTTCCTTTCTTACCCAGTTGCTGCTAGCTAGGTGCTGCTAACCACCTACTGTCCCAGTTCTGTCTAGGAATTGAGTAAGGCTTTCTTCACACCCAGCCTGGAGATCACATTGTAGTATTCTCCAAGCTTTTACGCAGCGTGTGTGTGTGAGAGGGGGGGGGGGTTGTTTTGCACATAACAGCAGCCCATGGGTTCAACAACCCATGGGCTGTCATGCACAAGTAGGAGAAAGCAGGTGCACTGCGTCCTGCATGCATGCCTCTTCTACTTTGATTGGCCCGTTTACAAGTTGTTGAGCATGACATGTGAACTCTTGAGAACTGGATTGCTTAGGGGCGAAACAACCCAATAGTTAACTCATAGTTTGTTGTAGGATTAACTGCTGTGTTTTTAGCCCCTAAACAATCCGATGCTCTTGGGTTCCCATGTCACACTGAACAACCTGTGAACGGGCCAATCATAGGTTGTTGAGTAAAAGTGGAAGTGGCGGGTTTGTGGGAGGCAGCTCTCTCTCTCCCTCCCACTCATCCCTGAAAGCCCATGGATTGTTTAACACATGGGCTGTCATTATGTGTGAACCAGGTCATAGTGTGAGTTTTGGTGTAGGAGACTTATTGTGGACTCTGTGGCTACTCTTCAGGCATGGTCCTTAAGAAGTGAAACTAGATGTACAGTAAACAAGCAGATAGTCTTCCCTATAAAAGGCTATGAGTCCTCTGCCTTGATCATCAGGGTCGCCATGACTATAATAGTACTGCCAGTGGATGCTATGCGCCATGGTGAAGAGATCCCTGAGATCTTAACAAACTGGCAAAGGAATAAATTCTTAGCTTTAGCAAATTGACAAGGGTAGCTGTTCTGATGGGAGATGCATCATCAGTATCTCTTCGTTGTTGTTCTGCCTAAAGCATTGTTTCTGGGATATAGTTGATGTTTCACATATTTTTTTATTATTGAGATATACATTTTCCCTTAAATATTTATTATTTATTTATTGCATTTGTATCCCACCTTTGTTCCATTGCGGAACTCAAGGTGGCTACACATGGTTCCCAGGTGGCCTCCTCTCCAAGCACTGACCAGACCCAGACCTGCTAAGCCTCAACAAGGTGGCTGCTTCGTGTGCCCTCAGACCATGTCTTGGGACCAAAATTACAATTGGAGGCACGCTCCACTCTTGAACCCAAAAAAGGTTACTTTTTGTAGAAAGAGTAAGAATTTTTTTTACCCTCAAAGCAGTTTTCCCCCTGTTCTGGTGATTGATGCAAGATGCAGTGGGCAACTTCCTGTGTCAATATGTACTTTGCAGCAAATAGCCTGTCTGCTGCTCCGCTGTTCAAATTGGGACTACAGTGGGGGCAAATAGCTAAAACTCCCCTTTCTCAACTCCAAGGTTTTGATATGCCTTGAGCTTCCCCTCAAATTGGGTTTTAGCCCCCCATAAAAGGGCTAAAGACATGAATAATGCCATGCCTAGTTTGGCCTTTAGTCTGCCCTGGGAATGGCTGTTATAAGTCTTTTGCTGAACTACTGGCATGTGGATTCCAAGTCAAACTTGGCCGTGATCCTGTTCCATAGTGGGTAAGCTCTCAGAGGAGCTACCTTGCTGAGCCCCAAAGGAGGAAAATTAAAAATCAGGAGGAAGGCGTCCATCCATTCGTTTTCCAGGTCCCAGTACTGTTGTAGGGTTGGCACAGGCAAAAACTGCCTGGCCAACAACACAGGCACAAAGGATTGAATATTTTATAAAACAGGTCAGAAGTAAGAGAGAAAGAAAAGACTTGCTTCTCTACCTCTGCTTCTGCAAGAGCCCTCCTTTTTTAATTTATTTTATTTATTGCATTTATACCCTGCCTTTTTTCCTCTTGCAAGGAACCCAGGGCAGCTTACATTATCCTCCTCCTCTCCATTTTATCTTCACAACAACAACCCTGTGAGGTGGGTTGGGCTGAGAGTGTGTGACTGGCCCAAAGTCACCCAGTGAGCTTCCATGGCCGAGTGGGGACTAGAACCCGGATCTCCCAAGTCCCAGTCCAACACTCTTGCCACTACACCACACTGGCTCTTTTGAGATGAAAGTTTCACTGTGTAGTGCCAGGTTAACTTTGCTGATCCGGGATGTACACTGATTATGAACATTCAAGTGCCCTCCTTCACTGAGTTAGAAAAATGGATCTTTCTCCAAACTTACATGTACTCGGTCAATGTAAGTCTGTTTCCCCCAGTTGTTATCTTGTGGTCAGTTACTTAGGATCTGGGGAGCTGGTTAACCTGGGTTTCTAGAGGATGTCCTCTTCTTTGTCCTCTGCTGAAATTATTTTTACACAATATTATTAATACTTAGTGTTTTCTTTCCTTTTTCATCAAGATGAAATAGTTAACAGTCCAAAATCCTTTTTGCAGATTTGCACTTGTCCACTGAAGACATAGACCCAGTTCACACATAATGCCAATTTGTGGGTTAAATAACCCAACAACAAAGCATAGGTTAACTCTGGGTTTTTTAACCTCTAAGTGTCCAGGTGGCACCCTAACAACATAAGTATGAGGCAATCATAGGTTGTTAATTGAAAGTGGAAGCAGGGAACTCGCCAGAGGCAATGCGTTCACTTGCTCCCTCTTGTGCCCAACAACCCATGGTTTAAACAACCCATGGGCTATTGTTACATGCACACCAGCTCATAGTTACCCGAGGAAGACTGAAAGTGCTGGTTCTTCCTATTTGGTCAGGAATGAATATTAAGTCTGAATCAAATACATTACTGGCAGTATATTTTTGCATGCTTCAATCCTTTCAGGCTACAAATAACATGATAATATGTAGTTTGCTTTCTGTTATAGTGATCCTCTGTACAAATGGTAAGTGTTATTTTGCATTTCTTTTCTTGCAGTATTTCAGTATTATGGAGCTCCTTGAATCAATCGATATGATGACCCGAAATTTACCATACAGGAAGTATAGGCCAGATGTTCCTGTTCACAATAATGCCAAGAAATGGTAATATATATATAAAAAAATTAAAACTTGCTTCTGGGAGGATGTTTTATATAAACAACACTGTATTATTTCTGAGAAAATATTTAGGCATGAATTGCCTTACAGATAACGTTCTGCACATACTTCTAGCTCATCTTTTGCATATATTCCTTCACACATCTTAAAAAACCGTTCACCAGTGTATGGAGCAAAACTGCCACACTGGATGTACTTTTTGTTGTAGAATTTACACATAAGTAGATGTACAACATAGTCCTTCTAGGATATTGTCCTCTGCTCAGTAGTAAACAACGTTCCCAAATTTCAGCCACTTACCATGGAACAATTTTCTTTTTATAAATAAAAAACACCTGGGGCATAAGACTTCTGAAGATATCCGTTTTTAACATTGGGGTGCTTTTCTGTCCCAGCCAATGTAAAGTGTTGAGAATAAAAAATGCCCTATGGGTTTTTTCAAATGAAAATTGATTCAAAGAAGCTGATCTGTGCCCCTATTTTGATGTTTTGTTTTGGGACACTTCCCTGAGATATGTTAGATTCCCATCTGGTGTGAAGGAGACATCCTGGGCCTCTGTGGCTCCTCCCAGCCAGTTCATTCCTTGCCTTTGCCTGGGACAGGACTTGTTCTTATCTCTCCTCAACAATCTCCTTTTCCAGGCCTCGTTTTTCCTTTCAATCCTTGTTCTACCTCTACCTTTTCTCTTTTTCTAGTTTATTCTTTTCTCTCTTTTAAAAACAAACAAGCAGAAAAGAAAAGAAACCTTTTTCTGACCCTTTTCTGGCTCTTTCACCACAAGATGGCATCACCTTCCAAGAAGAGCTCCAAATCTGGTAAGAAAAGAGAAAAGGTGCCTCCGGTAAGGCATATCAGAATCGTCTGGAATCCAGCTGCCAGTCACAAGGCACCACCCCCGCTCAACTTTGCGGAGCTGACGGTCGGTCACTCCTGGCTCCGATAACGAGTTTGCGAGAGGGCCAGTAGCGTCCAGGCATAGCAACCACAGCTCTGCAAACACCAGCAATTCGGAGCAGTGCCCTTGTGGAACTGGAGGATCTCATGCCCTCTCCATAGTTCCTGCCTTGGAAGAGGCTGACCCAGACGTCTATCTGGAGGAGTTTGTGAGGGCATGTAAACACTCCTTGGGGCTATGGGAGCGGGAGGAAGCTGGGACACACCCATTGTTTTCCCACCAAAAATCAGTTTCATTTTCCCAGGATTGTACAATCTGCATTTTGCAAATACAGCCTCTTCCATGGGATAATATGAAGGCACAGCACCCCCCAGGTGTCCCCTTCTCCCCACAGGAGATTCAGCTGAACAACAGCCCCTCCCTCCCCAGGATCAGGCTTTTTTAAAAACAATTCAACAGGCCATTAGAAGGGAATTGGCTCAGCTCTCTGATCAGCAAAGTGGATGTGAAAACGCAGGGAAATAACTCCTTCCTCCAGTTCTTCTTCTTTCTCCACAGCCAAAGGAAAAAACTAACGAGGCCAAGCACTCCAAGATCCCTGATAAAACTAGATTGCCCACTAGATTCTTCTGCTGAATCAGCCCCTGATTCTCCCGACCCTCGTGTCACGGTCAAGGGAAGACATAAGTCAAAGGGAATCTTGCCTGAGCACCCTTCTGACTCAGATTCTCTTGTTTTGTTAGATGAATGTTCAGGTGAACGGTCAGATCCTGGGACAGTGGATGAACCTTCCAGTGTAAGATTATTTAACGATGATGATTTTCTTTCTATTCTGTCCAAAGCTATAGTTTCGCTGAACATTAATTCTTTTCAGGAAACAACCAAGCAGCCTTTCAGAAGTGAGCCTGCTAATCCTAAGCCTGCTAACTTTCCTTCCTCCTTTGAAAAATTGGTTAATCTGAAGGGAAGGCCCCCTGCCAAGCCAAAAGGAGCTCTAGCATAGCTCAAACATTTTACTCCTTACCACAGCCAATTATGGAAGAACTTAAGGTTGCTTTAGTTGATGCTCTGCTGGCAGCCTTACTTTCAGGAGCCATACATCCTAAGCATGGGGACTCCCCCCTCAAGGATCCTAGTGGAAAATGTATTGAAGCAGCACTGAAAAGAGATCATGAAGCTACGGCTTTTGCTGTCCATGCTTCCTGTACAGCCTCTTTTTTTTTCTCGAGCCACTCTCCTGTGGGTCAAAGATATTATCAACAATAAAGAGCTGGATAGTTTTTCCTTGCGTAGGAATCTTTCTCAATTATATAAGACATACACCTTCATTTCAAATGCCACACAGGATTCCATGACTTTTGCAGCACATTCCAGTGCTTCAACCACAGTGGCAAGATGTTCACTGTGGCTGAAGCACTGGAACGTGAATGCTTATTCCAAAGGAAACCTAAGCACAGTTCGTATCACAGGAACACGCCTCTTTGGAGAGGAAGCCCTCAAAAACAAAGGTAAGAAGAGGGATGAGAGGAGGTTCTCTAGCCAAGCTTCCTCCTCCTCTTCTTCTTTTCATTCCTTCAGATCTCCATTCAGTACATCTTTTCAGCCACGCATTTACAAGTTCACAAAGCCCACATGGTCCAGAACCAGGTTCCAACCTAGATCTCAGACTTCCAACCTCAGAAGGTCAGGCCTGTCCCAGTCCTCCAAAGCTCCTTGCCAACAATTCTGACTCCCTTCCTGCATGTGTTGGAGGAAGGCTACAATACTTCTTTCACATGGGGGAACAGACAGCACTGGACATCTGGACTCTCAACGATATTCAACATAGCTATTATTTCATGGGAGTTTCACCCCACTTCCAGGAATAGGCTTCTTCCCTCCTCCCTTTCCAGGTCTTTTCACAAACAACAACTGATGGCAGCAGAAATTGCCCACCTCCAAGAGGTAGAGGTAATAGAACCTGTCCCATCTCTGGAGCACTTCCAGGAGGTATACTCCCACTGTATATTCCCATTGCTGCACAACAGTGGAGTTTTCTCTGCTTCTTCTACAAGGGGCACCATTTTCTGTACAGGGTGTCAAGGAAAAGGATACTGCCGCCGGGACCAGCCCCAACCTCCCTGCGAGGGATGACTACCCAGGACCCAATCCCGGGATCCCCTTCCCCAAAACTGGCCAAACTGGCCTTTCAGTCCCCCAAAATACCCAGTAGCCACCCTTGTAAGCCAAGAGGCACTGAAATTAGCACTGAGGTTATGCAGCAAGATCACACCAACTAAAGGTCGGATAAAGGTTTATTAAGATCAAAATAAAAGGGTAGAGGGAAAGGGAAGAATGGAAGTAGCACGTTACAAAAAGGGTACAAAGCTAAATCACTTAACTATAAACAGAGAGCTTTGTGAATGCACACCCAAGCAAAATAATAAATCTACCTGGCCTATCCTTAGATACCTAAATATGGATCTCCCTGGATAGCAACCAGCTGTCTGCAGGTTCAGGACCACCAGGATGAAGGGAGACCCCATGCCTTGGTCTTAGCCCACTTTTAAAGCTCAGCCCTGGCAACCCAGGGCAAATTTTGCCTCAGCCAGTCACTGGCTCAGTCCCTGGGTGGGCGGCCCTGGCCTCCGAGAGGCTGGAACTCCCCACCACCTCCAGCTGTTGGCACTTTCTAGGTAGCAGGGGCTGCGTCTGGCCTTGGGCAAAGGGCCAAGGAGCCTCTAGATTACAAACAATTCCAGGTGGTTACATCTGACGTGACAGCCTGACCCGATCTTATGGCGGAAAGCAGGCCATTATCCTTGACAAAGGGCAATTCCTTTCAGCCTGGCATCGGAGCCAAGGGCCTTTTCCAAGCTAATGCTAGCAGTGGTAGCCCACCTCAGACTCAAGGCCATCCACATCTAAATGACCTTCTTAGGTTTCCATCACTGTCAAAGGCCTGTGCAGATTTACAGATCACTTTGTCTTGTCTCCAAGACCACGGGTTCTTGATAAACTTCCAAAAGAGCCACCTCCAACCCAACCTGGGGGTGGTTTTAGACACCTCCAAAGGAATGACCTCCCTGGCCCCAGACAGGTTATCCAAGATTCATCAGGTAGTGAAGTCCCTCTTTCTAGCTTGCTGAGCAAATGTCATATTCCTTGCTCAAGCGCTGGGTCTCATGATATCTTGTTTAGGGATCGTCCCATGGGCCAGGTTACATTCCAGTCCTTTGCAGTGGCCGCTTCTCCCCTTTCAGTCTGAAATAATCCACAGACCTCACATCAAAGTCATTCTGCCACAATCAGTCAGAACTTCTGTCCTCTGGTGGAGAACACCACAGAACATAGCAAAGGGCACACCCATCCAGGAACCCTGTAGCATCATTGTGATGATGCATGTCAGCCTGGAGGGTTGGGGATCTCACTGCCAGGGCCATCCCATTCAGGGGAACTGGCCTCCTGAAGTGAAACACCACCGTATCAACTGGCTGGAGTTACAAGCAGTCCACCTTGCCTTCAAACACTTTGTCCAGCTGATGGGTCCTGTCCCTCTCCTAGTCAGAACAGACAGCACCACAGCCTTAGCCCATGTTAATCATCAAGGAGGAACAAAATCCAAATTTCTTCACAAGGAGAGCTCTTCCTTCCTCCGCTGGGCGGAACACAACATCCTGTCTGTCACTGCACAGCACATTCAGGGGACCCTCAACACAGAAGCCAATTTTCTCAGTCAACAACAACTCGACCCAGGCAAGTGGACTATCAATCTAACGGTTTTTCAGAGTCTTTGCCATCACCCGTGGTAGACTTATTTGTCTCCCCACTCAACAATCAACTACCTTGCTGCTTCTCCAGACATCTAGCTCAAAAAGCAGAAGCCACAGATGCTCTCCACTCCCCCTGGCTCAGGGGCAAACTTTATTCCTTCCTGCCATTCCCACTTTTGGCCAAGGTCCTGAGGAAGATCAAGGAGGAACAGGCAACCGTAATACTTATAGCATCCTTTTGGTCCTGGAGACCTTGGTTCTCCCGAATC
This sequence comes from Heloderma suspectum, assembly GCF_057233095.1. NCBI lineage: Eukaryota > Metazoa > Chordata > Lepidosauria > Squamata > Helodermatidae > Heloderma > Heloderma suspectum. The sequence goes on along the minus strand of NC_139459.1, from coordinate 97,736,129 downwards.
CTACTGCTGGCGGAGTCAGACCCCTGGTTCCTTCCACTGACACCTGACCTTGTCACACAAGGCCCCATGTGGCATCTGGACCCCAAATGGCTGCCACCTGGCTACTGAATGCCACACTTTCCTCTCCCTAGGCTATTCAGCCAAGGTAATAAACACTATGCCTTCTTCCAGGAGACCATCCACCAAGCGAATATACGAAACAGTCTGGAAGGCGTTGGTTTGTTGGTGCAGGAGGAAATGCGTAGATCACAAGATGGCAGGAATCAAAGAGTTGCTGCTGTTCCTGCAAGTGGGGCTTGGTATGGGACTCAAAGCAAACACACTCTGAAGACAAGCCACAGCTCTCCCTTCTGTCCTTTCCAAGCCCTGCCACAAGCCACGTAGTGCTCATCCGGATGTTAAACGATTCCTCAGAGGAGCTCCCCTCCAGTTGTACATTGTTTCCCTACAGGGAACTTGCATACAGTCCTTTCTGCTCTCACTGCTCCACCTTTTGAGCCTCTCAGAGCTGTATCTCTATGTTTCCTCTCAGTTTAGGTTTTATTTCTGATAGCTATAACCTCTGCCAGGAGAGTTTCAGAGTTATCGGCTCTCTCCATGAGGGACCACCTCTGCACGTTCAGCAAGGACTCTGTCACACTCCGTTAGATCCATCCTTCATTCCCAGAATTAACACTCTCTTTCACAGAATGCAAGAAATGGTTCTTCCCTCCTTCTGCTCTAATCCTTCTCACCTCTTTGAGTGGGTCTGGCACAAATTGGATGTTAGAAGGGCCATCAAAATGTACCATAAGAGGACTGAGGAACTCAGACGTTCCAATTCATTATTTGTTTCCTTTCATCCAACAGCCTTAGGACAGAAAGCTTCCTGTGCTACCCTTGCTAGGTGGCTAAAGTCATGTATTTTTGCAGCCTATGACATAAAAAACTCCCTAAACCCACACATGTTACAACACACTCCAGCATGGCTGTGGCTGCCTCAGTGGCCTTTTCTACTAACACTCCCTTAGCAGAGATCTGTAGGGCAGCCACAAGGTCCTCACACCATACGTTTGTAAGGCATTATAGGATGGACAGATACGCTTCTGCTGAAGCAGCCTTCTGTCATGCCCCAACTGGAGGAGCCCTCCTTAGAGGAGGAGCTAGAGGCCCCAGAAGCCCAGGATACCCCAGAGCAGGGACTGCCACGAGACTCACAGGAGCTGAACCCTCAGGGGAAGTGGCTGCCGGGCCATCCTTGTCAGGAGAGAGGGACTGTGCCTCAGAGGCTGAGCCACCCCCTGATCCCTGGGACGTCGTTGCCTCAAGCAACAGGCTAGCGGGGCTCCTGTGTGAAGGAGTGTTTGCGTTCAGAAGAGGTCTCCTCAAGAGAAAGGGACTCCTCAGGAGTAGGCTCTGGGAAGGGAGCTCTGATTGCTATAGCTGAGCTCTGGGTCGAGTCTGGCTGGCTCACTGGAAACCCAGCCAGCATTGGAACAAATTGGTCCTTCCAGCCTATGCCATGTGCTTTGTCTCCTGAATCATGCCCTGTGTCTGATGCTCTGTGTTAGGGTTGTATCTGAGCCCATAGAGTCCCAAAGCAGCTCTGATTCTGAGGAGGAGTAAGGATGGACGAAAGTCCCTTACCTGGTCCCACAGCTGTTTTCGGTGGTGGGGGGGAGGCGCTCCGTTTCTCCCCCCGAAATTCTTGGCGGGGGGGAGGCGCCCCGCCCCTCCCGGCCGAAATTCAGGCTGGGGGGGAGGCGCCCCATCCCTCCCCGCCGAAATTCTGGCCGGGGGGGAGCGCCCCGTCTCCCCGGCCGCGAAATAAAAAAGTAAATTGTAAAAAAACCCACAAAAAACGTGATAGGCTACGTAACGATTTACGTACGTAAATCGTAAATAACGTACGTAAATCGTTACGTAGCCTATCACGGCTAGATTTTCAAAGTCAGCCGTGATAGGCTACGTAAATCTTTACGTAGCCTATCACGTTTTTTTTTTTTTTTACTTTACTGGGAAATGGCAGCGGCGGCAGCCGGTCGGAAGACCGGCCGCCGCCCCCGCTGCCTCCGAAATGCCACTGGGACCCGCCGCTGAGAGGGACATTCGCACGAGGTAAGTCCCATCCCGGGGGGGGGGCAGGGGGGTGTCGGAGAATTTCCCCACCAATTTCGGGGGGCCGAGATTCATGGAGAAATTCTCCGACATCCCTAAGAGGAGAGACAATTTGTGGTGGAGGAACTCTCTCAGACTTCAGAGGCGCAGCTGGAGGGGGAGCCTGCCCCTCCTCACACCCCTGGGAGCGACTGAACCAGCTGTGGAAAGGGAGGGACAACCTGAACTTTTAGACACGAGGCACAGACGCAGGCACAAGTGAGAGACCGCAGGGGCTGGGCTTCGGTGCTCAGCCTGATTGGCTCGACGTCAATAGCTGCGCCCAGAAGCATCACGGGAGAGGGGGAGACCTTCCCCTCCCACTCCTTAAGTTCAGAGATTTGCCTCATTTTCCCCAAACGGAGATCAACTGTCGTCCTAACTCTTAGAATACCCCTAGATGGCTGTTCCTTTGTAGTTTCTCTGAGTCTCAAGCAATTAGCATCTGTATGCTTCATTAGGATAAATGGAATTAAAGCCTGGGAAAGCAACCCTTTTGTCTGAGTGTTGGTTTTGGCTATTGGAGAATTCAGTAGGCAACAGGGGCATTCCTGACACTCTGTTTCCTGACCTTTTGGATTGCTCAACAACCCTGCTTCTGCACTGCATAATGTACCTGACTGATTTACTGTGTTTGATCTCTTGCTTGTTATCTTGACTGTTTCTGCTGCTGCCTGATCCTTGTTGCCTGACTGACTGCCGGTGTTCTGATCTCTGCCTGGATTTTGACCACTCCTGCCTTAGCTTAAAATTTCTTGGACTAAAACCTGTGTGCCTGACCATTTGCTTGCCAACTTGACTACTCTATTGCCTCGCTCCCTGTATGGGCTTGCAAACAGCCAAGACTTGCTCTAGAGCAGGGCACCTTTGGACATAGAGTGTTACAAGAGGCATTACCTCAACCATAGGGTCAGCCTGGTTTGGGGCCCACCCTATAGGAATAGTAGTGTTTGTACATCCCATAATGGATTTCTCCTTTGCACTGGATAGGAATGGACAGTTGGGTACTTACCATGAAGTTCCATTCCGGTTCGGTGCACAGGAGACATCCATACCGCACCCTCTGGCAGGCTGACCACCCTGTTGATAGTAGCATTTATTACAATTTTTCTCATGGAGTGTGCCAATACCCAGAGAGGGGCTTATCTTCTTTTCTGTTCTGCCTTCTGTTTCTTGAATTACTACATTAACGGCTCTTCAATAGCTATTCTGTCCAAATGCTCGGCTAGAAAAGAACTGACTGGGAGGAGCCACAGAGGCCAGGACCAAGGCCAAAGCTTGGTCAGATGTTCCTTGCCTGTCCTGAGCAGTGGAAGGAGTTAATCCATGATGGATGTCTCCTGCGCACAGAGTTGGAATGGAACTTCATGATAAGTACTCAACTTTCCAATTTGTCTTGGAGTAGTAAAACTGCTGTTTCATTAGGCCTTGGCTTTTGTTCTGATTGCTTGCTAGAAATTTGGAATGTTGGTAATGGATTTTTCGCTTATCGTTTACAAAAAAGAAAGACCCCGCTTCCTTAGAAGAAGATTTTAAAACTATCTTTTAAGGGTTTTTTAAAATGTTGATGTTACCTTTCTGCGCACACCACTGCTCGAGCAAGGATTTTTTTTTAAAGGCTAGCTTCCTGAGGGGATGCATTCCTTTTTCCTTTTTTAATGTGGCCTTTCTGAAAAGGTACAGATTCTGATAATATAAAGCAGAGGAACCATGTATTCATAAATGAACAGAGCTGCTCTGGTAATTCTGGCTGTTTGGAACTCCAGTGTTTGTGGAGAAATTTGGTAGGGAAAAATTGCTTAACTATCCCTAGTAGCAATAAACTTTTCCATGCTTTGGAGGAAAGTGAAGAACCTAGTGTAACCTATTAGTACATTAACTTAGCTTGCACTATTCATTTTCCTGGGCCTCTTGGCAGCTTTTGCTACTATTGATCAATGATATTATTCTGGACTTCCTTGCTGAGTTGGGTCTTGGGGGCTCTGTATTGCAGTGTTTCCAGTCCTTTCTGTCATGTTATGTCGAGAAGGCAGTGCTGAGGGACTATTGTTTGATGCCACAGCCTTTCGTCTGTGGTGTCCCACAGGGTTTTATTTGTTCCCTATATTGCTTAATATTTACATGAAGTTGCTAGGAGAAGTCATTTGGAGCTTTGGAGTGAGATGTTATCATTATGCTGATGACACTCAGCTCTATTGGTCCTTGTCATCTAATATCAAGGAAGCAGTCAATAAGCCTTGAGTGTTACCTGGGTTTGATAATAGGCTGGATGAGGGTGAACAAGCTGAGATTAAATCCAGGCAAGTCAGAGGTGCTTTTGGTCACTAAGAAGTCTGTCTTGGGAACTGGGATTCAGTCTGTTCTGGAAGGCATTGCACTCCCTCTGAAAGATTAGGTTCATAGTTGCTCCTTGACCCTGTGTTGTCCTTGGATTCTCAGATGGTGGCGGTGGAATGGAGTGCCTTTTCACAACCATGTTTTGTGCACCAGTTGTAACCTATCCTGATTTGGTCGGACATGGCAACAGTTACCCATGCCTTAGGCACATCAAGTTTAGACTACTTCAGAATACTTTTTTTTTTTTTAATAAGATAGATTTTAAAAGGAAACAATACTTTGTATACAGTACTTCTCCTCAGCTTTTGTTTTCTTTTCTGTTAGGTGGCGATACGTTATTTGTGGCATTCTTGAAGTAAACGTCCAACCCAAACTACAAATGTGGTCTTGGGACCATATTCGTTACTATAGGAATCAAGTGAAGAATTATAAAGATCTATATAAAACAAAAATAACAACAAAGAAGCCTGTTGAGGAGAGTTTGACTATGTTGGAGGTTAGTGGTTTTACATTACTATTAATTTATATTTGAAGATTTATCATGTGCATTAAAAATAATGACTGTTTTCCAGGTAATTTTCTAAATATGTGTTGTATGTTTACTTATGGTACATTGTTTTCACATTTTAAATTGTGCTGATTAAGCAGCTACAGCTGAAGTACACAGTAACTGAAACCTAAAAATCAGTGGCCTGGATACAAACGTTCCTCTTGCAGGGGTATGTTTCCGATTTCCTTCCCATCCATCTGAGGGCCCCTGAAAACTGGTTCCAGATGGTCAGGGGATCCTCCAGCGTAGCCTTTTGGGTGGGACAGAGGGTTGCTGAGGCAGGGAGGGGTATTGGTAACCCCAGCAACACAAGCAGAAGTATATTGGGATCCAAGCCAGTGTCTTTAAGCCAGTTACTGTTCAGTACTGAAGACAATACTGCATATGTTTTTTTTAAAGTCAAGCAGTGGGAGAAGCCAGGGGAATGCTCTGTGAGGAAAGAACAAGTGGGACAGGTGAACATGGAAATGCTTTTTCACTTCTCTAAAGCTGAATCTTGAGTAGCACAAAGGTATTCCCAGTTAAGAGTTTAGCAATAGTCCTGTTTGAGTGTACCCACTATGATATTACGTGTTACTCCCATGTGATAGCAGTTGTGTGAGGGGAGAGAGTGGGGTCATTCTTCCAGTCCCCGTCCCTTCTTTCATGTCCTCACTGCCCAATCTGTATGCGTCATGTGTTCTGCAGCAGAGAGCCTGCTGTAAGTATGCATTGTGTTGGGAACCTATCCACTTAAAGCAGGCTCCCTGCTGCAGAAGTTACCCGTACAACATGCGCATATCAGGTGATGAGGATGGGATGTGACAATGGCGGGTGGGGGCAGGAAGTATGATGTGGAATGCCTGAATAGGGTTTTTGTGCAAGGGAGAAATGGTTGCCTTTGAGAGTGACTACATTTGTAGGAAAAAAACTTTGCTTCATGTAAAAAAAAAAAGTTAATTCTAAGTTGTTCATCTTATGCTGAAGGAGAAATGCTGCTGTCTTCCACCACTCTCCACCTGTACGTTTACTCGCTCTACACCTGAACCTCTTAATTCAAATTTATTCCTGCCATACTTCTAGAATTCTCCTCTAACCTCAATCATTTTTATTTATACTTCTGTTTCCTAAAGCCCCAAGCTCCTCTCACTTTCACAGGCCTCATCTTATCATACCTCTATTCTCTGTTCTGCCTACCTCTGTTTTTAATGCATCTCTCTATTTATATTCAGCCATCCAGTCTGGCCTGTACTAGTGCAGAAATGGATCAGGAATCAATATCTAAAGAACAACCCCACTATTTCACTGGTTTTTAATTCTTTACTCTATTTTTCTTTCCTGCTCATATAGCAGTCTCTTTAACTACCTGCCTATCTCCCCTGTACTATTCTTTTCATTCCTCCTGGAACTTTGTGTTTATGCTTTGCTGCCTTGACTCTCTTTCCTTTATAATACCTTGCCTTATCTCCTACAATTTGGCTTCTGTACTCCATTCCTGGTCCTCACTAAAATTAACTGCTGTCTCCATGGGTTAAGTCTCTGACACGGCTCTGACTCTTAGCTGTTCCTGTTCGTACTTGTTGAATTACTTATTATATGCTGCCATCTCCCCACTCCATTATAGTGGCTCTGTGGATTTTATTCCGTCTATCTGTCATCTAAAACATTTGTATCCTGCCCTATATCGTTAAAATCTCAGGGCGGTGCACAGATAAAATAAATTTAAACAGTATAAAACAATAATTTAAAGAGATAAAAGAATATTAAACCATTAAACAAGCTAATACCAATTAAAATATAAAAAATAAAACGGTTAAAGCAGTGTTCAACTTCAGGGAATGCCTTTAGCCCTCAAAGGCTTTGGTAAAAAGCCATGTTTTAACTTAGCACTGAAATGAAACCAGTGTCTGTGCCAAGGGGAGTGCATTCTACAGCTGGGGTGCCACAGCAAAGAAAGCCCTCTCGCACATCCCACCATAGTGTATGTCTTGCACTGGTGGGACACAGAGGAGGGCCCCTCCAACAGATCTGAGTCCTCGGGCAGGCATATATATAGAGAGGCACTCTCTCAAAAATCGAGGTCCCAAGCCGCTGGGGGCTTTAAACCAAAACCTTGCATTTCGACTGGAAGTGTATTGGCAGCCAGTGTAATTCCTTTAATTCCTTTAAAACTGGTGTTATATGATCTTTATGAGATGTTCCAGTCAACAGTCTAGCTGCTGCATTTTGCAGTAGCTGCAACTTCTGAGCCATCTTCAAGGGGAGCCCCACGTAAAGTGCATTTCAGTAGTCTAACTGGGAAGTTACCAGTGCATGTCCTACTGTGGCTAGGTTATCCCTGTCCAGGAAAGGCCGTAGCTGGCAGTTCAGCTAAAGCTATTCCCAGGTACTCTGGGCCACAGAGTCCACATGAGCTCCAGTGACAAGAATAGATCTAGGAGTAGTCCCAAGCCACGCACCTGTTCCTTCATGGGGAGTGAAGCCCCATCCAGGACAGGTCGTTTACCCAATTCCCGGACTCAGGAACCACCAGTCCACAGAGCCTCTGTCTTGTCAGGATTTAGCTTCAGTTCATTGGCCCTCATCCAGCCCATTATAGCCTCCAGGCACTGGTCCAGCACGTTTACCTCATCAGCCGACTCCAAACTGAAATGGCTCCAGATAATCAGTTTCCTCTAAGAACGTCTGAAGCTGCCCAGCCACCGCACGCTGAAGCACATTGCCCCCAAAGGGAATATTAGCAATGGGGCGATAGTTCTCACATACCTCTGGATCCAGGGAGGTCCACTTCAGGAGAGGGCGCACTACAGTCTCTTTCAGGGTGGCAGGCACCACCCCCTGACAGAGTGAGATACTTACCACCCCCTGGACCCACCCAGTCAATCCCCCCCCTGCTAGACCTTATTAGCCAAGATGGGCAAGGGTGAAGCTTACAGGTGGTGGTACGGGTTGAATCAAGCTTCTTGTCCACATCATCAGGCAACGGATGGAAGATTTTATCAGATTGTGTGGCTTTTAGTACACCTGACTGCTGATCAATTCCAGCTACATGTCTACTCTCTGTCTATTCTGCAACCCATCCATTTCCGCAACTCCAGATTCCTGCCTAATATTTCTATTTGGCTGTCTCATCACTATTTCAAACATAATTTGTTCATGTCTGAACTTCTGTAAATTGTGAAATACTTAGTTGACAAATGACTAGCTTATTGGCTGAGCAGCAAAATAGGGCATCACAGACAAGATAGTGCTTATGTTGGAAAATATTGGTTTGTAAACGAAAAGGAAAGTAAAACCCCCCAGCAAGGACTAAGCATGTCCCATGACATCCAGCAGCCATGTAATGTTGAAGGCAGTTCAGTGTTGTTGGGGCGGGGAGGAATGAAAATGGTGGTAGTGGTGGGGGTGAAGGAATTGGCCTACTCAAGGCCCTAGTAGCTTGAGGTTTTAGGAGAGGAACAGAAATTAAATATCTCTCCTCCCTACCCTATATAGAGAAATGTAAGGAAGTGGGGTAGTAGGGAAGGAGAAAAAGGGCAAATATCCCTCCTCCTACAATATAGCAATAAAGTGTTCAGCCTTGCAGTGAACCCTAAACCTGAGCCCTTTAGTGGTATATAATACAATCCCCCAAGCTCCAGACAAGACTACAAGTCTCTTGTTCCAAGAGAACAGTAGTACTTTTGTCAGGGGCTATAACATTTTATTCTGGGTCCCCACTTGTAAATTACTATTGTGGAAATCCCTTGTCATAACTTTGTGGTATGTAGTATGTTACTTTCACTTTCCTTTATAGGAACTAGAGAAGACCTTGGATATTTTCAACATCACTCTGGCAAGACAACAGGCAGAATTTGAGGTAAATGTTTTCTAATGGTAAAATATACTGTAATGGATTTGATTTTATGAAAACCATGAATTGCTTTAGATCTTTGGAGTTTAAACAGCTGCTGTGCTGTCCTAGCTTGGGTAACGGAATGCAGAAAAACCCTGAACAAGGCAAATGCAAATTCAAGCTTCTGTGCAATAGTTTTCTAAACAGAGGTATTTCAAATATTAAGTTCTGTACACACAGTTCCTCATTCCTGTCATCCCCTTTCAAGATACTTTTGATTCAACAGTTAAAATTGTAAAGTTATGTGTTTAAATATGTAATTCTATTTAAAAACAAAAAAACCCAAGTCTGTGTTGCCAAGATAGTGGTCCCAGTACACATTTAAATTCCCAAGAAAGGAGTTAGGGTTACACTTTATTGATCTTGCCTCACCAGAGTTCCCAGACTGTGCTGCAACTTTTCACACACTTTGATTTCTGCATACTTGCTCCATTAAATAAAATATTTAACGTTAAGTATTAAGTAATAGTAAACTTGTGCCTCTTTTTTTTTTTCCCCATAATAGGCAACTAAGGCTGGATTAAAGATTTTCAGACCAGGGGCTAAGCAAGATGATGATGATTCTAGTAGCTGGTTTGGTTGGCTGTGGGGATGGGTTGGAGGAAAAACGGACCAAGCAGTGCAAGAACCAAAAGGTACAAGTATGCCCATTTGGAATTAGGAATATTCTTAGTCATAAGCCTGAAACTGCTTAGTAGTGTCAGTGTGACTATTTGTGAGTAAATTATTTCCTAAAATAATTTGTAGCCTGTCTCTCCACTTTAATTCTAAAGACCAAAGTCAGTGTACAACATCATGGGATACTATTAGAAAACCACAAATATTAAAAACAAACTGAAAACACAACAGAACAGTTAAAACAGTTAACAGGAATTTTGTTTTACTATTTTACAAACAGTTAAAAATACATCATGTGTCATTAGCCAAAGGCCTGCTGAAACTGCCAAGTCTTTAAATGGTGGCTAAATACCATTAAAGAGGGATCTCCCTGTCCCTTGAGTTCTACATCTTGGGTATGTACATCTTCTTCCTGGAAGATGGGCTATTGGCTAGGGACGGGTTGCACCTCACAAAGGATGGGAAGAATGTGTTTGGCCACAGCATGAAGAACTTCATCAGGAGGGCTTTAAACTGAATCCTACGGGGAAGGGAGATGTAATGTTGGGGGTAACAATGGACGTAGGCACATGCACTTAGGGTTGGCGGAGAATTTCTCCCCGAAACTTCGGGGGGCCGAGCGCCAACGTGTTCAGCCTCCTGAAGAAGTTTTGGGGAGAAATTCTCTGCACCCCCCTGCACCCGGGACGGGACTTACCTTTCCCGAATGTCCCTCCCGGTGGCGGGTCCCGGCGGCGGTTCGTCGGGTCTTTGTCAGGGGCGGCAGCCGATCTTTCGACCGGCTGCCGCCGCCGCCATTCCAATAAAAGTAAAAAAAAAACAAACGCCCCCGTGATAGGCTACGTGACGATTAACGTAGCCTATCACGGCTAGATTTGCAAAGTCAGCCGTGATAGGCTACGTAAATCGTCACGTAGCCTATCACGGGTGACTTAAAAAAAAAAAAGCGCGTACGGCTAAGGGCGGCCCCCATAGGGAGCTGCCATTCACGTTCCTTATTTGGTCGCTGTAGTCTACGTAAAGATTACGTAGACTACGGCGAAAATAACGGCAACTCTATTTGCGTTTCCCTTATTTTCGCCGTAGTCTACGTAAAGATTTACGTAGACTACAGCGACCAAATAAGGAACGCGAATGGCGGCTCCCTGTGGGGGCCGCCATTTGCGTACGCGCTTTTTTTTTTTTAAAGTCACCCGTGATAGGCTACGTGACGATTTACGTAGCCTATCATGGCTGACTTTGCAGATCTAGCCGTGATAGGCTACGTTAATCGTCACATAGCCTATCACGGGGGCGTTTGTTTTTTTTAAACTTTTTATTTCGCGGCCGGGCGAGGTGCATCCTCCCCGGCCTGAATTTTGGCCGGCCAAGGCGGGAAGCCTCCCCCCCGTCCTGAATTTCGGCCGGGTGAGGCGGGAAGCCTCCCCCCCCGGCCTGAACTTCAGGGGGAGAGCAGCGAAGCGCCTCCCCCCCACCGCGAAAAGCTGCGAGACCAGGTAAGTGGCTTTCGTGCACTCCTACATGCACTGCAACGGAGAGAACAGCTCTGATAGCGCCCAATAATAGTCTTCAGACACATGTAGGAAGAAAGCCAGACTATGAAGCACATGGTCTTGGAAGTCTATATACTAATGCCCAGCGTATGGGAAACAAACAGAACAAACTTGAACTCTTAATGCAAGAGGGAAATTATGATCTGATAGGTATAACTGAGACTTGGTGGGATGACTCTCATGCCTGGAATACAGCAATTGAAGGATATAACTTGTTCAAAAAGAACAGGAGGAACAGAAAGGGAGGTGGGGTTGCACAGTATGTGAAAAATACATATCTCTGCACAGAAATACAGGAGGATGAGCTTGGTAGCCCCATCGAGAGCACCTGGATCAAAATAAATGGAGCAAAGAATAAAAGGAACCTGGTGGTCGGAGTCTACTACCGGCCACCCAATCAAGGAGAAGACGAGGATTAAACTTTTGAAAAGCAAATAGCTATTGTTTTAAGGAAGCATGATGTAGTAGTAATGGGGGACTTCAATTTCCCCAATATTTGTTGGGAGACAAATTCTGCAAAACATGGCCCCTCCAGGAAATTCCTGACTTGTGTGACGGATAACTTCCTCCTACAGAAAGTAGAGGAAGGAACTAGAGGATCGGCTATCCTTGACTTGATCCTAACCACCAGAGATGACTTAGTGGATAAAGTAGCAGTTACAGGAACTCTGGGGGAAAGTGACCATGTTGTACTTGGGTTCTTGGTTCTAAGGGAAGCAAAAGCTGAGTGTAGTCAAACGCGTACCCTGGGTTTTAGGAAAGCTGATTTTAATAAACTCAGAACAATGGTCAGGAAGGTCCCATGGCAAGCGATGCTAACGAGCAAAGGAGTCCAAGATGGGTGGGAGCTTTTAAAAAAGGAAATTCTCAAGGCACAATCACAAGCAATTCCAACAAGAAGAAAAGGTGGAAGACAACAGAAGCAGCCAGTGTGGCTTCACAAAAAGCTTAGGGATGACCTGAAAACAAAAAAGGACACATATAGGAAGTGGAAAGAAGGCCAAGTAACAAAGGAAGAGTACAGGCAGATAGCACAGAATTGCAGGGCGTCAGGAAGGCTAAAGCTGAGAATGAGCTGAGGTTAGCAAGGGATGCTAAGAACAACAAAAAGGCTTTCTTCAGCTACGTGCATAGTAAAAGGCAGAGGAAAGAAATGGTTGTTCAGCTGTTAAATAAGGATGGGAAAACGATAACAGATGACCAAGAAAAGGCAGAGGTGCTCAATTCCTACTTTGGCTCAGTCTTCTCCCAAAAGAGGGTCTTTGACCCCCCTGTCAAAGGCGAAGTACAGGCTGAAGGGGCAGGATTGCAGCCTGAGATCGATAGGCATATGGTCAAGGAACACCTAATGACTTTGAATGAGTTCAAATCTCCAGGGCCAGATGAACTGGATCCTAGAGTAATAAAGGAACTGGCAGAAGAACTCTCAGAACCGCTGTCTATTCTCTTTGAGAAATCATGGAGGATGGGGGAAGTGCCAGATGACTGGAGGAGGGCTAACATTGTCCCTGTCTTCAAAAAGGGTAAAAAGGAGGAACCTGGGAACTACAGACCACTCAGTCTGACATCAATCCCTGGGAAAATTCTGGAGCAGATGATAAAGGAATCCATCTGTAAGCACCTTGACAACAATGCCATGATTACTCGAAGCCAACATGGATTTGTCAAAAACAAGTCCTGCCAGACAAATCTGATCTCATTTTTTGATCACGTCACCTCCCTTGTAGACCATGGGAATGCTGTAGACATCATATACCTCAACTTCAGCAAAGCTTTGGACAAAGTGCCCCATGATATCCTGATGAGCAAACTAGCTCAAAGTGGGCTAGATGAAACAACGATCCGGTGGATCCACAGTTGGCTACAGAATCGGACTCAAAGAGTGCTTATCAATGGGACCTTCTCAAACTGGGGAGAGGTAACGAGTGGGGTACTGCAGGGCTCAGTCCTGGGCCCAGTGCTCTTCAACATTTTTATTAATGACTTGGAGGAGGAAGTGCAGGGAATGCTGATCAAATTTGCAGATGACACCAAATTGGGAGGGATAGCTAATACTTTGGAAGACAGAAACAAAATTCAAAGTGATCTGGATAGACTGGAGCGCTGGGCAGAAAACAACAGAATGACATTTAATAGGGATAAATGCCAAGTTCTGCACCTAGGAAAAAGAAACCAAATGCACAGTTACAAGATGGGGGATACGTGGCTCAACCACACTACAAGCGAGAAGGATCTTGGAATTGTTGTCGATCACAAGCTGAATATGAGCCAACAATGTGATGTGGCTGTAAAAAAGGCAAATGCTCTTTTGGGCTGCATTAATAGAAGCATAGCTTCCAAATCCTGGGAAGTACTAGTTCCCCTCTACTCAGCACTGGTTAGGCCTCATCTGGAGTACTGTGTCCAGTTCTGGGCACCACACTTTAAGAAGGATGCAGACAAACTGGAGAGGGTTCAGAGGAGGGCAACAAAGATTATCAGGGGACTGGAAACAAAACCCTATGAAGAGAGACTGAAAGAACTGGGCGTGTTTAGCCTTGAGAAGAGAAGACTGAGGGGAGATATGATAGCGCTCTTCAAGTACTTGAAAGGTTGTCACAGAGAAGAAGGCCAGGATCTCTTCTTGCTCATCCCAGAGTGCAGGACACGGAATAATGGGCTCAAGTGACAGGAAGCCAGATTCCGGCTGAACATCAGGAAAAACGTCCTGACTGTAAGAGCAATACGACAATGGAACCAATTACCTAGGGAGGTGGTGGGCTCTCCCACACTGGAGGCCTTCAAGAGGAGGCTGGACAGCCATTTGTCAGGGATGCTCTGACTTGTATTTGTGCATTGAGCAGGGGGTTGGACTCGATGGGCTTGTAGGCCCCTTCCAACCCTACTATTCTATGATTCTATGGTGCTACCATGGAGAATACCTTCCTGTGTATCCCAACCAACCTCACCTCTGATGGTGGCAAGGCATGCACAATGGCATCTCCTAACTAAGTAGACGTGGGGGTTCAAAGACTATAGCCTTTGGAAAAACTGATTATATGTTAATAATTAATCATACCTAAAATTCTTTACACATTTTGTTTTCCTGTTGAAGGCGTAGTTTCACATGCATCTTTAATTCACTTTTCTCATTGTTGTAACTGATTTCAATGCAAGGAAATCCACTCTGCCCTTCACAACAAAGAACAATAAGTACAGGTAACAGAGAGTGTTTTGATAGCTACAGGAAATTATTAGTAATTTTTGTTCAATCTAAGTTTTCATAATGCCAGTCATATAGTAGTACATTCTTTCTAAAGGTAGCTTCTTATATATTCCTCAAGAATAACAAGTCATGAATAGCAGGACGATAATTCTTTATTTAGAGGTTTGTTGAGTGCAGGCCAATATTTCCATATTGAAGGAACATTAATGTTATGAACATTATGAAGCTGCCTTATACTTAGCCAGTCCAGTGGTCCATCTGGCCCAATATTATTTACTCCTACAGTGGCTCTGCAAAGTCTTGGTAGAAGTCTTTACTAGCCCTACCACCTTTAAGTGGAGTTGCCAGGGATTGAATCTGGGATCTTATACATGCAATATATGTATTTTGCCACTGACCAATGGCTTCCCAAGACATCTCACTCATTGAAAGGAACTGTCTGAAAGTACTGGGGTGGGGATGGTTGGGGAGGGGGGCAGAAAGAATTCTAGGTAATACGTTCTGGCAACCTGCATAACTTTGCAACCAAAATTTAAATTTAAACTACGCATGCATAACTGGTTTTATAGACCTTGAGGACTGGAAAAACACTTGAAGGATTTAGTCTAGCTCTTGCCTGGAATTCTTCAGGCATTAATCCACAATATCCCTCTTCAGAGTATCCTACATTATTCTTGTTATAAGGAGAAAGCAGTTTCAGGAGGCTTAAGCGAGAGTAAATGTGGTTCCCTATTATTTATATGGTGCAGGCTGTGCATATGGCACTCTACAGAGTAATATAAGCAAAATAGAGGTCTTTTCTCCAAGATGTTTACAGAAATATAAATTATTCTAACGATTGCCCAGTACTCCAGGCATTTGCATGACTTTTTAGTGAAGAGAAAAACAGTAACTGACCATTATTGAGGCTGAAAGACCCAAAGGAAAGGGTGGATGCACAAGTCTAAGTTTTAAGTAAGCACAGCACCTGAACCTGCAGAATGTTCTCACCGTTTCCACGCACAGAAGTTAAGGTGGAAATCTTTAATTTATACTACCCATGCTTTTTGGTACTTGAGGGAATTTGTAAGGGCTTTAACTTTTTCTTAAATTTAGAGTTGTCCATATAAACAATACCAACAACTGTATATATTAAATAAGGACATATTTCCAAAATGATAAATGTGCCTAGGGTGAGTATTGGATGGATGTTTTTTTGTTAACATGTGAAATAAATGGAAATCACATGATGAAAACGAAGTTGTGTTTAACCACACTCTAGATAACCTAGTGTCGTAGGTTTATTTCTCTATCAGGGTTAGATGCCAAACCTACGGATAACCCGTTTTTCAGACTGGGGATCCATAGATTTTACAAGGAAATGCTCAGAACTACACCTTCTTTACCTGTGCTAACTTTCATATAATTTCTAAATACTAAGTAAGACAGCCTTCCCCCACGTGGCACCCTCCAGATATTTTGGACTATAACTCCCATCATCCCTAACCATTGACCATGCTGTCTGGGACTGGTTGGAGTTGTAGTTCAGAACACCTGGAGGGTACCAGGCTGGGATAATAGGATCATAATGTGCATGTAGAGCAAGTGATTGGGAAAGTGGCAACTACATGCACATGGATCCATAATGCAGCTAATTTCTGTGAAAAGGAATTGCAGGAGTTAGGCTTATGTTTACTGTATTTGAAAGCCCATAAGTTTGGTGTACGCATTGGATTGGATCCAAAGGTTCTTTTCCTCTGCTGGAAAAAAGTTCCATTCACAGATAATAACCTTTGGATCCAACCCATTATGTTGTACAGCTGGTAATGAGTGCAGACTTTTGTCTGGTGGCTGAGTGCACTTGCTCCATGTTCAGATGCCAAGTCTTCAGTCTTACTATATTGCCTCTAGGTCTTACAGAGTGACAAAGAAGCTTCGGTGAAGACAGAACGTTTACCACCTTTACAAAGTTATAATGATAATAAGCCAATCTCTTATGTAGTAGGTGCTTTATGAGACAGGTTTTTTTTTTACAGAATGCATTAATATTGATTGATTTAATATGACAGGTATTGAACAATTGATGACTCCACAAGAAAAGGATAAACTTTATGCAGCAATTGGTTATAGTGAAACAGCTGTTGATCCAACATTGCCCAAAACGGTGGGTATGACTTGATTTTATAGTATCGGTTAACAAACATTTGACTTTATCCAAAGTACTGGTATCTCACAAAAGGAGATTTTACCTAGAGCAGTGATTTTCAAACTTTGAAATTTACATGGTCAGTATACCAGCATGATGCAGAGCTGGGTAGCCTTAAGAAGCAAAACATCCCATGTTTCATGCATTGTCTGTGACGTTATTTGGAAATGTCAAAGATTTTTCATACATCCTATCTGAACCAATAGGTTCCAAGAAAACAGTAGGTGAATTTTTAAACATTGCCTCAAACTACATGAGACAGAGAGAGACAGAGTTGGGGGAATACAATTTGTTGCAAAACTGCCTCAACTTCAGCAAAAATACACCGGGTCATGTAATGTATGGCTGTGAGAGCTGGACTATAAGGAAGGCTGAGCGCCGAAGAATTGATGCTTTCGAACTGTGGTGCTGGAGAAGACTCTTACGAGTCTCCTGGATTAGTCCATCCTAAAGGAAATCAACCCTGAGTGCTCATTGGAAGGACAGATACTGAAGCTGAAGCTCAAATATTTTGGCCACCTAATGCGAAGAGAAAACTCTCTGGAAAAGACCCTGAAGCTGGGAAAGATTGAAGGCAAAAGGAGAAGGGGACGGTAGAGGATGAGATGGCTAGATAGCATCACCGATGCAATGAATATGAACTTGAGCACACTCCGGGAGAGAGCGCAGGACAGGAAGGCCTGGCGTGCTATGGTCCATGGGGTCACAAAGAGTCGGACACGACTGAACGACTGAACAACAACAACATATCAGACCTCTTGATTTGCAGACCAGCAAAGAGGCAGTCATGGGCCAACATTAGTTCACAGACCAGTCCTTGAGAATTGCATATGAGGTCTATAGTTTTTAAGTTTGAATATTAAGGCCCACAGTGAATCAATCAGACTTTTATTTGGGGCTGGTTCTGACATTAGATACTCTCACTTTAACAGCTGAGCGCAGTTTCACTTTTTAAAAGTCCCCAAGGTCTTAACCATATTAGATGCAGCCAAAGTCAAATGTAAGCCTGACAAGCATATTTGAAACATGTGTGTCACATATTCCTCTTACTCTTCCTGTGCAGTGAATTCTTGCATTGTGAGCTAAGTTTTTTAAATCCAGTTTTTCACTTTGTTCTTAATACACAAAAATTGTAATGTTAGAACTAAACCTCATAATTAGGTGGGTTGTGTGGTTCCCTTTCTACTTCCTTTAGTCAGCTCCCTTTTTTATTTGTGCGCTTCTTTCTGTATGAAAGAATGGGCCAGTTTTGTATTTTTTGCTTGTTTTTTTGTTTCAATTTTTTATTGTTAGTAACCTAGCTTTTTAACAGTTTCCAATACTTTCCAGTTTATATAGTACCTTAATACAAAATTCATTTACAATAACAAATCTCATATTCAAGATATCTAAAGTCACTAATTCATTTGATCTGTATCTATTCCTATAAGTAATAAGTGGTGTCCAGTTTTTCTGAAAAGTTTGGAGTGAATTGATCTCTCAATTCCATAATAGTTTATAATTAGTAATCCTATTTTTTCCACTAATCAGGATTTAGCTAAGAACATTCCTGCTACTGTCAGTATATGTACCACCATTACCATATAATCTCTAGGTACCTGATTTATAATATGTCCCAAGAGTATAATAGTGCGATTTAATTCTAATTCAAAAGCAGTAATTATTTTAATTTTGCTTACAACCTCACTCCAATATTCCCTGATCAAATTACAATTCAGTGATGAAAAATACCTGCCAGTTTAAGACCAGAGTTAAGGCTTTCTCTTGTGCATACAGTACATCATGTGGGTCTTATGCACCACCTAGTGGTCAAAGGCAAAATCGCTGCTCCAATTAAGTATTTTAAGGGTGCAATCCTATGCATGTTTAGACAGAAAAATGTCCTACAACTGCCAGCATGTGCCAGGCAGCCATGCTGGCAGTTCTAGGACTTTTTTCTGTCTAAACATTGCATAGGATTGCGCCTTAACTGTCTTTCCCACCTTTGAAGCTCAGTTTCCGATGACAAGCTCAGGAAGTACTAGGATTGGTGAGAACAACGAAACAAACAAGAAAAACAGGACATCTCACATTCTCTGCAGACAAGCCTTGAAAAGAAACCAAGTGCAACAGAATAAGCCATAGGATTTTTTGGTTTCTGGGAACCGAGCTCAGAGCCAGGGTTCCAAGCTCAGTTCCCAGTAACCTTACTCCCTGCCTCCTCCTTCGCTGCCTTGTAGGCAGTGTGGTTCTTCCCTGTTTCTGCGAAAAGGCGCTGCTCCTGGAGGAGGGGAGAAGACTGTGGAAGTGGCGTTACGATGCTTCCTATGCGCTGTCCAGCCTCCCCCCTCCCACTCTAACACGCCCTGGCTAGTCAGCCGAAATGGACTCTCTAGCTGCACATGCAGGGTGGCCAGAGCATGGAGGAGAGGATCCCTCTGCACTGGATAGTTTGTCGCCTCCAAGTTCAGGGGTGGCTGACTATTCCCATAGGATTGTGTCCTTAATGTCTCTGTCCAATCTATCCTCCCGTGCCAGAATTTCAGTACACAAACTAAACATTTATAGCGATAACACCCACCCACCCACTCTTTATAATTTAATAATAAATGACATTATCAGAATCCTAGCAATAGGGGCTAGAAAAATAAACTACCAATTCCCAGAAGCATGGACCAATTCTGAACCTTTTAAAAGTTTGTAACATGAAAATCAGTTCTATGGAGTCAAAGACTTTCTCTAAAGCCACAAAAGTAAATAGTATAATTTGTCTCATCCTCTGAGTTTCTTCAATGAGATTTATCATTTCCCTTGTATTCCATACTCATTGTCTGGTTTTCATAAATGTTGCTTTATCCAGTTACAGAGTCACCTAGAATTTTGTGTAAACTAAATATTTCTGCTTTTTGAAAAGCTTACAGGATATAATTATTTTATCTGTCAAATAAGAGTATCCATTTTTACATGGTGAACGTATATATTTCAAGTGGGCTTGGGATGCTTTTGTCCACTTTCAGGTTTGGTGTGATTTTTGTGGGCAAAAGCCCAAAACAAGAATTTCCGGGGGTGGGGGCAGGCAGAGTGTTATGAATTATTTTGAGAGAGGTGAAGGGCACACTTACATTTTTAATAGTAAAAAAAAAAAAAAATTGCAGTAGTAACAGGTTTTTTTCCTTTTCCTTTTTAACTCTTAAAAGTGCTGCTTGCCCCAACAATAGAGCAGCCAGAGCAGAGCTCCAGCCGCTGCCATGTTTCCTTTTCCCAGAATGATCTTTGAATGCTGCTGCTGCTACAGCAGCAATGTTTAAAAAAGGAAGGAAAAAAGGCACGTGTCCCTTCACCTTCCCTGAAACATTTTGCTTCCTGTCCTGAAAACCATTGAAAAGTGGTTCACCAGCTGCAAATGAGGGTGGCAAGTGGGGAGAGCATATGAGTTCAGCCGTGATTTCAAATTACTCTGAATTAGCACATGTTAAGAGATTTTATGGTTAATTATATTTTGCAAAAATATTTTGCTGATCGGTATGCATTTTTGTCAATTTGCACAGTATGAAGCCATGAAGCTTTATATAAAACTAGTAAGCATGACTGTGTTGATAAGGGAAAACAAAGAGAAGCCTGAGCTGATAAAACTTGCATTAATTGATCTGTGTACAACAATAACACAACGGCCTGGTGCTGAAGCAATAAGGTATGCATTTGTTCATGCTTATTCCTTGAAACAGGTAAATAGCAGCATGAAAAACTTGGTGATAGTTTGTTTTTCAAAGTTGGGTTTTAATATTTTCTGACTTCATAATGCATTTTAGACTGCATGGCACTTGGAAAATGTTACAATTTCAGTTGTGTTTACATCCAGTCTCTCAAAAGGGTGTAGCTTCCTGCAGTAGCTGTTTGCAAACTGAGTGTGAGAAGCTAAGGGACAATTTGAACCAGGGTTTCCAGCAGCTAGTCTCCAGCACCTTACCTCCTCACCACCAGCACTCTGGTTCTTCAGGAGACAATGCAGTCTAGGCCTTAGGGAAAAGAGTGTCCTCGAGTCTAGTGGTCTCCAAACTTCTTTGATTGCACACCCGTATCAGTAAAAAAAATTGAGCATGCACCCCTAATATATGTATATTCATTATGTATAAATTATATACATGTATTACTGTACTGATACGTAGTATGTACATTATAAAACATAGACAAAAAATAGAAATTTAAAAAGGATGAGAGAAAGATGAAATAATATTTTTAAAATAATTATTTTATTTATTAACGGTATGGAAAATCTTTTCGCTCTCACAAAAAAATATTAGTAATATTTTCAGTGAGAACAATGTGATTGAACATGCTTCATTATTTTTGAAAATCTTGGTTTAACACTTTGTGATACAGCGATTTGAAGGTCTGGTTCTGAGTTCAGTTTATTTTGATACTTGATTTTAATAGCTGACATAGCTGTCATAGCACGCGCTTTCTTCTCGGCTTCATTCTGCCAGAGGAGAGCAGAAAGGGTTAACCTCCTCCTGGTCTGTTAACCCTTCCCGCTGTCCTTCAGCGGGATGGTAGCTGAGAGGAAAGTTCGTACTTTCTTCTTAGCTTCATTCTGCCAAAGGAGAGTGGGAAGGGTTAATCGCCTTCCTGCTCTCCTTTGGTAGGGTGGCAGCTGCTCTAGTACTGCGGCTGAGCAAGTAACTCTGCCTTCCTCTGCTGTGCCTGGAAGAGACTGGCACAGTTGCTCTTGGTGGCCGCGGCAGAGGCAGGATAGGACTGGAGCTGTGGAACTTCCCTCTCGGCTTCTGCCACTGCCATCACTGCACACAGTGGCAGCTCGTCAGGGCACCGGGAGGCTCCTCAGTTATCCGGCAGCACGTGCACCCCAGTGGATTGTCTTGCGCACCCCCGGGGTACATGAACTGCACTTTGGAGACCACTGCTCTAGTCTGCAGTTCCAGAGATAAAGCTGACTCCCTGAGCCATTCCAGACATACCAGGCTCTATAAATTCCTTGCAACCAAGCCAGCTCATAACTCCATGCAGCTAGTCTTAAATCTGAAGACTGCCTGCTCTCCTGCTTCCATTTCTTGACTGCCGTCTCAGATTGTGACACCTGCTTGCCTTTGCCCTTGCATTTTGTCTGTGTTCCTGCCAGTCCTCTACTGCTGTTTTGGAACTCGCCTTCTACCTAGCTCTACATGTGCGCTTGCCTCTGGAACTTCGATCCCCAGACCTTTGTCTGCCTTATCCAATACCTGACCTCCAGCCTATCTTCAACGTGATTACATTTAATATCTCTAGGGGGGGTGTTTCTAAATGGCTTGGGGGTGCGAGCAAGGTAGCAGTTTTAGAAACCTTTTATTTCCTGTTGCATTTCCAGTGAAAATCAACCCTTCCCTGCAAAGCTACTGTGGCAAAGGGGAAAAGAATTTGAGGCATTAATGCAATCATACATTTAATATCCCATCTAGTTTGGCCCTGATTTCATCGGAATTACCTTTAAGGCTGTTGGAAGGTTACATCACTGCTGTTAGAGCCATATGGGCAATATCCCTCTGAAGACAGGGAACAGTCCCTCCCATCCTCTATGCCAGCCTTCCCAAACCTGGTACCCTCCAGTTGTGTTGGACTACAGCTATGCACTACAATGATGAGGGTTGTAGTCCAACAAATCTAGAGGGCACTAAGTTGGGAAAGGCTCTATACACTTTTAACTACTGCAAGGACTCCTAAGAAATTGTTACCTTTCCATCAATTAGAACTCTGCTGTGAAATTGTATTTTTAAACTAGGGCTTAACCATTTTCTTTTTGTTGAGAATATTTATGACAGTTTCATTTTTTTTTTTTTATCATTTTGCATAACTATAATTTTTTTATCATTTTGCATAACTAGGATTCTTTGTGATGTCTGTGCTGTCCCACATAGAGGTTCTGCACCTAGGCAGAGCTTCCTTTTGGAAACTTCTAAAGATAGACTAGAGCTTCACCCTCAAACTTTGCCCCCAACTTCCACACACATGCTGAAGGGGGTGTGGCTCTCGCCTTCCCACTCAGTTGTTTTTCGAATGCCATAGCAAGAGCAACTGAAGGAAAGTTGGTGCATTGCTAGAATACCTCCCCCCCCCCATGAAAGGCATACTCAGTCCTTCTTAAATTATTTTATTTGCTCCTTTATTTTTTCTTTCTTTCTACGTATTCCAATCCTTCTGGTTTGTGTTCCTTTTCTCGCCTTTGTCCCTCAGCATGTCTCTGGCGTTTTCATTGCCTTCTTCCTAAGCCTATGGCACAGAAGGTAGCATTCATCAGTAAGTGTTTGCCTTGCAGGGTTAAGCTTCTATCAACTGATGGCTGCACCCAGTGTCTCCTCTGTGTTGGAGAAGGGCATCTTGCAGACTTATGCAGACATTGTCAGACCTTTACCTGCCAGGCACAAAAAAATAGGGCTGCTTGTCTGGGGTCCCTTCTTACCACATAATCATCTGAGTTGATTATGTGCTAAGAGTTAATTGCTCTTCCTTTAGAAGGATTTGATCGCACTGTCAGTGCATCTTCTCTTGAAGGGAGCCGTGGAGCCTGTGATTATTAGTTCCGTAGCGCTGAGGTTCACCTCAGGGTACTTCATGGTGCTGGGGGGTGGGGGAGAGATGAGGGTCTTCCTGCTATCTTGGATCTTTGAAATTTGTTGTTGTTGTTGTTGTTTATATTTCTATACCATTCCACAGCTGAAGCTCTCTGGGCAATTCACAGAGATTAAAAACGATTAAAAATACATTATCTAAAGTGCAAAACCATTTACATAAAACATATAAACAGACAGCACACACAGAATCTAAACATATATCTAAAAACAATTTAAATACCTTTATTAAGCTCAGGAAGTACAGGATGGTGACCCTTGCCTATATTCTCACCCTGCTGCAATGAGGAGCGTCTATCAGTCTCAAAGAAGTCTGCTTTCACATTGATATCTGGCTACACACTGCTATTTTCTTCGGTTTGCCCTCGGGAACTGCTGCTTCCCGTTTCAGGTCCTCCTGTTCAGTCTTGCTAAGGCCATAAGGGCCTTTACCAAATTATGACTGTGGTTGCTGCCCACCTCTTGCAGCACCTAACCGTACATCACTAACTGGCTCCTCATGGTCCTGTCGCAGCACCTCCTCCTTGACCACCCCTCAGCCACATTCTATTCTATCTTCTGGAAAATGCCTTATACCTACCTTATGCTTTATACCTACCAACAAGCTCCAATGTATAGATGTAGTCCTAGACCCCATCGCAGGCAGGGGATTCCTGCCAAACAACAGAACAGTGATGGTTGTTCATCGCACTGCTGAGGCAGCCCATGCTCAGACTGTCAGGACTCATAGTCTGCAGTGACTGTTGGGTCTTATGGCAGCTGCCACTGTGTCCTTATGTTCCTAGCTTCGCTGTCACTGGAAGATCAAGACAGTGGAACTGCCAGGATCAGTAAACTTGGCTTAGCCTCATGTGTCTTCCCCACTTGTAAAAAACGTACCTTCCTTTTGAACTGTGAAGCATTTACATTAGGTAACAAATGCAACACAGTTCAGCTTTATTACTTAAACTTACACTATTATTTGCCCTCCATGGAGGCTTATCCCATATTTTCTTCACCCATTACAATTGTTTTAGTCAAATACGTTTTATACAGAAAATTCAACAGTCATACTCAGTTTATGATCCTCTGTATCTTGGGATCAGACAGATCTTTTTCCATGTAGATGTACGAAAATAGCTTCAGCATTGTCGCTGGTGTCGAGGTCCACCTTAGCCTAGTCCTTGCTAAATTTGAAAGGGACAGCAGATGGACAAGGCAGAGTTAGATGCAAATAGCACATCCAAGCACAAGGTACTGCATTCTTCCCGTAAGCCCTCACCTAGGCAGAGCTGTTTGCAATCCTTTCCCAGCCAAATTTACTTACATAGGAAGCCCTTTAAGGCCTCTAAATAAGCAGGAGGTACTCTGTTTTCTTTCAGTGGTTGATTTCTACATGCTACTTGTTATGCCTGCTGTGTATGGAGCCAACACAACGTATATTATTTAATTATAATTATTAATTACATTCAATTAATATGAAATAACAATTGATTTTTTAAAAAATGCGATTATGTTTATTCCCTGCCTTTCAGCCAACATTGACTTGCAAATTGGCTTACGTTGAGTTCATAAAAACTTCAGTGTATTAGGGATATATAGAGGTATTTGTGGCAGTCTTTTGGACCCTGGCAGTTGATGTCATAGACCAATTTCCAGGCTATTCCCTCCAGAGGGAGAAAGTAGAAGGAGTTTCAGATGGACTTGGGAGCTGGCTGGTGGCAAAGATGCCCACGCACAGAATTTTTTTTCCTTTGATTCTATTTGTGTTGTGATACGTACTTTTATGCTAGAAACGTTAATTGGAAAGACAGGTCTAAGATGTTTCATACGTTACCTGCTACTCATTAAATCATGGGAGTACAGAGTCCAACTTTTTAAAAAAACACTGAAACAACTTTTTAGGATGTTAGAATTTTCTGTATATATACTCACATAATTTTATATTCTGTTTTATGCAGATTTGAATCAAGTGTAAGTGCATTTGAAGTAAATGGCATGGCTCAAAAAAACACCATACCCTGTTTGCTATCCTCTCACACAGTTCATTCACAGCACAATACATCACTCTTCACCATAATGTTTGAGACCAATCCCTTAGATGAGAGTGCCAATCAGAAACTAAGAATAGAATCACAGCCTTTGGAAATAATATATGATGCAGTAAGTAGAAACATGCTGTTCTATAAGTTTTTTTTTTTAAAAAAATATACGCTACATTGACAGTATACTTCCCTGTCCTTTTATACTTTTTCAGATGACTGTGAATAGCTTAGTGGACTTCTTCCGACCCCCAAGTGATGTTCATTTAGAGCAACTAACATCAGCAACTTTAACAAAGTTGGAAGAATTTCGTGAAAAAACAGCTACAGGTGAACTTTGAATAAGGTTTTGTAAAATAATAGATTCCACATATCCAAAGCACAATAAACATGTTTGCTTTGTACATCATAGCGTACACAATTTTATCTGCATGTAGATTATATTAGTGTGGAAGATTGTCATGTGAAATGGCCTTAGAATATCATTCATACATTCATACATAGAATATCATTACATGCACCTGAATGTAATGGAATGCTCTTTAACTGTGTAGAAGGTTTTTGTTTTGCTTAAACTTGTTCTCTCATAAATCAATTTAGATACAGTGTTTTTGTGGGCCTTCTTAATAAATCTTTTCATTCTAATATTTTTCTAGGGTTAGTGTATGTTATAGAAACACAGAAGGTTCTAGATTTAAAAATAAATCTAATGGCTTCCTATATCATTGTTCCACAAAATGGATTCTATGAACCAATGTCAAATAAATTACTTCTGGATCTTGGTCACTTAAAGGTAAAACTCTCAAATATCATCAAATTGTTTAGTATTTATTACAGCCTGCAGAGCCAAAAAAGTGTGTGTGGGGGGGGGGCGGGCGGGCGGGGGGATGATGACTGGATGCCCCTCCACCCAGCTCTCCCTGTTCCATATGACGTCAGTGCGCATCTGGCATCATTTGCTCCCTGGCCAAAGTACTGGCTGGATCCTCCACCTGGTGCTTGGGTGAGGAACCAGGCTCTGCTTCATACAGGCTTTCCTGATCCAGGGAAGCCCTGTATGCAGTGAAACTGAGCCAACCAAGTTGTAAGAGCTCCTCTGTCAGAGGAGCAAAGGGAACTCGGCCAGTTTGGCTTTGCTGTGTGGGAAAGTCTGCATGCAGGGAAGCAGCAGCAGTGCAGAGGAATTGTGCTGTTATCTCCACTCATAGTTTGGAGATACCACTATACTTTGTTTGAAGATACTACACTACACTACAATAGTTTGGAATTCCTCGCCCTACCTCTCTTGGGGAGAGGTTTGCAACCCTTTGCACCTAGAGTTTAATTCTGGCTTCCAGCTCTGGATTGTCTGTCCTGCAACAGCCAGAATTCCTGGTTCTCTCACAACGCTAAACAACCCAGGGACAGAGTGATGAGGCCGTAGGAGCCACTACACTTGCTCATTCTTGCTTAGTTCACAACAACTCGGGTTTTGTTTTGTTTTTTAAGTGGGTTGTTCTGACATATGAAAGAGCCCACTTTGTCAGATTCATCTGACCAATGGCTCCTGAAAACCTGTGGCGTGCTTCATGTGTTAGTGTACTGGGTACCAGCTGGGTGTTGTTTTTCACTGCCACAGACTTAACATGGTTACTCCTCTGGAATTTTTCACATTGTTATTGTTTCAGATGCAGAAAACAATCAGAGAGAGAGAACTTGATCTAGTCAGGCATGTTTCTTAAAGGTTCATTGTTTTCCCTAAACTTTCCTTTTGATAACCTGTGCTAATAATTGAAGATAGGATGTTTCATTAGATCAACAGATTAGTCTGAAAAAATCATGCAATTTTTGTTTTTGTAGGAAAGAGTTTCAAAATATGCTTTACTTGTAATGAATATTTGAGTATGGATTTTAAAACATTATGACTGATTAGTACTATTAATTTTGTTCTGTTTAAGATGATTAGTAAAAGTCGGTCTACCTTGTCAGATATCATAGTTGGTGAAAGTGCTCTTGCAGATATTATGTCAAGAGCATATGATAAGTTTGACATTCAGCTCAGCAGCATACAGCTCCTTTACAGTGGTCATAGTAAGTACCCCCTACAAATTGATTCTACATAGTTTTTTTTAATTTTATTTTAAGTAGAGCAGTTTTGGCAATTTAGCATTAGTCCAATTCCAACAGCATTTTCAGTGTCACTCAGTGCATGTTGTGGGCTGTGTGGGAATTTGTTTTTTCATTTGATGTCCTATATATAGTTATCAAGCTTAAACACACACACGATAATGGTATGTGCATGAAAGAAAAAAGACCAATGGTTAAGCAAGACAAGATTTGCTCTGTCTTACATACTGATTAGGAAGGACAATAGAAGTGGACAAGTTTGAATTCCAGCAATAGTTGGCAACTGACTTCTACCAAGAGTCATGTTTTGATCTGAACAAAGACTGAAGAGTCAGCAAAATGGTTTTATCCACCTATTGACTCATGTGAGTCAAGACACAGGCAAAAGGGCATTTAACCTCCTACGCTGAGGTGTAAATGGGGCTGTTGTTGACATAGTTGTGGAGAATATAGACCACAAAGACTTCATTAAAATCAACCTCAGTTATGTGCACACCCTTTCATGTGAGTGTTTAGATGCGCCTGTGCAGTTTGGGTTCACCAGTAGCACTGTGCCACCAGATAATATGCAAAGTGGCTCTTTATCTCTTAAAGTATGAGCTTTAATATACCCAAGCTCTAGAAAAAAATTGGACATGAAAGGTTGAATAAGTGAGTCTCTCTCTTGCATTGTAATATAATCAATAGTTTTTGAAGGTTACTTGTAATAAAATCTTTCCTATCTTTAGATGAAAACTGGGAAGAGGCTCGTAGTTTACGATTGTCATCTCAGCATGTCTTGCAGCCTCTGGATGTGAAAATGGAACTGAACAGAGCAATGGTTGTTACAGATGCAAGAATGCCCAAGTATGACTTCCTTACTATTGTGTGAATTTTCTCATTGTTGGTTTGTGGAGAGCATGCTCACAACTTTCTGTCACACCATTGGTCTTGCCTTTCCCACTGCTGATACTCTTGGGTATTCACACACAGGCATAACATTTGAATGGTGGCGACTCAATTCTAGATACTTTTGGAGGAAGTGGATTATCTAAACCTATTTCAATCTGATGTCAGACTTAGGCTTGGTACTGAAACACTCTTAGGGCACACTCCTATGGCCGCTAGTCAGCGGCTAGACAGCCATAGGATAAGTCGGTTCCCTGAGAACCAACCTTTGCCACCTCCTGCGCTGCCTTGCAGGCAGCGTGGAACAGCCCCGCACTCCACGCTCAGAAGAGGAGAGCGGAGTGGTGAAAATGGGGCATTCCTGGGGGTGTGCTGGGGTGGGGAAGTCAGAAATCCGGTACGACACATCCAACGTGTCATCAGGCTACCACTTCCCATGCTCCAACTTCCCACAATTAGACAGCCGAAATGGGCTGTCTAGCCACAAATGCAGGGGGGCTGAAGTGCAGCGGGGATGATCCCCTCTGTGCTTCTCCTGCCTTGCATTGGATAGGTGGTCACCTCCGAGTTCAGAGGCAGCCGCCTATCCCAGTAGGATTGCTTCCTTAGTTGCCCTGATAGATGTCCTTTGTCAGGAGAGAGACATGGGGAGCGTGACCCTGTTGATACTCCTTGACCCCTCAGTGGAATCTGGCTAAACTGACTCTGTGGGTTGCGTGTCAGAATTCCCTTGCCCCCCCTTTCCTCCAGCACTCACAACACACAAAAAGAGAAGCTTCAGTCTCACACCTTTAATTTATTATTCTCAGGTTCATTACAGATGCAAATACTCGAAGACTCTCTGGCTACAGAGGAATGCCTCCAGGGGATTCAAATGGGAATAAATGAGAGTTGCCCGCAATTTGAAAAGGCAGCTGTCTCACTAGGCTAATTTAGAGAGGGAGATTCTGCCCCTTGCCTGCTGCTTCCCTGCGTAGCCTATCACTGCTAACCAGTTCGAACGTCTAAGCTCCTCCCCTGACGTTTCCCTCTTAGCTCTGCGTGTCCACCTGGCGTCCTTTAGGTCACAGACCTCAATCTCCTCCTCCTCCTCCTGCTCGCTGTTTCTCACAGAGGGGGGTGAGGTTTCATGCCCAGCCATCGGGGAGCTGGTAACCAGAGAAGCACACCTATCCATATCTGAACTGGCCAGTGAAAAAACCTCCCCCAGTTCTGGCTGCTCCTCTTCTGAACCTGAGCTGCTAACTATCTCCCTGAGCTCAGAATCAGTCCTGACATTGGGTGTGGAAGGCACAGTGATATGGTCATTTCATTTCTACCTATTGGATTGGTTTCAGAAATTAGCCGGGGCGGGGGGGCAGCATTCTGTTCAACCCCATGGCATTTGTGCTGTGCGGTCCCAAATCGTTCATCCTAACCCCCATGGTGTCTGTACAAAGCCTCTGTATAAATTCATCAAAGGATATGGAGTGAGGTACTTTTTTAAATTAATCTTTTTTCTTTTTATTGTGAATTTTACAAAAGAAAACAAAAAGCAAATCATGAAAAGAAAAAACAGAACAAGAAATTACATGCATAGAAATATCAAGATTCCATCAAATACAGCATTCTAAAACAACAACAACAACAACAGGAGATTATGTATAAGCTTCAAGAAAAGCAGACGAAATATTCATATATTTATCCATATATGGCAGTATACCACCTGTTCAAATGTTGATAGTGTTGTTAGGTCCTCAATCCATTCCATTATAGGAAGTGAACATTTATCCTTCCAGTGTTGTAATATCGGTCCTTTGGCTGTCATAAGGGCTTGGAAAATCCATTTGCGCTGACCATACATTAACTTCCAAGAAACTGGTAAATAGTTTAGGAAGACATGCACATCATTCAATATTAAAGAGTGTTCCAATACAAAGTTTATCTGTATTATGACCTCCTTCCCAAAGGAGGCAACTATTGGGCATTGCCAAAACATATGGATAAGAGAAGCATTAGATGTATTACATCTCCAATAATTATGCAAATTAGAGAAACCCTTATTTTAAAAAAAGGTTGTGGAGTCCAGCAAACCTGAAACAAGATTTTTGCTGAATAAGGAAAATTCTGAGAGTGCCTTGGACTGCAAGAAGATCAAACCAGTCCATACTCCAGGAAATAAAGCCAGACTGCTCACTTGAGGGAGTGATATTAAAGGCAAAGCTGAAGTACTTTGGGTTTGGCCACATAATGAGAAGACAGGATACCCTGGAGAAGATGCTGATGCTAGGGAAAGTGGAAGGCAAAAGGAAGAGGGGCCGACCAAGGGCAAGATGGATGGATGATATTCTGGAGGTGACGGACTCGACCTTGGGGGTGCTGGGGGTGGCGACTGCTGACAGGAAGCTCTGGCGTGGGCTGGTCCATGAAGTCACGAAGAGTCAGAAGCGACTGAACGAATAAACAACAACAAAGATCCATAGATACTTCAGGTACAGATGGTAAAACAACGATCCATTGGTTAGGCAAAATAGAGTGCTCCAATTCTCTATTCTATTCCTATCGTAGACCCTGAGTATCATATTTATTTACTGGTAATAAGTATTTATATACATGAATTGTGGGTTGATAAGACTGGTCAGCTGCTATACGTGTTTCCAATAACAATAGGGGCTCTGAAGCTGTAATAGCGGTCGGACCAAACCTATTCCAACAAGTGTTACAATTGCAAGTGTTGTTGTTCAGACGTAGCAGGTAAATCGTATTTACCATGTAAATCAGAAAATGACAGATACTCATTATCCGGACCCAATAATTGATTCAAAGTGAAAATCATCCTATCCATCCATGTCCTCCACAAAAACATTTTCTTTCCAATTTTTAAATCTGTATTTCTCCATAAAGTCAATTTAGCATGAGAAAATGGATCAAACTGTAATTGACATGATATTATGCGCCACACCTCCCTAACAGTAGGGATGTACGAAAGTCACTTACCTGAACCTGAAAGTTGATTCGCGGTGGGCGGGTGGCGCTCCGTCCCTCCCCCTGAAATTCTGGCCAGGGGGGAGGCGCCCCATCCCTCCCCCCCGAAATTCTGGCCAGGGGGGAGGCGCCCCGTCCCTCCGGCCGCGAATCCTGTCCTGCCGGGACGCAAATGGCGGCGGCCATAGCCGCCGCCGTTTGCGTCCCTGCAGTCAGTCAGCCGTGATAGGCTATGTGATTGGACTCCCAGTCCAATACTATAGCCGCTACACCACACTAGTTCTCCAATATTATCTCCAATTGGCATCAATTCAGACTTTGACTAATTAATTGAATAACCAGACAGATCACCAAAATATTAATCAATTCCATCAAAGCTGGAATAAATGACTAGAGGTTTTAAATAAACAATAAAAGATCATCAGCATAAAGAATAATTTTAAATTCTGAACCAGCATACACAAAACCATGAATACTACTATTCTGTCTAATCGCACATGCCAGGGGTTCCAAACATAAATCAAATATCAATGGGGAAAGTGGACATCCTTGTCTAATGCCTCACCCAAGCAGGAAATAAGCTGAAAACCAACCATTAGTCATAACTCTAGCTGTTGGGGTTGAATATAAAATTCTAACCCATTTCAAAAATTCCACTGGAAGACCAAAATTACTCAATGTAGCAAGCATACATTTACAATGAATTTTGTCAAAGGCCTTTTCACCATCCAAAGAGACATTGGCTGCCTGGTCAGTTCTTTCTGAATTTAAAGCTACCGAATCAACAATTGGTCTCAAATTATCAGCCCCCTCTCTGCGTGTTTTAATGAATCCCACCTGATCTGGTTAGAACAACGTTGTAATGACTTGTTGCAGTCTTACCGGCTAAAATTGCAGTTAGAATTTTTAATATCAATATTTATTAGCAAAATAGGTTGATAGCACAATAAGTATGGTCCTTGCCGGGCTTAGGGATAACTGTACTATAAGCATAATTTAGCAGTGAAGAAAGAAACCCGATTCAAATATATATTTATAAAGACAATAAAGCTTTGGAGCTAAAAGGCTAGAAAACATTTTGTACCACTCAGTTAGAAAGCCATCTGGACCAGGGGATTTCCCAGTGTTCATATCCATAATTGCTTTCATAATCTCTTCCAATTTCAGTGGAGCCATAAGATACTTCCTTATGGCAGTGTAAGCATGGGAGCGCAACCCGAGCAAAAAAAGCATTCACATCCTCTTCTAATATCTCACTACCTTTACTATACAACTCTGTATAAAACCTTAACAATTGTGAATGTATATCTATGGGAGAGTATGTATCATGCTATTCTCATCTTTAATAGCAGAGAAAACATTTTGATGCTTTTGATGTTTAAGACGATGTGCCAAAATTTTCCCTGGACATTCTCCGTTTTCCCAATATGCCTTTCGCAAACAGGTTAAGGCAAATTCCACCTGCTGCAAAAGAATATTATTCAGCTTATAACAATATTCTTACTATCAGCTGATACAGTTGTGCTTATTTAAAAACACTCACTGTGCTTTTCTAAGTTTTTTCTTGTAGAAAGCATAGGCTATAATTCAACCCCTTATAAAATACTGGCCTCCCAGTCAGTGGCACAAGAACCCACAGTACTCTCGTTGATATTCAAATACTTGGACAATTCAGCAGAAATTTGAGATTTAAATATGTCATAGTTAAAAAGAGAAACATTAAGATTCCAGAGACTGTGAGGCCTGGGCAAATCTGAAAACTGTAATTCTAAACACACTGGGGCATGATCTGAAACTACCAATGTATCAACCTTACAAGCCTTTATCTGCTGCAGAAAAGAAGTAGAGACCAAAAAATAATCTAGTCAAAAACAATTATGATATACTGGTGAAATAAAAGTATACTGTCTCTCACCTAGATGTAAGGTTCTCCAGACATCGGTCAGACCAAGTTCAACAATATAAGCCTGGAGTGTAAGACTCACCGCCATTTGGCTCTTAGGGGCGGGCATACTCCTATCCAACAAGGGATCTAAGATCTCATTAAAGTCCCCACCCACAATCAAATAATTATAAGCTGTATCAACCAGTTTACTAAAACATTTGTGAAACAAAGCAGGAGAATCTGTATTTGGCCAATATACATTAATCATGGCAATAACTTTATCCGTGTATTTTCCAACCAAAATTAAAAAACAACCTTCAGGATCAATAATCATGTGTTGCAGTAAAAAAAGAACATCGTTTATGGATTAAACCCTTTTAGACCGTGTTGAAGTATCTGTTACAGGAATCTCACCATCCCAGCCCTTCTCAGCCAAATAATCATTTTCTTCCATCAGGTGAGTTTCATGTAAAAACGCCACATCGGCCTTAAGCTCTTTTAACTTGGGGGCTGTCTTCATGAGTGATTTAGTGTGAAGTTAGAGCAGTCTGAATTCCTTTGCGACAGATGATGCCGTCACCAATCCGCTGCCAACCAGCTGTTCCCCTCTTGAAAAGCTGCATTTTCTGAAACACCTTTTACTCTGACTTTTTTTTTACTGAAAGCGGCTCCCCCACGTTGAATCCTGGGCATGCCTCTGTGATCTGGCACTGATGTGGTCAAGGGGGTGGGACACCCCATTCCCTCTTGTTTCCCCAGTGGAAGTAGTTTTTCCCATTCCCATTGAGAAAATCCCCAGGAGTGCAGCAGCGACCCCTCACATTATCCCCACATTAGTGGGGACACGCAATCACCTTAGCTAGCCAGCTTTTAATCTTTAACAGATCCCCTCCTTCTGTGCATGTTTACTCAGAAATAAGAAATAAATCTTGTTCCCCTGCAGTGAAAGGGTTAAAGGCTAACCTTAGTAACTCGCCCTAAAGTTCTCTCTTGCTTCTCTGTTGCTCCCTTAAATTGCTATTGCGATGTTGTGCTTCTTTGATGTTGAAAGCACTCAAATCTTCTTCTCTATCAGACTGATATTTGGAGGTCTTGACAGACTTGGCAGCAGGAGGATCGCGGGGTTCGGGGCGGTGTTCCTGTACTTTTCTTAAGTCTAGGCATTGCCATAATCACACTCTCCCTAAAAACACAGCAAGCAATTATATAGAAACTAAAGGAAAACCCAAGACAAAGCAAATAACAAAATAACCTGATAGTACGGCAGGCCTGAAAGTTTTAAAAGCTGATAATCAGGAGAGAAACAGGAGTGAACTGACTATGCCGCCATCTCAACCCAGAAGTCTGGAGTGAGGTGTTAGCAGTATGCCATTGACATAGAGCGCTATTTTTCTTTGTTATCTGAGTCAGGAGAGACTGTGCAGGTGCTGAACCAGTGCTGAATTTGGTAATGGTCTGGATGAGAACCAAGAAATGTGAAGATGAATCTTGACAAGACAGAGATCCTATAAGTAGGTGGTTCTCATGTCTAGGGTCTGGCTGTGCAACCTCTTCTAGGAGGGATTGCACTCTGTGAAAGAGGAGATGCATAGTTGGGTGTACTCCTTGCTTCAACCTTGTCACTTGAGGCCTGGGTAGCCTTGGTTGGTAGAAGTGCCATTTACCAGCTTTGGCTGGTTTGCCAGCTGCAACTGTTCCTGGGACAGCTTGGCCAGAGTGGTTCATGCTCTGGAAACCTCCCTGTTGTAACACATTTTACATGGAGCTGTCCTTGAAAATGACTCTGCTAGCGCAGAATGGGGTGGTCAGAATTGTAGCTGGTATAGCCAAGTGGAATTGCATTACATGAATTCTGGAGTTGTGCTGGCTGCCTATTTCTTCCAAGCCAAACTCAAGATGCCAGTGCTTACATTTAAAACTGTAAATGGCTTGGAATGAAATATCTGAAGGAGCACCTCTCCTGTATATCAGCCTGCCTGTGTCTTAAGCTCATCAGGGAATTTTCTTCTCCAAGTACCATATGATGCATTATGTGGCAACAAGGGAGAGGCCTTCTCTGTTGTAGTGCCCTGACTGTGGAATGTATCCAGTTCCAGCTGTGGTGAGACTTGTGATGACCTGGCAGCCTTTTTGGTTCCATATCAAAACTTTTTTGTTAGCCTAGGCATTTTGAGTGGCTCATGCGATCTGTCTGTTTTATTGTATTTGCTCATCCTTCTGTGTATTTTGTTGGTGTTTAATTGTTTTTATTGCATGACAGTATAATAATAATACATCATATTAGTGTATATCGCCATGTTATTGCCATGGAATAATACAGTTTATGGTATTGCCAAGAATACATAAATAAAATAATATCAAAATAATCTTCCAAGCCCCAGATAGAACCCTGGCAGTTGTGTTCTGGACCAAAAGAAGTTCCTTGACTGACTTCAAGGACAGCCCACATAAAATGTGTTATAGTAGCCCACCTGAATAAACACAAGAGAGGCTTTTTGTAAGATGACAAAAGCATTTAAAGGTTTTATTTAATGTATAGCCTACAATAAATGTTTAAAGTTGGGCACCACACTTTAAGAAGGATGCAGACAAGCTGGAGAGGGTTCAGAGGAAGGCAACAAAGATGATCAGGGGACTGGAAACAAAGCCCTATGAAGAGAGACTGAAAGAACTAGGCATGTTTAGCTTTGAAAAGAGAAGACTGAGGGAAGGTACGATAGCGCTCTTCAAGTACTTGAAAGGCTGTCACAGAGAGGAAGGCCAGCATCTCTTCTCGATCATCCCAGAGTGCAGGACACGGAATAATGGGCTCAAGTGACAGGAAGCCAGATTCTGGCTGAACATCAGGAAAAACTTCCTGACTGTTAGGGCAATACGACAATGGAACCAATTACCTAAGGAGGTAGTGGGCTCTCCCACACTGGAGGCATTCAAGATGAAGCTGGACAGCCATCTGTCAGGGCTGCTTTGACTTAGATTTCCTCATTGTGCGGGGGGTTGGACTCGATGGTCTTATAGGCCCCTTCCAACCCTACTATTCTATGATTCTATGATATTTTTCTTTCCAATCAAATTATTGCTCTAGAAATAAAAATATTCTCCAGCTTGCACCTACGTACAGCTACAGTTATACACCATTTCAGTCTTGTTTCAGGCCTGGTTTTGATACAGAAACTATGTTAATTGCCTGGATGCATGACCTTTTATGGGAGAATGACAGGGAAGTACAACGCTGCAAAGTCTCCTGGACTTCTCTGAAACTTTCAATAGCATTGACCATGGTTTTCTTTCTGATAGCACACAACTCTGGCCCTGTTCAGATGCACATTGGGGAACGGTGGTTAAGCTAACCATGGCGCATGGTGGTTCCTACTAACCACTGCGAATGCTACTGCCACATGTGGAGGCAACCATGTTCTGCAACATGGTTAGACTAACCATTCTCTAACCACCCTCCCTCCTGCAGGAACCTGTAATCCTCCAGAGAGGCCATGCATCCCAGTGGCCTTTGCACTGTCAGCCATTTTGGTGCTTGGTGCTGTCGGCCATTTTAGTGTTCAGTGGGTACTCCTTCTTTGGTTGCTCTTGCCGCAGAGCTCTGTGGCAGCTGTCAATTAACCACAGAGGCTGTTCCAACATCACATTAAGCCATGATAGAGCCCACTAACCATCTTGCAGCAAGTGGTTAGTGAACGTGGTTAGTCGGTGGCTAATAAACCACCATGATTGGGACAGATGCCTGTTCAGACATCATGCTAAGCCAACATGGTTAGCTTAAAACTCCTAACAATCATGGCTTAGTGTGATGTCTGAACAGGGCCTCTGTCTCTTAAATCTGATCCAAGTAAGACAGTGGAGGTGTTAAATTCATGCCTGGAATCAGTAATTGACTAAACAAGGGCCAATAAACTGAAGCTCAGTCCTGATAGGATGAGGTGCTGTCAGTGGGCAATTTATCTGCTCATCATTTTGGTGTTCAGTTAGTTCTATACAGTGTTGCTCTCGCTCTAAAGCATTGGATTCATAGTTTGGGGCTGCTCATGGATCCAGCCTTTTCACTGGAGGTCCAGGTGGCTTCAGTAGCATACCGCACCTTTCACCAGCTGTGGATGGTGTACCAACTCCAACCCTTCCATAGTTATCTGTATTCTGCTAATCTCTAGGTTAAACTACTATAATGTGTTGTCGGTGGGCTTGTCTTTAAAGACTGTTCAGAAACTGTTAAATCTAAAATGCAGGTGCTACACTGCTAAATGGGATTAGCTATTGGGACCATATTTCAAAAATGCTTAAACAACTCCAATAGTTTCTGACCCCTTCCTAAGCGCAGTTCACAGTTATGGTGCTTCCTTGCCCCTTAATTGATTCACATCTGGATGACTGAACAGGGCCATAGCAGTACAGTAGAATTGAAGTAGCTATCAATAATCAAAACAAAAAGTATCATTAGGGTTATCCAGGTGGTATCTGAACTGTTGGCCTACCTAGGATTAGGCCAAATTTCGTGCCAAGGCTCTGAATTGGCCAGTTGAAAGGCACGCTTGTGGGTTGGTTGGCTGAGTGGTGGCATGGCAATCAGGCAGGTATCTGCATGTTTTCACAGTTACTGGAAGCAACACCCATTAATCAGTGGAGGACGCACATACACACTGCAACTCCTCTGCCTCTGTAGCCATCCAGAGCCTTACTGACGATATTCCTTGCAGTCCTCTATTCTGCTCCTTCTTGAGCCAATGAAATGGATTCTTGAGTCAGTGTATCAGGGTATTTATTTATTTTATTTATTTAAAACATTGGTATCCTGCCTTATATCATTAAGATCTCAGGGCGGCATACAGATAAAATCAATTTAAACAGTATAAAACAATAAGTAATTTAAACAGCTAAAAGCACATTAAACCATTAAACAAGCTAATACCAATTAAAATCTAAAAGCGATAAAACAAATAAAATAGTGTGCTACTCTAGGGAATGCATTTAGCTCTCAATGGCTTTGTTAAAAAGACATGTTTTTACTTGGTGCCGAAATGAGACCAATGTCTGTGCCAATTGGGCCTCCAAGGGGAGGGCATTCCACAACCGGGGTGCTACAGCAGAGAAGGCCTTCTCCCACGTCCCACCATAGTGTATGCCTTCCGCTGGTGGGACACAGAGGAGGGCCTCTCCAACAGATCTCAGTCCTAGGGCAGGCATATATAGGGAGAGGCACTTCCTCTAATAGTGAGGTCCCAAGCCGCTGAGGGCTTTAAATGTCATCACCAAAACCTTGAATTCTGACTGGAAGTGTATTGGCAGCCAGTGCAATCCCTTTAAAACTGGTGTTATATGATTTTTATAAGATGTTCCAGTCAGCAGTCTAGCTGCTACATTTTGCACTAGCTGCAACTTCTGAGTCATCTTCAAGGGGAGCCCCACGTAAAGTGCATTGCAGTAGTCTTAATTGGGAAGTTACCAGTGCATGTCCTACTGTGGCTAGGTTATCCCTATCCAGGAAAGGCTGTATCTGGCAGATCAGCGAAAGCTATTCCCAAGTACTCTGGGCCACAGAGTGCACGTGAGGCTCCAGTGACAAGAATGGATCTAGGAGTACTCCCTATGGAGCATAGGTGCAAGCTATGCACCTGCTCCTTCAGGGGGAGTGAAACCCCATCCAGGACAGGTCACTTTCCCAACTCCTGGACTTGGGAACCACCAATCCACAGAACCTCTGTATTATCAGGATTTAGCTTCAGTTCATTGGCCCTCATCCAGCCCATTACAGCCTCCAGGCGCTGGTCCAGAACCTTCACCACCTCAGCTGACTCTGACAACCAGGAGAAATAGAGCTGAGCGTCATCAGCGTACTGGTGACACCCCACCCCAAAACTCCTAATGACCTTACTCAGTGGCTTCATGTAGATGTTGAACAGCCATGGGGTAGAACAGGAATCCCCAAATACCACTCTGGAATTGGCCCTGCAGGTAGGAGCGGAACCACTGTAGCACAGTGCCCCAAACTCCCATCCCACAGAGCCGATCCAGTAGTACACCATGATTAATGGTGTCAAAAGCCTTTGAGAGATCCTGGAAGTTCAACAGGGTAATGCCAAGTAGATTCATAACTCATAATACACATCCCAAAGAACTGGCATGCCTGAAGCTCCTCTGTAACAATCTTTCTGTTGGTACCAGGTCCAACTCTCTGATGCACATGAAAAAAACAAATTTGGCAGCAAAGAGGGACATAGCTCTTTAGCTATTTTCCCATAAGGGAGCTCAGATTTCCCAGATAAAGAACGTTACTCTGATGCCTTTGGTGAGGGACTTTTTTAAAAGCTACTTGAAGGTAAAAATATATCTGATCACCCCTGTCCATGTTCTTGTTGATAACCTGAAAGAACTCTAAAAGTTAGTGAGGCAAGACTTAAGGTTCCAGAAATCTTTTTCCTATTCTGTTGACTCTTTTTGTTCTCATGTTTTAAAATGTTATGACCTACCCTGAGAACACTTGTGTTGAAGGATGGGATATACACTTGTCAGCTAACTAAATAAATACTTTAATTCCCTAGTACATGGCTGTGCTTGCTTTTCTAATGGCTTTGTCTCTTTATATATATTAGGTACAAAATATTTGGTGAACTGCCATTACTGTCTATCAGCATTTCAGATGAGAAATTGAAATGTATTCTGGAGCTTATTGATAGTATTCCTAAACCAGAAAGTCCTTCTGACACCACTGTTGCTATTCAACCTTCAAAGGCAAGTATAATGAAATTGATAGAAATGTTACTGTAACTTCAGCACTGATGATTCTTATGGAACCCCAGCAGACTGATCTTTTGGGAAGTGTGGTATTTCTTCAGCTGATAGAAGTTCATACCAAGGGAGTGTTTGGATACATGAGTTGCAAGGATTTAATGCAGAGGCCACTCAGTGCAAATTCTCATTTCATACCTATCCCTTTCTTGTGTTTGCTGGAGATAGACAAATTGTATCATTAGCGATAGAAATGCCAGCATAGAAAACAAAATAAAAAACATTGTACTAAGGCTGAGCCAAAAGTTCTTCTGTGAGAACTTTTGGCTCAAATTTGGGCAGTTGGGACAGGTGAAGGGTTCCAGAAACCATCTCACTTCTCTCCCCTTTTTTTTGCTTGATGTGTTTTGCAATGGTGGCGCTCTTCTTGGGAGTTCTTGGTTTCGTAACTTGGATTGTAAACTGGGATTAAACAACAGTTTCCTGATTTGGATGTAACAAGAAGCTGTAGTTTAATTTAACTTGGATAAAAGCATCAAAGCTAAGTGCATAAGGGGAAGAAGTAGCTTGTGGGCACATGACTTGCTCTTGGTCTAATAAACATGGGTTTATTGGTACAAGGTTGTTATGTCTGT
This sequence comes from Heloderma suspectum, assembly GCF_057233095.1. NCBI lineage: Eukaryota > Metazoa > Chordata > Lepidosauria > Squamata > Helodermatidae > Heloderma > Heloderma suspectum. The sequence goes on along the minus strand of NC_139459.1, from coordinate 97,695,838 downwards.
ATTGGTCCCAGGATACTTCTGGGTGTGGAAATGGCAGCTGTAACCATTGAGAAATGCTTCTACTGCTGGTAAGTTCACACTCCCCAAAGTTGCCAAAATGACATACTCACGCAGACACACACACCAGTTTTACCACCTGTAAATGTATGGACGAATCTGGCTTTCTGTCTTCATCAGACTTCTTTGTTTTGGAAGACTGAGAAACTTTTTGTCTTCTATGGGGTCAGAAATAAAGAACTTGCTGTGTTCCTTTCAGTTTGTGTTTCGGAAACAGTTAGACTTCATTATGCTCTGGATTGACTCCTGATACCGCAGTTGGTACGGGCACATTCCACCAGGGATGTTGTTTCTTCAGCTGCCTTTTTGAGGGGCATTCCTTTTCAGGGCTTATGCAAAACTGCTACCTAGTCACAGCCCACAACATTCATTAAACATTATTACCTCGATGCTCACTCAGGAAGAGGCACTTCCTTTGGACTGGCAATACTGGCTTCTCTACTGATTTGACCACTTGTTCCCATCTCCTTGGATATGTCAGCTGGCTAATCACCCATATGTATGATGCACTAGAGACCACAAAGAAGGAGGACAGGTTGCTTACCTGCAACTGTAGTTCTTCAAGTGGTCATCTGTCCATTCACACATCCCACCCTCCTACCCCACTATAGGTATTCTAATGTGTTTTTCACCATTTAGGGCTGTCACTGTAGCATCCTCAGAAAAACTGAGGGGAAAGGCAGGAGAACTGCCCCATAGGCATGTTCAGGAGAGGTGGAGGGTGGTATTCCTGCCTAAAAGTCTTAGCTCTGAAAAGTTCCAACAGAGTTCTGCACAGGCACAGAACCCATATGTGTGAATGTACAGGTGGTCACTTGAAGAACCACAGTTATAAGTAAGAAGCCTGCCCTTCTTCTGGATCTCTCAGAAACTTTCAGTAGCATCGACCATGGCAAGCTTCTGGATTAGCAGGCGGGGCTGGGATTTGAAGCCATGGTGGTTCTAGTCCTTCATGGAGGGCCAATTCCAGAAGGTGGTGCTGGGGGACTCCTGCTGGCCTGTGGTTTTTAAACATCTATATGAAGCTAGTGAAACAGGTTATCTGAGACTTTGGAATGCATCATCATCAATATTTAAAGGTTCCACCCTTAAAGACAACCTAGAAATAAATGTAAATAAATAAATATGCAGATGACACTCAGCTGTATCCTTTCCCTCACAGTCCAGGAAGGCTGTGGAGATCTCAAATCAATGTCTGGGGCCTAGATGTGAGCTAAACAAGTTGAAGATTAATTTATATAAGACAAAAATGTTCCTGGTTAGGAGACAGGTGATCCAGGGACAAGACATCCATTTGTGTTGGATGGGAGTCATAGTCCAAAGATGATTCTAGAACCTATTAGTCTTGGATTCCATGTGACACCTTTGCTCAGCTTAGGCTCATGTGCCAGTTACACCCATCCCTTGAACTCTCAGATCTGCCATTATTGCATCATGTCTGGACTACTGCCCTGTACACTATGAAGGGCTATCTTTGCAAAATTCTCAGAAACTTCCGTTGGTCCAGAATGCAGCAGTGAGGTTGGTAACTGGAACTGCATATTGGGACTATGAAACTCCCTTATTGAAGCAATTACACTGGTTTCCCACTTGTTTCTGAGCACATAGGCTTTGTCATGACCGTTAGAGCCCTTTACAGTTTGGAGTCAGGATATCTGAAGGACTGCCTTCTACCTGTTCACTAAGATAATTGAAGCCCTTTTGTCTGTTCAGTCTATCCTGGCTGTCTCTCTGAGTCCAAAAAGAGAGTATTGTTAGTAATTGCACCTAGGTTCCCGTGAGAACCTCATCTTGCTTCCTCTTGATAGGCTTTCCACCAAATGGCAAAGACTTTCGTTTTTAGGAAGACCTTGACTTTCTGCGTATTTATTTTTTCTGCAAATGGTTTTATTGCATTATTTTTACTTCGCAGCTGGTGTTATTGTTAGCATCTCCAGATACTGTTTTTAAGGACATGTTATATGTCTTTTACTTCATTTCATTAATTGTACGATTATTGTTAGCTGCCTTGAACTACCAGGAAAGGTGGGGTATAAATTTGTTAAATAAAATTTACTAGCCAGAGGCATTATATACTTTTAAATTAAAAAGTAGTTAATATTTCCCTTTCAGCTTCAAGTATCTTCACTGTTAACAACACCACAAATGTCAACTTCGGTGCTTCCACTTCTGGAACATCATTCAATAGCTGGATCAAGTGGTAAATATTGTCTTCATTTATTTTTGTTTAATGTGGTGACATTAGTTCATAAAATGATTATAATTTTTTAATGTTTATTATTTTTGTATATTTAATGTTTCAGCCAGTTCTTTCTTTAGGGTAGATTGTAACTTCTTATCTTTTTTTAAAAAAAAGATTAAAACCCTCTGAAATATACCATTTAAAACAGAAAATCAGCTAACATAAATATCCAAATTAAAAACATAAAGAATAGAATATGAGTTAAATTGTGATCACTACTTCCTCCTTCCCACCCCATCCTCATCTAAAACATAACCCCTAAAAGTCTCCCAAATGTAAAATGCTGCTTCTAAGAGAGACGTGGGCTGCATGTTTAATTGAGGAGGTCCCATAGTTATGTTTTGTTACTTATTTAACTAAATAAATGCAATCTGCCCCTCAGCCTAAATATAGGCCTCTATTTATTTAAAAATAACATGTAAAACACTAAAATAATACCAAAAGAAGACCTATAATAAAAGCAACATAGGTCTGCAGGTATCTTCCATCTTTAGTCCCTGGTTGGGCACTTTAGCAGTCCCCCTTTTATGCTGCCATCATCCTTAATAAGCTTGATGGAGGAGGTATAGTCCTTCATTTCCATTTCCATGTTCCTGGCTTTCATGTGCAGTCTTTTAAGGAAGTCTAGATAGTCACTAAAGTTCTAGCTGACACAATCAAGCAGGGAACACACAGTTAATATACAGTCAAATCCATTCTTACCAAACATTTTGAGGACAGATAATCATCTGGGATTCATAGGCTTGGATACAGACAAAGGGCAGTATCCAACAGGGTGTTGTGCTGTGCCGATTCCATTCCACAAGTGGCATTCATCACTTGTGCAACTGAGATTTAGCACTTCTGAGAGCAACCGGAAATGAGTGGAAATGCTTGTTTCTGGAACAGGGCAGGTCAGCAGAGCTCACATAAGGGAGCTCCATCAACCTGTCCTGATCTAGAAATGAGCGTTTTCACTCATTTTGGGGCTTCCTCTAGGAAGTGTTAAATCTCTTGCTCAAGCAGTGAGTCCCACTTGCACAATGGAATTAGTGAGAGGGTCTGCTTGCGGAACCAAATTGACAGGGGTGTAACAGAATCGGCAGGGGTGCAGTGCCCCGTTGGAAACTGCCCAAATTCACGATCTTCTGGGATATTTGGATACTTAACCACTTGTGAAACTAGAACCATCAAATTGTTCTCCTGCTCTATGTTTTGCCATTGAACGTACATATCGTCCTGTGAGTATATTAGGTACAAAAGTAAGTTCTTCTTCGTGGTCTCTGTGCATCACACATATGGGCTCCGCACCTGCGTGGAGCCTCGTTCGGGAACGTTCTCTAGCTGAGGAAAACATTTTTGGTGGGAATCCTCCACCACCGTCCACTGCGCATATCCCAGTGGGTTCCCGCCCGTTCCCTCAGTTCTCTTTCGACCATCTTACTGAAAGGATGTCTCTTTGGGATCTTCCGATTATTTTGGCACTCTTTGCTGAGGATAGTTAGGAGTTTTCTTCTTTTTCTCTTCTCCTTTTTTCTGCCTTTATCTTCAACTAAAAAAAAAAAAGAAAAAATAATAGTTATTTTTTCTCTGTTTTTTTGCGATCACTGATCACCATTTGGCGACACATGGCCATTAGGACCCCTTTTTGAAAGTTCACTCGGTGCAGTGGTAAGCTACCCCGCCCCCCGATGGATGCTGTCTTTGCCTTTTTTGCCTGGGGGAATCTCATGTGGTGGAGACCGGCCGACATTGTATGAATTTCACCAAACTAAACATCACCGAGCAGACCGCTTAAAAGCGATTCTTTGGAAGAAGGCTTTGGAAGCCATTGACAATACACTCGATGACTTCTACTTCTCAGCCTCAGACGATGGCAGAGATAAGTCTGTCTTCCTCAGTGCGGCAGGCCAAGTCTTCAACTCTAACCATTGGTTGAACTGGTCTGCCTGCTCCAGGCAGATCCCTAACTATTTCTACTGCTAAGAAGCTTTCTAAGAAAGCTAAGGCACTGAAAGCACCTAAATCGGTGAGTGAAGTTCCAAAAAAGAAAGACCATCATACAGGCCTTTCTCCTTCTCAGATTATGGAGAAATGCCAGAATACGATCCCGCTGCCACCACTGCTTTTGGACTCTCCAATACCGAGAGTTCCTTCGGTTTCATTGTTGGTACCGAGGATTCCTTCAGTATTGTTGACTGCACAGCCACATACGGCATCGACCTTGGAAGGCAAGATTAGAGAGGTCTCGCCACTGATAGCACCCCGTATCTCCCCACTACAAATTCTGCTTTCTCCTCCACCAGTACTGAGGGAGCGTTTATATAGAAATACCTCCCCGGATTCATTTTGTTCTGATGTGTCACGTATACCCTACCGTGACCGTTACGAGAGAGATGTGTGCTACAGATCCTGTTCACCAATACGTGGCTGGGACAGGTACGGCAACTGGTCTGCTCTGCCCAGGATGCATTACCAATATGAGGACTGGCTTGTCATTGTGATGTTCTTGACAATCGTACTAGCTATTTAGGAGCAACTTCTCCTAGGTACTGTTCAGCACCTTTGGCAACCGTTTTGAGACCACCACAAGAAGATCCCTTCTTACTGCTGCTGCTGGTCCGACCATGCTCAACTTCATTAAGACAATTTACAGCAAGAATGTTGGCACCACAACCTTCTGAGGCTGTGGGTTCGATTCAGTCAGGCCCGCTACCAGCCCTTCCTAGCCCAACATCTAGGGAGAAGGAGAAAGATCGGGTTCAATGCGTAGCTTCATCCCCACAATCCATCGAGGACTACCTCTCAGGCTCAATGTCAGTATCATCGGCACAACCTTCTGTTTCCTCACCAGACGAGAATGTAGGAACATGTGAAGGAGTCTCAACTTCCGAAGATCTTTACCATTTTACGGAACAAATAATACGGATGGCACAATCACTGGGAATTGAGACCCAGCAGTCGGCAGAGAAAATTACAAGATCCGGTTTTTGAGGAGGTTTACATGGAGGCTTTGGCTCCAGTGTCAATTCCTTTTCTCCCTACACTGCTACAGACCATGACGGAGTCCTGGAAAGTCCAGTCTTCAATGGCTCCCACGTCGAAACGTTTAGAATCTCTCTATAAGGTGGGAGAGAAGGATGCTGGATTTCTGTTTATACATCTGTGACCAAATTCAATTATAGTGAGATCATCCCAGGGCAAATTGCAAAAGATTCGTGCCTCACCGGTGGACAAGGAAGGTCGCAGGCTGGACTTACTGGGCAGGAGGATTTATTCTTCATCCACACTTGGCCTCCGTGTGGCTAAGTATCAAGCCACAATGTCAAGATACCAGCTTTTCTTGTGGGAAAAGATAGGATCTTTGTGCAATTATCTACGAGAGGACCAGAGGGAGCTTGCATATATTTTTCAAACTGAGGCAGTAAAGTTGTCATGACAACAAATTAACACTACTTGCCACCAAGCTGACTGTGATGCAAAGGACTGTAGGAGCAGTAGACCTCTGCAGGCACACTTGGCTTCGGTCTGCAGGCTTGACACCAGAGGCTCGATTGAGGATAGAAGTTCTTGCCTTTGATGGTGAAGGCCTCTTTAACTCTAGGACTGACAAAGCAATGGATGCCATTCAGAAGGCAAAGAACACTGCAAAAAAGATGGGTGTTTCACAGAAATACCAGTAGCACCTTTATAGGCAGAGGAGATGGTTCAGACAGCAGCAATTCCATCAACCTCGCCAATACCAGGATAGAACTTCCAAATTTTATCAGCAGCAGCCCCAAAGAAAGCAACTTCCTTCCAACTGCTTTCAACAACAATGCTCCAAGGGGGACAACTCCTCTAAATGACAGCTTTGACTTAGCTCTACACCCCATGCCTTGAGTCTCTTCTCATCCAGTCTTTGGATCGCTCCTAGGTCGTTTTCTTCTAAATTGGATGATTATAACCTCAGACAAGTCGGTACTAGACATCATTCAGTTTGGGTACCGAATAGAGTTCGAAGTCCTCCCTCCTCTTGGTACTGTTCATGTTATGCCACCCTCAGAGCCTCTCTGCTTGGAGACATCTACAGTGCTCGAGAAGGGAGCTATCAGAAGAATTACACCTTATCAAACAAGAGACGGGTTTTTCTCCCGCAATTCATGGTACCGAAAAAGGATGGAGGACTTCACCCTATTCTGGATCTCAGAGGCCTCAACGAATTCGTCAGGACAAGAAAGTTTCAGATGACTACTTTGGCTTCAGTCATCCCTCTTCTTTGTCAGGGTATATGGTTTGCTTCAGTGGGCCTAAAGGATGCTTGCTTCCACATTGCCATCAGGGAAGATTATTAGAAGTACCTTCGTTTTGTGATTGGAGATCAGCTGTTTCAATTCACGGTTCTCCCGTTCAGCCTAGCAACCATGCCGAGGGTCTTCACAAAATGCATAGCAATGGTGTGTGCCTTCATACGCACTCGGGGCGTCGAAGTCTATCCATACCTGGATGACTAGTTAATAGTGGCATAGAATCATAGAATAGTAGGGTTGGAAGGGGCCTACAAGGCCATCGAGTCCAACCCCCTGCTCAATGCAGGAATCCAAGTCACAGCATCCCTGACAGATGGCTGTCCAGCCTCGTCATGAATGCCTCCAGTGAGGGAGAGCCCACCACCTCCCTAGGTAATTGGTTCCATTGTCGTATTGCTCTAACAGTCAGGACGTTTTTCCTGATGTTCAGCCAGAATCTGGCTTCCTGTCACTTGAGCCCATTATTCCGTGTCCTGCACTCTGGGATGATCAAGAAGAGATTCTGGCCTCCTTCTCTGTGACAACCTTTCAAGTACTTGAAGAGTGCTATCATATCTCCCCTCAGTCTTCTCTTCTGAAGGCTAAACATGCCCAGTTCTTTCAGTCTCTCTTCATAGGGCTTTGTTTCCAGTCCTCTGATCAGATGATCATCTCTGATCATCTGATCAGAGCCCTCCTCTGAACCCTCTCCAGTTTGTCTGCATCCTTCTTAAAGTGTGGTGCCCAGAACTGGACACAGTACTCCAGATGAGGCCTAACCAGTCCTGAGTAGAGGGCAACTAGTACTTCCCGGGATTTGGAAGCTATGCTTCTATTAATGCAGCCCAAAAGAGCATTTGCTTTTTTTGCAGCCACATCACATTGTTGGCTCATATTCAGCTTGTGATCGACAACAATTCCAAGATCCTTCTCGCTTGTAGTGTGGTTGAGCCACGTATCCCCCATCTTGTAACTGTGCATTTGGTTTCTTTTTCCTAGGTGCAGAACTTGGCATTTATCCCTATTAAATGTCATTCTGTTGTTTTCTGCCCAGTGCTCCAGTCTATCCAAATCACTTTGAATTTTGTTTCTGTCTTCCAAAGTATTATCTATCCCGCCCAATTTTGTGTCGTCTGCAAATTTGATCAGCATTCCCTGCAGCACCTCCTCCTCCAAGTCATTAATAAAAACGTTGAAGAGCACTGGGCCCAGGACTGAACCCTGCGGTACCCCACTCGTTAACTCTCCCCAGTTTGAGAAGGTCCCATTGATAAGCACTCTTTGAGTCCGATTCTGTAGCCAACTGTGGATCCACCGGATCGTTGTTTCATCTAGCCCACTTTGAGCTAGTTTGCTCATCAGGATATCATGGGGCACTTTGTCCAGAGCTTTGCTGAAGTCGAGGTATATGATGTCTACAGCATTCCCATGGTCTACAAGGGAGGTGACTTGATCAAAAAATGAGATCAGATTTGTCTGGCAGGACTTGTTTTTGACAAATCCATGTTGGCTTCGAGTAATCACGGCATTGTTTTCAAGGTGCTTCCAGATGGATTGCTTTATCACCTGCTCCAGAATTTTCCCAGGGATTGATGTCAGACTGACTGGTCTGTAGTTCCCAGGTTCCTCCTTTTTACCCTTTTTGAAGATAAGGACAACATTAGCCCTCCTCCAGTCATCTGGCACTTCCCCTGTCCTCCATGATTTCTCCAAGAGAATAAACAGCGGTTCTGAGAGTTCTTCTGCCAGTTCCTTTATGACTCTAGGATGCAGTTCATCTGGCCCTGGAGATTTGAACTCATTCAAAGTCATTAGGTGTTCCTTGACCATATGCCTATCGATCTCAAGCTGCAATCCTGCCCCTTCAGCCTGCACTTCGCCTTTGCCAGGGGGCTCATAGACCCTCTTTTGGGAGAAGACTGAGCCAAAGTAGGAATTGAGCACCTCTGCCTTTTCTTTGTCATCTGTAATCGTTTTCCCATCCTTATTTAACAGCTGAACAACCATTTCTTTCCTCTGCCTTTTACTATGCACATAGCTGAAGAAAGCCTTTTTGTTGCTTTTAGCATCCCTCGCTAACCTCAGCTCGTTCTCAGCTTTAGCATCATTGAAACACCTTCTTTCTCAAGCAGTTTTGTTTGTCAGAAACCTGTTGCAGTCATTGGGACTCATAATAAACGAAGAGAAGTCCAGCCTGGAACCCATTCAAGTGATTCCCTTCATAGGAATAGTGTTGGATTCAACAACTGCAAGGGCCTACTTACCTTCGGACAGATGCAGGACATTGATGGAGTTAGCTCACAAAATTTCTTGTTCCCGCAAGACAATGGCTTTTCAAATTCAATGTTTATTGGGACTGATGGTAGCCACAGTTTATGTTGTAGCCTGGGCGAGGCTCTGCATAAGGGGTCTGCAGAATTGGCTTCTGAAGTCGTTCAATCCGAATGCCGACACTCATAGAGTGCGCTTGGTATTGCTGGTCCATATAGCATGCAGTTTGATTTGGTGGACGCAGCCTTGCAGCAGGGACCCCGTTTACACCGTTGCCTCCCACAAACTTTGCTGACCGATGCATCTCAACTGGGATGGGGAGCCCATTGCATTCCACTACAGATTCAAGGCCTGTGGCACTCCCATGAAAGAGCTACATATCAGTGCACTAGAACTCCTGGCAGTGAGGAAAGCACTTCAATCTTTAGAGTCCTATCTTGTTCATAGGCATGTTCAAGTACTGACAGACAACACTACTATGTTATGGTACCTCAACAAGCAGGGCGGAACTCATTCTCCATGCCTGCTGAATATGGCTATCGAACTTCTAGACTGGGCAATCAAAAGGGATATTACACTCACAGCCCTTCACATCCTGGGGAAGGACCACCACCTGGCAGACTCTAAGTGGCAGCTGGCTCCTTCCTTCATCCAGATACTATTCCAGAAATGGGGCAGACCACATATGGATCTCTTTGCTACCAGTCACAACACAGTATGCAACAGCTTTTGCTCCAGAGGAGGTCTCGGCACCAGATCCCTAGGGGATGCCTTTCAAATTCGTTGGTCAGAAGGTCTATTCTACATCTTCCCTCCATTTCCTCTAATTTCCAAGGTACTGCAAAAGATTCGGAGAAACAACACAGACTGTATTCTGATAACTCCTCGGTGGCCAAGACAACCGTGGTTTGCTCCCCTGCTCAATCTAGCCAACAAGAGATACATGCGTCTACCATCAATACCAACACTTCTCACCAGGGATCACAGTCGTATTCACCATCCAGGTCTCGACACCCTTCTCCTCATGGCATGGAGAATTCATTCGACTTAGACTGCCTGCCTGTGGAGGTGCATACAGTATTGTATGCAGCACTCAAGACATCTACTAGATGGACATATGAGAGTAAGTGGAAGACCTTTTCCACTTTTGCAACTTCTCAGGGTATCGATCCCTACTCTGCTTCAGTACCGACTATACATACTTTTCTTCACAGTCTTCTTAAAAAAGAGTTAAGGTTTACCTCAGTTAAGGTCTACTTAGCTGCAGTTTCAGCCTTTCATCTTCCAGTGGATGGTTTTACAGCGTTTGCACATTCAACAGCATGCCAGTTTCTGTGGGGCTTAAGAAATTTAGCTCCTCCAACTCGAGTCTTTGTTCCAGGATGGAGCTTGTCTGTTGTTTTGAAGATCTTGATGTTGAAGCCGTTTGAGCCTTTGGCCAAGGTAGATCTCCAGCCTCTATCCTGGAAGGTGGCATTCTTAATGGCCATAACTACTACTCGAAGGGTGAGTGAATTATGTGCTCTTCATATAGACGCACCATACCTTATTTTTCATAGAGACAAGGTGGTGGTAAGACCTGACCCAGCCTTTCTGCCTAAAGTGGTGTCTGATTTCCATGTAAATCAGGACATTGTTCTCCCCACCATTTTTCTGGTACCACCTTCGCAGCTGGAAACAACACTCCATACTTTGGATGTATGTTGTGCACTGGCTTTCTACAAGGCTAGGACGGAATTGTTTCGTAAATCTCACAGACTTTTTGTTTCCTACGGAGGGTCCAAAAAGGGGTTTCAGGTCTTCTCACAGAGGCTTGCCTCTTGGATTGTGCAGGCTGTATGGTTAGCCTGTGAACTTGCAGGATTGAAGCTCAATGGCCCCATTAAGGCGTACTCCACTAGAAGTGTGTCCACTTCAACAGCATACAACAGGGGAGTGTCGATACTGGACTTACGTCAAGCTGTGATGTGGTCGAGGCCATCCACTTTCATCTCACACTACAGACTGGATGTCTGGGCGAGGGAGGATTGTAGTTTTGGCCATGCAGTCCTGTCATTGATCCTCCAATAGCATGTGAAAACACTCCTACCCACCTCGGGTAAGTCAGCTTGTTAATCGCCCATATGTGTGATGCATAGAGACCACGAAGAAGAAATGTAGGTTGCTTACCTGTAACTGTAGTTCTTTTGAGTGGTCATTTGTGCATTCACACAACCCACCCACCTTCCCCACTTTGGCATCGAAGTCACTATTATTGTCGATGTTGAGGTGAGGCAGTTTCCTCGGTAATGAGGCCATTTGTTAGTCTCAAGGAACTGAGGGAATGGGCAGGAACCCGCTGGGATATGCACAGTGGACGGTGGGGGAAGGTTCCCGCCAAAAATGTTTTCCTCAGCTAGAGAATGTTTCTGAATGAGGCTCTGTGCAGGCGCAGAGCCTGTATGTGTGAATGCACAGATGACCACTCGAAGAACTACAGTTACAGGTAAGAAACCTGCATTTATTTAGTGAACACCTTCTGATCCTGTGTCCTAGTCAGTCTCTCTCTCTCTCTCTCTCTCTCTCTCTCTCGCTTCGAGTTTAGCTATTGAGTTCCATTTCTCCTTGAATTACTTGCAAGTTAGTACTCAGCATACCATGTTAAGTAGCAGGCTGAGGCTGTTGCTTTCAAATAGTTACTCCAGTGTATTGCTTGATGTGGTAACTGTGGCATTTACCTGAGAACAGATATACATGGAAGGAATACAACAGGAGTGTTGGTATCTCTTTAATGAAGTAGTGACTTCTGCAGTGAAACTTGGAAGTAGTAGTGTTGGAGCTACCACCTGAGATTGGGTGTTTATTGCATCAGCTATTCCGGGTATGTCCTGGGACTTACCTCAGGAAGGCAGCATGGTACAGACACATTTATAATTATGTAGATAGATAATCATTGGATTGACTGCATAGAATATAATTAAGTGAAAATGTAAGCATTTTATAACCATCATTGTTTGACCTTTTATAATAAATAGAATCAGAAGAAGAATATTATGATGCCCCAAGTAGTCCTGTGGAAGATTTGCCATTTTTTGAAGCACCTTTGGGTTCCTTCAATAGGGCTGCCAGCATTCGAAAAAAAGCAGCAAGGCGAGAATCTTTGAAGAATATGATTGATTTCCAACTAAGATTTGAAATATCTGAGGTAATATGTTTTACCTTCTTTCATAGAGCCTTGTCTGCATTTTCTTAATGACTGATCTTAACATACTGCTGTGTACTGAAACTTTATTTCCTTCGTGTAAGTTGAATTCTTTACCACCCTTGTTGACCATTGTTTCTTCACTTTCAAAAATAATTTAACTATTTCTGTGGTTCTTCTCATCAATTCTCTCCATAGTGGATGTGACTAGATGGAATACAGACTTTTCTTTTAATTTCAACATTATCTATAGAGCTAGGGCTTGGATCCAGCGGTTGTGCAAATGGAAACCTGTAACCCGCCTTCTCCACACTACAGCTCTCTGCACCTGTATTCTCAAAAAGCCTCTCCTAAGTTGCTAGTGACCCTCAGGAAGGAATGGGATATGTTGTGGGTGGCTGCTGTGATAAGGGGAAATCAATGAAAATTGAAAAGAGGTAGCATGCACAACTAGACCCTTGGGAAGGTCTTTTGGGAGAATGTAGGTGGCAGTGGTGGGGATGAGGGCCAGGAAAGTCCCAGGCATTATTAAACAGACTAATACATTGATAAATAAACAGTGGTAGTATTTGTATAAGTTCTATTACGTTATTGTACACCTCCCTGATAATTTTTACTGAAGGACAGCATAAACATTCTCGAAATAAATAAAATACATAACAACGTCTAGACACATCAGACGCACAGAAAAATGTTTTTTTAGTTAGCTAACAAGGTTCATAATTTGAAGTCTCCCAGTGCTGTTATGGAGAGTATATGAATTTACACAATTTGCAATCCAGTGCTTTACATCTTTCTTGCATAGGAATCTGCATGATACCAAGTCAGACCATTAGTCTGTCTGGATCAGTGGTGTGCAACTTTCAGGGGCCTGCGGGCCACACCCTGCTGCTGCCACACTAATGAGTTTGCCACAAAAACTTGGCAGTGCGCTGGATAAAACCTTGCCGATTTCCTTTTAAATAAGCAGTGCAGGGAGCACGTTCCTTGCTTTAAAGCAAAACCCTGCCTACCGGAGAGTTCTGGGAACATGATTTTGCTGTTGAAACAAGGTGAACAGTCCCTGCGCGCTCTGTTTTAAAGGAAAATGTTTTGCCACCTCCATACTGCAGAATTCACAGCAAATTCAACAACACAGCAGGCCAGTGGGGTCCATAAAATCAGCTGGGTGGGAACATGTGTTATCCACCCCTGATCTATATGAGTATTGTTTATGCTGACTGTTAGTGGTTCTCTAGGATTTCAGATAGTCTTTCGCTGCCCTACCTGGAGATGCCAAGGATTGACCTTGGCATCTTTTTCATCCAAAGCATGTGCTCTATGTTAAATTCAAAGCATAAACACCCCTCAGATTTTGGAAAGCAAAACGTTAATTGAATAGACTCTTTCTGAAGTCTGCATCTGGCAATCATAAATTTAGGGCACAATCCTATTGGGATAGTTGACTGCCTCTAGAGTTGGCCAGCTGTCCTATGCAGGGCAAATGGAACACGGAGGGGTCCTCTGAGCTCAGCCTGCCCTGCTTTTGTGGCCAGATGGCAAATTTTGGCTGTCTAGTCTGGGCACGTCAGAGCGGGAGGGAGGAGGCTGTGTGGCACATAGGAAGCCACATAAGCGGCTTCCACAGCCTCCTCCCCAGACCTGGGAATGCCCCCTATTCACCTGCTCTGCACTGCATTTCTGAGTGCGGAGACCAGCGAGAACTGCGCTGCCTACAAGGCAGCGGGGGAGGGGGCAGGGAGCATGGTTTGTGGCAACTGTGGTTGGAATGCTGGCTCTGACCTCAGTTCCTGGGAACTGAGAAATCCCATGGCCCTCTAAACACTGTCTTGTGGCAGAGGATTGCTCTCTTAGCTTCTGATACTAAATTTATTTATTTATTTATTTATTTTATTTATTTCTATACCGCCCAATAGCCAAAGCTCTCGGTAAATAAAACAAGATTTGTACTTTTAGTTGGTTTCCTAGCCCGTTAAAAAGAATAACCACTAATTTCAATGTAAAGTCAAATGTAAAGTTATTTAAAAGCAATTATTTGTTTGGGCTATATCCAGTTAGCCTCATCATTTTTCTTTGATTTGTTAGTGGGAGATAAGTTTCTGTAGTTGCTGCAAAATGAAACCATACTTTTGAAGTACAATTGCACAGGTAATATAAAATTACTTCTGAAATGAAACATTTTTGAGTGAAAGTTTAAGTTTTATTTCTGTTGATATATTGGTGTTAAATTTTTCTTTCCTTGTTTATAATATGTGAACCATGGTTGTGTTCTTTGAAATTTGTATTCGTGATGTAGTATTAAAAGTTGTAGCATTTCACAAAGAAGGGATGGTGTGGTACAACGAAAGAAGCAAGAGCAGGAAGAAATGAGAGCAAGTTAAATACTGATACATAACCTTGCTACCTGTAGCTAAAATATCTTTCCCACCCTTAGTTAGTTTTAATAGTATGTATTACTTCTTTGATATGCATATAGTTATAAAAATAAAAATCTGCACAAAATTTTGTCCCATACAAAAACGTAGTAGGAAGTTTTACATGTCCCAAACTAGGTTTAATTTCACTACTTACTATGTCTAAATCCACAATCCATTAAAATATAATTCAGGCAGTATAACAAACATTTCCAGAATCATAGCAATAAAACAGCAGCATAACCAATAAAACATACATTAAAAGCCATTCGTAATGGGTAGGTTTTCAGAGCATCTTCAAATAGTGCAACTGAATGGGCCACCCACACATTTCTTGGGAGGGAATTCCATAATGTAGGAACAGCTACTGAAAAGGCCCTGTGCCTAATGCCCACCAATCTAACTGATCTTAAATGAGGAGGGCAGGGTCTCCAACCCTTTTGGGCTGGTGGGCACATTGGTATTTCGAGGGAGTATTATGGGCACTGTCACAAAATGGCTACCATGGGGTGTGGTCATTCACAAAGCACGCTTTTCCTAGAAGGCAAATTGATGAGGCTAAAAGAAAGATGACTTGCCCAAGAACATAAGTACTGGGCAGAGGTGTGGTCTAAGCTCCAAAACACAAAACCACTCTTCAGAAACCACAGTGTTTTGCTCCAGCACCTCACAGAAGGCAATCTCATAAGACTCAGAGACATAACATGGCTAGAGAATGAGTACAAGACAGAGGTGGGGTCTGTACCCTAAATACCAGATAATATATTTGCGCCCACAAATCACAACAAATCTCCATTTCACAGAAGGCAAACTGCTGATTGTTCTCCACCACTGCCTTTAGTCCCCCTAGGATGTTCCAACCACCCCTCAGAGTACTTTTTCTTATTTTCCAGGGTAGCTTCCTAATGAAGTGGACTGCAGCTGCTCGCCATTTTTATTTTCTAATAATGCCTCTAGGGTCCACTAAAAATCAGGAGAGGCAGGAAGGCTGGCAGGTGCCAAAGGTGGTTTCCACAGGCACATTGGTGCCCATAGGTACCACATTGGGGACCTCAGGAGTAGGACCTCTGATCCCGATCTTAAGACACAGGAAGATTCATACAGCTGCAGGCGGTCTTTCAAATAACCTGTCCTCAAACTAGTTAAGGTTTTAAAGGCCAAAACCTGCGCTTTGAAACTAGTGCAATTGGTAACAGAATCTGTATAATATATTTTGACCATCTGGCCCCAAAGAACATATGGGTAGCTGCACCCTGTATTATCTGAAGTTTCCAAGTCATCTTCAAAGGTAGTCTGGATGTAATGAATGCATGCATGGCTAAGACTTGGTCTGCTTTTTCTAAGTAGTATCACAGCTAACGTACAAGCCTAGGCATGTAAAAGATACTCCTGGCCAGCACTTCTGTTTCCACAAATAGTGCCAAGTCCAGAGGAACCCCCAAACTTCGTTTGCTGCTCTGCAATGCCAGGTCTGTTACCCAGAAAACCTCCCTCATCCATGACATGATCCTGGATGAGGCTGCAGACCTGGCATGTATTACGGAGACCTGACTGGCCGAGGCTGCTGCTCCAACCCTTGCAGCCATGTGTCCAGCTGGATTTTCGTATGCACAGCAGCTGAGGGCTGGGGATCGGGGAGGGGGAGTGGCTGTTATCTACCAAGAGTCCTTGGTCTTCACCAGGCCCCCTCTCCAGGAGACCAAGGTTGCTGAGTGCATGTACTGGAGGTTGGGCCCGAAGGGCAATCTGGGGATTCTGCTCGTGTACCGTCCACCCCGCTGCACGACTGACTCCCTGGCCGAGGTGCTTGAGCTGGTCTCTGATGTGCGTGTACAGTCCCCTAACTTATTGGTGTTGGGGGACTTCAACGTACATTCGGAGGCCATCCTCACAGGAGCACCTCGGGACTTCATGGAGACCATGGCCTCCTGGGAGCTGTACCATATTCTAACTGGGCCCACCCATGTAGCCGGTCATGCACTAGACCTTGTGTTTGTTTCTGGAGAAGCGGGGAGTGATCTGGAAGTCGGGGGTATATCCACTACCCCCTTGTCATGGTCAGATCACTACCTGGTGACGTTGGACTTCTCGGTTCCACAACCCCTCCGCAGGGGTGGAGGACCCATTAAAATGGTCCGCCTCAGGCGTCTTATGGATCCAAATGGATTCCTGAACGCGCTTGGGGATTCTCTGGGGCATGCCAACGGCCACTCGGTCGAGACCCTGGTGGGTGGCTGGAATGCTGCAATCACTGGGGCATTAGATCAGGTGGCTCCGAAACGCCCTTTCCCCCTAAACAGGGCTCGGACTGCACCATGGTTCAATCCGCGGTTACGAGCTCTGAAACAGGATGTGAGACGGCTAGAGCGCCGGAGGCGGAAGTCTCGCTCCAAAGACGATCAGACACGGGCTAGAGCTGTATCTTCAGCCTATCACATGGTGGTGAAGGCAGCAAAAAAGGAATATTATTCTGCCTCTATCGCATCTGCAGAGTGCTGTCCCAGGAGGCTGTTCCAAGTGGTCCGGAGCCTGGTCGGTCCTGTGGCTCCGGAACCACTGGAGCATTCTAAGGCCTCCTGTGAGGCTTTGGCAAGGCACTTTGCAGATAAAATTGATCAGATTAGGTTTGTTAGTCTGCACGCTGTGGATAAAGTTAGTGAGCAAGAGGCGGCATGTGGCAAACCGGTTTTGTGGGATCGGTTCCAGCTTCTTCCTCCTGATGAAGTGGACAAGGTGCTTTCGTCTGTACAGCCGACCACCTGCTTACTTGATCCTTGCCCATCTTGGCTCATTATGGGCTGCAGAGAGAGACTGGGTGAGGGGATCAGGGCGGTGGTGAACGCCTCCCTTGAGGAGGGAGTGATGCCATCAGCCCTCAAGGAGGCAGTGATAAGACCACTCTTAAAGAAGCCCTCCTTGGATCCTCAAGTTCTGAACAACCTTCACCTAGTCTCAGATCTGCCATTTTTGGGCAAGGTGATTGAGCGGGTGGTGGCGGTCCAGTTGAAGGCACACTTGGAAGAAACTGATTATCTAGACCCATTTCAGTCGGGCTTCAGGCCTGGACATGGGACAGAAACGGCCTTGGTGGATGATATGAGGAGGGCTCTGGATAGGGGTGAATGCTCCTTCCTTGTTCTCCTTGACCTCTCAGCGGCTTTTGATACTGTTGACCACGGTATCCTCCTGGACCGCCTGGAGGGGTTGGGCATTGGAGACACCGTATTGCGGTGGTTCCGGTCCTTCCTCTCCGGCAGGTACCAGAGGGTAGCACTGGGAGAGGAGGTTTTGGACCCGTGGCCACTCACTTGTGGGGTGCCGCAGGGTTCCATCCTCTCCCCGATGCTATTTAACATCTGTGTGAAGCTGCTGGGGGCTATCATCAGGAGGTTTGGGGTGCAGTGTCATCAATATGCGGATGACACGCAGCTCTACCTCTCATTCAAATCTTCACCAAGGTTGGCCGTAGAATCCCTGTCCAAATGTCTGGAGACGGTGAGTGGCTGGATGGGGAGGAATAAGCTGAAGCTCAACCCTGACAAGACCGAGGTACTTTTGGTGGGAGACAAGAGGAGGCTAGGGGATGTTGACCTGGTGTTGAATGGGGTACGGCTACCCTTGAAAGACCAGGTCCGCAGCCTGGGGGTCATTTTGGACTCCCAGCTGTCCATGGAGGCTTAGGTGTCAGCTGTGAGCCAGACAGCGCTGTATCAACTCCATCTGATACGGCGGCTGCGCCCCTTCCTTCCCAACCATCTGCTCCCATCGGTAGTACATGCCCTGGTCTCCTCTCGTTTAGACTACTGTAATGTGCTCTACGTGGGGTTACCCTTGAAGACGGTTCGGAAACTGCAGCTGGTACAGAACGCGGCGGCTTGCCTGATTAAAGGCAGCTGCCGGCGAGATCACATCACTCCAGTGCTGAAGGAGTTGCACTGGCTACCAGTTGTTTTCCAGGCCAAATTCAAGGTGTTGGTTTTGACCTTTAAAACCCTATATGGTTCCGGCCCAGCCTATCTTAAGGAGCGCCTCCAGCAGCACCAGACAGGCTGCTTAAGAAGATCAGCCTCGGATGGCCTTCTCTCTGTCCCATCAGCCAGGACAGCTAGACTGGTGGGGACGAGGGAGAGGGCCTTTTCTGTGGTGGCCCCCACTCTGTGGAACTCCCTCCCTAGGGAACTCCGTCATGCCCCCTCTTTAATGAGCTTCCGTCGTGCATTAAAAACGTGGTTGTTCAGGCAGGCATTTGGGGTGGGTTAGGGTATTTTAGAAATGTTTTTATTGTAGAATTTTATTGTTTTAAACTGTTTTATTATATGTTGTACATCGCCCAGAGTGGCTGGGTGACCGGCCAGATGGGCGATTAATAAATTTAATAATAAATAAAATAATAAAAATAAATAATAATAAAAACTGCAACTTGGTTCTTCAGGGTCTGTGCAACCCATCTGGAAGTGATTGCACCGCTCCAGCCAATCATCCAGTTTCCCCACCTTCAGCTCCACGACCTGCTGAATCACTTGTCTATTATGCAGATGTGAAGGGCTTTGGAGAACAGAAATTCGAGACAGTCTAAACCATGCCTGAATAGGACTGAATAGGACTGTTGTTGTTGTTGTTGTTCAGTCATTCAGTTGTGTCCAACTCTTTGTGACCCCATGGACCATAGCACGCCAGGCCTTCCTGTCCTGCGCTCTCTCCCGGAGCGTGCTCAAGTCCATATTCATTGCATCAGTGATGCTATCTAGCCATCTCATCCTCTGCCGTCCCCTTTTCCTTTTGCCCTCAGTCTTTCCCAGCATCAGGGTCTTTTCCAGAAAGTTTTCTCTTCGCATTAGGTGGCCAAAATATTTGAGCTTCACCTTCAGTATCTGTCCTTCCAATGAGCACTCAGGGTTGATTTTCTTTAGGATTGACTGATTTGACCTCCTTGCAGTTCAGGGGACTCGTAAGAGTCTTCTCCAGCACCACAGTTCGAAAGCATCAATTCTATGGCGCTCAGCCTTCCTTATAGTCCAGCTCTCACAGCCATACGTTACTACTGGGAAAACCATAGCTTTGATTAGATGGACCTTTGTCAGCAAGGTGATGTCTCTGCTTCTTACTATGCTGTCTAGGTTTGCCATAGCTTTCCTCCCAAGGAGCAAGCGTCTTTTAATTTCATGGCTACAGTCACCGTCTGTGGTGATCTTGGAGCCCAAGAAAATAACATCTGTCACTGCTTCCATTTCTTCCCCTTCCATATGCCAGGAAGTGATGGGGCCAGATGCCATGATATTCGTTTTTTTAATGTTGAGTTTCAAACCAGCTTTTGCACTCTCCTCTTTCACCCTCAACAAGAGGCTCTTTAGATCCTCTTTGCTTTCTGCCATTAGGGTGGGATCATCTGCATATCTGAGGTTGTTGATAATTCTCCCAGCAATCTTAATTCCGACCTGTGATTCATCCAACCCGGAGTTTCTCATGATGTACTCTGCATATAAGTTAAATAAGCAGGGCGACAATATGCAGCCTTGTCGTACTCCTTTCCCAATTTTGAACCAATCAGTTGTTCCATGACCGGTTCTTACTGTTGCTTCTTGACCCTCGTACAGGTTTCTCAGGAGACAGGTAAGGTGGTCTGGTACCCCCATCTCTTTCAGAATTTGCCACAGTTTGTTGTGATCCACACAATCAAAGGCTTTAGCGTAGTCAATGAAGCAGAAATAGACGTTTTTCTGGAATTCTCTTGCTTTCTCCATGATCCAGTGAAGTTGGCGATTTAATCTCTAGTTCCTCTGCCTCTTCGAAACCCAGCTTGTACTTCCGGTAGTTCTCGGTTCGCATACTGCTGAAGCCTAGCTTGTAGGATTTTGAGCATAACCTTGCTGGCATGTGAAATGAGTGCAATTGTACGGTAGTTTGAACACTCTTTGGCGTTGCCCTTCTTTGGAATTGGAATATAAACTGACCTTTTCCAGTCTTGTGGCCACTGTTGAGTGTTCCAAATGTGTTGGCATATTGAGTGCAGCACTTCAGCAGCAGCATCTTTTAGGATTTTAAATAGCACAGCTGGAATACTGTCATCTCCGCTAGCTTTGTTGTTACTAATGCTTCCTAAGGCCCACTTGACTTCACTCTCGAGGATGTCCGGCTCAAGTTCAGTGACCGCACTCTCATGGCTATCAGGGACGTTAAGATCTTTCCTGTATACTTCTTCTGTGTATTCTTTCCACCTCTTCTTAATCTCATCTGCTTCTGTTAGGTCCCTGCCTTCTTTGTCCTTTATCATGCCTGTCTTTGCACAAAACGTTCCCTTGAAATCTCCGATTTTCTGAAGAGATCTCTAGTTTGTCCCATTCTGTTGTTTTCCTCGATTTCTTTGCATTGTTCATTTAAGAAGGCCTTCTTGTCTCTCCTTGCTATTCTCTGGAACTCTGCATTCAGTTGGGTATATCTTCCCCTTTCTCCCTTGCTTTTCACTTCCCTTCTTTCCTCAGCTACTTGTAAAGCCTCATCAGACAGCCACTTTGCTTTCTTGCATTTCTTTTTCTTTGGGACGGATTGAGTTGCTGCCTTCTGAACAATGTTATGGACCTCCGTCCATAGTTCCTCAGGCACTTTGTCTATCAGGTCTAATCCCTGAAATGTATTCCTCATCTCCACTGTATATTCATAAGGGATATGATTTAGGTCATACCTGAATGGTTTAGTGGTTTTCCCTACGTTCTTCAATTTAAGCCGAAATTTTGCAACAAGAAGCTCATGATCTGAGCCACAGTCTGCTCCAGGTCTTGTTTTTACTGACTGTATGGAGCTTCTCCATCTTTGGCTGCAAAGGACATAATCAATCTGATTTCGATATTGACCATGTGGTGATGTCCATGTGTAGAGTCTCCTCTTGTGCTGTTGGAAAAGAGTGTTTGCTATGATCAGCGTGTTCTCTTGGCAAAACTCGATTAGCCTCTGTCCTGCTTCATTTTGTGCACCAAGGCCATGCTTGCCTGTTATCCCGGTGATTTCTTGACTTCCTACTTTAGCATTCCAATCCCCTATGATGAAGAGGACATCTTTTTTTGGTGCTAGTTCTAGAAGGTGTTGTAGGTCTTCATAGAACTGATCAACCTCAGCTTCTTCAGCATCAGTGGTTGGGGCATAGACTTGAATTACTGTGATGTTGAATGGTTTGCCTTGGATTCGTACTGAGATCATTCTATCGTTTTTAAGATTGTACCCCAGTACTGCTATTCCCACCCTTTTGTTGACTATGTGTGCTACTCCATTTCTTCTCAGGGATTCTTGCCCACAGTAGTAGATATGATGGTCACCTGAATTAAATTCACCCATGCTTGTCCATTTTAGTTCGCTGATTCCCAAGATGTCGATGTTCAAACTTGCCATCTCATGTTTGACCACTTCCAGCTTACCTTGATTCGTTGATCTTACATTCCAGGTTCCTAAACAATCTTGTTCTTTACAGCATCGGATTTTCTTTTCACCACCAGTCACATCCACAGCTGAGTGTCCTTTTGGCTTTGGCCCAGCCGCTTCACTCTTTCTGGTGCTACTTGGAAATTCCCTCTGCTCTTCCCCAGTAGTATATTGGACACCTTCTGACCTGAGGGGCTCATCTTCCGGCGTCATCTCTTTTAGCCTTGTGATATGTTCCATGGGGTTTTCTTGGCAAGAATACTGGAGTGGGTTGCCATTTCCTTCTCCAGTGGACCACATTTTGTCAGAACTCTCTGCCATGACCTATCTGTCTTGGGTGGCCCTGCACGGCATAGCTTATGGCTTCACTGAGTTACGCAAGCCCCTTCGCCACAACAAGGCAGTGATTCATGAAGGGGAGGACTGCTGTACACATTCCAAAATCCTTTGTTAGAACAAAGTGTCAGAGACTGAGACTTCGGACCATCCAGGAAAGGAGGTGGAGGCAGGGTCTGGAAAGGCATAAAGCCTGGGAAGAACTTTGGTAGCTAGCTATGGCAGAATGGATTGGAGGTGTATGGGGAAGATCATTGGGGGCCTGGACTGGAAGCATTACAAGTGGATTGTACAGTAAATCTTTTGGAAGTATAATGTCCCTGCTATGTATATGAAGCTACATTACTATGCTATTCATACGAAGCTAATTATCTTTTGTAAGCTGCCTTGGGAAGTCTTTGCCCACCACCCAGCATGATTATGGATTCATTGACAATCCCAGTGTTGTTTTAATACATAGGTATTCGTTCAGGTGTGTCGTCTTGCTGAAGGTGTTGAAAAGCCAATCCTTCGCCTGGAGATTTTAAAATTAGGCACTGAGCTTATGCTAAAGACTTATGATATGACTGCCTCTGCTTTCCTTAAAGAGATCTGCCTAATATGCCCAGAATATATGGGTAAGTATTTACATAAGATTAAAAATAATTTACTAATCAACCAGGGACACCAATTTTAATTTCAGGTGAAAGAGGAGAAATTTTAGTGTAAGGGAATGGGATGGGGAGAAGACTTGCAGCAAAGGCCTGCTCTTAAATATATTCAATATTAAATTACAAAAGAAAGCAATTTATTTGATGTGGTTGTTTTATTCCTTGCCTCATAAATATCAGGGGGAGGGATGTGTACTTACCCCACCCTCCCTCCCTAAATGGCACTCCTATTATTAACTTTGCTGTGCCAAAAGCTGAGCTTTATGATGTATGGAACTATTGAACAGCTTAATTTTAAAATATAAAATTAGGGCGCAATCTTATCTTGATAGTTGGCAGCCTATGAAGTTGGAGGCTGCCAAGTATTCAATGCAAGGCAGCCGGAGCACGATGCCTTTTCCCTAGATGGGCAATTTTGCTTCATGGAGGGGAAGGAGGCCAGGATGTGCGCATTGGAAGCTGTGTAAAGCAGCTTCTGTGGTGTCCTTCCCTCCCTGCCCCTGCGACCGCCCCCCCTTTCACCGTCTCTGTGCTTCATTTCCAAGCTCAGAGACATAGCCAGTGCGAAGAGAATGGCACCAGCTACGAAGGGGCAGGGGGAGGGACGGGGAGCGTTACTTCTGGGCTCTGAGGTTAGAGCCCTGGTTCTGACCTTGGATCCCAGAAACTGAAATATACGATGTCCCCCAGGTGCTGTCTATGGGACATAGGATTGCACCCTTAGTGACTTAAAATTCAGGGACATTTTGTGAAGTTTTATGTTCGAGAAGGGAAAACAAACATTTTATTTGTAATTATTTATACTTGAATGTCATAATAGTACATGTTTTTTTCCCTGACACAGGATGAATAGGCATGGATCAGAATGAGGTCTTAAACTTTCTTCAGTTTTTTAAGCTCAACTACAGATCTCCCCCCCCCCCCAATTGTTGTGGTGCACTACTACACCCTGCATGTATGGAGAGGAGAGTGAAATGGCTCTTATAGATACTTGGTATTCTGCCCATATGTAGGGTACTGAATTATAGCCTTTATGTCTAACTTACTCTTATTACCATTCTCCTCTGAAGCTTTATATCACTACATTGTTATTTGCACTTCTGCCTCTGCCTTTATTCTCTACATGGGACAAAGTAGAAGGGAATTGCCTGACTCTGATGTACTTCTTATGACACTTGGCTATGGCACCTGTGCAAATGAGAAGTCCAACACAAAAATGTATGCTTGGTTTTTGTTTTACTTATAGGATAGATTTATATCCTACCCCTCAATAAAATTATTTCTTTTTTATTATTTTTTCTTTTTTATTCAGTTTACAAAAACCATATTAGACAATAAAATAACAAAACTTGGTTAAAAATAGCAGCAACAGTAAAAAAAGGGGGGGGGGATAATTGTGGCAAAAACATAAATCTCATTGAACTTAAAGATCAGAAGGCTTAGGTCCAGAAAGACTTCAAAGTAGGTGCCAGACAAGCCTCCTTGGGGAGACCATTTCCTAGGCAAGGCATTGCAACTGAGAACGCCCCCTCCCCAGTATCCACTTTCATCTCAGAACAGCCTTTCCTAACTGATTCCCTGAATGTTTTCAACTTCAGTTCCCATCAGTCCCAGCCAGCATGGCCAGTAGTTAGGAATGCTGGGAATTGTAGTTCAGAACTTCTTGAATACACCAGGTTAGAGAAGGCTGGCTCAGGGTAATACTGGATGGAATGAAAACACTATGGGGATAATAACCAATCTTCACTTTTGTATACAAAATAAATGCACAGGGCATGTGTGCTAGTCTAATGCTTCGTTTTGAAAACTCCTTCGACAATACTTGCTTTAGTTGTTTTCATCTAAACAAGCCTAATGATTGTTACATTATAAATAATGCTTTACTGTCCTGGTGTATGCAGCTGTTTTGGACAATGTCTTTAATTTGACTTTTTAAGCAAATCATAGAGAAGTTCTTTACATCCCAAGGTGATTCGTGTGCAACATGTGTAACCTGAGATTCTGTTTTGTCCCAGTTCATGTATATACCAACATAATTTTGAAAGATAGTGACTAACTCAAAATAAGCATGTTGTTTAGGTTTTAATTATTTGTTTCTTTAATTAGATGATAAAGGCAAGCCAGTTTATATCATTTCAACACTGGATAATTTAGTGGATGATCTTCTATCAATTGACTACATAAAGGTAAGGCGGTGGGAAGACTTGAAACATTTTTTCTTAACCATTCTATTGATAGGTATTTATATATCAGTATGTGAAATAGTCAAATTCAATTAACTGAAAGCCTAGTGACCTGGTCCTGTTTGTTATTCCAGCAAATAAACATTAACATTATTAGGAAATGCGTTCAAAATAAAATGGCCAATCTAATAATACCCTTATATCTATCTGTGGTGCAACCACAACTGGAATACTGTGTGCAATTCCAATCACCCCATCTCAAAAAGGACGCTACAGTGATAGAAAAGGTGCAGAAAAGGGCTTTCTTAGGAAAAAAGATGACTTGTAAGGATATATGATAGATGTTCAAATTATGCAAGGTGTGGAGGTAATAGTTTTCTATTAATACTAGGACTCGGATTCATCCAGTGAAATTGATTGGCGGTAGAGTCAGAAAAGTTCAGAGAAAGTACTACTTCAGAGAACACCTAATTAATTTATCAAATTTGATGTCACAAGGTATGGTGATGCCCACATGTTTAAATGGATTTAAGATGGGATTAGACAGATTTTATCTGTCTAATCTGCCTTGCCTTTATGCTCTGCTGTGGGCTTCCCAGTGGTTTACTACAGTTGGAGGCAGGAGCTGGACTGAAAGGACCGTTTGTCTAATGCAGCTTGGTTTTTTTTGTGTTAGTATCAAAACAAATACTGAGAAGCTGGATGTAAAACATTTATGTATAGATTTTTTATGTAGCTGTGTTGTACAGTATATAATTTTTTCAAGTTGTAACTGGCTTTTTTACCCTTTGAAAACAGGCAGATATTAATGCCCCAGATCTGAAAACTACTTATAAGAATGTTCTCCAGCTGCTGAAGGTAATAACTGTGGTTCATTTATGTAATATTACTAAGTCCAGGAACGTGCATTTAAAACTATTCTTACTTGGATTACTTTGTTGTTAGGTGAATTTTTCTTCTGTAGATATCCATTTACACACAGAAGCACTTCTGAGTATCATGAATTTCCTAAATAATCTTCTTCCGACACAAGAGACAAATGCCGTAGAGATCATCCAGGAAAAAGAAGAGAAGAAGGAAGTTCTCAAGAAATTTAGTAAGGTCTTTCAGTGTCAAATTGCTAGCTACATGCCAGCTCCATTTTACATCCTAGGTTCTTACAAGATGCATGGAGGAAACTTTTTCAGCATAATGGTTGTCATTTTCAAATTGCTCTGGATGATAGTACAAATGCTCCTTTTAATACTGAAAAAGTTGAGATGTTCATTTGCTCAAACTCCCATCTGGAAATAGTTCTGGAGTTTGTGTATGGAGTTGGGGACAAGAATATGCTTTAAGACTTTAGAATGTTTTCTTAAAAACGAGTATTGAGACACTTGTTGAGCTATTCTGTGGTTGATGGTGTAGGCATTACTGATAGAAAATGTTAGCATTTCAGAAGAAGTTTGTTCCCTCTTGTTTCCATGTGTAACTTGATGGAAATCCCTCATGCCCAAAGCAGCATTTTGCCAAAGCTACAGTCCCCACCCATCCTTGGAATCCTAGTATTAGAAAGAATAAATAGATTTCCACCCTCGCACCTCACCCCACTCCCATTATGTAGCCATGCCTTTGTCAAGTCTTGCACTGAGGAAGGAGGCGGAGAGACATTATTTCTTTGCGATGCCTAGCCCTCTAAGCACACTACTTGTCTCATCCAGCTCCACTTATAAAAGTAATCAGACAAAACATTTTAAACAAAATCTAGTTTGTAGATTACTACGTTGGTTGCTTTCCTCCTGTGTCTTTGTGTGTCACCCTGTGTCTTTATGCATGTGTCTACCACGATGGAATTTAGATCTCTTAACTGGGAACCATATTGTTATTATAATGCTTGCTTTTTAACTTTCCCATAGCTTCTAAAAAGTCAAAATATGAGGATGTTTGTGATCTCCATGTTTGCTCAGACATGTCCTGTTTACGCATTTTTATGAGAGAACAAAAACGCAGGATATCTGAAATTCGTGTTGAAGGTAAGAATAAAACAAGACAGAGCAGGGGTAGGCAACATAGTGCCCATGGGCACCACTGTGCCTCTGGGCACCTTTCTTGATGTCCACTGAGGTGCTCTACCCCTCCCACTTTTTTTAAAAAATAATACAATTTCTTATTAGCAGCTGGAATTGTTTCAGAGAGAATTGGGAAGAGAGAGAGTGAGAGAGAAAAAAGATATGTGGGTGGAGGGAGGAATGAGTTGGCTGGTGGAGTTGGGAGAGAGAAAAAGTATTTGTCTTCTGTGAAATAGGTTTCTCCTGAGCCTCATGGAGGGCAGTCCATACCTCGGAGGATGGTGCCTCCTCCTGGCGCAAGTAGGTAGGGTCCACTTCTAGATCTTTTCTTCTCCAGGGGAGGAACTGTCCTGCTTCCCAGACCAGCCCTGCCCAGTGAACAGAGTGTTTGAGTCTGGTTGGAGCTTCCTTAGTCCTCTTCATCACTCTCTCAGTCTCTGTTTCTCTTCCTCTTTCCCCTACCTCTGTTCCTACTCTTTTAATTATAGTCATGTGGGGTGGGGGGAGATTACATCTAAGCAGGAGGAAAGAAGAAGTTGTTGGCATTTGCGGCTGGTGCTCTGTGTCCCCAGCTATAGGGTGGGAAGGGCCTTGAAGCACCAATGGAGCTTCTAGCCATGGGAATGAATTCTAGCCACAGGAGTGCTCACCTTGTAAGGTGCTAGGCCTGATGCAGCCTTGCAGCGAAGGACTCCAGAGGCCTGCTTCTGATCCAGGCCAGCCACGAGCCGCCACAGTGGATATGGTCCATCCCAACTCCCTCCCCCACCACAGGACTCGGAGGAGACATGATTGCCACCCGGTGCAGACCTCTGATTTGAGACAGAGAGCTTGGTTTCCAGCTCAGGAGAGCAGGAGGGCTCAGGTCTGAGTGTGGCTTTGGTGCTAATTCAAGAAGGATGCCAGAGTGCAGCAGGGGTGAGTAACTTGGCACGCCCTACCCTAGACCTACAATGGCCTGGACAGAAAGCCCTGCTACAGTTTTTAGACTGGATAAAAGGGCTTCTATCCCATGAAATAATAGGGCCCCTGGCAAAGGGGGAGGGAGTGTACAGAGTCTGTTTCTCCAAGGAAAAGCACAAAGACAAACAGAAAAAGTCTAAGGCTAGAGGGAGGGCCAAACAGAAAGATAAAAGGTCCACCTGCTCTTCCTCTAGGGATTCCTCCAGGGTTTCTTGCTCAGACTCCCAGTCCTCTCGTCCTTTCTCTTCGTCATCAAGTTTTGCCAAATTCTCTCCATCGCTCTTCCAAAAAATGCAAGTGTAAGAGCAAGAGCAAGCGTAGAGGTAAAAGAAAAGACCATCCAGGGGGAACGCACCTTTCTGCGTGGAGGAGTCTGGGGATTCAGTTGATTCAGAAGGGGAATCTGGGGAATTGTCTGAGGAGGAGGTAGAAACTGTCAGGGTTGGATCTGAGCCCATAGAGTCCCAAAGTAGCTCTGATTCTGAGGAGGAGATAGAGTCCGTGGGGGAGGAACCCCCTCAGGTTTCAGAGGCGCAGCAGGAGGGGAACCCCCCCCCCCCGCTCACATTCCTGGGAGCGACAGTGACCCTGGCAGGGAAAGGAAAGGTGCCTCCTGTGCAAGCACCGGGAAAGGGACGGACAACTTGAGCTTTTAGATGCGAGGCGCAGGCACAAGCGAGAAGTTGCAGGAGCCGAGCTGAGGTGCTCAGCCCGGTTGGCTCGATGTCAACAGATGCACTCCGAGGCCCCACGGGAGAGGAGGAGGCTTTCCCCTCCAACTCCGTAAGTTCAGAGAGTTGCCACGCTTTTCTCCAAACGGAGACCAACTGACGTCCTAACTCTTAGAAACCCCTGATAGGCTGTCCCTTTGTATTTCCTCTGAGTCTCAGGCAATTAGCATTTGTAAGCTTCATTAGGTTGAATGGAAATAAAGCCTTGGAAAGCAGCCCTTTTGTCTGGGTGTTGATTCTGGCTACTGGAGGATTCAGACAGCAACAGGGACATTCCTGACAACATCTTTACTAAAAACAATTCATCTGTTCCTAGCTCTGTTTCTGCATCAGCTTAGTTCTGTGCCTCCTTGCTTCTTCTGGAATTTGTGATTTATGACCTGGACCGTCTATGACCTCACTTAATTGCTCTCTCCTTGTATTTCTTCAGACGCTTATCTCCTCTTGGACCTTCGATCCCAGCACACTTTTCAGCCGCTCTTCTATTACGTCGTCCACTTTCGATCTCCGGTCTCCCCAGTAATCCAACCCAGCCTTTGTTCTCTTCCTAATCTTCTGTTAGCTACCAGCACGCTGCTGACCGGGGGAGCTCTAAAACAGCCTCAGTCCTGGGAGGGGCATTACCAGAGCAGGACGAAGTGCCTCATGGACATCCAAAGGACTCTTTCCAGCCTGAAGGAACATGGTGTCATGGTGAACATGGCAAAGCATTCCTTGCTCCCAATGCAGCATTTGGAGCTGGTACTCGATATCTCACAGTTCCAGGTGTTCCTCTCAGCAGAGCAACAGACCAAGTTTTAACAGCTCACAACTTCCATCCGGGCAGGGATTCCTCAAACCTCATGACACTAGCCAAGTTCATGGTCCTCCAGATTCCATTCCCAAGAGTTACAGAGATTCCACTTCCTTTTCAGAGTGAAATTGCCAGTCACATTCCCATGAGGATATTGATACCAGTTCAATTCAAGCAAGAGCTGGACTGGTGGATGCAGCCCAGCAGACTGTCCGAAGGAGTTAGTCTCCAGATGTCCAATCAGACTGTAGTCACAACCAATGCCAATCTGTTTAAACAGGGGGCTCAGTCTGGATAGGAAGAGGTGACTCAAGTGACCTAGTCAGTTTAGGATGCTCAGAAGAGTATAGATTGGTCAGAATTTCAGGCAGTGAAACTGGTGTTGTGGGAATTCAAGCATGACGTCATGGAAAGCCACATTCTTGTTTGCACAGACAACATTTCGCCCCAGGCATAAATGAATCATCAAGGTGGGATGAAATCCAGGTCACTCAACAAGGAGGAAGCAGAGAGTCATCTATCAATCAGAGCAGAACAACTAGCTGGAAAGGCAAATGTCATGGCCGATTGGCTCAGCAGGATGCTCATCCAGGAGTCGGAATGGGGGCTACCCCCTCAGATGTTTCTCTGGGTGACTCAACACTTCACCTGCCTGATTCTGGACCTACTTGGAAGCCCACAAAATATTTAAATTGTCCTCTTCTCAAGGTTTCAGTGCAATGAAATATTAGGCATAAATGCTTTGGAGGTGGCGTGGCCAAGAGGTCTTCTGTGTGCCTTTCCACTTGTACTCCTGTTGCCCCAGGTAATATGGAAAATAAGGAAGGAGGGGGTGGAGGTGATTCTCATAACACCATTTTGTCCCAGGCACCCCGGGTTTGCGGATCTCATGGAATTACCTGGGCAGGAGCATTGATAGCTTCCACTCAGGGGCATCTGCTGTCTCAGGGCCTGGGCCTGGATCTGTGGTTGGAAATTTTCCATTTAACAGCCTGGAAACTGAACAGATCTGGCTGAAATAACTGGTTTATTGTAATAATGTTCTGAAAACTCTACTCTCATCCAGGAAAGAATCTACCAATAAAGTCTACAGTAACACTTGGAAAATGTTCCTGTCCTCGTGTGCATGCAAAAGAAAGGAACCTTACCCTAGTAAAGTGAAAGTTGTTCTTGAATTTCTGCAAGACGGTCTGGACAAAGGTCTTAGTACCAATACCATCAGATGCGAGGCAGCGGCACTAAATAGTATTCTGACTTGCAAAGGGAATAGATCCTTATCTTCTCACCCACATTTCAAAATTCAAAAAGGTTATTTTGAGGGGTGTCTCTGTTGAATTCCCCCCCCCCAATCCCTATACATAGATTTCCCACCTGGAATTTGAACCGTCCCTTATGGGGGTACCATTCAAACCGACGGCTAATTCTGCCTTAAGAATGCTGACTCTCAAAACAGGGGGAGGGGGGTTGTAGCTATCACATCCACCAGATGGGGCTCGGAGCTGAAGGGCACTGTCTTCCGACCCACAGTTATGTATTTTTCACACTGATAGCGTTGTGTTGAAACCAGACCCTTCCATTGTTCCGAAGGTAAAATCCCTTTTTCATACGCTGCAGGAATGGTCACTTCCTACCTTTTGTTTTAACTCTTCTCATCCTCAGGAGCCAAATTGGCATAAATTAGATGTCCAGAGAGCCTTGAGGTTTTATTTGGACAGGACTTTGGAGGTATGAAAAAGTGAAGCTGTGTTTGTGGCTTTTCAGGGAAGTAAGGTTTCTCCTTCCACCATCTTCAGGTGGTTGAGGGCATGCATCATTCATGCCTACCAGGTATTAGACAAGTGGCTGCCTGATGCGATCACAGCATGCTCACTCTGAGGTTGCCTCCACCACATTTAAGGAGAATTTTCCCATCAAGGATATTTCCAAAGCAGCAACATGGGCTTCTGTACATATATTTTCAAAACACTATAATTTCAACAAGTTTGGTTCTGCATCAGCAGCCTTCAGCCAAAAATTTTAGTGTCAGTTAACGTGATCCTTGAAAGCCCACCTGGTTGTCTGTATTGCTCTAGTATAGCCCAAAGTGTGGAATGTCCTCTGTGAGGCTTAGGAGAAAAGTGAAATTTTCCTACCATGAATTTCTGTTCTCTAAACATCATGAAGGGCATTCTGCCAACCTCTTCTTTCCAGGATCAGTCATCTCTTTCAGTTAGACTAGGCTTCTGACAGCATCCTGCATGTGGAGGAGATGGATAATGCCTTCAGGTGCCCTGGGGGTCCTGTTGTACATCTATCATATGTATGCCTATGAGCCTCTTTGCGCACTGTTGTTCACAGTTTCTTCGTTATAGTTCATGTTATTGTTAGGTCATCTGCAGAGGTTGGTCATGGATGGAATTGGTTCTTGCAACAGGGGTTGAAGGGCATTCTTGCTTTTTCAATCCAGTCTGGGAAAGAGGGAGTCTCTTCCTCCTGGAAAGGGAAAGATCTAAAAATAGACCCTGCCTACTTGCTCCAGGAGAAGATGCCATTTCCCAAGATGTAGAATACCCTCTGATGCTCAGAGAACAGACATTCACAGTATGACAATTTCCATTTTCTCTTGGCAGTGAAAACAGTGGGTTTAAAGAAGTTGTTTAATTGTTGGGGCTCAGACTCCACCTCTGCTTTGTTGTCAAGTTTTGGGGGCAGTTTACTTCTCCCTTGTGTGTGCGCCTATGTGACTAGCCATGCCTCCCATGGTAGCCATTTCATGGTGGTTGACAGGACAGTTTCTCAAATTGCTAAATGTGTCCACAGACAGCCCAAAAAAGATTGCCTACCCCTATGGTAGAGGAAATACTCTGAAGAGTGTGTCCTATTAGGTGCATTGATTAATACTGTTATATTTAGGTCTTGATAGCCAGGTAATGATGAAGAAAGAAACAACTGAAATATCAGCTAAGTTGAAGAATATAATTATTGTGGATTGTGATGAGGCAGCACTATATAAAAAGGTATGAACGTTCATTTAAGGTGTTGATGTCTGC
Organism: Heloderma suspectum; assembly: GCF_057233095.1. Taxonomy (NCBI): domain Eukaryota; kingdom Metazoa; phylum Chordata; class Lepidosauria; order Squamata; family Helodermatidae; genus Heloderma; species Heloderma suspectum. Next base: position 97,663,283 of record NC_139459.1, on the reverse strand, counting down.
TAGCTGGTAGTGCCAATTGTATGATAGGCTCTCTACAGAAAACATAGTATTAGCAATTTAAATATTTTGTCTGGACCTGATTTAACAGCAGTTGCTTTAAATAATCTCAATCTTTCCTTCTTGCTCAGTGCAGGTTCTGGGCATATGCATCATACCAAAGGGTATGGAGACAGAGGTCCATTAACTTAAACTTCAATGCATGCATGCAACACATATATTGGACTGGACCCTGTAATGTAGAGAGAAAAGAAATAGAATTGGAAGAGGACACTCTTAGGTCTCATTCCCCCCCTTTCAATTGTGCTCCTTGAAAATTTGCTCTGGGGGGTAAGTGGGAGGTGACCCATGGGGCTGCAGGGGCCAAAATCGGCCACATTCTCATCCCCCCAACACTTCTGATTGTGGAAGCCTCCTCTATATCCCTGCCCCTTTTGTGAACAGAAAGGATCCAACCCATGGTCTTCATTTTTCTATATAAATCTGTATAATTATCTTAACAGTGAACACCATTTTTTTCTGTTTTAAGGCTCTCTATATTACTGGAAAAGAAGTCTTTAGTTTCAAAATGGTGACATACACGTATGCTACAGATGGTATTTCTTATACAAATATGAACGCTGTTGACAGCCAGATTTATTTAACTGTTGGATGCATTCAAATTGTTTTTGTCAACAAATTTGTTTCTGCTATTTTGGTAAGTTGAAACATTTTCCTCTTTGTTTTAGAAAATGTAGGTAGTACATGTATAGTTATGTTAAAGAAAAACTGATTTCTGATTATTCTGCGTTGGGAGATCAGGGGGAGCTTTCCACTAGAATTACCACATTTGTGTTTACAGCCCAATATTCTTGAAATTAAATAAGAAACTGTAGAATCTTATTAAATAACTGACTTATGTTGTATTCCAACACTAGTTAAAGTATTATGCAAACTGGAGTAGGGGTTTCAAAATTATGCTTGAGGTCTTTGTAAAATGGGGAGGAGAGGATGGGGAAGTCACATTCTGCAAATGGTATCCTTCTGCTGGCAGAACAGTGATTCTGGAACCAAGCCCTCAATTCTAGCATCAGATACTTAGGAATGTCCGTCCCTTCTGGTTGGAACCAATGTCGCCCTCGCAGCATCCTGTGGAGTCTCTGCGGGACGCTATCTCAAACAGCTTTTTAAAAGGTTGAAAAACCTTTTCATCTCCCCACTGGAATTAAAGGGGGGGGGGCAAGGCAGCATCTGGATAACATCTTGGAGAAAAGTACTTCCCATGAGGCAGTGGGGGGGCTGGATTCCAGGATTACTTTCCCAGAGCTTAACCATCGCAAAAAGCTGTGCTGAAACTCCTATTTAATAGGAGAAAACAGGGCTGACGTGTTCCATTGTAATATATGGATTATCAACAACACGTGAGGGATGGTTTAAGAATATCAGCAATATTTGAGAATATTTGAGGACCTGCAAGATTTGTTTGAAGAGAAACATGGCTACACCGAGGAGAAGGAAGGGGATTGCATCACCGCCCACTCCTCCCATACCGCCTTTACAAAAAGCTCAGAGAACAGAAGATATAGGGGAATTATTTACTTTGATAAAAACTTTATCTTCGCAATTTGCGGAGCAAGCCAAGAGGTTGGATTTAATCCAAAATTCCATCACTGCCCTGCAAAGAGCTGTGGATTTAATTAATGCTTCCTGGCAAAAAATGAAGACGAAAGTTAACGAGCTACAAGATAGGCTGACAATGAATGAAACTACGACACAAGCTTTTTTCAAAAATATCTCTGCCAGAATTTCCCAACTGGAGGCCTTTATGCGCAGATCCAATGTATGTATTATTGGGATTAAAAATCTGCCTAGTGATGTAAATTTGCCTACCTTTGTGGACAAGCTTTTACATGAGATACTCCCTATGCCATCTGATTATTTACTTGATATTGAGCAGGCATTTCGTGTGCCAAATGCTAAAGGGACTGACCATACGATTATAGTCCAATTTGCAAGAGTCTTCACAAAGAATTTTATCCTGCATTTGGCAAGTGAGGGTGGAAGTCTTTGGAAAAAAGATAAAGTTATGTTGTTTCCAGATACTTCAAAGCGGTGGTGAATAAAAGAAGGCAATTCATCAAGGCGAAGAATATGGCAAAACAAATGAACTTACAGTATTATTTAAAATATCCTGCTACATTTTGCATTGTTTCTGAAGGTCAGATGAAGAAGTTCCTAAATCATGAAATGACGGAGGCATGGCTGAATGTAAAAATTTGTGAGATTTCTGTTCCAGCCCCCTGAACTGGAATTTTTAAATAAGCTTTGTTTAATGTTTATGTTTAGGCTACATGATTCAGGCTAGGCCAGAAGATATTTGATTATACATATATATGTTTACTTTCTTTCATTTTTCTTTTTTTATTTTTCTTTAAATTCTCTTTTTCCAAAATATATATGATATGCTGTATTTAAATATTGTTTGAGGGTGTATTGTGCACACTCATTTATATATCTAGTATAAAATACATCACTGATTGTTGTAAGGTTGCTTTTAAGCTTTATTATTATATAACATAATTTTATCTTTTTTTAATCATTATTACTATTATTATTATTACTATAAGAGTACTCAGTAAGATTTTTGGTTGGTTGAATTATTAAGCTTTATTATTACTATTATATTTTAACTTAAGGGCAATATATGGTTACTGGGAATGAATTGTAGGCCTGCTTTCTTGTTATAAGATTGATGATACGATATTGAAATGTGAGGTTGATTATTAAATTGTAGTATTGCTAGTGATATAGGTATAGTTTCTAAAATAGAATGGCATCTGAAGCCCGTGGTTATTGGAGTTTAAATTTAACCCTTTAAAAGAGGAGAGGGAAGAGGAAAAAAAGGAAAATTTCTTTTTTTTCTTTTCTTTTCCTTTCTTTTCCTTTTTGTTATTGTTGTGTCCTCATAAGAATATTGCATTGTTGGGAAACTGTAGTTATTGATCAGGTTTTTGGTATTGTTTATTTAATTTATAAAGACAAAATAAATCTAAAGTATTTTTTAAAAAAAGATACTTAGGAATGTGGAAAACTGTGTGCCTGGGATTTCTCCAGCCATCATTAAATATGATGTTACTGACGTCGGGAAAACCACTAAACCGTTCAGGTATGACCTAAATCATATCCCTGATGAATATACAGTGGAGGTGAGGAATAGATTTCAGGGATTAGACCTGATAGACAGAGTGCCTGAGGAACTATGGACGGAGGTCTGTAACATTGTTCAGGAGGCAGCAACGAAATCCATCCCAAAGAAAAAGAAATGCAAGAAAGCAAAGTGGCTGTCTGATGAGGCTTTACAAGTAGCTGAGGAAAGAAGGGAAGCGAAAAGCAAGGGAGAAAGGGGAAGATATACCCAACTGAATGCAGAGTTCCAGAGAATAGCAAGGAGAGACAAGAAGGCCTTCTTAAATGAACAATGCAAAGAAATCGAGGAAAACAACAGAATGGGAAAGACTAGAGATCTCTTCAAGAAAATTGGAGATCTCAAGGGAACGTTTTGTGCAAAGACGGGCATGATAAAGGACAAAGAAGGCAGGGACCTAACAGAAGCAGATGAGATTAAGAAGAGGTAGCAAGAATACACAGAAGAACTATACAGGAAAGATCTTAATGTCCCTGATAGCCATGATAGTGCGGTCACTGAACTTGAGCCGGACATCCTAGAGAGTGAAGTCAAGTGGGCCTTAGGAAGCATTAGTAACAACAAAGCTAGCGGAGATGACAGTATTCCAGCTGAGCTATTTAAAATCCTAAAAGATGATGCTGTTAAAGTGCTGCATTCAATATGCCAACAAATCTGGAACACTCAACAGTGGCCACAAGACTGGAAAAGGTCAGTTTACATTCCAATTCCAAAGAAGGGCAACGCCAAAGAGTGTTCAAACTACCGCACAATTGCGCTCATTTCACATGCCAGCAAGGTGATGCTCAAAATCCTACAAGCTAGGCTTCAGCAGTATGCGAACCGAGAACTACTGGAAGTACAAGCTGGGTTTCGAAGAGGCAGAGGAACTAGAGATAAATCGCCAACATTCGCTGCATCATGGAGAAAGCAAGAGAATTCCAGAAAAACGTCTATTTCTGCTTCATTGACTACGCTAAAGCCTTTGATTGTGTGGATCACAACAAACTGTGGCAAATTCTGAAAGTGATGGGAGTACCAGACCACCTTACCTGTCTCCTGAGAAACCTGTACGAGGGTCAAGAAGCAACAGTAAGAACCAGACATGGAACAACCGATTGGTTCAAAATTGGGAAAGGAGTACGACAAGGCTGCATATTGTCACCCTGCTTATTTAACTTATATGCAGAGTACATCATGAGAAATGCCGGGTTGGATGAATCAGAGGTCGGAATTAAGATTGCTGGGCGAATTATCAACAACCTCCGATATGCAGACGATACCACCCTAATGGCAGAAAGCGAAGAGGATCTCAAGAGCCTCTTGTTGAGGGTGAAAGAGGAGAGTGCAAAAGCTGGTTTGAAACTCAACATTAAAAAAACGAAGATCATGGCATCTGGCCCCATCACTTCCTGGCATATAGAAGGGGAAGAAATGGCAGCAGTGACAGATTTTACTTTCTTGGGCTCCAAGATCACCGCAGACGGTGACTGTAGCCATGAAATTAAAAGACGCTTGCTCCTTGGGAGGAAAGCTATGGCCAACCTAGACAGCATAGTAAGAAGCAGAGACATCACCTTGCCGACAAAGGTCCGTCTAATCAAAGCTATGGTTTTCCCAGTAGTAATGTATGGCTGTGAGAGCTGGACTATAAGGAAGGCTGAGCGCCGAAGAATTGATGCTTTCGAACTGTGGTGCTGGAGAAGACTCTTACGAGTGCCCTGGACTGCAAGGAGGTCAAATCAGTCCATCCTAAAGGAAATCAACCCTGAGTGCTCATTGGAAGGACAGATAATGAAGCTGAAGCTCCAATATTTTGGCCACCTAATGCGAAGAGAAAACTCCCTGGAAAAGACCCTGATGCTGGGAAAGACTGAAGGCAAAAGGAGAAGGGGACGGCAGAGGATGAGATGGCTAGATAGCATCACGGATGCAATGAATATGAACTTGAGCACGCTCCGGGAGAGAGCGCAGGACAGGAAGGCCTGGCGTGCTATGGTCCATGGGGTCACGAAGAGTCGGACACGACTGAACGACTGAACAACAACAACAACAAGGAGAAAGCAAACAAGCAGTCTAGTTGTGAAAGATAATTAAGCATATAGTGGTTCACTTTCTGGAATCTAGACTCCTCTTGTACTGTCACTGCTTCAAATACCTTTTGTCATTTTTGTATTTCATTCTCTTACAGTTAAAGTGGTGGTTTAAAGACGTAGAACTGCATCTGTACTCACAAGGGTATTTTCTTCTAGGGCTGTCACTGGTTAATTTATTGATCAACTAAAATTTCTTTACTCTCTCAATTTTCATTTTATATGGTTAGACTTAATAGATCTGAAGCAAGAAGCATTCTTTTTTTCATGATGCATACATGTGTCATAGTGAGTCATTTATAAAAAAAAACTTAATTATGGGTATCTTTTTAGTCGATTTAAACTTTTTGAAATCAATCTAATCAATTAAACATTGCAGCCCTACTTCCTTTATATCTATATGTTTTCTCCTGCTGTAAAAAAAGTTTGTTATTCAAGTGCTTATGTGTGAGAAAGAGACAGAATAACACATTGATTTGGAATGCATGACGGATTAACATTTAACATTGATATGTTAATGAAATATTCCTATGACTGTTTGTCATCATCATCATCATCTGTTACTGAAATATTCTTATCACTTTTCCAGGCATTCGTAAACAATTTTCAGACAGCGAAGGAAGCAATTACTGAAGCTACAGTTCAGGCTGCTGAGAAAGCAGCTACTGGTGTAAAGGAATTGGCTCAGCAGAGTTCCCGAATGGCATTGGACATTAATATTAAAGCACCTGTTGTCATAATCCCACAGTCAGCAATATCTACTGATGTTCTGGTTGCTGATTTTGGTTTGATCACTGTAAAGAATGAATTTTTGCTTGTTAAAACTAAGCTTCGATATAACATCCCACCTATTCTTGACAGTATGCATGTCACACTGAGTGAACTAAAGTTGTACAGGTAATTTAAAGATAATTTTGTAGTTAATTTACCTAAATTTAGTTGTTAGAATGAACAACATTGTTGAAAAGATACTATGCAAAATACTGCCAGTATACACTGTGTGTATACCGAACAAAAATTAGATTTTGCTAATTAATGTTGCTCTTTAAAAGATAAAGTTCTTTCTCTCATGTTGGACCAGAGGGGGGATTTGGGAGATCTCAGCGTTCATGATAAGCCCACCTTGACTGGAGTGGCTCAGGACTTCATGCCTGCCATGGCAACCACGGGATGATCTAAACATGTTGTCACCCCAACACGTGTATAGGGACACAGACCTAACGATTTGCTTGAATAGGAAGGAGGAAGGTGGTCTGGGTGTGTGGGACTTCTTGTTAACTAGTGCCATGGTTACCATTACATGTAAAATAGGAGCTCTGAATAGTATCCTATGTTGTGAAGGCATGTGTCTCTTCACACCATCATTACAAGTGATTCCTTAAGGAGGTGGCACTGCGTAACTCCCCCCGGAGGTCCATAGATTTGCCACCTAAATTGGGTACTAACAGCTCTTATAAGTTTTCCTTTTGAAACCATGGCCGTCTGTTCCCTTCAACAATGTTCCTTTTGGCCATCATGTCAGTCAAACATTTCTTGGAGCTGGGAGCTGTCTCAGACCACAGCTATGCACTTTGCACACATATATGGTGGTCCTTAAGCCAGACCCCGAGTTAATTCCATGTTTCAGGGGGTACAATATTTTTTTCTTACCTGCATTCTGTCCCAAATCACCTCATCCACAGGAGCAGTGCTGGCATAATTATATGTGCTTAAGGCCCTCTGTTTTTATTTCCACCTTGTCAGCAGCCATTCCATTAGGCTGAAGAGCATAAGGAGAGGAGAAAAGCAAGGCTATTTCATTGCCTTTGCTAAAAGACTAGCTGCCTTTGGTTCATCCCAACTGTCATCTAGCTGGCAGCCATTACATCAGGCAACTTGAACCGCTCCCATCCCAGCTGGCTGTGATAAGAACTGTAACTTTAAGAACTGGTTCCTGAATTTTCTTTTTACCTCCTTCTTCTCCATGCAATTGTTGGGTTAACTTGGCTTGTTAAACCCATAAACAATCCAGAGTTGTGGTTTCACACATCATGAAACAACCCAGGAATGGGGTGTTCCTAGGTTGTAAATTAAAAGTGGAAATGACAAGCATGAGGGTCACACGCTCATCTTGTCCCCACAATTCTTGGGTTAAACAATCTGGGAATTGCATCGATGTTGTGCAAAACAAGTCAGAGAGTATATTGCTCTCTATATACACAAGTTCAAATATGTTTCCTTTTTAATTACGTATTTAATTTCAGGATGCAGTCCTGAGCCCAGTTACATGCATTGTAACTGCGTGCGCAATCTTGTGAGCTATGATTAGAATATAAATATTTTCCATTTCTATTTACAGATCAAGTATTGTGAGCGGCTTACTACAAAATGAAATACAACTATTACAGCCATTAAATCTTGAAGTTACTGTTGAACGCAGTTTGGCCGCTGTTTGGTATCATGAAATTCCTGACATTAAAATATTTGGACGTCTCAAGCCAATGAATGTAAGTTCTTGATTTAGAAAATGTTTTTGAAGTTTAGAACTTATTCTGTACAGTACCTGAACACAGGTAGCCAAAATGTGCAGTTATTTTAACATAGCAGTAGCTGTTGCTGCAATTATTGTCAAGAAAAGGAACAAAATGAAATGTTTGTCCTTGCCTTTCAAATATCCCATTGCTTGTCACATGCCGTAACTTATCAGCAATATATAATTCAGGGATGGGAAACCTCAGGTGTATAACCCTCCTGGGGTCCCAATATGACTCCCTGAGGGTCTTCAGATGGCTATGCCCCCTTCTCCTGGCCTCATCCCTTTCTCACAACCACTGGTCATTTGGTGGTTTCTCATTTTTTCTGGATCCCCTCCCCCTCATTCTAAAAGTTTGAAATGTCTTTCTTAAGGCTTAGTTACAGGCAGTAAGAGCTAAAATATGCTGGCATTTTTTTTGTATTTTTATCCCACCCATTTTGCCTTTGGCCCTGCTCACCACTGAAATGTGGTCCCCAAGAGCTTCTCCAAAATTGAAATTGGCCCTCAGGCTGAGTTACCCACCCCTGCTATAATTCATGAAAACATCAGAGTCATGCCACCTTAAAAATTAACATATCTATGATGGTGTAAGCTTTTGTGGACTAAAGTCCACTTCATCAGATATATGAAGTGTTATCCTGAGCTACATATATACATGGTTGTGGGGAGGGGAAAGAAGTAAACCGTGAGGTCAGGGGCAATGAAATTCAGAAAGTACAGACCATGACAGTTTGACCGTGGCTGTCCACAAAACAGTTGTTGGTGTTAGTACAGACATCCTGGCATTGGTAAACTAATTAACACATTTAATGTAATTTTTTTTTAAAAAAACCTTTATCCCAATTCAAGCCACAAGAGATAGATTAAACCTCTTGATGAATTGCAATTTCATCAGTTTCATGTTGTAGTCTCCCTTTGAAGTTAATTTGCTCAAGAATGGCCATTTTAAAGACAGAATATAGAGCGTCCTGGGAGGTTGAAACACAAGGGGTTGGATTCAGATGTTTCCTTCTGTGAATGAAAGGGTTCTTTCTATTTGTTTATGGGACAGAATGTTTGGCTCCAACCCCAAAATTACCAATATAACCACTTAAATAAGGTTTTCCTATATGGGGCATAAGCCAAAATAATCAAGCCTTCCAAACTTCTCAGTTTATGATTCAAAATAAAGAATAATGACATTTCAATACATCTTTTTAATGTTTTCTTATCCTGGGTCACATTCGCACAATATTCCCCCTGTAACGTTGTTCCATCCCAAATGGGACTTTCTCTACCTCCACCCCCCTCTTCCAGATCTAAACCCTGGGTAGTGTTTCCAAGTACTTAGACTACATGGGGAGTAGTTCCCTCTCTTAGGTCTTGGTCAGAAACCTCAAAATACATGACAGAAAGCCAGATTAACAAATAAACATGTTTAATTGCAGATTAACAACACATAAGGTAAGGGAGCAAACAGAGGATACATTAAAAAACAAAAACAAAATAAACTTACAAGCTGTCCACTTGGCTGTCCTGAGAAGCTATTTTTAAAAGTCTCCAGGGATGAAAGTCAGACTTGCCCATAGAAATCAGTGGGAAAATCCAATATATTAATGTAGTTGGGGTTGGTCACAAGTGTGTTCACCCACCACCCAAAATAACTGCAAAATGGAGAAAAAACACCAAAACCAGCCCAGTGAGGACTTGAACCTGCTCAGTGGGCACAGAGCGTTGACTGACTGTTGGAGAATAAATAGGAATATTTTAGGGAAGGGAAATTGGAATGGCGTGAGTGGAACCATGAACACAAGCACTTCATGCTGCAACATGTTTTAGGGTCTATTTGTTCTCTTTAAATATTTATTAGAACATTGTTAATAAGTTTTTTACCATAAGAGATTATGCCATCCAGTGGGCCTATAATGTTTAATACTGTCATACATACTGAAGCTCAAGTAATGCCAGTATTATCAACTTGTTTTCAAAGCTGATTCTTAGTCAGGATGACATAACTACTATCTTGAGGACCTTGAAGGAAAATTTAGGAGATAGTTCTGGCCCTCCACCATCTGTACCAGAAAGAAAAGATGTTCTGAGTATCCATAGTGGAGCTCCAAGTGTCTCCCAGCATTCTGGAGGTAAGTGTTTTGACAGCTTAAACTAAAGTCCAATTATATCTTTCTACAAGAAAAAAAATCAAATTAATAGCTATATAAACTATTATAGATAAACATTTCATGTGAAATTAGGATGCTTGTTCAGGGAAGATACATTAAAATTACTATTTTAGATAGAATATATATATATATATACACACATACATACATACACACACACACACATACTGTTAGGTCTTGTTCTACATAGTTTTGCTATATAAATTTCATAATTATTATAGTCAAGTTTTTTGTAGACTGCAAGATTCTGTATATATGTGGGAGAGCTAAAATTGTTTTGCTACAGCTGGACAGATTATATTATATTTCACGCTTAGTACAAAGAAGCTTACCCTGTTCGTCTTGAACAGCTTTTTAAAAAATTACTTTCCTTCTTAATGATCTAATCATTCTGTTTAATGTAGAAAAATAACCTCAAGAGCTGTACATTAGCTCTGTAGATTACTCCAAAACATTTATTACTCTATATTTTAAAATATTGCCTGAATACCCACATGTACTTCTGTCTCACAGACGTCACAGCTTTGGGTCTGGTAAGCTACTTGCTTTAGTGAAAGTACTTAATGACAAGACTAAATTAAATTTATCTAATGGAAAAAAGTCCCTTTCAAATGCAATACATTAGTGACTGTATAGCTTTCTTTCTTATAGTAATTCTTTTTGTGTTTAATACTAATTGCTCTAATTGTTAAAGCTGGAATAACAGTGGTGACATCTGCTGTGGTGGAAATGCATTCCTCCGTTAAGGTTAAAACAACACTAAAACTGGACTTCCAGTTTGATTCCTTGACTCTAGTGTTGTACAGTCCAAATTCCAACCAGGTAAGGAAAATACATAATTTTCTATAAAGTAAACTCAATACATTTATTTATCTGGAATTTTTTGACAAGCTTACTGTGATTCTTCAGTATTACAGTGTGGATAATCAGACAATGAAGGAAATACCTATGTGTTCAAACGTAATCAGCCCTGGGGGGGAAATTATTTCCAGGACTCTGGAAAAGTACCTAGTCATCACTGGTAAAATGATTTTTTAAAATTATTGATCATTTACATTAATCAGTAATTAATGTAATAATTACTGATCATTTAGCTGGAACATGGCCCTCTTTCAAGGAGGCATTAATAATCTACACCCCGTAATTGGCCATCCCCACTCCCCTTTGGAAGCTCTTATAAGCCAGGACAGACATGGGTCTCAGAAACATGTGGTTGGCTTGACCCCGCCATGCAATTCATCCATCTCTTTTAGCTGAATAAACTGAAACTCAACTATCAAAATTGCACAAGCAGTTGCCTCAGTCATGTCATCGGAATCTGCATTCACCATGTGAAGTCCAAGTCAGTGAATCTGAGTGATTCTGACAGCAAAGTGTTTTGCAAACTTGTCACAGCAGGCTTCATATGATCCCTTCTCACCACATTGGGGGCAGAATGTAGTAGCTCTTTAACCACCTGAAATAACTCCACTGGACAACACTGTGCTGACACAATAGAGGCACAAAAGGAAAACTTTTTTGCTGTCTTCACTTCCACAGAATAGTTCCTAAGACAGGCTCTAACCCATGTTTGACTGGACTGAGCCTGAGTTTTTCTCCATCTTTGCTCGAGTCTTCTACTCATATGCTTCATTGCCTTAAGCTAGGTATGTACGAATTGTGTACCTTCGGTGCCGCTTGACTTCCGCAGTTTGCGGCCAGTGCTCCATTCCGCCGTTAACAAGCCCCTGGAATTCGCCTCTTTTTTTTCCAACTCCGAAAATTACAAAGATAAATCCGTACCAACAACCGTAATTCTGGTGCCCAGCTGTCTCCATGAGTCTGCATAACTTCCGTAAGAATTGCTATTTTTCGTAAATACTTTTTAAAAAAATTGAAATCCTCCATCTCCGTTTACTTTCAGCCAAAACGCTTCCTCTTCCTAGGGTCTTTCCAAAAGAAGGCTGTCCTAGGTGTGCCTGAGTGATAAACTCTTTATTTAAAGTAACGCTGTTTTAAAGAAAGAAAAAAAACCTTTTAAAATGACCATGCTGCTCCAGGACCGGCATGGTCATTTTAAAAGGTTTTTTTCTTTCTTTAAAACAGCGTTGCTTTAAATAAAGAGTTTATCACTCAGGCACACCTAGGACAGCCTTCTTTTGGGAAGCCCCTAGGAAGACGAAGTGTTTTGGCTGAACGTAAACGGAGACGGAGGATTTCAATTTAAAAAGAACACCCACAAACAAGGCGGTGAGCACAATTCATTTTTTAAAAAAACTTACGTATTTATTATCAGAATATACTACACTGTGTTTTTATTTACGAAAATTCCGCGACTCTTTGCAGACGACGAAAAAAAAGCCGCATGACTGCTGGCTCCGCAGGACCTTGTGGTGCTGTTCCACAGAGGATTCTGTGGCACGGACTGAAGGGAATTCGATCCCATTTCAGTCCGTGGCAGAATTCTCTGACATCCCTACCTTAAGCTCCTCAGGAAATCAAGGAGCTCAGATGCTGCATCCTGGGAGAGGACGCTTGTGAGCAATTGTGTCAACAGGTTTGAGGCAATTAACAAAACATTATGAAATGCATCACTTAAAATGGAAATAAACTGAAAACTATTACATAAACTTGATCCAAAAGGCCAACTATTCTAATAAGTGAGTAAATTAAATTTCCAGAACAGCTCGTCTTGAAACAATAAAATTATCTAACCGTGCCTAAAGGTCTGCCTCAGTAGGAAACTTTTTACCTGTCTTTTGAAGCTAAAGCATAATTGGACTCTAGGGAGGGGGTTCCAATCACCCATACATGTGATGTCCAGAGACCATGAATGAGGACAGGTTGCTTACCTGTAACTGTAGTTCTTCAAGTGGTTGTCTGTGCAATCACACAGCCCATCCTCCTGCCCCGTAACTCCTGTCCTTTTGCTTGCACCAGTTCTTTGTTTTGGTGCTGCTATGGCACTCTTGGAGAAACTCTTGGGGAAAGGTGGAAGCACCACCCTTGAGGCATGTGCAGGAGGGGGGTAAGGTGGGTTTCCAGCCAAAACTTCTCAGCTCTAGAAAGTTCAGATGAAGGCTCTGTGCTGGCAAATCATCCATATGTGTGACTGTACAGATGACCACTCAAAGAACGACAGTTACAGGTTAGCAACCTGTCCTACTTCAGCTATTAAGGCTTATTTTTCAATGGAGAACAATATGCACCCTATATAGAAACATGTCGTTGGGGATACGCTATGATGCAGCTCCAAATATTTGTTGTACAAAATCTTCTGCTGGCACTTGCACAACAGTTTTCAGAACAGTTCTAATGAATAAGTTCCTTCCATTCAAGATTCCTTCTAATCAAGTTCAGAATCTGATCTCAGTGATAGTGTGCATATTGCAAAAACATTGTACTTACATAATTCTGGCTAATTTAAACTGTGCCTTTTCTTTTCAAAACAGCCTCCAGTTCAGGATGAACGAGATGGTCGTCTGAAACTTGCAGAATTTAAATTGTTGTTAATATCAACTGCTGTCAAAATGTTGTCAGATGGATCAATGAATGCCTCAGTCCGGTTAACAAACTGCACTTTAGATGATAAACGGCAGACAGTCCAGAATGCTACACCAAGGTGGTTATTCCTTTTAAAAACAGAGCAGTGAATTTTTGGTCAGGGTGAATCATAACACTACTGTCAGTACCACCAAGTTTGGTTGTAAATATTGAATGTGATCCAAAGTTAAATGTGTAAATGAACATTATTAATTCTTTCATAATACTAGAGCGTGGGGGTCATTCCATGAAGCTGAATGGTGAGAGATTCAGGACAAATAAAAAGCAATACTTCATCCCACAGCGCATAGTTACATCGTGGAATTTGTTGCCATAAGAGGAAGTGATGGCCACCAACTTGGATAGCTTTAACAGTGGATTAGACAAATTCATGGAGGATGAGGCTATCAGCAGTTACTAGACATGATGGTTGTTTGGTTGTTTGTTTATTTATTGCATTTCTATCCTGCCTTTTTCCTCTTGCAAGGAACCCAAGGCGGCTTACATTATCCTCCTCCTCCTCCATTTTATCCTCACAACAACAGCCCTGTGAGGTAGGTTGGGCTGAGAGTCTGTGACTGGCTCAAAGTCACCCAGTGAGTTTCCATGGCCAAGTGGGGACTAGAACCCGGTTCTCCCAGCTCCCAGTCCAACATTCTCATCACTACACCAAGGGAATATGCCTATGCTGTTGCACTCATGTCCTGCTTGTGGGTTTCCCATGGTCATCTGGTTGGCCATCGTACAAAACAGAATACTGGACTGGATAGGTGTTTGGTCTGATCCCACATGGCTCGTCTTATGTTCTTTATATGAATTCAGAACTTCCGTTGTATTGTAATTATTATATTATACTTCAATATATGTTTCTCCTCGTCCTTCCCAGTGCCCTTTATTTGCCATACATGGTCCTTTCTTTTGTCCCCCTTCCCCTCACTCTCTCTTCCAGAAAGTTTCATATTCTGCAGTGAGGTAAATATGACTTTTTCACGGATATTATTACATTTAATTTAATATAGGTAATAAAATTTCAGTGTCATTGATAAATGTGAACCTTCAGCTAATATCTCAGTGTGCTGTTGATATAATTGCCAGTAAACAGTAGAGTTACAGCTTCTCTCTCGAACCCCATCCTGCTGCCACCAAGCAACCATGCCTGTCTAGTGGGCACCAGCAGAAGAAGGCACAGTTGCTCAGCAGGAGGCAGCAGGATAGGGAGTCTTAAAGGGGCCCTTAATGGGGCCATGTCAGCAACATTACAGGCATAAACGCCTGTATTGTTGCAGACATGGCCCCGTTAAGGGCCCTATTTACATTTATGGGATAGTTAAAGAGCAGAATGAGCAGCCATATGAATGAAAAATGGTGCTCGGCGAGGAAACAGATGCCCATGCACTTGCCTGGCTTGGCGTTAGGGATGGTGGAGAATTTCTCCCTGAAACTTCGGTGGGCCGAGCGCCAACGTGTTCGGCCCCCCGAACAAGTTTCGGGGAGAAATCCTCCGCACACCCCCACCCCCCGCACCCCCACCCCCGGGACGGGACTTACCTTCGCCGAATGTCCCTCCCGGCGGCGGGTCCAGCCGGCGGTTCGGCGGGTGTTCGAGCGGGGCGGGAGCGGCAGCCGGTCTTTCAACCAGCTGCCGCCGCCGCCATTCCAATAAAAGAAAAAAAAAACGCCCCCGTGATAGGCTACATGACGATTAACGTAGCCTATCATGGCTAGATTTGCAAAGTCAGCCGTGATAGGCTACGTAAATCGTCACGTAGCCTATCACGGGTGACTTTAAAAAAAAAAAAAAGCGCGTACGGATAATGGCGGCCCACATATGGAGCCGCCATTCCCATTCCTTATTTGGTCGCCGTAGTCTACGTAAAGATTTACGTAGACTACAGCGACTAAATAAGGAACGTGAATGGCGGCTCCCTATGGGGGCCGCCATTAGCGTACGCGCTTTTTTTTTTTTAAAGTCACCCGTGATAGGCTACGTGACGATTAACGTAGCCTATCATGGCTGACTTTGCAGATCTAGCCGTGATAGGCTACATTAATCGTCACGTAGCCTATCACGGGGGTGTTTTTAAAAAAAAAAAAAATCACAATGGAGTTTGCGGCCGGGCGAGGCGGGAAGCCTCCTCCCTGGCCTGAATTTCGGCCGGGCGAGGCGGGAAGCCTCCCCCACGGCCTGAATTTCAGCCGGGGTGAGGCGGGAAGCCTCCCCCCCCGGCCTGAACTTCGCGGGGGGAGCAGCGAAGCGCCTCCCCCCCACCGCGAACAAGCTTCGACCAACGGTAAGTGCCTTTCGTCCACCCCTACTTGGCGTGTGCCAAGCTGGAGAAGTGCTGGGGTCTGCAGACGGCATCCAGGGGGCTGAGCCAGCGATTTCTCACTGGGCTTCAAGCCCCAACCAGGTGCCCACTCCATCCCTAGTGTAGAATGGTGGCATGCATCTGATGGATGCCTCTGTCATGGAGACTAATAATAGAATTAGGGTTGGAAAGGGCCTATAAGACCATCAAGTCCTACCCCCTGCTAAGTGCAGGAATCCAAGTCAAAGCATCCCTGACAGATGGCTGTCCAATTATGCTTCCAGTTATGACGGGCATGTAGTACAACAGGCTGAGGACCAGTGGTGCATGAAATTGAAGAGAGCAGTTGCTCCACATTAGTGTCCTAGGACTCCTGCCCATCTGCAAGGCTCTACTATCCTTTCTGCCCCAGATTTCTCGCTAATAGTACAGATTGCCATTGTATTCTGTGTTGTAACGTACAACATCAGCTAGCAGGGAGGAACGGTTTCCAGGAACTAATGCACTCTTTCTTGCACACTGTGGGAATGGTGCATTTCTCATAATATTACCCCAACAGTTATACTTGTGGCAGGCTGTATTGTGGCAGACTGAAGTAGGCTTTGAACTCTTAATTTAGAGGTGCCAAGATAGTGATAAATCATATCCAGGCTTACTTACAATGAGATACTTTATTGAGTACAATCAGCACCGAGGCGTACCCAGTGGTTGGATCAGACAGCTTTTCTGAACCCAGAGCCATGGGGTAAAATGGGTCTTATACCATCCATGTTAGCAATGAGGCAGCATGACACTAGCAAGCACCAACTAGCGTTCATTCCCAGCATAGACTAGCAGTGCTTGGTTTCCAGCACAGCCACCTTCAGCTTTAAGACAAACAAACTTCGCTTCCCAGGCACATCTTGATAAGACACTCTACTCATTAGTATGAAATGTGCTTGACTATCACCCTTTGACTCATCCTGGTAAATCAAGAGGTGTTAGGGAAAACAGCAGCTTTCTGAACCACAGTCAGAGAGAATTATGGGGCATCTAAGCCCCTCTAAAATTACGAGTAGCTAGGTACAGGCCTAGGGCCTTACACAGGCCTGACCAACAAATTGGTGGACTTGCTCAGCAGTGTAGGGGACACTGATAGTTTAAGAGTGGAACCTCAGCAGCAAGTATCTACACTTAATTTCCCATGATGGAGGCCTTCTTACTGTCAACCTCCTATCATAGCTAAGTGTAACATGTTCAGCAGCAGAGCAGGACATACAGAGAGAGTCTGTTTTTTCCTTTTCTCTCCCATTCTTTTGATACTGAGAGCTATGTACAGAAACTGACTATGCCTCTTGGACTGTATCCTCTTTCCTCTTTGATGGCCTTCCCAAATCTGGTTTCCAGCCCTCCTTCAACTGTCTTCAGCTGTCCTTCAAAGAATCTGCTTGTTCTTTGACACCTATTGTTACAGTCGCATGGTCAAGTTCTCCATCATCAACCCTTCTCTCTGTGGCTGCCAGTATGGAGGATCCAGCCTTGTTATGTTTTTTGGGCAATCTTCTCACTATCCTGTTTAATTCACAGAAATGCTGTACTCAGAAGAATTGCTTAGCTAAGTTTAAAGGTTTCTTGCTGTATGTTTACTTGCATGATTTTCTACCTTCCTCAGCTTCAGTTCACAATGTTCTTCTATGTGCAACTCATCTGAAATCCAGTGGCCTAGTCAAAGTCCATCTTGCAACCATCTCAGCATTCACAGGATAACTGGGCAATTTTTCCTCTGTCATGTACCTTTTAGTCAAACGATTCTTAAAGGGCTTTGTGAAACTCCACTGTGCAACAGCTTGTGCCTACGTAGTCTGTTATTGGTCATGATTCAGCTCATGTGCAAATCTTTTTGAGTGATTGGCCACCTTGGACCTGGTTTAAGACTGCCAGTGAATTGACTGCCTTCTATTCAGATACTTATTTCATATAGTTCCATAATGACACGATTGTGCTATGTCACAGCCTTACTTTTCTTCCCGAAATGGTTTCTGTGTTTCATATCAGTCAGGTGCTGACTGATGGTATCCATGTCATCTTAGTCTGATGGCAAACAAGCACTCCATACTTTGGGTGTTAAAAGCCAGTGTGGTGTAGTGGCTAGAGTGCTGGACTGGGAATCGGGAGATCCAGGTTCTAATCCCCATTCGGCCATGGAAGCTCACTGGGTGACTTTGGGCCAGTCACAGACTCTCAGCCCAACCCACCTCACAGGGTTGTTATTGTGAGGATAAAATGGAGGAAGGAGGAGGATCATGTATGCTGCCTTGAGTTCCTTGGACGAAAAAAGGCGGGATATAAATGCAATAAATAAATAAAGTGCTCTGTAGTTCTACTGAAACAAAACATCTCATTTCAGAACATGCTCCAGATCTAAGAAAGGTTTTAAAGGGTTGTGTGGTGTTGCCATAGACACTATCATTTGGCTTACCAGCTGGCCAGGTAACTTTCAACCTCTTTGAAAAGTCACTCCACCAGAGTGATCTCTTCCTCAACAGCCAACCAGAACAGAAGTTTCTGCTGCTTCCAGGCCTATGTAGGGCAACTTCATATAGGACTATGAAGCACTATCCCTTGGACATAAGGGCAAGGGCTGAAACACAGCATTAAATGTGTGATTGCACAGAAGAAGAAAGACAGATTGCTTACTATTATTGACATACTTTGAGTGATCATCTGTGCAGGTACACAACCCAACCTCATTTGTACTGTAGGCAGTGTTTCATACTACAAGAGCTTGTGGCATTCTTCAAGGAACCGTGTGTGTGTCCTTCCTATCCTCAAATTGGCAGTGCCACAATGTTACTTACAGGTTAAATAATCTGTCTTTCTGAACTACCTGCCCCTGAAGAAAGCCAGACTGTAGCAGTTTTCACCAGCTGTAATCTTTGAACAATGTTTATTGGCAATGCTGCAGTAGTCGATCCTGTAGATTACTAAACCATGGATCCCCAGCTTCCCTGAATTTGATACAAAGAATTGCGCAAATAATTATGCATACCCAAGGGACCCAGAGCTGTCTTTCTCAAACTATTGGGAGTTTCAGCACCATTTGAATTCTTATATAGGGGTCTGCTGTCCAAATGAAAAGACAGAAATTCCATGAGGCATACCCAAATTCTTGGGCATGCCTAATAAAGCTCTTTGGATCCTGGCAAAATGTTTACAACTGTTTATTTTCTTTACCAGCAAATGTTAATGTGAGAGGTTTGGAATTATTAAAGGAACTGTCAAGAGTTGGTTGTTAAAACTCAAAAAATCGAGGGACAGGAAATGGCACATTTTTAAAAGAAGTTATTTTGAAACCTTTATTGCAGGAGTGGGATACTGTGGGAGGCCTGGGAGCCATTTTCCCCTTGGGCTACCCCATGTGGGGCACAGTCCAAGGGGGGCTCCCCCCAAAATTGGCAGTTTGCTGCTGAAATTTGGTGGCAAACTGCTCCATAGTGCTCTGTCGCTCTAAAAGGGTTACATTTAGCTTGTTCTCAAGCTACGTTTGACCCTTGTAGTGCTCTGTAGTGCTAAAAGTGCCATTTTTGTGTGTGGGCACCCCCCTTTTTTGCCACTACATGTTGTCTACCTCTGATTTATGGAATGATTGGTGTAATTGAGAGCATAGGCAAGAGTTTGATAAACAAAGTTCCTACGAAGTCTCATTATTTTAATGCAGTTTGATAGCTAAACATGTTGAAGATTATGAACAGGCAAATAGTCTTTAAAAGACACCGTTGGGCAATGTAATGCTTTTTGAATTACATTATTCTACTAACTTGTCTTTCAGAATGATAGAAATGAAACATGGATCCGAAAAGAAAGTCATGGTGGATATAAGTTATAAGCAGGGGAGAGATGGCTCCACTGTTCTTGACACAGTTGTTCAGGAGACATACCTCTGTGCTAGCATAGAGTTTCTGCTTACTGTTGCAGATGTGTTTCTAAAAGCTACTGCTGAAAGTGCTGCTGCAGAGAGAAACTTCAAGCAAACTTTACCTGTAAAGGAACAAGGTCAGTATCCGGTACCAATAAATTGTGGGAGCAGAGTGAATAACTCTAACTTCATTATATAGTTGTAGCCTCCCTTGTCTGTCTTCATACAGCACCTTCTAGCCTAATTATTTTTCCTTCAACTGCAGTTTCATGATATAATATAGACATATGTTTAACTTCAATGAAGTACTGTTACATGATACCCCACCGGTTTATTTACATGTATTTATACCTATAATGTGCAGTGTATATTATTTCTTGGGGGGAAATGTAGCGCCTTTATTTTTAAAATACCATTAGGTTTGTATGATAAAAAGAATATGGAACATAGGATATGAACTTTCATAGGCAGGATGACTTTTTTGCTCTATTTTTTATTGGGAAACAATGCTATAAATTAAGATAATTTAAATCAGATTTAATTTAGAGTGAGTTTCATTTGTTTCTTCTAAGTTGCCATGCTTGATTTTTAGAACATTATTAAATTAGTTGCCTCTTGTACATGCAATATATTATTTGATCTGACAAGTCATTCAGATGCAACACTGAGAAACTGTATAAAAAGTTAGGGAGAATAATGTTAAGTATACTATTAAAATAATATTTCCTAGGATTGGGTTGTTGTTTTTTTTAGAGATAACAATCTAAGGGCGGAATCCTATGAGGATAGTCAGCTATCTCCGAACTTGGAGGTGGTCAATTATCCAATGCAGGATGGGCAGAGCACAGAGAGGATCCTCTCCTCCGTGCTCTAGCCGCCCTGCATTTTCAGCTAGACAGCCAATTTCAGCTGTCTAGCCAGTGCACATCAGAGCGAGAGGGGAAGTCGGGGAGGTTGGACGGTGCATAGAAATTGTTGTAATGACGCTTCCGCACTCTCCTCCCCTCCCCCTCAGAATGCCCCCTTTTTTCCCTCTCTGCGCTGCGCTTACAAGTGTAGAGACAGGGACAAGCTGTGCTGCCTATGAGGTGGTGGAAGAGGGGGCAGGGAATGAGGTTTCTGGGAACCAAGCTTGGAGGCCTGGCTCTGACCTCGGTTCCAAAAAACTGAAAAATTCTATGGCCATCTAGACACTGTCTTGCGGCCAAAGGATTGCTCCCTAAGGTATTTTAGATTTTGTGGAACTTGTCATCAAGCAATACTAGTATGAATGGCTTGGGGATAATGTTGAAAAAATGAGTAATTGGAGGTTCTTATAATTTTGAAATCCCAGTATTGGCCATGTGTTTGAAAGTCTCTAAGAACAAGAAAATAAAAGAAACTATCAGCAATGACAGAGGTGCTTCTTGATGTCTCCATGTTTTCTATCAAGAAATATAACAGACCTCCTTTTTCCTTTCCATACGCTGGAGATAGTGGAATTATTTGAAATTCTTGGAAACTGAGTTTAAGAGAAGAATCTATGTAATCCATTTTTAGTACAAGTCATGGTTGTCTTTCAAGAAGATAGCTGCATATCTCTGTGAAGTAATTATCTTAAAGATAATCTAATGTCCATGGAAATAATCAGAGGCATCCTCTGTATACCAGTTGATGGGGAACATGAGCTGGAGGAAGCTCTTGCACACATGTCCTACTTGTGGCAAGTGGCTGGTTGGCCGCTGTGAACAGTATGCTAGGCTAGATGGACCCGTGATCTGACACAGCTATGACCTTGGGGAAGGAATCTGAGTACAAATTGTTCCTCCCCCCCGCCGATTTTCCAACCATTTTAATTATTGTATAAATACTTCTAAAAATTGCAGATGGCAGGTGCCATCTTTGAAGAGGCAATCCCTGCTCTCTGTCACACAGGTAGAATTGTCCCTTCTAAGATGGTGCCTGCTGAGATAGATGCATGCCTCATTTAAAAATAAAGAGTATGCTTTCTTCTTCAAAAGTATCCTACTCATATGCAAACAGATGCAGTTTTAATCAGTTGATTAAATCAGTTAAATCATTTGATGAAAACACATACAATTAATGAACTAAAGATTTTTAAGTCCTAGACAATCCTAATTCTCACACTTGTAACATTTTTTAGCCACTAGATGTTCCTAAAGCAGCACACAATTAAAAAAAGTCAAATAATAGAGAACAATAAAAACATAATTTGCCTAAAACAGCACATACTGTCAGCAACAGGACATAACACCAAGGGCAAATGGTGAAACAGATTTTCACGAATCTTGTAAAATTCTGATAGAAAGCAGCTAATGGATCTCTTAAGGCAATAATTACATAAGGAAAGGCTTCAGCATAGGTCAGGGGTCCTCAGCATTTGGATCCATGGGCATATTTGAGAATTTGAGACCATGCTGTGGGCACCATGACAAAATGTCTAATCAGTGGATCGCTGCTTTGGCGTCTACCTGTCATATCTATGGATCTTAGGCTGTGTCTTATTCAGCAAAAACTTTTGTTTCATATCTATTGGACACCACACTGTCTAATAAGGGATTATTTAATTTGGCTATTTGCTGGTGGTGCAATACATATAATGCTTCTTTTAAGCATGTGTTTTGGCAATTTCCAGAAGTTGCTTCTTTGTAGGAGGAGGTGATTACACAGATAAATTTTGTACCGGAACAGTCTTTAATATTCATTGATGTACATGCTCTTTTAAATTATTTACCAGCTTCATGGAAATGGCTTTTCTGCACCCTTTTGACAGCTAAAAGACTGATACTATAACATTGGAAGGATAAATACTCACTTCCTGTAATGCAATAGATTAAGGTCCTTACAATGCTTTCAATATTTGAACGGGTGACAGATAGCCACCACCTTCAAATGGATACCTATTTGGATATTTGGTCCACTTTTGTTGAAACCCATGTATAATTGCTAGAATGTTGTATGTATTTCATACAGATCCATCTATGTGTATGTAAAAAATGGAAAGACAAATTTTAATTAAAAAAATAAAATAAATGGGGGGTGCCCACGAGCACCCCATTGGGACCCATTCACGGGTGTGTTTGGAGGTGGGCACCTACAAGCGCTGTGCCATAGGTGATTCCTGTGCTCTTGTGAATTCCAGACTTGCCTCTGTTGGTTAAGATATCTAGAGCAAGGTCCCCGCGGAAGATCTTAATATGCCAGGAGGGAGATCATATGGGAAATAGATTTTCTGAGACAACCTCTACCAGGCCATTTACACTGGTGTCAAAACTCACTTTTCTAACCTCAGTGAAAAGTTTTGCCAGCACCTACTTTCTGTCTTCCTGGTTATTTCATCATGGTAGTAACCAGTCACTTACTGTGACAACACTGCAATCTATCAAAATTTTTACAAAAAGAAAAAAACCTAAATAGATATATTGATGATTGTGCAGTAAAATGAGATTAATTCTTCTTAAAATGCTTAATGACTATAAAAACTGCATTTTTAGCTCCTGTACAACCGGCATCCACATTGGAAATAAATGTTGTCGTTAAAAATCCTGAGATTGTGTTTGTGGCTGATTTAACAAGAAGTGATGCTCCTGCACTTGTGGCTACAGCACAATGTGAAGTCTCCATGAAAAATGGTCCTGAAATGTATAAAATGACAGCTGCTGTTAAAGATATAAAAGTGAAAGCCTGCCCATTTCTTCCAGATAAAAGAAAAGGCAATATTACTACGGTAAGATATCGAAGCTAGAACTGTACTCGTGCATATTGCCATGCAACCGCAAATGAAGCCACTCGGACTTACACAGTTGGATCCAGATTTAGTGATTTAGTAATCCAACAACAATGAGGTAGTTTAGAGGGCCTTAGTAATTTAGAGTAGACCCATTTAAATCATAACTAACTTCAATCCCATTTCAGTGGGTTTATTGTAGCTATGACTTAAGTCTGGATTTTAAGCCATTATGTGTAACAGGATGCAACTTAAGTGAACAACATCAGAGACACTAGGGGTGGTCACATGCAGGGGCAATACCTGTACAGATTGTGTGACTTCAAATGGAGATTTGCAATCCTATATTGTAACTCAGATGGATTTTAGGTAAGATTATATGTTCTCATTCACTCTGTACAGTGCTGATGGGAAATTGCATTTATCTGCTCTGGATCTGCATCTACCTCCCTGACAATGAGTTTGGCATCAGGAACTGCATATACAAACGTTATTGTTGTTGGATGCAGCTGCCCAGCCAGGGAATTCGTTGCACACATGGATATTTCTTGCTTCCAGGCAAATGTTCATAGATAAATCAAAGAAGTTTGTAAAACATTTGACTAATTAGGATTCCTTCATTTGCTTGACTGAGAATTTTGCTATTTTGCAAAGAAGTTTGTATGATTTTCACAGTTATTATAGAAGGCTTTTTAATAGGCAGATTCATATTATATTCAATTGATTATAATTTGTATCCAGATATTGCAGCCCTGTGACCTTGTCTTTGATATGATGCAATCAGGTGAAGATCCTCAGAAAGCTGATCTGTCAATTAAATCCATAACAATTAAGGTACATTAAACATTTACGTGTCTTTATTAATTGAAGGAATACATGTGTTGATATTTTTAGTTGTATGGGCTATTTTAAGCATACTACTATATTTTTTACAATTGAGAAATTCTTCGTAAGATGAAGGAATCTGGAAAATTGGCTTCTCTGTGCTTTCTGAGGCACTTTAGCGGCCACATGCAAGAGGGTTTTCACCCATTCTCACACATATGCACCCCCATCCTAACACAGGTGTATGCACATATCCATTCTCATGCACCCAGTCACACTCTGAGGGTAGCAGAAAAGAAGGGCCTCTGGCAAAGATCATAAAACTCGGGGAATCAGACTTTCTGATAGCCTGGTCTCAAGCTGTATAGGCCTTTATAAGTCATAACCAGCACTTAGAATTGTGTCTGGAAACATACTGGGAGCATTGAAACTGTTACAACAAGGGAGTAACGTGCTCCCTATAACCAGCCCTGATCCACGGTCTGGCCAAAGCATTCTAGACCAGTTGAAGGTTGAGAACAGTTTTCAAAGGCAGCCCCATGTAGATGCATAGACACACTTGCCCATGCACAGACTGACATAGGATTGCTGAGGCAGGGAGAGAGCCTTTAGCATCACACACACACACACACACACACACACACACACACGTGACTGAGTTCGTTGTTTCCTGCAGCCCTTAGCATATTATTCAAGGAAACTAATCTTGATCAGGATTGCTGGGGGTTAATGCCTCTCCCCCTGTACCCCAGCGATCCTGTCGAGCAACAGAGTGGACTGTGATTGCTCTCCCCACATACTCCCCTGCAGGATTGGGCTTAAAAACTGGGCTCAAAAAGCCACCAAAGAGCTTTTTGGCATGCTATCAGGAGCTCAGTTCTGCTGGAAATGCCATGCAGGGATGACTGTCCTCCTGTGCCCCCTCTGGTGGAGACGGGGGGGTTTGGGGCAGCAGGGTACTCATGGCAGCCTGCACAGGAAGCCTCTGTGTTGCCCACCCTTGGCTTAGATTATATTACTTTTTATCTGTGTTCTGTCAGTGTTTGAAGACTTTTCTTTTTAAGCATGGCTTTGATTCTGTTTAGTTTATTTGGTGTTAGCCCCTCTTTTTTAATGGTTATTTTAGTCTTGGGTTGCTTGAGCACCTTGTTCAGAAAGGAAAAGTGGGATTTTTTTTCTGTCTATAACAATAAAAGAAGATGTCTGTCTGTCTGTCTGCAAGTGCTATAGTGCCTAGACTGTGAATCCTAGACACTTGAAATTTGACATGCACACTAAGAGAACCCTAGGGATGTGCACCTCAGGGTTAAATTATTTTTAAAATGAATTAATCTTAATTTAAATGTGTCCCTATGAGTAAATAAATAAATGTTGTTGAAGCCTGCAGTAATGTCTTCAGCTACTAGGGCAGACTTTGCTAAGCAGCATATAACTTTGCAGTCTATACAGTTTGAAGCCAGAGGTGATTAGTAGGCCAAGGGACAGAGTTATTCACCTGAACATATATATAAGGCCCCCTCCTGTGGGACAGCCCCCCCCCCCCCCCACACACAAGGGACTATAGCAGTGAACCACGGCAGGGGCTGTGCCTAGGGGTGCCACTCATATTTTCACTCAGAGGGGCAGTGTGTCTGTCTCTGACAGATATGTACATTTGTGTGAGGGCTTCTCTGTAACAAACTAAGAGCTATTCTAACCCATACAAAGCTGAGTCCATTTGCTAGTAAGTAAATAAAATAAACCAACTCAAGGTATTAAGAGGATCAGTGCCTAGTTCAAGCAATACTTCTATATCACTTTTGCTAATATGCAAGAAGTTCTTTATTCACTAATGCATTACAAATACATAATTTTCAATTGGGAGTAATCTTTTATTTAAGCTCAGGTGTCACCACTTACTGAAGATTTTTTTTTTCTTAACTTCAGGTGACACCTATTATCATAAATACAGTCTTAACCATTACATCAGCACTTTTCCCAACTCAAGAAGCTACCGAAAAAGACATTAGCCCAGTACCTCCAGACCTTTGGGATAAGAAGAATATTAAAAATCTAAACATGTGGTTTCTTGAAGAGTCGAGTGAAAATAAAGATCCTACTGCTGAAACTGAGTTGGTTCCTACAGGAGAGACACTGCAAATGAGAATTGAAACGGTTATTATAACTCTTGAAGCTGGGGTTGGTCACAAGACAGTGCCAATGCTTTTAGCAAAGTCTTCATTTTCTGGAGAAGTTAAAAACTGGAGTAGTCTGATCAATCTCTCTTCTCGTCTTGAATTAGAGGTACATAGATTAGAGTTGTGTTACTGTGTAGACATTTAAAGTTGCTTCATGAATTTTGGTCACTGCATGGAAGCTAGTTGAAATGGTATTTTCCTGTTGGGTGTAATTGTTGCCTAAGAACTTACTGGAAATTAGAGCATTTTTCTAACTGGAAATTAGAGCATGGCTTTTCCCCAGTGTTTCAGTTTTGGTATTCTATTACTGGATATCCCCACTTTGGTGTGAGAAGGCATTCTGCAATGTTAAAGTCTCCCCACCATCGAGGAAAGGCAGGAATCGTGTGAACAAGTTCTTTGCCTTAGTGCTGCTGGTTTCAGTCTCAGCCCCCCAGTTTGACCTTGCCTTTCGGCCAGGGCATAGCTCTTCTTTTTGCTCTGTTCCTCCTACATTTGGGTTTTTAGCCATCTGTATCTTCTAGTACTTTATTGCCATCCGATTATCTAGTATTTTATTGACATCCAATGGCTACTGAATAACTTCTATAAAGTTAAATAGGCCTACCTGTACATACTGCTTTGCGATGTATTTGGCATTTTGCCCTCTTCCCCTAGTAAATGGGGTTCAGAGTATCAAGCAAGATATTTAAACTTTACTCAGGCATATCTTAATGTATATATCATGTTTTATTGTAACATTGCAGTGCTCAAGGGTGATACTGTACTAAAGGATGTTTTACATCTTTTCTTGCCCCTTTGAAAACACATGCATGGATCAAGCTGGTGTCAGAACCTGAAATGTAAAATGGTGTACGGAACATACACACACGGAACTTTCACAATTGGGATTTAGTTGGGAAATGTCTATAGGCATGGCCAGATTTGAATGTTTTTATGGGAGTACCAGACCCCCTTACCTGTCTCCTGAGAAACCTGTACGAGGGTCAAGATGCAACAGTAAGAACCGGACATGGAACAACCGATTGGTTCAGAATTGGGAAAGGAGTATGACAAGGCTGTATGTTGTCGCCCTGCTTATTTAACTTATATGCAGAGTACATCATGAGAAACGTCAGGTTGGATGAATCACAGGTCGGAATTAAAATTGCCGGGAGAATTATCAACAACCTCAGATACGCAGACGATACCACCCTAATGGCAGAAAGCAAACAGGATCTAAAGAGCCTCTTGTTGAGGGTGAAAGAGGAGAGTGCAAAAGCTGGTTTGAAACTCAACATTAGAAAAACGAAGATCATGGCATCTGGCCCCATCACTTCCTGGCATATAGAAGGGGAAGAAATGGAAGCAGTGACAGATTTTATTTTCTTGGGCTCCAAGATCACCGCAGACGGTGACTGTAGCCATGAAATTAAAAGATGCTTGCTTCTTGGGAGGAGTTCTCTTCTCCGGGAGAGAACGGAGGACAGGAAGGCCTGGCGTGCTATGGTCCATGGGGTCATGAAGAGTCGGACACGACTTAACGACTGAACAACAACAGAATTAAAGCCAAATCAGTTACTTTGTAGGAGGCCCGCTCATTTACTTTATAGGTTCTTTAAAGGTTCTCCTTCTAGTCTGTTAGGTTGATATTATAGTAAGGGTGATTTACTTCTTTATATAACAGTAATCTCTCTATTGCTTTTGATTTTCATTACATCATCCAAATGGATATCATTTTAATTGTGTTTTGTATTTTAGGTACATTATTACAATGAGATGTTTGGTGTTTGGGAGCCGTTACTTGAACCACTGGAAGTTGAAAACACTGATGAATTCAGACCATGGATTCTAGAACTGAAGGTATAGTTTTGGAAGTATAATAGATATCCTTCAAGTTCCACCATTAAAATAATAGTTTTAGATAAGTGATCTTGCCAAAATGTATACATAAAAGTCTTCATAATTCGAGAAGAAGAATTTGAGACCTCATATCTGGGTAGAAATATATCCTCACTGCAGCATGGAAAGTACAGCAGTGTGCTCCTTTCTTTGAAGACTGATTTAAAACTGGCTCCGGCCCATCTACTGAAGAAACGTCATCTCCTCCCCAGAGCTAGTTGTGTTCTAGGCTTGAAAGAGTGATGTTGAAAATGGGCTACCCCTGTCAAGTCTGTGGCCTCTGCCAGGCAGTCATGTAAGATTTTTTTTTTATTATATTCTATCCAGTCCTTCCTTCAAGGTGCTGAAAGTAGCATACAAGATTATTCCTGCTCACCTCTATTTTATCCTCATAAAAACCCAGTATGGATTTTTATGGAAATTGATTCATGGTATGGAAATTGATTCAGGGTAACCCAGTGAGTTTTATGGCTGAGTGGGAATTTGACCTGGGTCATCTTGGCCCTAGTCCAACTAGCCACTGGACTCCATTAGCTGGCTAGCTAAGGAGTGTATCCAGCAAAGAAATAAATTATTGGGTTGTATTCCTTGAAATCATTTACACGTAGCTTTGATTTGTGTTGAGCATAAGCTTTACGAAACAAATGTTGTGTTAAAGAAAGGGTGGACAACTTTGGGAGGTCCAGGGTCCATTTTTCCCCTCCCCCCTCCAGTGGGCCAGACTCTTGCTGCCACCCCTGCCCTATCAAGTGCTGGTTGTGGCAAAAACAAATGTGGCAAACCACGACAGAATGCTACAATTGCCAAATTTAGCTTGAAAACAACCTAAATTTGGCAATTGTAGTATTCTGTAGCAATTTGTCACCAATTTGCAGTGGCAAAATGGCTATTTTTTGCCACAGAAAATTTTGGCAGTGGTGGGAAGCTGCAGGGGACATGCCAGGGGGCAGCACATGCAGCCGGTGTATTGCCTATCCCTTGTTTAAAGGCAAACATTGGATACACTTGTACAAGTGGCTGTAGCTTAGTGGTAGAGTACGTGCATTGCATGCAGATGGTCTTGGGTTCGATCACCATCATCTCCAGGTATGGCAGGAAAAACTCCTGCTTGAAACTTTAGAGCTGCTGCCAGTCAGTGTTGATAATATGGGCCTTGTTGGACGAATGGTCTGACTCGGTATAAGGCAGCTTTCTATGTTCCTAAGTTATGGCACTGTTTCCTTCTTTTTATTTAATTGCTATATAATATAAGCTTAACCAATAAAACCATTGTGACAGGGATGGGGGACTACTTCTGTATAATAATTTCAAAACAACAACTTGCTCAGCACTTCTATGGTTGGTACAACTACAGAGTAACAGTCTGATCATAGATTTCAGATTTTGTGGGGAAGCAGGAATGTTCTGCATTTAATAGTGCCTTATGAGATGGAAAGGGAGAATTTGCCATAGCCATGGCAGTATGATGCCAGCATCCCAACCAGGAACAAAGCCCGTTCCTTCACAGTGGTAATTTTAAGAATTATCTACCCTATGAGAGAAGGAGAAGACCAATTTAATTGTCACTACTGTCATCACCACTTGCTAATGGGACACCAGGTCTCTTCCTAATAGCTTTCGGTGTAAGGGTCAGATCTGCCAATCATTTGAACGGTTTGTGTGTGGGGAAAAGAATGAGGAACAGGCATGGTTTGTGATACCCTGCACTGTGATGTCATATATGTATAAAAAGCCAGTTTCCAACATTCTGTCATGCTGTAGCATAACCAAGAAACAAAAACCAGGCTGGAGTTATGCAGATAGGAACAGGCTTGATTCTCACTTATTGGACTCATTGTAATGAATGGATCAGGCAACAGGTTTAGCCCTCACTGCAATGTGGTCCACACCTATGCCCCTTTCTCCCATATAAGTGAATAGTTGCTATTCAGACCTATGGGGAAAAGTAAAGTATTGCAGCTGGGAAAACACTAATGAGGGTAAAGTCTTCGCTCTATTCTGACACTATTGCAACACAAGGGGCTGCAATATATCTTTTGTATAAAGCATTCAGGAACACACTGCACCCACTAGGGAGATTTTCATTCATTCCTTGTTCTGCACACACCTGTCATAATGCTGAGCTTTTTCCTAGTAAATAAATTACTTGAAGCAGAGCTCATGAGCCAGACTATATTATTGATTGTATTTTTTCCATTGTGAGATTATCCTTTCACTATCTTGTGGTAATATTTCAGTCTTTAGGATTCACTGGTACATCAAAATCACTTTTGAAAAGTTATTTTGATACCCCAAATAGCCTAAACTCTTTGTAGCAAACAACAGCTTTATACTTCTGATACTACTTTTCCCCCTTCCCCCTTTTTTTCCTATAAAGATGAAAAAGAAGGCCAAAAAAGCCTTAGTTGAATCAGTTGCTGAAGAAGAACATTACAAGGTGCCAGAGTACAAAACAGTAATAACTATTTACTCTCAAGATCAGCTGAACATTACCTTGTCCAAATGTGGACTACTAATGTTGAGTAACCTGGGCACGGTAAGAGAGACTTTAATTTGGACTTATATCCTAAATGAGGTAATCATATATAGCCTCTAATTTATGTTTCACTCAGAAATACGTTATTATCACTTAGTTAATTCATGATTTTGTACCGCTTGCTTGGTTAGGCATTTGCAGAAGCAGCTACAGAAACTTCAGAAATCTTCAAGAAAGATCAAGCCCCCTTTGTACTAATGAATTCGTTAGGAGTTTCCACCATTGTCTTGCCTAGTGATGCCTTCAATGTCCTTAATGTTGACCCAAAAGGAAATTCATTTCATCTTGAAGATGGGCAAAGTCTAAGTATGGAGTATGTCAGAACTAAAAGTGAGCAAGACCAGTTCACAGCAATGACTACCCTCAGCAGCAAAGTATTCTACATTTGGCTCAGTAAGTAGGCATGACAAGTTTGTTTTTCTACAAATTTCTAAAGTTTTGCTTAGCCATAGGTATAGTGATGCAACAGTAGCCAAGAGCTTATTTTTAATATTTTTAAAATTAAGAATTAAATCCTATTTACATAATTTTAGACTGTCTTATCTGGTCTGTCTGTCTCTATATTATCAGTATAATTATTTGGATATAATTTCTGTCAACAGATTATATTCTATCAGTTTGCTCATTAGCAGACTGGCAGAATAAACATTTGTTTAGCGTTATGGGCGAACCAGAAACTTCAGCTTGTCTCTCCCCTGACAAGCCAGAGAAATAACCAAGGACAAACCATGGGCTCTTTCTTTGGCTTGTTGCGGGAGAGACAAACCAGAGTTCTTGCTTCACATGTTATGGCAAACAACATCCCTGGGCTGTTAATTGTGGGTTGTCATTATGTGCAAACCTGCCCCTGTATATATGGTTTCAATCCTTATAATTTAGTGTCTTCTCTTCAATTTCTAGCTCCTGAGAATCACTCCACTACTGACAAGATCCCACTGACAAAAGTGGGCCGAAGTCTTTACAGAGTAAGACATAATGACTCAGGTGTTGTAAGATCTATTGTTTGTCAAATTGATACCATTGAAGGGAGCAAGATGATAACAGTACACTCTCCTATTCAGGTAGGATATTTTCCTAAAAATGTTACTGACTGGATTTTACAGTAAAAATGGATTTTACAGATGATACAGTATCTCTTAGCTTCTATTAGTCATTTGAAGAACATAATGGTGCTTGAAGACCTAAACAAAATTAGTTGTGAGAGGTGACAGCTTTGCTCACTAAGTATATCCTAAAGATGTGTCATAGAAAGGCTTTTCTAATAGACTTCTGAATTTTTTCCTAGATTATCAAGAGTTATATTTTAATCCCATTACCTGGATAAGTACAGAAATCCCTGCTGCGTGCAGAATGATTTTTACATTGAGCTGCTTTCAACCAAGCAGACCTGCACATACATACTGAAGTAGTACATGCCTCTAAGAAAGCTGTACCCATCCTTTCCAGCACAGTTGAATAGGCTGCACAATGCATGGTTCCCAGGACTGTGGTCTTTCTCAACACCTAGTGTGAAAATATATAACACAGTTTAAGTTTTATTATAATTATATATTCAAATATGTTATTTTTCCTTATAGATAAAGAACCATTTTTCAATTCCACTGAGTATATTTGAAGATGGAAAATGTTTAGGAAAGGCTCTACCAGAGGATGAATTTAACATACCATTGACCTCGTACAGGTGATTCCCCCTTGCTGTTTTTCTTAGCACTTTACTATGCGTTTTATAAATACTGACCATCTAGCAAATTAAAAAGATAGTTTTAGATTGATACTATTAAGAGAAGCACTTAGTAATATTAAGTGTAGGAATATTCTATAGCTGGGGGAGGCAAGTTTTTTAGGCATGTAGGCACATTTGACAATTTGAGAAATTGTCCAAGGTGTCACCACAAAATGGCTGCCATAGGAGTAAATGCCCAAATGACTGAGTGCAAGACAGAGGGGTGTCTGAGCCCCAACACACTAAAGAACTCCTTTGAATGCTCAGTTTTTAGTGCCACAGGGACCTATTTCACAGAAGGTGAACTGTTTTTCTCTCTCCCCCCCCCCACCCGCCAGCCATCCTCTAGCTATTCTCTCTTTCTCACACATACACACGGGTGAGCATCTCAAGTAACCAGCATGCATGCATATACACATGTACACACACCTCCTCTTCACTGCAAACACATGAAAAACCACACTCACACTTTTTCAGGATCCCTCCAAAATCTTTCCCTAAGCCCTTTCTCTCTCCCCCTCTTTTTCTCACACACATGCAGTTTCCATCCATCCAGACATACAAGCACACAATTTATTTATTTAACCTCCCAGGTTGCACCCAGCTGCTTCCCCCCAGCCCCTGTTGGCTTCTTGCTGCTCTCCCTCCCCAACCCTCCCAGCTGGCTTTTTGCTGGCTTCCATGACCCCCCAGCTGGATTACCACTTCCCTTCCTATCCCCAGCTTAGCAGACAAAAGTTGCAGGAATCCCCTTTTCTTTTCCCCACTCTTTTTCTTGGTGGCTGAGCATGCTGCAGAGGAAAGCATCAGTCTCCAGCCACCTGCCATCTTAATTTCCTAATCATATCTCTGAGCCCCATGTGTGGCCAATAGGCATTCATGGAAAATGAATATGGCAGCAGCTAGAGGCCCTCACTTTGCTTTGAAGCAATCCCAACTGCCAGTAAGAAAATTGGTTAATTAAAAAAAAAAGTAGGAGGGGTAGGACACCTCGGTGAGCACCAAGCAAGGTATTCAGGGGTGCACTGGTACCCACAGCACCATGTAGCCTACCCCTGTGTAATACAAAATGTGTAACAATATATTATAGGTGGACAAAATGTTTGTTGTTACACTGCTTTGTGTATGGTTTCATTAAAAATGTTTGTTCTTTCCAACCACAGCTAGGTTGAACTGTATGACACTCCCTGGATTTATTTCACTTTAATATTTCCCATGTATGTGTTGATATATTTAAATGATCTTTCAAATGCATACCAATGGAAAAGTTGGAATGTGCTACTTATGTAAACTTGCCTAGGATGGCCATATGGGTGAAATCTGTCATAGATTGATGGGAAAAGAACAACCTAAAAAGTTCTGCCTGTACCTATTCTGCCAATTCGATACCTAATGTGATGTTGCAAATACTGCAACTGACCCTGTGAGCCAGAGGATTCCCAGCGTAGTCAGTTTACTAATTAATATCACCATTTTGTTTAATTCTGGTTTTACATTGGTGTCTGAAAGTTTTTCATGGATTTTGATTTTGGGGCCTAGTAATACTGAAGACATCTCATTTTAAGACATCTTAGGGAGCAATCCTATGGCTGCTAGTCAGTGGCAAGACAGCCATAGAATACGTCGGTTTCCAGGAACCAACCTCGGAGCCCGTGCTCCAAGGTCTTTTCCCTGAGAACTGACCTTCTCCCCACCCGCACTGCCTCACAGGCAGCTCAGAAGGACTCCACACTCAGAAGAGGAGTGCAGAGCAGCGAAAATGGGGTGTTCCAGGGGGTGTTCTGGGGTGGGAAAGACGGAAATGCTGGTACAAAACATCCATGTGTCATCCGGCAGCTGCTTCCCCCGCTCCACCTTCCCGTGGCTAGACAGCCAAAATTGGCTGTCTAGCCGCAAATGCAGGGTGGCTGAAGCACGGAGGGGACAATCCCCTCCACACTTCACCTTCTCTGCATTGGATAGGTGGTCGCCTCTGAGTTCGGAGGTGGCCGCTTATCCCGGTAGGATTGCTCCCTCCGTCTCCCAAGAGTACCAACACATTTGGCACATCGTTTCATGATGAAAGCCAGCGCTGCAATCCTTCAGTCCCCCTCCAGTCCTTCATGAGTGGTGCTGTTACCACTGTCCCCTGTTGTATGAGTCTATTTTATTGCACAGAATCAAGCTAAAAGTAATTGGAAGACCCTAGAATTTCCAAGGAAGATAGTAGCTACTTGAACCCACAATAAGCCTTCCTTCTCTTCTCCATGCCAGCCGAAGTTACAGGGAAAAAAAGCTTACGCATAGTCTTTTGTCTTTTTTAGAATGTTGTATTTAATGGAACACTGATATGTTTATGCATGTAATTTCTTGTCTCTTTTTCTTTTCTTTTTTTTCTCTTCACAATTTGTTTTGTTAAAATCACAAAAATATTAATTAAAAGAAAGAAAAAATACATCTGCCTAAGTCCTGCACAACAATCTGTTGAATAAAAGTGGTCAAGGTATACTGTAGGACATTGTCTTGAGTTAATTTTAGGTGTCTCTTGAAGACCTTTTTACTTCAACAAGCTTTTAATGATAAACAAGATGCTGCTTTATTGGATTTTTAAGGACTGCTGCTTTAAACTTATGTGTTTTAATGCTGCTCTTTTTAGTATTGTATATGTTTTTTCTAATCATATTTTATTTAATTTTTATTGTTTCTGGTAGACCGTATTGAATGTTTAACGGGAAAGCTAAAGATGCTAGTGATAAGAATGATAATGATTTGTGTGCTTATTTACAGATCACTATTGTTTTTTCGACCAGTAACTGATGAAAATGAAATTTCTGAAGAGTATACATCAAGTGAAGGAGTTAGCTTTGATGAAATGGTGAAAAACTTTGACAAATTGTTGCAGAAGAAATGTCATTCTAAAAAAACAGTTAACCATCCACTGATCATCAATATTGTTCCAATGCAAGATACTTTGGTATCTTCAGCGTGTACAGATGATCAATGGGATTTACCATATATTGTTCATTTATGGCCTTCTGTTCTCCTCCGCAATCTTCTTCCTTATCAGATCACCTATTCCTTAGAGGTAACCACCTATACTGTTGTTTTCTACTTCTTCTGTTCTACTGAGCATATAGAAATATTTCTGTAGTCTGGAACATATCCTCAGTATTCTTTCCATAAATATGGAGCATAATGGTGATGTCCCAAAATGTATTCACTCATGTCCAGAATTCAGTTGCTGCCTTCAATGCCTGTGGCAAAAATGAACTTGGAGTTCTAGTTCTCAACTAATTTGACCATTCTAACCAATTCATCTCCATCTTATAATGGTGCATTTGGTTAGCTGTTAATATAGCATTTTGCTATCTGACTTCTTCTCCAGGATGAGTTTGTTGTAAACTTGGTTTTTTTAGGCTATATGGATAAGAATTTGGAATCTTTCCCAACTGTAAATATATTTTAGAAATAAGTTTCATTGACATAGGAACCACAGTTGTGGCTCCTATAGCTAAGGTGATAAATTGAAATCAGGCTCTATGATGTTAAATGGAAATCAGGGGGTGGATCATTCTAACTAATAAATTGAAAAGGTTTCATCACTCTTTCTGAAATGTACATGTGCCAGAAAGAAATGTTGGTTTTACATAACCTGAAACGTTTCATAGAATTGCAGGGCCAGGAAGGTACATAATTAAAGCCCTGCCATTAGAAGGAATACTCTGAAACTGCCAAAACAGATGCTTGTGCAGCTTTTATTTCAAAATCTTCAAAGGCACCTTTCCAAAGCAGCTTATGTTCAAGTAAGCATTCATAGGACTGCGGTGCCAAAAATAATTGAGGGGGTAGAGTAACAGCAAGAGAGATATGAATGATATGTCATGGTGTCCAAAGGAAAAACCTGACCACATGACATGTGCATGAGATGTCTACTTTTGTCGTATCGCTGAGACTGTGAGTTTCCGATAATAGCTGGAGCTGTTAATAAACTGATAATTTCCCATTTGTTTTGTATTTAACATGAAATAATTACTAAATTAATGTGTGTATTGACTATGTTTTGACCATGCTGGAACTTTTCTTTCAAAGGGACATAGTACAACATGCAGCGCTCTAGAAGATGGATGTTCAGTTCAGATTCATAATGCAGTACTGGATCAAAGCAAGCTGGAATTACATTTACTTAATTATCTTGATAAAAATTGGACCACTGAGTATCACATTCAAACAAATCAGCAAGAAATTAGTTTCATCACATTCTCCTGTGTTAGTGACCTTGATAAGACAGATTTGGATATTGCTGTGCATGTAACCTATGCCACAGGACAAATGATTATAGCAATTCACAGTCCATATTGGATGGTAAATAAGACTGGTCGAATGTTGCAATACAAAGCTGATGGCATTCACCGCAAGCATCCACCCGACTACAAGATGCCGCTTCTCTTTTCTTTCCAACCTAAACATTTTTACCATGATAACAAGGTACTGTTTTAAGTCTCAGAATTTTTTTTTAATCTCTGGAGTAAACATTAGTTTTACAAAGCATTAAGCTCTGAATCCACTGATAGTTTTCCTGTCGATATATGTATGAAATCCTGAATGTTTTTGCTTAGAGAATTTTGATTAAATATATCAACATATTGCACAGATAATATACCGTGTTCCCTGTTCCTACTAGCAGTTGATATTAATATATTGTTATACTTACAATATATTCTACACAGTTGGGAAGGGGGGCTTTTTGCAAGAAGCCAAAAATCTTGGATATTAAACAGTGACATTAGTTAATACATAATTATTCTCATCCTGCAATGCTCTGAGTAAAGGAAAGCATATCTATTTGCATAATACGTTTAACACAGATATTTCTCTTATGCATGTAAACAGTACATCAGGTGGG
Source organism: Heloderma suspectum (assembly GCF_057233095.1). Lineage (NCBI taxonomy): Eukaryota > Metazoa > Chordata > Lepidosauria > Squamata > Helodermatidae > Heloderma > Heloderma suspectum. Next base: position 97,625,879 of record NC_139459.1, on the reverse strand, counting down.
TCTTATGCGCAACCTAATGGTCAAAGGCAAAATTGCTGCTCCAATTAAGTTTTTTAGGGTGCAATTCTATGGGGATAGGTGGCCGCCTCCGAACTCGGAGGCGACCGCCTATCTAATGCAGGGCACGAGAAGAGTGGAGGGGATCTCCCCCTTTGCGCTTCAGCCGCCCTACATTTCTGGTTAGACAGCCGATTTTGGCTGTCTAGCTACGGGAAGGTGGATCGGGGGGGCAGCTGCCGGACAACACATAGGATGTGTCGTGCCAGGATTTCCACCTTCCCCACCCTGGAACGCCCAGTTTTTGCCGCTCTGCGTTCCTCTTCTGAGCACAGAACGCAGGGCTGTTCCAAGCTGCCTGCGAGGCAGCGCAGGAGGGGGGGAAGGTCGGTTCTCAGGGAACCGACCTTGGAGTGTGGGCTCCGAGGTCAGTTCCTGGAAACCGATGTATCCTATGGCCGTCTAGTTGCTGACTAGTGGCTGTAGGATTGCTCCCTTAACCATCTTTCCTGCCTTTGAAGCTTAGTTTTGTGATTTTCCTTCACTGAAGTGGTCATGGATTCGCCTCTCTGCGTTCTTCTGACTCAGGCTTGTTTTTTTCCATTTTCTCCCTAACTTTTGCATGTCCATGTGTTATTCTCTGTTCTCTTTTTCCTCCCTTCCCAATCTTTTTTCCTTTCAGGGAAAATAGTAAAAACAAAAACAAAAGAAAAATCAACCACCACAGCTTCTGTGTTCTTGTCAGCTATCTTCATCATCGTCTCTAATAACCCCCCGCCCCAGTTTGGCCAGCCAAATTGGCTCTGCTGCTTGCTATGGGGAAAGCAAAAGGAAAGACTGTTTCTGCCTGTAAATCTCCTCAAAAACCTCTCCTGGCAGTCACCTCAAGGCTCTTCACAAGCCGCCTCTGTGTGGCTTCTGTGAGTGACAGAAAGGCAATAATGGCAGCTATTACTGATTCTCCCATTTGCGCTGAAGCGGCTTGTCCATCTACAGCTTATGAAAAACAAGCCTTTCCATTGCATCTGGAGCTCTGTTTTCTCCACCTTTGGGAGTTTTCCTCAGTAGGGCTCAGAGCAAGATCGAGTGCCTGCAGCAACATAGCCCTGGCTGGTGTGGATGGTGGGAGTTTGGGAGGAAGAAGAGGAGGACAAGGAGCAGGGAGCATGGCCTTAAGTAGGAGCCCAGCTTTTGTTACACCATCTCCCAGATTTTTGGCCAGAAGGAGCCTTAGGGCAGATGAAGATTTCTGATGACAGAGAGGCAGACTTGGCTGGGAATTTGGGCAGTCTGTTTTTGATGCAGTCTTCCCTGGAGGAGTTCCAGTGGTTGACAGACCGCCCTGTGGGATCAGGCATCATCCTCCAGGCCCACTGCATTTTCCTGCCAAAACCCTGTCGATCCCCTACAATTAGGCAGCATTCTGAGGGGATTCCGTTTCTCCGGAAATTCCACCTTCGGTGCTACAGCGTTTTAAGGAGGCTTTATTAGCTGACCTGGCTAAGGATGCCTTGGTTAATTCTCAGCCTTCAACCCTTTCTATGTCTGCTATATCTAGAAATGCTGCACAGCCCTCTGGCTCTCTCCTAATGTCACAGTAGGCTCCTTCAGCTCCAGCTCGAGACAGTGTTCATATATCTCCAGATCATCATGATGTGCCTAGGAGGAAGTTAAAAAGAAAATGTCCAACCCAAATCTGGACTCTCCCAACCAAGATGAGAATGATGTAGACTTAATTGTCCTGGATGAAGAGGAGTGGACTGGTGAGTTCGACCTCGAGGGGCCTGATTCCTGTCACCTATTTCAGGACTCCCATTCTCTTCCCCTGCTGTGTAAATCTATGGCGGCCTTAGATTTGATTCCTTCAGAGGAAGTTCCTCAAATGTGCTCCTCTACAATGGCAGCTGTCTGTCCTGATCCTCAGCTGAAGACCAAACTGGTGAAGCTGCCTGCTGTTATCCCAAAAGTGATTAGAGGTGAGGTGAATTCTCCCTTGCAGCTTATTATGGATGAAATTAAAGTCCTGCTTATTGATGCACCCATGGTGGCTCTAGTGAATTGTGCTCTTCACCCGGAAGATACGCATGCACAGCTCAAGGGATCGCTTGAGCACAAGCTGGATACTGGTGTGAAGAAGGCCCATGAAGCAGCATCCCTGTCTATTCGGGTGGCAGCTTCAGCGTCAGTTTTTGCCAGACCTTCCCTCCTGTGGTTGAAAGATGGGGCACTTCATCATCCAGCCAGATTACGTAAGACCCTTCTCAAGGTCTCTAGGGCAGTAGCTTTTATTGCTGGTGCCTCTTTGGATGTGGCTCAGTTCTCTGCTAGATCCCTAGCAGCTGATGTGTTTGCCAGGAGACTCCTTTGGCTTTGCCATTGGGAAGCTGCTTCTCCTTTGAAGTCCAGCCTGGTGTCAGAGCTTTCATTGGGGGCAAGCAGTTTGGGGATGATGCTTTAAAGGATGTCCTAGCTGAATCAAAAGATAAGAAAAATGCTATGCCTATGACAAGGAAGAAGGAAGAAAGGCATTTCTTTAGGAGATCTTTTCATCCTTACCAAACCAGCGCGCCGTTTTGTTTCTCCAAAACCTCTGGGCAAGGGAGAGATCTCCAGTGGAGATCCCACTACCTCCCTAGGTAAATGTTTCCATTGTTGTATTGCTCTAACAGTCAGGAAGTTTTTCCTGATGTTGAGCCGGAATCTGGCTTCCTGTAACTTGAGCCCATTATTCCGTGTCCTGCACTCTGGGATGATCAAGAAGGGAACCTGGTGTCCTACCTGGGCTCGTTCCTGAGGAGGAAATAAAAGCCAACAGAAGTTCTCTGCTAGATATGGCTTATCCACCATGTCAAAGGGATACAGACACCAATTCTGACACCATCCTTTTGTTGGTGGGCGGTCATCTTGCTGGGTACACCGACAAATAGCTGGCCATCACCTCAGATTGTTGGGTCCTGGAGACTCTGCTCAGGTCTGCATCTTGAGCTGACATCTTGACCTCCACGCTATTTTTTCCTATCACCAACCTCAGCAAATCCAGCCAAGAAGGAGATGATGAAATTGGCCATCCACCTTCTACTAGATATCGCGGTAGTGGAACCGTTGCCTCTAGAACTGAAGGGATTAGGGTTCTATTCTCACTTCTTTACAGTCTCAAAGGAAGATGGATCATTCAGAGCTGTAATGAATCTCAAGTTTCTCAACCACTTCATCTGTTACCGCTGGTTCCAGATGAAGACTCTTCTGTCCATCAAAGAAGCTCTTTGCCTAGGAGACTTCATGACTTCAGTGGACCTCAGAGAAGCCTATCTCCATGTTCTGTCTTCCTCAACCATTGGGGCTACCTCCATTTTGCCTTCAAAGGGTCCCATTTTCCATACAGAGTCATACCTTTTGGCCTAGCTTCGTGTTCCAGGGTATTTACAAGGATCATGGTCACTTTGGTGGCACATCTTCACATGCAAGGGATCTCAATATACCCTTACCTTGAGGATCTTCTCACCCATTCACCCTCTCAGCATCAAGCAATGGATGTCCTGAAAGTCACCTTGGCATGTCTCAAGGACTTCGGTTTTCTGGTCAACAATCAAAAGAGTCATCTGCTCCTCTCTCACAGAATACTCTGCTTGGGGGCCTTAATGGACACACAAGTAGGGATCATGGCTGTCTCTCCAGAGAGGTTCTCCAAAGTTCAAGCTGCAGTCAAATTGATTTGCTTCAAGAAGGCAGCTGACCTCATGCTTCTAGCAAAGGTTTTTGGCCACATGGTGTCAACATTCCAGGTAACTCCTTGGGCAAGACTTCATTCTTGTTCCTTACAATGGGCCCTGCTTCCTTTCCAAAACGATATAGCTTCAAGATGTCACTTGAACATTCATCTGTCCAGGAATGTTTGAGCTTCCTTCTGGTGGCTCCTCCATCCTATTCTGGAGAGAGGGGTCCCTCTCCAGGATTCCCCCCCCCAAAAAAAAACAACAGTAATTACATCAGATACCAGCCTTTCTGGTTGGGGAATTCTGTTCAAGGGGAAGATGGTTCAAGGAACCTGGTCCTTGGGGAAGTTGCAGCTTTCTATCAACCTATTAGAACTCCAGGCATCCAGGGTAGTGGTTCAACACTTTACGCAAGTACTTCTTCTCAGATTGGTTTTCATCCAGGTGGACAGTGTCACAGCCAAAGGCACACATCTACCATCAAGAAGGAACCAAGTCTCCAGACCTCTAAGGAGGTGGACTCCTTCCTTCTTTGGGTGGAACATCACCTAGAATCCTTCTCTGTGGAATACCTAAGCAGGGGAGAGAATACTCAAGCCAACTGGCTAAGCAGGAAACGGCTAGACCAAGGAGAATGGATGCTTCACCCAGAAGACTTCGAAGAGATAGGCTCCTGTTTCAGGAGAGTCCAGATGTTCCTGCTTGCATCAGAAGCTGGTCAGCAGGTTCTTCTCCCGTTATGCATCTCCAGCAGCAGAGATGACAGATGCCCTGTCTTCTCCATGGCTGATAGGTTTTCTATACGCTTTTCCACTGCTCCCTCTTCTCTCCAGGATTCTGTGGAAGCGAAAGAAGAAAAAGCGAGACTCGTTCTAGTGGCTACCTTTTTTGGCCACGGAGACTCTGGTTTCCCAACCTGATCTATCTGGCAGTGGCTCCTCCTTGGCCTCTCCCCCTGTGGGGTGACCTGTTATCTCAAGGCCATCTCCTTCAGCCAAACCCTGCATGGCTTCAGTGACATGTCTGGAGATTGAAAGGAACCGTTTTGCCAAAGCAGACCTCTCCCCCGCAGTAATCGAGATTATATTGGCCTCTAGGAGACCATCTACCCTCAGAATTTACCAGAGTACATGGAAGATATTCTCCACTTGGTGTACTAAGAAAAAGATTTGGGGCTCAGAAAGCCAGAATCTCAGATTGTTTAGCATTTCTGCAAGACAGTTAGGCTATGGGTCTCAAGCCTAATATGCACAAATGTCAGGCTTCCATGCTATTCTTTTGTCAAAAAATCAGATAGGTCCATTGGCACTCATCCTTTTGTCAGTTCCTGCGTGGAGCTTTTTCAAAGTCACCTCCAGTTCAACGCCGTTTCCCTTCCTGGGATCTCCATAGAGTACTTTCAGCACTTCAGAAGCCACCCTTCAAGCCCCTGAAATCAGTTTATCTCTGACTGCTCTCTTTCAAGGTTTTATTATTAGTGGCCGTAACATCAGCCAGAAGGATCTCCAAACTTAGTGTCCTCTCTGTGGACAAATACCTATGTGTATTCCATAAAGATAGCGTGGTGCTCTGTACTACTTTGTCCATCCTAAAGTTCTTTCTCCTTTTCATTGTAAACAAGAGCTAATTCTTTCCACTTTTTGTCCTTCCCCTGTGCACTCCTCAGAAATGAAATGGCATTCCCTTGTTGTCAGGAGGGCCCTGGGGCCTATATCAGCAGAACCAGAACTTTTCGGCAGTCAGATTCCCTGTTTGTGTCATTCTATCCTGCTTCCTTGGGTTGGAAGGTTTCTAATGCCACTGTGAGTAGATGGCTAAAGACGTGTATTTCCCTAGCCTATTCTGCCTGAAGTTGTCTCCACCTACCAATATTTTTGCCCATTCTACAAGAGCAGCTGCAACATCAGCAGCTTTTTTCCTCAGTGCACTGCTGCATTGATTTGTAGGGCAGCTACTTGGGCAAATCCTAGCACATTTGTTAAATGTTACAAGATGGACTTATATGCGTCTGCTGAGTTGGCCTTTGGAAGGAGTGTCTTGCAACATGTCCTTCCCAGTCATTAAGCGGCAACTACTTTGTTGATCCCACCCTAAATAGGTCAGGCTTTGGTATGTCCCAGCTTATGTACTGTTTATATGCACAAGAGAAAAGACCATTCGTCACTTACCCGTAAAAGGGATTTCTTTGCGCATGTAAAACAATACATCAGGGCCACACCCTAGATTCAGATTCTGTTATGGCTGTTTCTGCTGGTGGGGATTAATTTTCTTATTTTGTCACACTTGGTTTCTTTCCAAGCCCTGTCTGCAGAGTGCAAGATGTCCTGTTTTTCTTGTTTGTGTTTCACTGTACTCACTTCTAATTCCTGAACTTGTCATCGGAAACTGAGCTTCAAAGGCAGGAAAGCTAGTTAAAAGACTTAATTGGAGCAGCAATTTTGCCTTTGACCACTAAGCACAAGACCCACCTAATGTACTGTTTTACATGCACAAAGAAATCCCTTTTACGGGTAAGTGACCAACGATCTTTTTTTCTTTTGAACTAGTATTTTATTTGATAGATGATTATCATATGTAATTCTCAGTGCTGATACTCAAGTTGCTCAAGTGCTGAGTTATGACTGAGGAACAAGAGACAGGTATCAGAATGGACAGGGAAATCCACAAGTTTTGCAGCCGTAGAAAAAAACGTTAAGGGAAAAAATGAAGGGGACTTAACTCGCACAAAACAGCCCAGTGAAGATTGAGCATGCTCAAAGAACACAGAATGCTGAGTGTCTGTTATAGGAATGGTGGGGTGAGGGTGGGATAGATGGCGTATCCTGGAACAGTGCATGACTAGGTGGCTGGAACATGGCGCAGGAGCACTCCACATATTCTCCAACAGTCCCACTTGTTAGTATCAGTTGTTCACCTTCCAGATGACAGCCAATGGATTTTTCCTTTCTTTAATTCTACTTGTAATGAAGAGATCGTAACAAATGTTCTCCGTACAGGTTCAGCTTATGGTGACAGACAGTGAACTTTCTGATCACTTTTCTCTGGATACAGTTGGCAGCCATGGTTTCGTTAAATGTAAGGGTCACAAAAAGGAATACCAAGTGAGTTGAGTATCTAATACACTTAAATCTATTGCAGAGCTAATTATGTGTTTGTCTACTTGAATGAAAGAAAGCCCTATTTAATTTATTGAGACTTAACCCCAAGTAAACTTGCATAGGATAGCAGCCTAAAGGTGCACCCAGACCAACACACATCCTGTTTCCTTTCCTGTCAGTTTTGTTTTTAATGTCTCAGAATAAGTTTTATGCAAAAATAACATGTTTTCAGCAACTTAAAAACTAATTTATTGTGACAAGATTTCATTGACTAGAATCCATGGTCATGTGATTCCTGGAAATATTTCTTCCTCCTAGAAATGTGGCGACGTTTTTCTTACATTTTCCTTAATAAACGTAACTGAACAAGTGTACCAAATGCATCCTGATAAAGTATAGCCTGCTTGTTGAAAAAACGGTGGCAGTGATGTTGAGAAGACTTTATGAATTGACCAGTCCGTTAGCAGACAAATTTAACAATGTTTATAGGCACAAGTTCACCTTAAAAAAAAAAAAAAATTAAACATTTTTAATTTTTAAAAAAAGTTGCCAATAATGGAAGAGAAACACACTATAAGAAGTACCGCATGAGCCTTTTTGTCCGGACCGCTCACGCAGAAGCTTTAATGAGATAGAAAGTTGCTGTCAAGGCGATTCAACTACATGGCAGCTGCTTATCTGTGAACTGCTCCTGTGTTAAGAAAATTTAAATGACATAATTACTGTGGGGAAGACACACAGCGTAGTGGCAGAGCAAACACTTTGGATACAGAAGGCCCCAGGCTTAATCCCTGGCCTCTACAGATAGGGCTGGGAAAGACTCATCTCCGAGACCCTGGAGAGCCACTGCCAGTATCCTATGCAATACTGAGTTAGATGGACCAATGGTCTGATTCGGTTAAGGCAGCTTTGTTTATTCATATATGCAAGTTCCACGTGGGAGCAAGGGGAGCTGATCACATGGGTCTTTCCACAAAATTGGCACTGTTCCATAGGAAGCAGTGGGAATTGCACATTTTAACCCAGAGTGGGCAACTTGTGGCTCTCCAGATGTGTTGGCCTACAACTCCCATCATCCCTCACCACTGGCTATGCTAGCTAGGGCTGATGGGAGTTGTAGGGTGAAACATCTGGAGTGTCGCAAAATGCCCACCCCTGTCTTAACCTGTGTTGTAAAAATGTCTGCAGATTGTGCAAAACAAACAAATAAAAAAAATTCCTGCTTGTCTGAGGGCACCATTTAAAAGTACTAAGACTGATACACACTAAACAATGTTTGTCTTTCCCAGGTTGGGGTCACTATACATAACAGCAGTTTTAACATCACTAGAATTGTGACTTTCACACCTTTTTTTATGATCACAAACAGAAGTACACATACTTTAGAAGTAACTGAAGAAGGCAATGAAAAGTGGATACCAATACTTTTCCAGCAGGTAAGCCTTTTAAGAGCTTTCTATATTCATGTATATTCTATATTGTATATGTATATATATTGTATATACAATATATATATTGTATATACATATATTGTATATGTATATTCTATATTCATGAGGGGCCACGGTGGCTTAGTGGTTAAGATGCTGAACTGCAGACTGGAAGGTCGGCAGGTCACCAGTTCGAGACCCGAGTGCTTCGTGATGGAGTGAGCTCCCGGCTTCAGTCCCAGCTCCTGCCAACCTAGCAGTTTGAAAGCAAGAAATTGCAAGTAGATAAATAGGTACCGCTTCGGCGGGAAAGGTAACAGCGTTCCGTGCACCTCGGTGTTCAGTCATGCCGGCCACATGACCACGGAAGCGTCTTCAGACAGCGCTGGCTCTTTGGCTTAGAAACGGGGATGAGCACCACACCCTAGAGTCGGACACGACTGGTTGGGGACACCTTTACCTTTATATTCATTTACTCACAGCAAAGGAAACACCTGCAACTCATTTCACAAATGCCAGTTTATATGAAGGGGTATTTGGTACTCTAGTAGCTGCTTCTATATTCCAGTACAAGCATGCTTTCTTAGGTCATAAGTGCAACATGGAATTCTTTAGCTATTTCAACTTGTTCATTTTTCTCCCTATTTTTTTTTTAAAAAACAGCTCTGATCAGGAAGAAAACGTCAAAACTACTCTAATATTTAAAGGATGCTATTAATATATTCTTTCTTGTACATCAGAAATTGACCAAGGACTGATCCACTCAACATAATTGTTGTCCAACACATTTGTTATCCTGACCCTCCCTGGATGTATACTCACATGGGCAAAGTAATGTGTGAAATGGACAGTGACTACTACTGTGGTCAGCAGCAATTCCTGTGATTGAAGTGGCTGAAAAAAGGACTGTCACAATAATTGAAATTGTTTTCATGTTTAGCAGCAATTTGGCCAAAGTTAAACACTTTCAAATTCCATTTATTTAAGTTAAGTTAAATGAGTAAAATTTAACAATGCTATATAATAGTGATTAACTTTGGCTTAATCATAGCTGTGCATGCCAATTTACACCCTATATTTGTCCATGAAAGCACATACTTATTGAAGGTTTTGTTATTATTACACCATCCATCCATGTGATACTTTATAAAAATGAAAGGACAGGTCCCTGCCCCAAGGGCTTGCAATTTAGAAACAGAGACAAGGGAGACAATAGAGGAAGGGAAGGGAAATGGAGAGAGAAGTAGACAAGGAAAGAATATTAGATTATTTCAGTTACATGTACTTAACTCTGGTTACATTAGGTCATTGAAACTATGGAGTTGTACCAAAGTCTTCATGGAAGAGTTGGGTTTTGAAGAGGGATTTGAAGTAAATAACAGAAAGTGCCTCACAGAGGCATTCTGGGAAGCCTTTCTAGACACAAAGGGCAGCAAGGGAGAAATGGTGGAGCTGTTTGAGGCAGCTGAGGGTGATGAAGCTGGATGCACAAAGGTCCAAGGATCTAAGAATGAAGAGATAAAGGTGGTAAGGCCATGGAGAGTTTTGAAAGTTGTACAGGATCCAGGTGTGTAAGGCGGGGGAATGGGACACAAGTGTCCCTCCAGATGTTGGCGGACTACAATTCCCATCATCTGTGACTGTTGGGCAAGTTGGCCATGCTGGCAGCGTCTAATGGAGTCCAGTAATATGTGGAGGGCCACAGGTTCCCCACCTTTGGTGTAGGAATTTAAGGAGAGATAGAATGTGCTCAGAGTCACAAGAATGGTGATTAGTTTTGGCAGTAGAGTGCTGGATAAAGATGAGGGGACCAACAAGAAAGCATGGAAGATCAGAGAGGAGAAGATTGCAGTACAGGTTGTGGTTCTTTTTGTGGAAGAAAATGTGTAAAATGAATTAACTACTTCAGTATTTTTATAGTGCACTGTGAATAGTATCAAATGTAATCTTTGGATGAAGAAAATAAGTGAATGGATTTCCCTTTTGCCTATGAGTATGTCATATTTACTAGTTTTCTTGTAGTTTTCTTCTAATTTTCTGCCAGCCTATTCTAAACTATCATTAACAGTGGAATGCTGGGTATAAATTGTTATGTGAGAACAGTATGCTTCCACCTATTTTACTTACTCTTACTAATTTTGTTTATCTTCTAAATAATAGATTTATGCAAATTTCTAAAGCTGAGAATGTATTTGACTGTTAAAATACTTATTTCATCTCTTATGTGTTCAAATTATGTTTGGCTCACAACTTTGTTCATGACTTTATATTCATCTAAAGGGGATGAGTTGATTTATAGAGGCTATAATTCAGTTTCCATTTTGTCTGACTTTTTAAAATATATCATCTTTTATTCCAGTGTACTCCTTTTTGGCCTGAAAATAATGAAAGCAAATTACGGTTTAGAGTAGAAAATTCTGATATTCTACCCAAAGTTATACAGCTTGATAAGCAAGAAAATAGTTTGCTGCTACACTTAGACAACAGGGTGAGTAGTATAATTTACTAGTTAGATAAACTTTAAATATGTATTCCATCTTCTCTCTCTCTCCTCTTTCTACCCCAAATTCAGAGAACTGAAGGGGATTACTCTATCAGAAAATCAAGTGAATATTGTTAAATGTTTAAGACATTCCGCCAAATCAACTACACTTCTAAAATTAATATAGAAGTTATGATGATAAGTTCATCTAAAGAATAAAGTCAAATTTAATACACTGTTTCATTATCTGCTAGCTTGGAGGCATTATAGTGGATGTTACACAAGCTGAACATTCGACAGCAATTACCTTCTCTAATTACCATGATGGTGCAGCACCATTCCTGATAATTAACCATACCAAAGGAGAAACAATTGAATATGGGCAAAGGTATGTATACATGATTATCTTCAGATTCTGTAAAAAAAAGCAGAATACTGTAGGATTTCATGCTGTATGAGTAAATACTGATCATGAATATGTTAATAGGTATGTTTCCCTGTAGTGCCTTACTGGCGTTTCCCAGCTGAACAGGAATGAACCTGGGTATCTTAAGTTAGCAAAGCAGAGTAGCCAAAAGAAGACTGCAAGATATTTCAAATGAGGGGAAGGCTCCACCTTGATAGCTTTTACCTCTGAACCCAACTCTGCAATCTTACCCATCCCAACAACCTGATGTGCCCCAGAGTTAAGGGGAAAGACGCATAGAAGTCTAGGGATAACTTGAATCATATAGACATGGAGAATTTTCACTACACCTTTTCTCAGTTTAATAATACTTTTGTGAAAAATAGTTGTAATGTGGAAAATGCTACAAAATAGTTTTTAGGGGTTGAATTTTAATGTGTTTAATCTGTGATTTACAATTTGTTTTCCTGTTTTTGTTTGCAGTTCTCACTGTGTAATGGAAGATGTTCTGGAACCAAATAAAGCAGTACTTTACACATGGGCTGATCCAGTAGGCTCTAGAAAATTGAAATGGAAATGTGGAAAGAGCAGTGGGGAAGTAACTCAGAAAGATGTATGTATAATACTACTAATAAAGCTTAAACCAATGTTATATGCAAGTCAAAGAATCTAGTGCACTACTTAAACTGTCTAACAACCTTTAAAGTATTGTTGAGATCAAAATCTTTGTACAATCAGCAGCAGAGATCCAGGAATGAGAGACAAAAGATAATGGAAATCCAAGACAGGAAAAAATGAGTAAATTCAGATTAAAGAAAGCAAAAAAGACCTTTTGTTGTAAGATGGTTCTCAGTGTCATATGCAGGATTAGGGCTAATCTGATCTACAAAGGTTATCCAGGCCTCCTAGCTAATTGGTGGCTTTGGTTGGCCAGGGCTTCTTTGTTGGGTGAATGGCTGAGGCATCATCTGGATCAGAGGAACTAGGTCCATTCCAGATCAAGCACTGGTATCTGTGTTAGCTATGGTACTCAACAGCAGACACAGGGGAGGGGAGATGAAGATAAACCACAGCAAACATCTTATGCTGTATTGGTTTCCTGAAAAGCTTGTATGTATACATCACTGAGTACTTATAAGTATAGATTCAAATTATAGGTAGTCTAAAAAAAATAATTTTAAATAAATAATTGTATATTATATATTTAAACAAGCTGTAGTATATCCTGTTCAGGTGTGGAGGAATAATGTGTGGGCTATCCCATCTATATTACCGAATCTGAAAAAACCATGTAGGTTTTCCTGCTGCTGCTCCCTTTTTAAAACTTTAAGATTAGGACTATGGAAAACCCTGCCACAAGGTGGTCTCAGCTATAAAACCTTTAACTGTCCTTCCAAAAATCAATCCTATGAACTTTTCAGAAACCCAATAACTTAGTTCTGTGGTGTAGGTGTAGGATTGACACCACCACTAGAGACAAGATGAACAAAATTAAAGTATTTATTAGAGGAATTATTTATAAAAGAGAATAAAACTTTAATAATAATAAACAGGTTAATTATTAACCTTTAATAATAGGTTAACATTGTTTTTAATGTATTTAGTTTAAATATATTTGGTTACTGTTCCTAATAGGTAAGAGAAACTTCCCCAGCTAATAAGATCTCAGTAGCCTTTACCTCAGACCAGATTTCCTTAAACGCCACTCCAGCCAATCCCTCACCACCAGGAACCGAAGCTGTACAGCAGTCTTTCTCTGCCTCCAGCTTCTCCAGTTGCCTCTAGCTTCTAGGGCTATTCTGTTTCAGGGACCACTTGCTGAGTTCCCCTATGGTCAGACCTCTGCCTAAAACCTTCTGATGTACAAAACCTCTCCTGCCTGCTTAAAGCTTCACAGCACAGGCAACATTTTTGTCATGGACCAGTGGAAAAGAAAGTTGGTACTATTCAAAGACTACATCTATGCTGTTCATGTAACCATAAAATTCACCTGTAATAGTACTATGGAGATGACATACAACCTTTTTCTAGATGTTCTTTAACCATCAGAGAGGACAAGATTGTTACCAATCTTTATAGCAAGCCATGTGTAAAATATAACATCATCTACGGTCTGGCACTTAGAATTAAACACATATGCAACAGTAGCACTACCTTACCAACAAAAAACACAGTACCTTAAACAGCACCTTGTACAATGAGGATATCTTTTGCATTTAATAGTTTGCAACATCCACCGGGCATCTGCTTTTTCAAGAGAATCCATTCTCCACACAAAAAAAAATAGAGAAAAATAGACAGGCATGTATCTTTGGTGGTAAATTTCCACCCATCGTTTCCAAACTACCACTTAGCAATTAAGAAAAGCTGCCTCTTGAATGTTAACTCTCCACGTCTTGCAGAAGCCATGAACAAGCCACATGTTGTTGCTTTCCGACAGCAACCAAATCTGCAAAAACTTTTTGTGAGAGCTAAAAGTAAAATGCCTATCAGTAATACCAGATCACACCATTATACATCCAGCTGCTCCATTACCTGCTCTTACCTGCATGAAACAGCAACATTGAAAAGCACAACTACTAGAAATACCTGTCACATTAAACAGAACATCACTTGCAGATCTAACAGTATAATATATGTCATCAAGTGCAAGCACCCTCGTTGCAACATGCAGTATGTTGGCAAACCCACTACTGACCTTTGTACATGACAAGGAAAACAGAACAACTTGTGGCAAAACACTTTAATTCTGATGGCCTCAGCCTTGCAGACATGGCAATATTTCCTATTGAACAACTATCTTATTGTGGCAATCCTTGAAACAAGGGAAAACTTCGGAATTTATAGACTGGGCACTATGGCTGGGTTGACACAACACAAAAAGCCAGAGTACGGGTTGAGTATGGGTTGTCACTGAATCGTGGGTTGTTGTGTTGTGGGAACCCAGCCACATTAATAAATGTTAACCATGAACAACGCATGCAGAGAACCCATGGTTCGTTGTTGGTTTGTGAACTGTGGGTTGTTCATGGTTTGTAGTTCATTGGTGCGGCTGGATTCACACAACACAACAACCAACGATTCAGTGACAACCCATACTCAACCTGTTGTGTTGTGTGAACCAGGTCATTGATTCCACGTGGCCTGAGGATAACACCACCTTCTGTACTTCCCTTGCAACTTGGGAACTCCATCCACAACAGTAACATTCTATACAGCTCTTATACTAACTGTCTCGGATGAAGGTGGAAGCTGAACTGTTTGATAGAAATGAAAGAATATATATTTATCCCTGTTTTGCTAATTGTTTTATTAGAAATATAGATGCTTATTGCAGTTGGTCACATCCCTCAGGGATCCAGGGTAACTGAATCACTGTTTAGTTGCTTTGTCTATTACTATACTAGATAGATAGATAGATAGATAGATAGATAGATAGATAGATAGAGTGTATTCCTTTATTCCCAGGGCAGTATACATAAAATAATAAAATTGTGGCGCTTCTAACTGCCAGTCACCTTTGTTGACTCACCTGACCAATCCAAACAAAAGTAGCTTCTCCCCCCAGACATTTTCAAACTCCACTTGAAGCCTCCTTTCATAGCAACTGTAATCAAGGTGGCCAAAACATAAAGTAACACATAAATGCAGTGTTTCTTAACAGCAGGGCACTAACCAACCTAGAACTGGAGTCTTGTAGCACTGTTTGGTACAGGGGTGGAGGGGAGAAGGAAAAGGGAGACAATTTTTCTTTTCCCATCCTTCTGAAACCTTCTTCCACTGCTATAAATAAGTTTGGGGCTGCTCATGGAAGAGTGGGAAAAGGTAAAAGTGTATTTTTTCTTTTCCTCTCTTCTGAAAACCCTTGTATAATGTGGAGAGGGTACATTTTTAGCCCCTATTTTTTAGGCTGACTCTAATACACACTTCCATTGAGGGGCTGAAGAAGGAATTCCCTCACTACCCCACCAGCATTATCCTGCCTACTCCCAGCTGACACCCTCAACATTCCATAAGTCTTGTAAGTCTCTGAACACAGGATAAATCTTCCTTGGGTTATTTTGGGTTGTTTCTATTTTTATTATATAAACCTGAGTGTGGAGAAAACACATATTTTTTGGATGGGTCTGTTTTACTATCAAACCGATAGGCATTAGACCACCCAAGTTCAGTATTAGAAGCAGTGATGATGATATGCCTAGTTCAGTATTGGAAGGACTGATTATGCTATTTGATGTTATTACATAATCCTGTAGTCTAAACCAAATTACTTAACATTTAGAGAGCGATCCTAAACACTTTGGCGGACCACTCCAATATTGGAGACTCCAATCTATCCTATGCCCTGCTGGGCCCTTGCCAGCACAGTGGCAGATAACAGGGAGACTTTTTTTTATATACTCCGGGGGCGGGGGGGTGTCTGGGGTGTTCCTGGCAAAATAAAAAAATGGGAGGGAATTAACTTAGAGCAGTTCTAAGTCCATATGATTGCTCTCTTAGGATGCAATCCTATCCATGTTCAGACATGCATGGCTGTCTGGGGCGTGCTGGGAGTTGTAGGATATCTTCTGTCTAAACATGCATAAAATCATTGTGCCTTTAATTACTTTAGGCTACAATCCTATACTCACTTACCTGGGAGTAACCCCCATTGTAGACAGTGAGACTTCTGTTTGAGTAGATATGCACAGGATTGCACTGTTAGGCTCTCATATCTACATCTGCAGTCCTAAATATGTTTACTTTCACTATAATCAATAGAGCTTATTTCAGAGTATGTTTACTTAAAGTTGGGCTGAAGGTATATTTAGGATTTGAGATTGTTTTCCTGAAAATGAACACTTGCTTTTCTTCCATTCTAGGACTTGATGACACCTATTCTTTTGGGAAAGAAGACCATTTATTTAGTTTCATTTTTTGAAGGCTTGCAACGTATTATCCTGTTCACGGAAGATGAGAAGGTGTTCAAAGTGACATACGAAAGTGAAAAAGTTGAATTAGCGGAACAAGAAATAATTATATCAGTACAAGATGTTGGGATTTCTTTAGTAAATAACTATTTAAAGCAGGAAGTAGCTTATATTGGAATCACAAGGTAAAAAAGGAATCAAATTCGCTACTTGCATTTGAAATGATAGGATACAAATAGACCTGTTTTTGGATGATTAAACATTAGCAGTTTGATAGAAAATTCCGCTTCACCTAGATTTTATTTTCAAGAAATAAATCTCTTACACATGGGCACTATCTAGCCCAAATTGAGCTCTTCTAACAGGGCAGTCCTGTGAATGTGTACTCAGAAATAAGTCCCACTGAGTTCACTGGGACTTACTCCCAAGTAAATGTATATAGTACTGCAGCCTAATTCCCATTCATTTAATGGAAGAGAGTTAGGTACATGCTTAACTCTTCCATTGAAAAGAATAGGATTTAAAAGTGTTTAACTCTGGCTGGATCATGCTCAATATTAATACAGCAAAGCCTCAGTTGTGGGCAAGTTAGTAAATTCACTGATTTCAGTAGGCTAAAAATTGTAGAATAATTTTCTGGACTTCAAGAAAGCTTTCATGGAAATGAAGGACATAGTTTTAGAATCGAAGTCCTTTTCACTTCTAGCAAAAAATTAAATTTCCAAGGGTAAATACACTTCACAGATATAGATGCTTAATGGTTTATTGAGTTGTCATATTATACCTTTGTTCATACTGAGAACTACAAAATATTTAATAAATAGTCTCTACTTTTAATTCTTTATTTTATTGGTAAGTTCTGATGTAATTTGGGAGACAAAGCCCAAGAAGAAGTCAAGATGGAGGCCACTGAATCTGAAGCAAACTGAAAAGCTGGAGAAAGAATTTAATGAATACTGTGATCGCTCACCCACAGAAAATAAAATAGTGGAGCTGGATGATAATGTTCCGGTAATACTGAAGGCTTTTTTTAAAAATCCATTTAAAATTCAATTGTAACATAATGCTTAATATAATAGTCCTTATGCTTCTAGTAAATCTTTTTCCCCTCTTCTCCACACACACACATGCCCTTCCCAAGCCATGTGTCCTGCATGTCACTTGTAGGCCTATAGCCTTATCCTATGAATATTTATTTGGAATTAAGTCCCACCACGTGTAACTTTGCATAGAATTATGACCTTCATTTGCCTCATGCTGTCTGGGACAGAAAAGGTACCAAGATCCTGACTCCTGGTCCTCAGCAGTCATGGTTCTTTTTTGTGATCTCTGTTTAGTCTCACATATGAGACCTGTGCAGAGTAGCATTCAGAACTTTCTAGAGCAAGGTAAAAGTTTGTGATGGGAGGTGTGCCCCAACCCTCAGTACACACATGGTCAAAGGGTGTCTCCAACTTTCCTGCTCAGTTTCTTCTTGACTGCTACAGCAATAGCATCAGGAGGAACTTTTGTTTTCGCTTTTCCTCTAAGACAGGGGTATCGAACCTCTTTCAGCACGAAATTCAATTTCAGAGAAGCTCTTGGGGGCTGAATTCCAGTGGTGGGCTTGGACAAAGTTACAAAACTACCAGCATATTTTATTGCCATTAACTTAGCTTTAGGAGAAACATTTAGAACTTTTGGAATGGGGGAAAAGCTGCACAAAAGCCAGGAAACACCGAATGTTTGGCAGTCAGAGAAAAGGAGGTGGGGCCATCTGGGAAACTCCAGAGGGCAGGCCTGATGTTCAGCACCCCTACTCTAAGGTGCTGTGAGCTAATCCCTTTCTTCCTTCACTTACTGTTTCCTCTTTTGCAGTGTTCCTCTGTGTATATTTGCATTGGGTTTTTAATTATTTCAGTCCATTGTGCACAGCTGGGCACCTTTGCTGCTCTCAAGCAGTCATCTATGGTGCAATAGACACATTTTCAGAAAAGTTCCTGCTTGTGGTAGCAAGGTAGTCCCAGCTGATGGGCATAACCACTACCACCTCTTCCTTGTTGAGGGGCACATGTTCCTGCTGTCAGCATTTCATCAGGCAGGCACACAGAAACCAGTTGTCTCAGCTACAAGTAGTGCTGTAGGAGCAGGCCCTCTTTGCAGTTGATGCTGAAGCCAAAGGTTTCCAAGGCCCCACAAACCTAATAACTTTGTTCTACCTTGGTTCCATCAATGTTGTTGATGGCAGAGATGGGAGTCTCATCAGACTGAAAGGTCACTGGCATGATGGCAGTCTCCTCTTGTCTGGCTGTGACACCACCCTCTGTGGAATCAGTCCATCCTCAACATTGGCTGCCTCAGCTTTAGTAGTAATGTCACCTTTGAAATGTTGCAGTTCCCTTGACTCCAAGAAGCTAAGACTCCTCTTGTCTTGTTTGGCACCTGGACCTGGCCATTAATGGACTCAAGTGCGGTTCCTGTCATCAGGTTGACATTTGAGGGGGAGATCAGGAACACGTTACATTGTTTTTCTAGAAAATAAGCAGTTTCTCATTTGAGTTCTTTAAGAACTCATGGATGGACACCTTGATTTGTTTGTTTTCAGTTTGTCAATAAAGCCTAGAATGTCATCTCTAGTCACCACTATTAGCTTCAATTTCTCAGACTACCTTTCTGAAAATATCAGTTCAAGCATGGATATCTGCCCTACATCTTCTTCAGGCACAAGTAATTCATCCAGTTTCTCTGCAGTCTTCTCATCCTCCTTTAGTATTCCCTTAACTCCATTGTCATGCAACAGCCCAATTGCCTCCCTAGCTGGTTTCCTGCTTCTAAGGTGTTTAAATAATTTGTTATTGTTGGTCTGGTTTAGATGGGCTATGCAGAGCTCTGCCATTGCCAGAGGTCTACAAAATTATGCATGGCGTGGACTCCAGACTGTGGAGAATGTGGAGAGGGAGACATTTTTTTCCCTCTTTCAAAATACTAGAACCTGGGGACATCCTCCGAAGCTGATTGATGGGAGATTCAGGACAGATAAAAGGAAGTACATCTTCACACAGTGCATAATTATGGAATTTGCTACCACAGCATGTGGTGATGGCCACCAATTTGGATGACTTTAAAAGGAGGTTGGACAAATTCCTGGAGGAAAAGGCTACCAATGGCTAGTAGTCTTGATGGCTATGTGCTACCTCCAGAACCAGAGACAGTGAGCCTATGTACACCAGTTGCTGAGGAATATGGGTGGGAGGGTGCTATTGCACTCATGTCCTGGTTGTGGGTTCCTTGTTGACAGCTGGTTGGCCACTGTGTGAACAGAATGCTGGACTAGATGGACCCTTGGTCTGATCTTATGTTTTTAATGCTACCTGCCCTGCCTCCATGTAAGTCAGCTTGCAGTTCTCCCATATGTGGGACTGCACAGAGACCACAAAGAAGGAAAGTAGGTTGCTTAACTGTAACCATGGTTCTTCAAATGGTCAATGTGCAGCTATATAACTCATCCGCTTCTGCTGCAGCTGTTGTTTTGACCTTCTCTGACTCCTGTAGTTCCTTATATAGCTACTATGATGATCCATTAAGAACTGAGCGGGAAGGTGGAACCCATGGCCTTTTGAGTGTGTTTACTAAGGGTTGGGTTGACCTTCTGGCCAAATCACTTTCCCCAACGTGATGCCCTCCAGATACTTTGGACTACAGCTCTCATCAACACCAGCCAACATGGCCAATTGTCAGGGATGTTTGGAGTTGTAGACCAAAATATCTGGAGTGCCTCACATTGAGGAAGGCTGCTCTAGAAAATTCTAAATGTTGCTCTGTGCAGGCACAGATTTTACATGTGACACTGCACAAATGGACACTTGTTGAACTATTGTTACAGGTATGCAGCCTGCTTTTATTTCTACAAACTGTCTGTAATATGCTGTAGCAGCAGCAACTTGGCAGCTTTTTTGCAAAGGTAGCCTAAGTCTGCTGAGGATGGGATTGGAGAGCAAGGGATAGGTGGATGGTGGCTTTGCATGGTTACACAAGAGTACGTACCACTGATCTGTAACTATGTCTCCTATGTGCCCCCAATGTCTTGGTGTCTCCTTCCTCTTGGGCTAATGTATACACTGTTGGTGGTGAAGAGTAATTCCCATTGAATTCAGTGGAAATCACTTCTGAATAAACTTCCATAGGATTGAGCTCTTAATGCCCTATTTAAAACAACAACAACAACAACAACTCCCTGTGAGCATGATCCAGATAATGGTTAAGTGCTCTTCAAGTGCCATTGCTTTCAACTGGAAGATTAAGCACATGCTTTAAGTATCTCCCTTAGCAATCAGTGCAACTTAGAAGTGCTTAAATTTGGCTGGATTTTTGCCCTAATGTTTTATTTGGAAGATTCATAAGAAATGGGTTTAAGATTTGAACATTTCTTAAATACAGGTCTGCTTGACTCCTACTGGTAATAACATGAAAATACTGCAGCCAAATGAAATCCCAGTGAGAAGAAGCTTTTTGCCGGCTTTAAAAGTACAATACAGTACATCTGAACATCAGTCATCCTTCAGAGTCCAGATTTACAGGATACAGGTATGTTTCATGGTTACCAACAATGAATAGTAAAAAAAAAAACCTTTAGGATTACATTTTTTGAATATTCACAGTTTAATCCATACAACTAGGATTTTAGGATTTTCTCTACAGCAATAACACCTTCAATAATTGAGTTTCCCGAAAGCAGTTAAAAAATAAAAGCATTATTTACTTTGGAATTTTCAGAAAACCAAAAGTATGCTTGAAAGTGGAGATTTGTTAAAGTGTGTTAAGTTCCAAGAGTTGTTTTATAGAATTCTTTTTATGAACATCAGAATTAGGCATTGTGTATGTTAAGTAATGTACTTAAATTCAAACTTCAGAAAGCAACTATTATTTAATGGAGAAATCAATAGAAAGTTACCCATTGACTGGTTTCACATGATCATCACAGCCCACTGTGGCTTAATTAAACTGTAGTGGATTGAGGTGCATGCCAGCAGCCACTTTGAATATTCAAGCCACAGTGGGCAGTTGCCATGGCTTACTGTGTCATGTGAACCCAGGGATGGTGGCTTACACAAGGATTAAACAATCCTCACATAACCCTAAAACACCCTGTGGGTTACGTGAGGGTTGTTTAACCCTCGCATAAGCCACCCTTGCTGGGTTTGCACAGCACAGTAAGCCACAGTGCCTGCCCACTGTGGCTTGAATATTCACAAGGGTCGCTGGCACACACCATAACCCACTGTGATTTAAATAAGCCATAGTGAGCTGTGGTGATCGTGCAAACCAGCCTATTGACTTCAGTCAGTAGATTAAAGATTACTATTTGTTTCCTCCCACAGCCCCTTAAGTTAGAATGTGTGAAGCCAGTATAGCTGTAAACTAGGACATTGTTTAAAACATTAGAACAAAAAAATTTGCAAATGAACATCTAATATGCACCATATTGTCCTGTCATTTCCCTTATCAGATACAAAACCAGATTCCTGGAGCCATATTTCCCTTTGTGTTCTATCCTATTAAACCTCCCAAGTCCATCTCCTTGGATTCAGGTTTGTTAATACAGTTTTTAACCCATTATTATGTTTTTTCTGCATCTGTAATAATTTAGAAGATTAAAAAATTCATAGTAAGATTAGAAAATAAAGTTATTTTGTTGATTAATTTGTATATTTCTTCCTAAATTTGCTAAAAGCTGGAACACATTTAGCTTTTTTGAAAGCATCTAGTGCAAACAGTTGCCTTTCTGTTTTTACGTGAGTGTGGTGCTTTTCAAAGAATATGACTAGTTATTTGCTTAACAAATGTATATTGTCCGCAAATGCAATGAGCCTAGCAAGAACCTCAATTTCCCAGCCCAGTGCCTCTATGTAAACAGAAATCCTGTTCTGAGAACCATGCACTTAATGTCAATGGAATCTGAAAATAAGTTAATTAAACTGTCCAGTCAGTGTGCATCCGCTGGATTTAGTATTGCAAATATCTGTGAATGTGCACACATCATTTTAGTAACTGACTTCATTTCCTCCCATATATGCCTCATATATACTTAACACCTTGGACCACTGGTTTGTCCAGCTCTTCCATTATCTTCTTTGCAAATGCTCTCAGTTACATATATTGTACTGTACAAGTCAAAAGAAGATCCTACTTCACTATGTGTCCACCCTGTGCTCATCTGTACTTTGTTTGGAATTTTCATAGAACCCAAACCATTTACTGATGTCAGTATTGTCATGAGAACTGCAGGACATTCTCAAATATCACGTATAAAGTAAGTATTCTTTTTCCAATCTTAAATGAAGTTGCAATCCTACTTACTCTATTTGGATTTAGTGGAACTTCTGAATAAACATGCATCGGATTGGGCTGCACCTTTCTAGGGTTGGAATCTTAAGCTTGCTTATGTGAAAGTAAATCCTATTGAAATCAGTGAGACTTTTCTTCTGAGTAAACATGGTTGGGATTAGGCTGCAAGTAGTTTCAGCCAATATGACCACTTCCAATATTAATTTTATGAATGCTTAGATGCATACAAATGTCACTTAAAGATTGGCTATACACATACGTGTATTAAACTGTCCACTAAGGCTTTTCTCTGCATGTCTTGGTGACAGTTGAATACAATTTTTGTCTGCAAAAAGTAATCTTAAGAGCTACTAAATGTATTTTAAGACAAAATCTTCCTGAAAACTGAATAATTGAAAAGGGAATTGTACTATGGATGGAGAATAAATGTTGTCATTTCATTGTCCTTTCAGTGGAAAGACAACTATACTCTGTTAGGAGAAAGCTGTTCCTTTCTCTGCAGTGCCCCAGACATTTTAGATGAAAAGAACATCCTGGTGCTAACAAAAACCATCACCAGACCAGATTTCCCATTCTAGATTAGCAAGTTGGAGACATGTATTCTTTCTAAAGTTGCTGGTGTTTTTGTTTCAAGATGCCTTAATTGTTTAACGTATCCTATATGAACACCATATTTTAATAATGCAAGAAACGACTTACTTTAAGTAATAAGCATAATTTAGTAATCACTAAAGGCAGGATCCAACGGGATGCTTATACCTCGCCAATTCCATTGCACAAGCAACCCCCATCACTTGCGCAATGTCAATTTAGCACTTCTGAGGCAACGCAAAACGAGCAGAAATGCTCATTTCTGGAAGGAGGCAGGACAGTGAAGCTCCAATAAGGAAGCTCCACTGACTTGCCTCCTTCCAGAAATGAGTGTTTCCACTTGTTTTAGGGCTTCCTCTAGGAAGCGCTAAATCTGCCTTGCAGAAGCAGTGGTCCTGCTTGCGCAACAGAATCAGCAGGACCTACCGCTTGCGGAAGGGAATTGGCAGGGAGGAAGGGAATCGGTAGGGGTGGAAGTGCCCCACTGGATTCTGCCCTAAGGTAACAATCCGGTGCACACTTTCCCTGAGAATAAGCCCTGTCAAACACAGTGGCACTGACGCCTGGGTAAACATGCATAGGATTATGTTGTAAGAAAATCCTTCACTTGTAAAAATCAATTTACCTTTTAAAAATATATTACAGTGCAATCCTATGCATGTCTACTCAGAAGTAAGTCCCACTAAGTTCAATAGGACTTACTCCAAGGTAAGCTGTATAGGACTGCAGCCTTAGGGAGCAATCCTATCTAGATAGGCGGCCACCTCCGAACCCAGAAGCGATCACCTATCCAAAGCAGGACAGGAGAAGCACAGAGGGGATCGTTCCTTCTCCACTTCTGCTGCCCTGCTTTTTTGGCTAGACAGCCGATTGCGGCTGTGTAGCCGCAGGAGGATGGAGTGGGTAAGGAGCCCACTGTACGACACATAGGATGTGTCGTACAGGCAGTTACACTCTCCATTCCCCGGAATGCCCCCAGCCGTGCCCCTTTCCAGCCACTCAGAGCTCCTCTTGTGAGCGTGGAGGACTGGGCTTTTCCACGCTGCCTCCGAGGCAGCATGGAAGTTGGGGGAGGTCATTTCCCTGGGAACCAACTTCGGAGCGTGGGCTCTGAGGTCGGTTCCCAGAAAACAACATATCCTATGGCCGTCTAGCTGTTGTCTAGCGGCCATAGGATTGCTCCCTCCATGTGTTTGATATTTTTGACTGCGTTTAGAAGCAAGGGTAGGCAACTTGTTGCCCTCCAGCTATTTTGGCCTACGAGTCCCATGACCTGTCACCATTAGCCAAGTCTGAGTAAGGCTGATGGGAATTGTAGGCCAAACATCTGGAAGGCTACAAGTTACCCATCTTGCTTTAGAGAAATTGAAAAAAATATGTTTCTGCTGTTTGACAGTTTTTAACTCCTTTCCAGGTATTTTAAGGTTCTAATTCAAGAGATGGATCTCCGATTAGATCTTGGTTTCCTTTATGCATTGGCTGATTTCTTTATACTTGCTGATGAAGTGCCCAGAGACCAAGAGGTATGAACTCCTATTACATCAGGGTTATTTTCAACTGAGTAAAACAACAGCATCACACCATAATATGTATCAGTTCTATTTTTTGAAATACTGAATTGCATATAATGTACAATGTGATAGTTTAAGTGAAATGTGGAAGAGTTGTTCCACAATACATATAAACAAGACAATGAAAACATTTTAATGCCCTCAGATAAGATATAGGAACATGAGATATTTGTACATCTTGACATCCATCTGAAAAGCCCTTTAAAATAAATTCAACAGAATATAGATCATATTTATTTATTATATTTCTATACCTCCCAATAGCTGAAGCACTCTAGGTGGTTCACAGCAATTAAAACCATAAAATACAACATGATAAAATATAATTTAAAAGTTTAAAACTACAGTATAAAATAA
The DNA here is from genome assembly GCF_057233095.1 of Heloderma suspectum. Taxonomy (NCBI): domain Eukaryota; kingdom Metazoa; phylum Chordata; class Lepidosauria; order Squamata; family Helodermatidae; genus Heloderma; species Heloderma suspectum. Next base: position 97,601,000 of record NC_139459.1, on the reverse strand, counting down.
AAGCCAAAATAAAATCTAGCAGTATTGCAAAGGTTTAAAATGCAATTGTAGATTTAAAACAGAAACTGAAACACTAAAATGCATGGGAAAATAAGGTCTTCACTTGGTGCCAAAAAGATGACAACACAGGTGCCAGGCGAGCCTCCCTGGGAAGCTAATCCCACAACTAGGGTGCCACTACAGACAAGCTCCTCTTCTTAGTAGCCACCTGCCTCACTTCCTTTGGCAGAAGCTCCCAAAGAAGGACAGCTGAAGATGATCTTGGCATCTGGGCAGGTATATATGGGAGGAAATGATCCTTTAGGTAACCTGTCCCCAAACCATTTAGGGCTTTGAATGTTAATACCAATACTTTGAATTAGGCCTAGAAATGGACTGACAGCCAGTGCAGATAGAAAAGTACTGGCATAATATGATAACGTTGGCCAGTTACCGTTAACAATCTCACTGCCCTGTTTTGGACCAGTGGAAGTTTCTGGACCACTTTCAAAGGCAGCCCCATTGCAGTAATCGAGACGAGAGGTTACCAGAGCATGGATAACTGTAGCTAGGCTATTTCTGTCCAGATAAGGACGTAGATGGTATATCACCCTAAGCAGATAAAAGGTGTTCTGTGCCACTGAGTCCGCCTGTGCTGGATCCAAGTGCACCCCTAAACTATGAACCTGATACTTTAGGGGGAGTACAACATCACTTAGCTGGGTTGAACATCACTTAGCTGGGCAGACAAACCACCCAGTAAGAGGACCTCCATCTTTTCTGAATTGAGTCTCAGTTTATTGGTCCTCATCCAGATCATTACCATGCCCAGGCACTGATTCAGAACAGCCACTGCCTCACCTGGATTTGATGAAAAGGAGAGAGAGAGCGAGCGAGCGAGCGAGCTGGGTGTCATCCAAGTATTGATGACACATCAGCCCACACCTCTGGATAACCTTCCCCAGCAGTTTCATGTAGCATTTTGAACAGCATGGGGGATAGAATAGAGCCCTGTGGAGCCTCATAGCATAGCTGCCAAGGCACAGAGCAATAATCCCTCAGTACCCCCTTCTGGAATTGACCATCCAAGAATTGGCCATATTATGTAATATATTGTCATATATTACATTTGCTATAATGTTAATGTATATTTTAGCATTGGGAATCATTGCATTTATGTTAATGTATTCACAGACAGAACTTTTCAGAAAAGATGTGGAAGCTGTGCAAGAGGAACTGAAGAATGTATCATCAACAGATACATCACAAATCAGTTTATATGAGTATTTCCATATTTCTCCAATAAAGGTATGTGCGTGTCATAAATGTAATGTGTGCATATTTAAATACACACAGTCAGGGAACAAGTGGGAAGATGAAGGTATTCATATTATGTTGTTGGTTGGTAGAAAGCCTGACTGAGAGATTGGGATTCAGCCTGTTGTGGAAGAGGTTGTGCTTCCCCTGAAGGATCAGATCCATAGCTTGGGAGTGCTCATTGATCCTACACTGACCCAAGATCTTCAGGTGACGGAGGTGGCAAAGAGTGCATTTGTACTATTATGCTTGGTGCACCAGCTGTGACCCTTCTTGAATTGATTTTACTGGGCAGCAGTTATCCATGCCTTGGTTACATCACGTTTATACTAATGCAATGAGCTCTCCATGGGACTACCCCTGAAGAGTGTCCAGAAGCTTCAATTGGTGCAAAATGTGGCAGCTAGGCTGCTAACTGGTGCATGGTATTAGGACCATGGTACACCTTTCCTGAAAGACCTGCCCTGGTTGTCAGTTGCTTTCCGAGTGCAATTCAAGGTGTTGGTGTTAACTTTTAAAGCCCTAAACGGCTTAGGACCTGGCTGTCTAAGGGACCGCCTGTCTTGCTGTGAACCTGCCCAAGTATTAAGATCTGCAGGAGAGGCCATTTTGAGACCCCCATTACCTGCACAGGCCCATTTTTTGGGCGCACATGAAAGGTTTTTTCCCAGTATTGCCCCCAAACTATGGAATGCGCTCCCTTAAGAACTATGACTGGCCCTCACTCTCTTGGCCTTTAGAGAGGGTGCAGAGCCTCATTTTTTTTCTATTTGGCCTTTCAAAATGTATAGTTTTAATGTTTTAATGTTTTTACTGTTCTTGTTTTTATTGTTTTAAGGTTTTATTCTTTTAAATTGTTGTACACTGCCATGATGGATTTTTAACAGATAAAGCAGTATATAAATGTAAATAAATGTATATGTGAAGCCCCACTGCCCAGTATATATTAACCCAAACAGCAGATTTCTGTAGAAATTCTGCCTCTTGGGCCAAGCCTAATACCTACAGCAGGAAAATCAGTGTGGTATGTCCAATCTATTGTGTCATTGGCATGTACAGATTACTATGTAGGTGCAGTATGGCTGTGGCCTGTCTTGTAAAAAAAAAAAGAAAAGAAAAAAGCACCCAGAAATCCACTGATCAGAAGTACTTCCATGCTAAGTGTTTTCTTTGGAATTGCCACTCTTTGTTCACTCACTTTATACAGGAAATCTGTATGATGGGATTATTAGATAGTTTCCCTCCTATTTTCCCCTTCAACTTCTGTCCTTTCGAGATCTCAGAAAATCAAAAATAGAAGCACAGTCCCGACATGCATAGTTCACCACAGAACTGTTAAGATGTTCTATTTGACATTTGGGGTGGATGAGCCCTATTGCCATGCTTCTTCCCTTCCATACCTTTACGATTATTTATCCAGTTATCATCACATGCCATTGCAGCAGCTTGTGTATTTTATCACTGATATTTCAGCAATAAAGGTGGGGGGCGGGGAGGCAGAAATCTGATTCACACAGTCGGTCCGAGGCTCTGTTTCCTACTTTTTAAAAATAACCCTACAGTATGTGAGGAAATCAGTAACTGGGGAGAGAGGTACTAAACATCCTAGAGCTTGGAGTTGCGGGGCAGAAGGGTGAATGATCCTGTAGCAGCACTGCTACAGGATCATCCTTCATGCAGAGAACTGCAACGCCTTTCTCTGGAGGCTGGAGAAGTGTGAGGGGAATCTGGTTTGCACTGAGATATGGGGAAGTAGAGACCGTTCACTGCTTTGCAGGCTTCTTAGTAGTTCAGTTCTGCTACAGAGTCAAGTCCTGGCTCTTCCCCACTTCCCTAGCTCAGCACCAGTCAGAGATACCCAGGGGGAATTTTCACCACAACGGAATGAGAAGCGTGTTGGAGTGTTATCCAGATTATCATGGAATCGGCTTTGATCCATCAGGGACACATGAAACAAGATAAACCAAGTGTAATGTACCTTTAAAATCTAGTTTTCAGGGGTGACACAGGACTTGAAAGGAACATACTTCCAGGTGCAGTGGCCATAGTAGAACTGAATATCATCAACCTGGCAGGGGCTGCGTAACCAATGAAAGAGGCTTGTTTCCGGGCCCCTGTCCAGGCTCCCTGCTGCTACTACATTATTATGAATAGAGAGCAACTAATTTTTCCCCATGTGTGCACTTTTGCTTTGAGAGGCCAAAATCCCCGGTTTTCAAGCCTTTTCTGAAGGCTTCTCCTGAGAGCACCCAACCCACCCCCAATTCCCATCCAGTGCAAAGGACATCCATCATCGGTTAACTCCTCCCACTGCCCAGGACAAGCAAGGAACATCTGACCAAGCTTTCTGCCTTGGTCCTGGCCTCTGTGGCTTCTCCCGGCCAGTTCATTCCTTGCCTTTGCCCAGGACAGAGCTTGTTCTTACCTCTCCTCAACAATCTCCTTTTCCAGGCCTTGTTGTTCTACCTCTTCCTTAACAACCTTTTCTCTTTTTCTAGTTTAGTCTTTTCTCTCTTTTAAAAACAAACAGAAAAGAAAAGGTTTTGCTGACCTTTCTCTGGCTCTGTTGCCTTTTCACCACAAGATGGCATCACCTACCAAGAAGAGCTCCAAATCTGGTAAGAAAAAAGAAAAGGCGCCTCCAGTAAGGCATATCAGAGTCGTCTGGAATCCAGCTGCTATGGCTTTGCTGAACATTAATTCTTCTCAGGAAACAACCAAGCAGCCTTCCAGAAGTGAAGCATTTTTCCCAGACCCTAAGCCAGCTAACCGTGAGATACCTTTTCCTTCTTCCTTTGAAAAATTGGAAGCTAAATGGAAGGGCCCCTGCAGAGCCAAAAGGAGCATAGCATAGCTCAAACATTTTACTCCTTTCCACAGATGATTATGGAAGAACTTAAGGTTTGTTTAGTTGATGCAGCCTTTAGTGGCAGCCTTACTTTCAGGAGCCATACATCCTAAGCATGGGGGCTCCCCCCTCAAGGATCCTAGTGAAAAACATATTGAAGCAGCGCTGAAGAGAGCTCATGCAGCTACAGCTTTCACTCTCCATGCTTCCTGTACAGCTTCCTGTACAGATTTTTGTGGCACATTCCATTGCTTCAGCCACGGTGGCAAGACATTCACTATAGCTGAAACACTGGAACGTGAATGCATATTCCAAAGGAAACCTAAGCACAGTTCCTATCACAGGAACACACCTCTTTGGAAAGAAAGCCCTCAAAAACATTTTAGTCGAAACCAAAGATACGAAGAGGGATGAGAGGAGGTGCTGTAGCTGAGCTCCCTCCGTTTCCTCCTCCTCTCCTCCTTTTAGTTCCTTCAGATCGCCATTCAGTTCATCCTTTCAGCCACGCAATTATAAGTTCACAAAGCCACATGGTCTAGAACCAGATTCCAACCTAGATCTCAGACCTCCAACCTCAGAAGGTCAGGCCTGCCCCAGTCTTCCAGAGCTCCTTGCCAACAATTCTGACCCCCTTCCTGCATGTGTTGGAGGAAGGCTACAGCACACCTGGATTCTCAACATTATTCAACATGGCTATTTCCTGGAGTTTCACTCCACTCCCAGGAATAGGTCTCTCCCTCCCGCCTTTCCAGGTCCATTCACAAACAACAACTGATGGCAGCAGAAATTGCCCACCTCCAAGAGGTAGGAGCAATAGAAGCTGTCCCATCTCCCGAGAACTTCTGGGGGGTATACTCCCATTATATATTCCCACTGCTGCACAGCACCAGGGATTTCTCTGCTGCTTCTACAAGGGGCACCATTTTCAATACAGGGCAATTCCTTTCGGCCTGATATCAGCATCAGGGGTCTTTTCCAAGCTAATGCTAGCAGTGGTAGCAGACTCAAGGCCATTCACGTTTATCCCTATCTAGACAATCTTCTTCTTAGTTTTCCATCACAGTCAAATGCCTGTGCAGATCAACAGATCATTCTGTCTTGTCTCTAAGACCGTGGCTTCTTGATAAACTTCCAAAAGAGCCACCTCCGACCCTCCCAAGCACTCATCCACCTGGGGGTGGTTTTAGATACCTCCAAAGGAATAATCTCCCTGGCCCCAGACATGTTATCCAAGATTCACCAGGTAGTGAAGTCCCTCCTTCGCGCTCGCTGAGCAGATGTTATGTTCCTTGTTCAAGTGCTGGGTCTAATGAAGCACACCCATCCAGGAACCCCGTTGCATCATTGTGACCACAGATGCCAGCCCAGAGGAATGAGGAGCTGACTACCAGGGCCATCCCATTCAGGGGATCTGGCCTCCCAAGGTGAAACACCACATTATCAACTGGCTGGAGTTACAAGCAGTCAACCTTGCCATCAAACACTTTGTCCAGCTGACGGGTCCTGTCCCTTTCCTAGTCAGAACAGACAGCACCACAGCCTTAGCCCATATTAATCATCAAGGAGGAACCAAATCCAAATCTCTTCACAAGGAGAGCTCTTCCTTCCTCCACTGGGCAGAACACAACATCCTGTCTGTCACTGCACAGGGCATCCAGGGGACCCTCAACATGGAAGCCAATTTTCTCAGTTGACAACAACTTGACCCAGGCGAGTGGACTCTCAATCCAACAGTTTTGCCATCACTTTGGCCCACCCCTTGGTTCTCCCAAATCCTACAACTGGCATAGTCAGACCCTCTGGCTCCTTCTCACCCAGCCTTCTCACACAAGCCCTGCGTGGCATCTGGACCCCGAATGGCTGCAGCTTGCTGCCTGGCTACTGAATGCCTCACCTTCCTCTCCCAAGGCTATTCAGCCAAGGTAATAAACACCATGCTTTCTTCCAGGAGACCATCCACCAACTGAATATATGAAACAACCTGGAAGGCATTCATTTGGTGGTTCAGGAGGAAACATGTAGATCGCAAGATGGCAGGAATCAAAAAGTTGCTCCTGTTCTTGCAAGCGGGGCTAGATACGGGATTCGAAGTAAATACACAGGCTGACTACCCTGTTGATACTAGCATTTATTACAATTTTTCTCATGGAGTGTGCCAATACCCAGAGAGGGGTTTTTCTTCTTTTCTGTTCTTCCTTCTGTTTTTTTAATTACTACATTAACAGCTCCTCTGTAGCTACGCTGTCCAAATGCTCAGCTAGAAAGAACTAGCTGGGAGGAGCCACAGAGAGGTCAGGACCAAGGCAAAAACTTGGTCAGGTGTTCCTTGCCTGTCCTGGGCAGCGGGAGGAGTTAACCCAAGATGGATGTCTCCTGCGCACTGAATCGGAATGGAACTTCATGGCAAGTACCCAACTTTACATTTTGCCCCATCCCAGCAAACTGTCTCCCCTGTTCCCTAATGGCCTTGAGAAGCCAAAATCCCCAGTTCTTCAATGCAGCATCTGAACCATAGATAATAGTCATGGGGAGAGGAGGAGTCATCACAATGCAGGCTACTGCAGTTCTGATCCTTTCATAAAGGCTTCTAGGCATAGGCAATTATTTCATTATCATATTGCATTCACAACATTTGCATATTTCAGTAAGTTGGCCAGCAGTTCTATGACATTAGGCCAACTTAGAACATTTCTCTATTAGTTGATGGTCTGGATTTTTCTACAAAATCAGAGGTAAACATACTTATCAAGTTGCTTTAGATTTAAGGTAAATTAAATGTTTTGCCAGTTGAATGACCATAGCAACAAAAATACTTTTAAGCACTTGAATAATATTTAAGATACTGTGGCTGTTCTCCATCTTTTCATTTTTTTTTCTTTTCAGTTACACTTAAGTTTTTCACTTAGTGCTGGTGGAGAAGATAGCAACAAGGAAGAGAGATGCAAGGAACTGATTCCAGTTCAGTCCATAAACCTTTTGTTAAAGAGTATTGGGGCAACACTCACAGATGTACAAGATGTTGTCCTTAAGTATGTAGAATGATTTAAATTAGATTATTACATTTTATTGATTGATTTATTATTTACATACGGTTTATATTTTATATTGCTTTCATGTGATTTACGTCTTCTAGGTTGGCATTCTTTGAGCTCAACTATCACTTCTGTACTACACAACAACTACAGTGGGCAGTTATTATGCATTATTCAAAGCAGGTTAGTATAAACTAATATGAATTATTTGATCATTCCTTCTGTGTAGCTGGAACTGTATTCTTTTGTGTTCTGGATGCACTGTATAGTATCTGCTCAGAAGCAAGGTATAGTTTTTAGCATGCTGAATTGCATGGCTGAAGCAAATATTGGACTGAAACACAAAGCAAATCATAGATCCCAATATTACAATGTCCCTTTAACATGGATGATACCACATTCACATTTTCAGTTGTTTGGTCTTAGATCTGCTCCTGGGAATTTTATGATGAAAATATTACTTTAAAGGGGTTATTTCTCTAGAAAGAGACAACAGAACCCTTTTGTACAGTTTGCATATTTTGCTGTATTGATTTTAAGAGAAGACTGCACTGAGCAGCATTTCAGTTGTCTTGGCTCAACATGCTAGATTCAAGCTGTGCCAGTTGACCATTAAATAAAGTTTTATTTAGGTATGAAATCCTATGTGACTCTCTCTCTCCCTCTCTCTCTCTCTAGCAATGAATGCCAGTGCCCAAACAAACTCTTATAATTACAGTTGCCTGTTGATAAGCCATTTTTGTAGTGAGAGAATTACTGATTAGTCATGCAGAGATACAAAATGGCTGCAAGAAATGTCTCCAATATCAGACAATAATCTCTTGTACAAATCACTTTGTATTTCTGAGCTGGAGAGTGGTCAGCACTATAGTAATTATTTTGGGAAGCCACTGTAAGTCTTAAGACATTCTCATTTTACTCTAGTATTAAACTTTGTTTGCTTAAGAGTACTTCTCTGCTGCAAAAATGTTCACATGCAAACATTTTTGTGTGTGGAATTCACATTAATGGGAGACCCAAATTAGTGATGGGAAAGTATTCTTCCCTCCATCAAATTGACTTGGAAATAAGCTGAGACTTATTTTTGAGCCCATCCAAATTTATCTCCTTAACCGCCCCCCACATTCACTTTAAGCTGTAGTTATGCAGCTGAAGGAGCAGTGGTGGCAGTGCTCTAACTATAGGGAATGGGAATGACAGATACACTCATCATGTGGCAGGATAAGACCACGGTGACCCTTTTGTTTTCTCAAAGGCACATAGGATGACCTTGACCAGCATCTCTGCCCAAAATGCTTCCAGAATAAAGAACGTTTACTTCTTGGTATTGTCTGCTGCCACTGTTTCCTCTTGCTGCTGTTTAGCACAATATTTTGTCCATTCCCTTTCTGTTCACAAGTGATTTTAGCCAGCTGAGGATCATGTTGTTAGTAGGTGTGATGGCATCACTGAGAACAAATGAAGCCAAATTAGAGGTGATGGCAATGCTTTGTAGACAGGTCACATTGGCAGTCCGAACTAATCAAAAGCATGTTTGTGGTCCTTTAAGCGGGAAAGAGAAGATGAGCGCTATGTGAAGGGCAAGGACAAATAGTATAAATATATAAGCTGTGTTTCTCTGTTGGTGTTGGAGGGTCTCCAGGCTGGACTTACTCCTCCTACTAGTTTAAGAGGCAGGGATCGTGTGACTTACTGTCAAGACTGGATCGTCCTTTCCCTTCACTATCAACACAGCAGCAGACACAGTTTTAGGCTAATACAACTTTATTTTGCTAGAGACTGGCCTCTCTACAAATGCAGATTCAAGGAAACTCTGATTGTTCCAGGCCCTGACAACTAATCAACAGTCTCTAAGCAGAGAAGACAAACCAGGGGATAGAGAAGTTGCCAGCAGTTTGGGTATGAACCCCACGGCCCAGCTAGCTTTGCAGTGATGCCCCTCCCTTAAGGTGGCTCCTTCCTACGTTGATTTCCAAGAGTGGCTATCTGGGCGGAGCGCCTGAGCCCTACCCCTAACTTTTCCCACTTAGCTTTGTGATGTGCCCTAGCATCTCTCAAGTCATGCCCCTCCTCCTCCGAAACTTGAATTCCCACAGAGGAGGGAGGGGGCAGAGACTCAGCCTGTGCCATCAGTTTATCAAGGTCATTGGAAGAAACCCTCCCAGCATCTAGATGTTCTAGGGAGGGTCTCTCCCCCATGCTTTGATCTAGCAGTTCTAACTCAGAATAGAATCGACTCAGAATCGGAGCTATCAGACATCTGAAAAGGCTGGGACTCATCCTTGACACTTACATTCTTTTATACTTTTGCCTCCCCAGAGGAAGCTCTTCCCAATTCATTTCTTGCCTAGCCCAGGATCCAGACACAAATTTATTTCTCTAGAGGAAAAATACACGAACAGGCCTTTTCTAATTCTTCTTTATCCTTCTTCATTTATATCTTACTTTTATCTTTGGTCGTCTCACTGAGCCTTGTTTTTTTCTTCTTGTTAAAAAAGAAAAGAAAAAAAAAGGATCCTGTCTATTTTATCCACCATTTTCACTTTATTTTCTCCCTCTTGCCTTGGCTTCAATGGCACCGTCAGGGAAACACCCAGGAACAAAGCCTGCACAATCAGAGGGAAGCATGTAAGAGGTTTGCACCCTAGGTGCTAACTCTCCTGGCCCCACTAAACTGAAATGGGAGCTCACCCATGTTCAGGATTTTACTGACTCTAACCTCTCCCTTCCACCCCCATACAAGATGGAGGTACTTCCCCCACAGGCCACCAGATGGTGGTAGAAGGAAAGATACTCTTTCTTGAACCTCTTATGGCAGCAGTGAGTAACTTATACAACAGACACAGCTCTTCATTCAACTTCATAGGTTTTTTCCTTCTCATGAGGTACAATCTATTCCTGAGACTCTTATCTAGCCAAATGCATGCAATTCCCAAGCTGTATACAGCTAGCTTGAATGCTCAGTTATTTCAGAAAGTTAGAGGCCATAATAGATTATATTTCTGCATATTTATATGAGAGCAGGGGAAGAAAACACCCACAAATAGGCTACATGCTCTTTCTCTTAAACCTCAGTTTCTGCCCATCCAAAGAGAAAAAAGAAGTCAAAATCTGGATCCTGGCATACTTGAACTAAGGTGCCTTGAGTCACCTCCCCCCGCCCCACACACACACACATCAGATGAGTCTGATGAGGAATCTCCTCAGTCACTGGCCTTAGGCAGAACCAACCTACGCTGCCTACAGGCACAGTGGGGATGTTCGCACAACATGCTAACACACACTCAGTGTTGACTGTGGGTTGTTGTTGAATTGTTAGTTGTTTGTTGAACTGCATTATCGTGTTGTCTGAACCCAGGACATTGTCTGCAGGGTGGCTTGTTAACCATGCAGTGTGGCTTGTTAACCACCCTGAACAAGCCAGCAACAAACCATGGGTTCTCAAGGTGGCTTGTTCAAGAAAAATAAGCCACACTGCATGGTTAACAAGCCACCCTGCAGAAAATATCCTGGGTTTGGATAATATGCCAACCAGCAGTTCAACAAACAACCCATGGTTTAACAACAACCCACACTCAACCACTGAGTGTGGGTTAGTGTGTTGTGTGAACCCAGCCCCTGAATATTAGGTACTCCAGTGCTTCACACCATAGTAAAACAGAATACAGAAACCTCTGCTGCTGCTTCATGGTCACTGTGCAACACACATATGGGCTCTGCACCTGTGCAGAGACTCATTCGGGAAATGTCTAAATCTGAGCAGCATTTTGGTGGAAACCCCTCCTCCACCATCCTATTATATATATTCAGTGAGTTTCCGCCTTTCCCCTCAGTTCCTTTTCTACTGCCTTAACAGTTACATCGTTGGGAGCTTTTTCTGACTCTTCTGGTTAGTGCTGAGTGTTTTCTTCACAGCTTCTGCTATATTTTCTTCTTATTTTCAGTTTTTTCCTCCGTCTTTTAAAAAAATAGGAGGGAAGATCGTTTTTCTCCAGCAGCAGTGGCATCTTGAAGTCTTATGGCCCCAAAGCCCCCATTCAGAAAATGCACTGCTTGTGGCAGTAAAGTACCTTCTTTGGATGGTCATTCACTCTGCCTGATTTGTTTGGGTGAGTCCCATGTCATAGAGACTCGCCACCATTGCCAGTCCAAGCTAGTGCACAAAAATAGGGCAGACCAGCTGAAGGCAGTCGTTTGGCAACGGGGCCTTGAAGCAGTGGATAAGCCTAAAGCTTGAACTCTCCATGGGCAGGCTCCTACGGCACCCTCAGTGAGCGCTAAAGGAATGGCTTCTGCAGCCCAAAGTTCTCCCCCTCTATCTGTACTGGAAGTGGGTAGATCAGATCCACCAATACCAGGCAGGTCATTCGCCCTTTTGGTGGCAGGGAAAATTTCTAAGAAGGCTAAAAGTCCAAAAACTTCTGTGGAGGCACCAGCTAAAAAAAAGGACGAGGTGTCTAAGGAACCTTCTCACCCTGAGAAGGAGCGTGATATACCACCCCTGCCACCTCTCCTAGAATCACCCATCCATACAGGGGCTGCAACTCCTGATGTAGTGGTCCTTGACCCAGTTTTAACTGCCTCTGAAGGGGAGCTCAGAGACACGACAAGCCTTCCACCTCAACCAGCTCTGGCAGATTGAGATCGTAGATCCAGGACTCCAACTCCTCGAGACATACATGTACATTCTCCTCGGTACCGACCACAGTTTTCACCTCGAGAGAGAGAGATCTGACTACTCAGTACCAGTCTCCAGATCTGTACCAACCACCTTATCGGCATGGGCGATCTGATCGCGATCTGTCCTCCTCAACTATCTATGAATGGGATCGTTATTCAGATTGGTCATCGTCTTCCTGCACATGTTGGTGGGATGAGGATTGGAGGCTTTGAAGAGATCTAGACCTTTTTTTCAGTCATTCTCGTTACTTGGGAGTGACCTCCCCATCATATACTCCCTTTCCGTCCATTTCTGCAGCATGTCTGACAGCTCAAGATGTTTTTCTGCCTCCTCCAATGCCACTCCATACTACTTCAGTGGTAATGGGGGGGGGGAATCTAGATTGTCATGCCCTAAACCCCACTCCAAATCATCTTTCCCTACCCCCACTGGTACCACCCCATGGGCCTTGGTATGGAGCACCAACACAGGCCCATGACTCCGGGGAAGACTACCAGTCGGATTCTTTGTCTTACTCCTCTATTCCATATCGTCCCCAGATGACATTGTCAGTACCACAAATAGAGCCTCACCCTCTGAGGACATGGGGCATTTCTCCAACGAAGTGCTCCAGATGGCACGGTCATTAGCAACTGAAGTTCATCAGTCCACTGTTAGGCTTTCTGGTCCGGTCTTTGACATGGTCACTGTGGAGATGTTGAGCCCTGTGGCCATTCCTTTTCTTCCAGCCCTCCTACAGACTGTAAAGCAGACTTGGAAGACACCATCCTCCATGGCCCCAATCTCCAAGAGACTGGAGTCCATGTATGGGGTTGAAGAGACAGATGTCAGCTTTCTTTTTGCGCACCCAAGACCAAATTCCATCATTGTTGAGTCTGCACAGGCAGTTTGGAGAATATTCATGCCTCACCTGTCAACAAGAAGGGCTGTAGGTTGGATCTTATGGGGTGTCATCTTTACTCTTCAGCAGCTTTGGGGCTTGGAGTCTCAAATTACCAGACCACGATGGCTTGCTACCAGCTGTTCCTTTGGAAGAAAATGGACTCCCTCTGCACTTACCTCCCGGAGGATCGGAGGGAACTGGCCAGAATGTTCTACTCTGAGGCAACCAAATTATCTCGAGAGCAGATTAATACAGCTCACCACCAAGCTGACTGCAGTGCAAAGGCCATGGTCAGTTCTATCGCCCTGAGGCAACATGCTTGGCTGCATTCTGCTGGCCTGGCGCTGGAGGCCAGATGTAGAACAGAAGATCAGCCCTTCAGTGGGGAACATAAGAAGAGCCATGCTGGATCAGACCAAGGGTCCATGTAGTCCAGGATTCTGTTCACACAGTGGCCAACCAGCTGTCAACCAGAAACCCACAAGAAGGGCATGAGTGCAACAGCACCCTCCCACCCATGTTCCCCAGCAACTGGTGTACATAGGCTCACTGGAGGTAGCACATAGCCATCAAGACTAGTAGCCATTGATAGCCTTCTCTTCCAGGAATTTGTCCAGCCCTCTTTTAAAGCCAAATTGGTGGCCATCACTACATCCTGTGGTAGTGAATTTCATAGTTTAACTATGTGCTATGTGAAGCAGTACTTCCTTTTATCTGACCTGACTCTCCCACCAATCAGCTTCAGAGGATGGCCCTGGGTTCTAGTATTTTGAGAGAGGGAGAAAAATGTCTCCCTATCCACATTCTCCACATTCATAATTTTGTAAACCTCTGTCATGTCTCCCCTTGCCCTCCTTTTTTCCAGGCTAAACAATCCCAGCTGCTGTAACCTTCTCTCATACGGGAGATGCTCCAACCCCTTGATCATTTTAGTTGCCCTTTTCTGCCCTTTTTCCAGCTCTACAATATCTTTTTTTTAGGTGTGGTGACCAGAACTGTACACAGTATTCCAGGTATGGTTGCACCATAGGTTTTTTTGTATGGGGCAGTATGATATTGGCAGTTTTATTCTCAACTCCTTTTCTAATTATGCCTAACATGGAGTTTGCCTTTTTTTACAGCGGCCGCACACTGGGTTGACATCTTCATTGAGTTGTCCACCACAACCCCAAGATCTCTTTCCCACTAGCTCAGATCCCATCAGGCGATACTTGGAAGTTGAGATTTTTGCCCCAATGTGCATCACTTTACACTTGCTTTCATTGAACTGCATTTGCAATTTAGGTGCCCATTCGCTCAGTTTGGAGAGATCCTTTTGGAGCTATTTATTTATTTATTTATTTATTGCATTTATACCCCGCCTTTCTCCCTCTCGCAAGGAACTCAAGGCGGCTTACATTATCCTCCTCACCGTTGTATCCTCACAACAACAACCCTGTGAGGTAGGTTGGGCTGAGAGTCTGTGACTGGCCCAAAGTCACCCAGTGAGCTTCCATGGCCAAGTGGGGACTAGAACCCAGATCTCCCGGCTCCCAGTCCGTCACTCTCACCACTACACTACACTGGCTCTTCACAATCCCTTTTCGTTTTAACAACCCTAAATAATTTGGTGTCATCAGCAAACTTGGCCACTTCACTGCTCATTCCGGATTCCAGATCATGTATGAACAGTTTGAAAAGGATTGGTCTTAATACAGAACCCTGTGGGTCCCCACTATTTACCTTTCTCCATTCTCCCTCCATTGGGAGAATTTGCCATTTATTCCTACTCTCTGCTTTCTGTTCTTTAACCAGTTACTGATCCATAAAAGGACCTCTCCTCTTATTCCATGTCTGCTAAGTTTCCTCAGGAGTCTTTGGTGAGGGAGGGACTTTGCCAGAAGTCCAAGTAAACCATGTCTACTGGATCACCCCTGTCTACATGTTTATTGACACTCTCAAAAGAATTCTAAAAGGTTAGTGAGACAGGACTTACCTTTGCAGAAGGTGTCTTGATTCTTTTTCAGCAGGGCTTGTCTTTCCATATGCTTACAAATTTTATCTTTAATAATGCCTTCAACCAGGAGGGAGCGTGGCCAGGCATGCACAAGAATGGCCACATAAACCAGAGGTTCCTGCTCCCGTTTGCTAAAAATAGCTTGCAGCAGTGAGTAAAACGTCTGTTATGACCTGGAATATATCTATTCCTACTGGGCATGAGATGAGCCACTGACCAGCCAGTTGTGAAAGATCTCACCTCCCATTTTCTGTCTAAAAGTCACTCTGATGAAACCAGGCTGTGAATGCTGAAGAGGGAAGAATGATGCGGCACTAGGGAAGAATGCCAAAGGAGGTAAGGGAGATGTAGATGTAGAAGGATTGGATGGTGATTTAGTATAGTGAACACACTTGGAATTACAAAGGGCCTGGGCTACAGCTCTTGCTGTTGCCCTTAGAATCATAGAATCATAGAATAGTAGGGTTGGAAGGGGCCTACAAGGCCATCGAGTCCAACCCCCTGCTCAATGCAGGAATCCAAGTCAGAGCATCCATGACAGGTGGCTGTCCAGCCTCGTCTTGAACACCTCCAGTGTGGGAGAGCCCACTACCTCCCTAGGTCATTGGTTCCATTGTCATATTGCTCTAACAGTCAGGAAGTTTTTCCTGATGTTCAGCCAGAATCTGTCTTCCTGTCACTTGAGCCCATTCTGTGTCCTGCACTCTGGGATGATCGAGAAGAGACCCTGGCCTTCCTCTCTGTGACAACCTTTCAAGTACTTGAAGAGCGCTATCATATCTCCCCTCAGTCTTCTCTTCTCAAGGCTAAACATGCCCAGTTCTTTTCAGTCTCTCCTCATAGGGCTTTATTTCCAGTCCCCTGATCATCTTTGTTGCCCTCCTCTGAACCCTCTCCAGTTTGTCTGCATCCTTCTTAAAGTGTGGTGCCCAGAACTGGACACAGTACTCCAGATGAGGCCTAACCAGTGCTGAGTAGAGGGGAACTAGTACTTCCCGGGATTTGGAAGCTATGCTTCTATTAATGCAGCCCAAAACAGCATTTGCCTTTTTTGCAGCCACATCACATTGTTGGCTCATATTCAGCTTGTGATCGACAACAATTCCAAGATCCTTGTAGTGTTGTTGAGCCACATATCCCCCATCTTGTAAATATGCATTTGGTTTCTTTTTCCTAGGTGCAGAACTTGGCATTTATCCCTATTAAATGTCATTCTGTTGCTTTCTGCCCAGCGCGCCAGTCTATCCAGATCACTTTGAATTTTGTTTCTGTCTTCCAAAGTATTAGCTATCCCACCCAATTTTTTGTCATCTGCAAATTTGATCAGATCCCCGTCACCTCCTCCTCCAGGTCATTAATAAAAATGTTGAAGTGCACTGGGCCCACTGAGCCTGCGGTACCCCACTCGTTACCTCTCCCCAGTTTGAGAAGGTCCCATTGATAAGCACTCTTTGAGTCCGATCCTGTAGCCAACTGTGGATCCACCGGATCGTTGTTTCATCTAGCCCACTTTGAGCTAGTTTGCTCATCAGGATATCATGAGGCACTTTGTCAAAAGCTTTGCTGAAGTCGAGGTATATTATGTCCACAGCATTCCCACAGTCCACAAGGGAGGTGACTTGATCAAAAAATGAGATCAGATTCGTCTGGCAGAATTTGTTCTTGACAAATCCATGTTGGCTTCGCGTAATCACGGCATTGTTTTCAAGGTACTTACAGATGGATTGCTGTATCATCTGCTCCAGAATTTTCCCAGGGATTGATGTCAGACTGACTAGTCTGTAGTTTTCAGGTTCCTCCTTTTTACCCTTTTTGAAGAGAGGGACAACATTAGCCCTCCTCCAGTCATCTGGCACTTCACTTGTCCTCCATGATTTCTCAAAGAGAATAGACAGCAGTTCTGAGAGTTCTTCTGCCAGTTCCTTTATGACTCTAGGATGCAGTTCATCTGGCCCTGGAGATTTGAACTCATTCAAAGTCATTAGGAGTTCCTTGACCATATGCCTATCGATGTCAAGCTGCAATCCTGCCCCTTTAGCCTGTACTTCACCTTTGCCATGGGGGTCATATACCTTCTTTTGGGAGAAGACTGAGCCAAAGTAGGAATTGAGCACCTCTGCCTTTTCTTTGTCATCTATTATCATTTTCCCATCCTTATTTAATAGCTGAACAACCATTTCTTTCCTCTGCCTTTTACTATGCACGTAGCTGAAGAAAGCCTTTTTGTTGCTTTTAGCATCCCTCGCTAACCTCAGCTCGTTCTCAGCTTTAGCCTTCCTGACGCCATCCCTGCAATTCTGTGCTACCTACCTGTACTCTTTCTTTGTTACTTGGCCTTCTTTCCACTTCCTATATGTGTCCTTTTTTGTTTTCAGGGCATCTCTAAGCTTTTTGTGAAGCCACATTGGCTGCTTCTGTTGTCTTCCACCTTTTCTTCTTGTTGGAATTGTTTGTAATTGTGCCTTGAGAATTTCCTTTTTTAAAAGCTCCCACCCATCTTGGACTCCTTTTCTTGTTAGAGTCGCTTGCCATGGGACCTTCCTGATCATTGTTCTGAGTTTATTAAAATCAGCTTTCCTAAAATCCAGGGTACGCGTTCGACTACACTTGGCTTTTGCTTCCCTTAGAACCAAGAACTGAAGTACAACATGGTTGCTTTCCCCCAGAGTTCCTGTAACTGCTACTTTATCCACTAAGTCATCTGTGTTGGTTAGGATCAAGTCAAGGATAGCCGATCCTCTAGTTCAGAATTTTCCAAACTGTGCCGCGACACATTAGTGTGTCGGCGGCAGGGTGTACGTGTGTCGCGCGAAATGCAGAAAATGGTGCGGAAGGGCACCGCGGAACTCCCTTACTTGCGTTTGCTTCGCTTGGCCCCTCCCCTGGAACTTCCTAAAGCAGCTAATGTTAAAGCAGCTAAGGCTTAGCTGCTTTAACATTAGCTGCTTTAGGATCATGTGGCGTCTTGACGTAGGATGCACGTGATTGGTGGTGTTGGATCAGTACGGTGAGGTAGAGGCGCAGGGTGAAGAGAGGGGAGGGGAGGCGCCGCCGTTGGAGCAGAGCTTGGCCGACGCCGGTGCAGAGAAGTGGCAGCGGCCACCAGCCCTGTGAGATTTCGAGCGCGCCCTTCGTGGACTTCTGCACCACGCTCCTGCGCGGCCAGGCCAGAGTAGTGTGTGGTGGAAATGCTGTCACCCAGTCAACCCACCTGCTGCTGGCTGAAGGAAGGCCACCCTCCCAAACCCAATGTGGGAAACAGCAAGCCACCCACCACGTGGCACTTATAATTTGATTTCGGCCATTTTTTATTTTTATTTTTACTCTGCTGTAATTGTGGATTAACCACCTACCAGCAGTGTACCACTGGAGAGTGCTGAAACTGGACTCTGGACATAGACATTGCAAATATTTACAGCAATATAGCCTTGTAGTGAGACATATATATTTACACCATTTTTGTTGGACTTTTGCTTCTCTACTTCAAGGGGTTTTTTTCAGCTGAGCTCCTACCTGGGCCTATGTGTCCTAATATGTATTGTAAATACTTTAGTTAATTTTGTTTATTTTTCACATTTTCTTGCACATATTTATATATTGTTACTCATAAATTACAACAATGTATGTTATTATCTTACAAATCATATATTTTTAAAAATATAAATGAAAGGTTTTCATGAGATATGTTCTATCCCCATACATTTCATTATTACAATTTATGTATGTGTCCATATCTCTTACAACGGGTTAGTTTAACCTCCGTTTTGCTAGTAAAACTGAATTACCGTGTCACAAAATGATGCATGTCTAAAAAGTGTGTTACCAACGTGAAAAGTTTGGAAAGCTCTGCTCTTCCTCTACTTTCTGTAGGAGGAAGTTATCCGCCACACAAGTCAGGAATTTCCTGGAGGGGCCATGTTTTGCAGAATTTGTCTCCCAACAAATATCAGGGAAATTGAAGTCCCCCATTACTACTACATCATGCTTCCTTAAAACATTGGCTATTGGCTTTTCAAAAGTTTCATCCTCATCTTCTCCTTGATTGGGTGGCTGGTAGTAGACTCTGACCGCCAGGTTCCTTTTATTCTTTGCTGCATTTATTTTGATCCAGATACTCTCAATGGGGCTACCAAACTCATCCTCCTGTATTTCTGTGCAGAGATATGTATTTTTCACATACTGTGCAACCCTACCTCCCTTTCTGTTCCTCCTGTTCTTTTTGAACAAGTTATATCCTTCAATTGCTGTATTCCAGTCATGAGAGTCATCCCACCAAGTCTCAGTTATACCCATCAAGTTATAATTTCTCTCCTGTATTAAGAGTTCAAGTTCGTTCTGTTTGTTTCCCGTACTCTGGGCATTAGTATGTAGACATTGAAGACCATGTGCTTCATAGTCTGGCTTTCTTTCTACGTGTGTCTGAAGACTACTATTGGGCGCTATTAGAGCTGTTCTCTCCGTTGCAGTGCATGAGCCTACGTCCGTTGTTACCCCCAACTTTACATCTCCCTTCTCCGTAGGATTCAGTTTAAAGCCCTCCTGATGAAGTTCTTCATGCTGTGGCCAAACATATTCTTCCCATCCTTTGTGAGGTGCAACCCGTCCCTTGCCAACAGCCCATCTTCCAGGAAGTATAGCCCGTGGTCCCAGAATCTGAATCTCTCTCGTTGGCACCACCTTCGTAGCCAGTCATTCACCCGGAGTATTTTTCATTCCCTTTCTATCCCTCTTCTAATGACTGGAAGGATGGATGAGAAAATTATCTGGGCCCCAAAGTTCTTGAGTTTCCTTCCCAAAGCTTCAAAGTCTGACGTGATTTCTTCATAGCTCCGCTTGGCGGTATCATAGTGGGCTTTATGAGTGCAGGCAACCTTTCTGTCATGTCTCTAATCCATCCTCCCAGGAGACATCATACCTGGCGAGTCCACGGGTCTTCGCGGCATACTTGGGTCTCGATCCCACGCAGCAAGGAGTCTCCCACTACTACCACTCTTCTCTTCTTGTTGTAGGCATGGGTTTCATCGCCTCTGTTTGACTGTCCTTCACCCTCTTGCTCACTCTCATGTAGGTTCCCCTATGATTCTTCCTCTGCAGGCTGTCCTCCAGTGTCATCCTCAAGTACCTGGAATCGGTTCCACAGCTCCACTGCTTCCACTGGTGCAGAGTGGCATCTAGTTCTTCTTCTCCTAACTGTCACCCTTTTCCAAGGGGTATCCTCTACTCCATTTTTCTTCACCTCAGCATTTCCCACTTTTGCCTCATCTTGCTGTTGCTCTTCAAGCTTCAGTCTTCACTTTGCTGCTGTAGTTCCCCCATTCTGTCCAAGAACTCTTCGTGTTCTCTTATTCCCTGGAGGGTCAACAGTCGCTACTCCAGTCCACTTACTTTTTCTTCCAGCAGTGTGATCAACTTGCACTTGTTGCAGGTGTAGGCCATGTTGTTCTCAGGCAAGAAAACAAACATTGCACACACCTTGCAGGTCACCACCACTGGAAGGTCTTGTCCTTCCATAGCCTCTTTTCCTTTTTTGTGTCTAGCTTTGTGATTGTTCTAGACTAGCCTGTGCCTGTTCCTCTACTCAGTAGAGGTTAAAAGCAGAGTCCCACTGGTGTGGAAGTGTGTGTTACAAGACAAATAAATGGAAAAAAAAGTTTGTTAAAAAAGAAAAAAAATGTTAGGGGCCTCCCCCTTGACGTCCCCTGCCGAACTCCCCTGGCCAACTCCTGTTTGCTCCCCCTGGTTGCTCGCTCTCTGAGAGCTTGCTTGCTTCTGTAGTCCCTGGACCAGCTGGAGCAGCTTGCTCTGCTCTGCTCTGCTCAGCTGGGAGGCGGGAAAAAGACTGAAGTTTCCCACCCACTCAGCTGCTGGGAGTACTCAGGCCACACACACCCAATTCAGTTGGAGCTCTCAGAAGCACCTGGTGAGCTCACAGCCACTCAGAAGGATAAAGGGCAGCCCCCTGGGCTTCCTGCAGCCCACTTGCCTCTTAGCCTCTGTCTCCTTTGTCTCTTCTACCACTGCAACTCCTCTGGCCAACTGCTGTTTGCTCCCCCTGGTCGCTCGCTGTCTGGGACCTTGCTTGCTTAACCCTATAGATGCTAAACTCTCTCCATTTACTAACAAACTGACTGATGTCGAAAACACAGCCAATGAGGCGTTAAACATGGGCATAGCAAATGACAAGAATATAGCAGAGCTACAGACTATAACTAAAGAGCTACAGGACAAAATGGAGTCCATGGAAAACAGGGAGAGAAGGCTGAACATTTGACTGCATAGGGTGGTAGAGAATGTAGAACCTTGTGGTTTAATAATCTTTGCCCAGAGTTAAATATAACAGAAAATGTTCTTGAAAGAGCACATCAGGTGTACTGGCCAAAAGTTCTTCTCTCCCAAAAACTTCAGCAACCATGTGACATAGTTGTAAGATTTGTGAGATACTCAGTAAAATCAAAAGTTCCGCAAGCATTGAATAAGCATCCTAACCTTGAAATTAATGGGGAAAAAGTGATGGCATTCTAGGACCTTTCGTTGGAAACACTTCGCAAGAGAAGATTAATGAGACCTTTTACAGAAGAACTGGGAGAGGCAGGAATTAAATATACATGGGCTTTTTCTTTTAAAATTCTTATAAATCATAATGAACAAGTTCTAACAGCAACCACTATTGAGCAGCTGGCTGAAATCCATTAGAGACTAGACCTAGTGGTTCTGATAGAAGAAGAGCAAGCAGCAGCAGTCACTGTGAAGAATAAAAGTTCGAGCCTCACTGCAAGAACAGGATGGAAAACACTTAGAGATAGAAAGAAAGTTAGTTACTTGAGATACATAGATTAAAGACTGCCCAAAAGTAAATCAGGTTATGGATGTCTGACATAAGAGAAATTGGATATAACTTAGGAAGTTTATAATTTTTTTCTCTTTACTACATTAAATTAAGCGAGTGGGAGGGGGGGAAACTACACATTTCATAGGTTCTGGACTAATCCCCAGGGTTTTTCTTTTCTGGTTTTCTTCTTTTCTTTTTCTCCTTATGTGTTTTTTCTTTTCCTGGTTGTTGTTTCCTTGGATTCCTCTTAGTGGTAACAGCCCAAAGTAGTGGTTGTTGAGAGACTTCGTTCTCTCCCAGATGATGGAGCAGAATGTTTTTAATGTATAAAATGTTCGTGATAATGTTATTGTCTTTATTATGGTTGCTGTCTGTTCCTTATAGACACTTAAACTGTATAGAAATGCAGGATTTTGTCATAAGGCTGTTAAATTATATTTTGATGATTTGTCCTCAGGAGCTCAAGGAGATATCTAAATGATCTTTGAAGAATAAATATGGCTAGTTTAAGGGTATTCTCTCTTAAGGTAAATGGTCTTAGCTCTTATGTGAAGAGATACAGGATTATGAAGCTAATAAAACCGCATAAACCGGATATGTTATTTTTACAGGAGATGATCTAAAGTTAAAAAGATACTATCCCACTCCATATTTAGAGATCAGTACAGTGCAAATAGAACTTCTAAATCCAGGGGGGTAGCTATCTTAATAGCTAAATCTTGCCCCTTTGAAGTAGACAATATATTGACAGATTCAAAAGGTAGATATATTTTTATTACAGGGAAAATAGCTGGGTGAACAATTACACTTGGTTCATACTATGCTCTAAACCAACAAAAGTCAAAATTTATGATTAATATGTTAGAAAAACTGGACAATTTTGCAAAGGGTGATAGATTACGTGGGGGGGATACCAGTGTTATTTTCAATAGAAATTTGGATAGATCAGCAAAATTTTCTAGGCCAAGGAGGGAAGCAAAAGCTACTGAGAATAAATTGAAAGAATTGGGGCTGTTGGACATAAGGCATTATTATAATCCCACTTCTAAGGACTTTTCACTTATTTCTCCTCTAAATATAATTCCTATTCCAGAATTGATCATTTTCTGACCACCAAATCTTTAGCTCCACATATATCTCAGATACATTTTGGACCAGTCCTGGTTACAGACCATGCATTGCTTTCATGTAAAGTAGAACTCCTACCTTCAGCTATAAAAACTCCAGTATGGAGGCTTAACACAGCTCTCCTAACATGAGGTCCTTTTATAGATTAAATTAAACAAGCTATTTAAAAAATTATATAGAGAATTCTACACAAGGAATAAACCTTGAAAACAGTGCTTAGAAGTGTTTTCATAAAGGAAGGTTCCTCCCAAAAGAAACGAAAGGAAAAAGCTAGAAACAAGCTCCTAAAAGACATTGAACTAAAGAACACAAAGTAACGAGTAGTAAGAAAGTACTTCAAAAAATAGATCAAAAGGGAGCTGAATTGAATATATTTGATTTAAATAAAATACACACTTTAACATACTTGAACAGACAATTTTATGAATTTGGTAATAAAATAATAAAATGCTAGCAAGAGCACTTAAAAAGAAGAGTCTTAAAAATACTATCCCAGTGATAAAAGACCATCCCAGGAAAACTTCCGTTTACTGTCAGTGAAATTGATGAGGAGTCCTGAAATTTTTACTCCAAGTTATACTATAGCAAAGATTGATGAAGTAGATCAAACATCTTTAAACGCTCCAATATTAGAGACAGAAATTTTATCTGCAGTTAAAAAATTAAAACAAGGGAAAGCTTCAGTATCAGATGGTTTTCCTGGAGAATTCTATGAAGGGTTTTGCGAAGATTTGTCTCCCCATATTAACCATGTCTTCAGTAATGTCTTAGAAGGAGGAGACTTGCCTGGATCATGGCAATTATCAAAGGTTACCATAATATTGAAGCCCAATAGTGGTTGTTCACAATTAACATCTTATTGTCAATAGAAGAAGCCGATTATCTAGATCCATTTCAATCGGGCTTCAGGCCTGGGCATGGGACAGAAATGGCCTTGGTCGTCTTGGTGGATGATATGAGGAGGGCTCTGGATAGGGGCGAATGCTCCTTCCTTGTTCTCCTAGACCTCTCAGCGGCTTTTGATACTGTTGACCACGGTATCCTCCTGGACCACCTGGAGGAGTTGGGCATTGGAGACACCGTATTACGGTGGTTCCGGTCCTTCCTCTCTGGCAGGTAGCAGAGGGTAGCACTGGGAGAGGAGGTTTTGGACCCATGGACGCTCACTTGTGGGGCGCCACAGGGTTCCATCCCCTCCCCGATGCTATTTAACATCTATGTGAAGCTGCTGGGGACTATCATCAGGAGGTATGGGGTGCAGTGTCATCAATATGCGGATGATGTATGATGTACTCCTGGCCTATTTCCTCCCCTTCTAAAATTGGGCAATCAAAAACATTTTCAAATTCATCCTTTTGGGATGATTTAACCCGAACCGGAGCTTTTCAGCTCCTGTCGGATTTCCCGCTAGATTTAGTTTAAAAGCTGCTCTGCCACCCTTTTTATGTTGAGCACCAGCAGTCTGGTTCCATTTTGGTTCAAGTGAAGCCTGTCCCTCTTGTACAGGCCTGGGTTGTCCCAAAATGTTCCCCTGTTCCTAACAAATCTGAGCCCCTCCACCCTGCACCATTCGCCTGTCTAGCTGGCTCTGTGCGTGGGACAGGTAGCATTTCAGAGAATGCCACCTTGGTGGTCCTGGATTTCAGCCTCTTACTTAGCAACCTAAATTTGGCTTCCAGGACCTCATGTCTACATTTCCCTACATCGTTGGTACCAACGTGGACCACGACCACTGACTGCACCCCAGCGCTATCTAGATGGCGCATGACATCCATAACCTTTGCACCAGGCAAGCAATTCACCATGCCCGTCTACATGCCCATCACAAACTTAGCTGTCTATATGTCTAATGATCGAATCTCCCACCAGAAGCCCCCTGCTCCCCAGAGGCACATCTTCAGTGCGAGAGGATATTTGTTTGTCTTCCAAGGAATGGGTCCCTTCTAAGAGATCGTTTCCCTCTTAAGGAACACCTTCCTTCCCCAAGACCTGCATTCTCCATGACAGCAGAGGAGTTGTCACCCTGAGAGTGGGACACAGCTAATGGTCCCTGAAGGTCTCATCCACCAACCTCTCTGCCTCTCTTAGCGCCTCCAGATCAGCAACCTTGGCCTCAAAGGAACTAACTTGTTCCCTGAGAGCCAGGAGCTCATTACACACCCACGACTTCCATCCAGCAGGTAGATAGGTCTGCATGTGGCACTCAGTGCAATACACAGAATAGCCCCCACCCCCCTGCTGGCTTTCTACCTTCATAGCTGTTTTTTTCTTTGGGTGTGTTTTCCCCACAAGAAGGTGGGGAAATTATTTATAGTTATTTATTTACAGTTACTTACTGTGAGTATAGAATAGGGAGGAAAGAGTCTCGACTGCCCTGGCTTCATTGCCCTGTTGCTAAACTCGCACAGTTGCTTAACTTGCTTGTTTGCTGACACTTTGTCACTGGGGCTCCTCACGCACAGAGAGTTGGCTCCTTTGCAAGCATACCTTCTTATACAGATAGGCCCAACTGCTGCTGTGGATCTAATTGGAAGGCCTTGTTTGAAAAGCAAGGGAGGTTGTGTGTGAACTCCTGACCAGCACTGGCTTTCAGTGGCTGACAGTGTAGGTCATTTGGCCCCCCAGGGAATGGTGATTCCTATTTAGGAAGGAGGACTATTAACAGTAGTGAATGGGAGACCTATTGAGGGGAGATCCTCTATTCAATGGGTTGTTGGAGGGGACAACAGACAAGCATAGGTGATTTGAGAAGGCTGTGGCTTGCAAGGTCTGGATCCTTTTTTTTTTTAATTTAAATGATACTCTGAATGCTTAAACTTGCTTTATTTAATAAACTGCTCTTTAAGGCCTAAAGTCTGAGCCTAAATTGAGCCCAAACTGAAGCTAGCCTGCACTTTTTCCTGCTCTAAGCAGACTCTTCCACTGCTTACTTTGTTTAAAACTTAATTGATATACTGAACTCTTAAACTTCTTTTATTTAATGAACTGCTCTTTAAGGCCTAAAGCCTGAGCCTAAACTGAGCCCAAACTCAAGCTAGCCTGCACTTTTTCCTGATTTAAGCAGACTCTTGTTCTCCCTTTCTAAGTTACTTTAGTTTAAAATATGCAACTGAGGTTCTTTTCAATCTCTCAGGGGTCTTTGTTAATGCAAGGCCTGTAAGTTCTTGCTGGATTCCCCCCGTGGTATTTAGCTCACTCTTGTAAGTTTGTAAGGGGTTTTTCCTCTGGAAAAGCTGTGCCCTTGTTTTTGCTTCAGCTTCTATTTATCGATTTTAAATGATTGCCTGAGGTACTTTAATAGATAATTAAGTAATTTCACCTTTCCCTAGCACAGTTGCTTAACTCGTTTCTTTGCTGCCGCTTTGTCACTGGGGCGCCTCATGCTTGGAGAGGATTATTTAATTCAAAAGTATTTTTAATTCAAAAAACGATAAACAGATGGATTCGGAACAGAAAGCTAGAATGACTGCTCACAAAATGGGCATTGGTCAGCCACAACAGCAGTAACATCCATCGTACAGACGTTGTTGTTGGTACCAACAACAACCTTATCCCCCCAGGCAGTCTGGGGACTGTGCTCCATGATACCAACCTCAGCAACAACAAAGAAAGCTGCTCCTCCGCTAAGTTCCAGCAGAAAGCGAAGCCGGATGGCGCTTCTAAGCGTCATATTTGAATTGGATGCTCTCCCCCTCTGTGCCACTTCTCCTCCCTTGATCTTCAGAGACCTGAGGAATTTTTATCTGACTTGGACAAAAGTAAAATCAGACCAATGGGTGCTGGCCGTTGTTTGCTGGGATTACAAGATAGACTTTGATACTCTCCCCCTACTGGGTTTGGTATGGCTTACACCACCATCGAAAGTGCTCCAGGAAGAAACAAAAAATCTTCTGAAGCTATTCAGCGAGATGGGGATCTTCAGCCCATTTTGGATCTTCGGTACTTGAACAAATTCATCATCCCCAAGAAGTTCAGGATGACTATGTTAGCTACAATTCTAGCACTTCTTCAAAAGGGATCCTGGTTCTCCAGAGTTGATTTCAAGGATGCTTATTTCCACATTGCTATTGAGGAGTCCTTCAGAAAGTTCCTTCATTTTGCCATTGGTCCAGAGGTCTTCCAGTTCAAGGTACTGCCTTTCTGGTTATCGACAGCCCCTCGTGTATTCACAAAATGTATCACGGTGGTTTGCGCTTGCCTATGCACTGAGGGCATAGAGATCTATCCGTACCGGGATGATTGGCTCCAGGTCAACAGCTTGAAGGAAGCTCTCTCTTGTGCTGTTGTAGTTGTCTTCAACCTCCTCTAATCTGTGGGATTCAGAATCAACAAGGAGAAATCTTGACTCACCCCTACCCAAACGGTGCAGTTCATAGGGGCTATACTCGATTCCAAGTCTGCCCGTGCATATCTCCCTCCAAACCCAGAGACTTGGTCAACCTGGCCACATTTCTCTATCAACATCGTCACACCACCGCATACACCAGCCAATGCTTGTTGGGCTATATGGTGGTAATGGTATCAGTGGTGGAGTGGGCTCAACTCCGAATGAGACCACTACAAAATTGGTTCATTTGTGTGTTCAACAACGCGTAAAATACATTTTGGACCTGACTTACAATACCGGATCATATTGCTCACACTTTGACTTGGTGGACACACCCTGCAAATCTGACTCTAGGTGTGCCATTTGCTCTACCACCTCCATCCCAACTCCTGACAACAGACGCATCCCTCATAGGATGGGGGGCTCATTGCAGCCCTCTTCAAGCACAGGGCCTGTGGTCTACGGTAGAGAGAACTTCTCACAGAAACTATCTAGAGTTAGTAGCAGTTTGGAAAGTCCTTCGAAACATATGTTGCATGCAGGCACATCCAAATCCTCACAGACAGCACAATAGTGTTATGGTACCTGAACAAGCAAGGAGGGACTAATTCCTCTAGCCTCGTTCAACTCATGCTAGACATTTACAACTGGTCTGTACCAAGGGACATTCATCTAATGGCTTCGCATATCACCCAGATGGAAAACTTCCTGGTGGGCTGTCTCAGTTGCCTTCATCGGTCATCCCACAAGTGGCTACTGTCCAAAAAGATTCTGAAAAAGATCTTCTGGAAGTGGGGACTGCCGTCCATAGATCTCTTTGCTACTCTGAAGAACATGGTCTGCAAAAAGTTTTGCTCCAGAGTAGGGATGGGTCAAAGGTCACTTGCAGATGCTTTTCTCCTACAATGGAATGGAACTCTGTTTTATATCTTTCCTCCATTTCCATTTCTAGCAAAGGTAATTTCAAATATCAGAGAGAATATGACAAATTGCATCCTGATTGCACCATGGTAGCCAAGGCAACCTTTGTTCAAGATCTTGCAGGACCTAGCAAGGAAGGACTGTTTTCAGTTCCCACAGATGGACGATCTGATCTCTTGGGACCGAGGTCCAATCTGACACACCGATCTCCAGACTTTAAAATTCATGGTGTGGAGGATTCAGTACTGATAAAATGTTTTTCTTTGATACCAACTGAAGTGCAGGCAGTGTTAGGTGCATCAAGAAAGCCATCTATGTGTCACTCCTGTGCTACCAAGTGGGCAGCATTTAAAAAGTTTGCAGCTGTTAATAATTGTGATTCTGACAATTGTTTGATCATGGACATTTTGCATTTTCTGCAGCACTTGTATAGCAAAGGGCTGAAATATTCTTCCACTAGGGTGTATGCTTCAGCTATATCTGCAATGAGAGGATTTCTTCAGGGCATTTCAGTTTTCTCTCACCCTTTATGTAAACAGTTCTTACAGGGACTTTATAATTTAGCCCCTCCAAAAAGGGACTTGGTTCTGCAATGGGATGTGTTGTTAGTGGTTCAAAGATTGATGTCATCCCCATTCAAACCCCTCGCTACTGTGGATTTCAGACTGCTTTCCTGGAAGGTCGCCTTTCTGGTAGCGATTGCAACCTCGAGGAGGGTTAGTGAACTCTCTGCCTTGCGCAAAGATTCTCCATATACCATTTTTCACAAGGAAAAAGTGGTGCTCAGGCCGGACACCTTCCTTCCCAAGGTGGTTTCTGGTTTTTCATAGATTTCACACAGGTTTTTCTGAACAATTGTTCACAAATACCAAACACTCCCCAAGAAGTCTCCCCTTCTCTTTTCCTATGTCATTTCCTGGTTAAATTTTGAGTTTTCTACCATATGCTTAGCCATGTTTTCCAGCTGGGAAGGTCTTATTCCAAGGAAACCAAAGTTTAACAAAATCTTGGTTACATGTGGTTTTAATGTTTTTATATTTTATATTGTTTTACTGTCTGCTTGTTGGTTTTAATTTTTGTGAACCGCCCAGAGAGCTTCAGCTGTTGGGCAGTATAGAAATAAATAAATAAATAAATAAATAAATAAATGTTCACTGCCTCTTGAGCTAGTAGGAGAAATAAAGGGCAGCCTGGCGACCTCCTGCATGCTGACAAGAAATCTTCATGGTAAATGCCAATGTTGCTTTTTACATTCAGAGAAATATGATCCACTCACCTCCTTTCCCTACAGATTGCACTGTAGGAACAGCCCTCTTACCAGCTCACTAGAGTAGCCCATACTTTTTGTTTACTTTTAAAAGGGCAGAAATGCCCCTCAAAGATTAGATTAACTTTCGGGGGGTGATGGGATTACCTTTAAAGATGAAGTGGCCACGTTTATTTTTTAAAAGCACAGAAAGAAAAGCTTTGCTGCCACTTCAAGCAGTGGTTAGGCTATCCTAAGCAGCCTGGTGACATTCCCTTCTAGTTTTGGACATAATACCTATGGGAACAGTGCTACATCATGACATTCTTGCAGCGGGGGTTGGGTGGGATGGCTGCCCTCATTCGCTAAAGTGAAGCTTTTTTCTCTTTTTAAAAATGAAAACCTTGGCCACCTTGTCTTTAAAGGTGAGCCCTCGCCCCACCTAAAATTTCTAAGAATTCCTCGTCACCAAAAGTTGTCATTATTTATACATACATACATACACACACACATACACACACACCCCTTTACAGGGGAATAAATGATCCTAGGAAAGTTAGGAGAGGATTTTGGTCCAGCCTTAATCTCCCTGTTTCTCTCTGCTTCTGTGAAATACATTTGCCCACTTTTGCAGTATTCAGATAAAAACCACTGGGGGAAGGGGTCCTTTTTCACAGATAGCAAAAACTCAACTGCTTTTCAACTCCGCTGTGCTTAAGAGTAGACCTAGAACTCATACCATGGAGTAATTCTTACAGTACCTTGAAGTAGATTTTGTATAGGTAGGCATCATACCTCTAAAATAACATAATATGAGAATAGCTTATTTTTTATTGTCCAACACATCTTCCGTGATTTATGATGCTCAAAACTATATAAAAAATCACAAATATTGCTGCAGTTGGCATCTATGAGCTCTTGGGCCTCAATTTGCATTGCTGTTATGAACCCACAGATTATCCCATGTATGCAAGGCATGACTCACTGAAAAATAAGAACCTGCTTTCTCTTTCTGATGCATCTTTTAAGGAATTTATAATTCTTTGTTTTCCTATAGTTAAATTTGTTTATTTTTCTACTGTGATAATCATAAAAATTGATGCAACATATTTGTTTAACCTATGTTGGTTTTAGTTTTTAAAAACAGATGAGTGTGATCTGCTTATGGGACACTTTGCTAGAGGAAGGGGCAGAGGCAATTTTTGTCTACCCTTCATTCACCCTGGGCCCCAGCGCCACCTCCCATGCTGTTCTGGAAGGTCTCCCGGCCTTCTGGAGCTGTTTCTCAGTGCATAGGGGGAGGGGAAATTGGCAAAAATCACCTCTCCCCCACCCCAGCTTCCACTGGACTCAAGTCCTTTCCACAAATGGAAAGCGCGGTTCCAAAAGGCATGTCTGGATCCAGCACAATGCAATTAAAACGTTAGCTGTGCGGACAGGTTCACAAAACTTGTGTGCCATTTTAATATATATGTGTATTATTTTTCATGTAACATGTTTATTTTAAACCATTTTCATCTTAGGCTATTAAGCAAATGTATGTTCTTATTCTTGGCCTGGATGTATTGGGCAATCCATTTGGATTCATAAGAGATTTGTCGGAAGGAGTTGAAGCATTCTTTTATGAACCTTACCAGGTGAGTTCACCCTCTAGTTTCAGCCCAATCTAGGATTTGCTGTACTGGCCTACGAGCACTTACTGTGGAATTCAACATCCACTTCACATGAAATTCTGCCAAAAGTGCAGAAAGATTGTGGGCCAGCCAGTCTGCATGATAAAAACACGCCATGGTGTCCATGGGTTATTTGAGGGTTGCTTGACCCTCCAACAACCATGCTGCCCAGGTTCAAACAACACGATAAGCCACAGCCGGGCAGTGATTATACAAATCATGCCCAGCATGCTCCACAGCTCGCAACAACTCACCATAGTTTAAGCCATGGTGGCTCGCTTCGATCATGCAAACCGGGTTGCTGAGTTTTCAAATGCCTCAGCCAATTGTGATGGGAAAAAATTGTGACAGCTTTTAAGCGGTATAAGGCTTTGGATTCAGTAGCTGGGTTCATACAACACGCTAACCCACACTCAGTGGTTGAGTGTGGGTTGTTGTTGAACTGTGGGTTGTTGTTGAAGCATGGGTTATCATGTTGTCTGAACACAGTGCATTTTCTGCAGGGTAGCTTGTTAGCCATGCAGCATGGCTTGTTAACCACGCTGAACAGCCCAACAACAAACCATGGGTTTTCAAGGTGACTTGTTTGAGAAAAATAAGCCACACTGTGTGGTTAACAAGCCACCCTGCAAAAAATGCACCGCATTCAGACTATACAATAGCCCACGCTATGTTTTAAGACAGGACAATGACAACCCATGGTACAACAACAATCCACACTCAACCACTGAGTGTGGGTTTAGCATGTTGTGCGAACCCATCATTGACAGAAGTGTCAATGCTTGTTTTGCATCCCTGCTTTGGGGGAAGCATTCCGGATGGATTAAGCTAAGGAATTTTCCCAGCAGTCAGTATATGTCTTGCTTGAATATATCCTCTTTTTGTTGGGCAATCACCTCAGGCAGTGGCCCAGATTGGTCTTAGAACGTAGCTTACTATCTGTCCTTTCCAAAAGTGGAAGGTCTTCTCCAACTGATACAGCTCTTAATTCTTCACCATAGCTTATGGGAAGTGGCACTGTATTCCAGGGACTGAGACACCACTCTAGCTCTTGGAGCATACAGTCTCAGGGAACAATCCATTCTGGGAATGAGCAGAAGAAAATTTTGTCACATGCTTTCCAATTTCATCTGTGGGGTCCTAGATAGGTTTTCTTCTCTTGATTCTTTATTTTGTTATGTTAATGTTCTATGTTTTAAGTATTTGCTGTCCCAGACTGTGGGTAGGGAGTCTAGAAAGGAGGTTTACAGGTAAGATAAACTGTTCCTTTCATCAGATCATCTTCCCGTAGAAAAGGCAGTTAAGAATCTCACTAAGTTCAAGGTTTTGTTCTCCCTGCCAGGCACCATCCCCTGATTTAGAATACTGGGATGCTCTCCTCTTTGTCCACCAAGAGGCAGTCTCTTTGCCTAGAAAAAAAAAGAACTGGCCATTTATGTTATCAATCAGATTTTTTTTTTACATATTTTTCTTTTGTCCTTTCTTCTCAGGGGGCTATCCAAGGCCCAGAAGAGTTTCTAGAGGGAATGGCACTGGGACTTAAAGCCCTAGTTGGTGGTGCTGTCGGTAAGCAATTATTTTGTTTAGTTAAAAGTTGCCAAGTAATCAGTATGTGTAGTTTTTAAATGAACATTTTCCATAAAATCTCTTACGATAGGTGGATTAGCTGGTGCTGCATCAAGAATAACTGGTGCTATGGCTAAAGGGGTAGCAGCAATAACTATGGATGAGGACTATCAGCAGAAGCGACGGGAAGCCATGAACCGGCAACCTACTGGCCTCAAAGAGGGTATCACTCGTGGAGGAAAAGGCTTACTATCTGTAAGAAATACCACATACAAGATTGAAATATTTAAAATGCCCTCAAGAGTATTATGTCACTGACAGATAGCTGAGATGCATTCACAAGTTATAGTAGCTTTTGTTTGCATATTTTGTTTTCTTTCATTTACTCTCTTAAATGGTAAAGCTGTAAATGTTGAACAGGATTTAGAGTGAAATTTTATGTAGGTATACGGAGCATAAATGAAATGAATGTTCATGTTTTATGGTCCAGTACTTAATTTGGGAAATAAAAATTGTTAGCTTAAGTCATCTTAAGTCACACTGATAATACTTAAAGGTATGAAATCTATTTAAAGAACAAAATTGTGAGATCTTTCTGGTTTAACTTGCAGGGTTTTGTCAGTGGAATAACGGGAATAGTAACAAAGCCAATAAGAGGTATGTTCAGTCTCTCCTAAATCCTTACTTTGTTATCTCAATATACAGCTGCTATTTGCTAAGAGACACTTTGTTTAAAAGAGAACTTTCTTGCAGGTATATTATATTTAATGATTTATGAACTATGTTTCCTCTGCGGCTCATAAATGCTTCAGTTTTGTGTGTGTTGCGTGTTCACCTTTTTTATAAAACTGTGTCACAATTTTAATTGGGGTAAGCTGAAATAGCTTCCCTTCCTAACTGCCTGTTTGAAGGCTGCAGTTTACATTTTGATTGTTATCATGCTGCCTGCTGCAGGACGTTTTCCTCTGTTCCTTTATCCTCAGAACTCCAGACAGATTGCTTTCAATCTGATTTGGCTTCAGAAACCTGCCCCCGGCAAACTCTTCTTTCAAACTGAAAAAAAGTTTCTAAAATTATTTTCAGCTAAGCTGTTAAAAAAAATCTTGAGGGAAGAAAGGAAGCGTTGTAATAATGGGGTGACTTCAGTTACCTGAAGTATGAAGTACTTCTTCACACAGCACATAGTTAAACTATGGAAGTCGCTAGCATGGGATGTAGTGATGGCCACCAATTTGGATAGCTTTAAAAGGGGGCTGCTGTTGTTGTTGTTTATTGCATTTCTGTAGTGCCCCATAGGCCGCGGTGGCTTAGTGGTTAAGACGCTGAACTGCAGACCGGAAGGACAGCAGTTCGAGACCGAAGTGCCGCGTGACGGAGTGAGCTCCCGTCTTCAGTCCCAGCTCCTGCCAACCTAGCAGTTCGAAAGCAAGAAATTGCAAGTAGATAAATAGGCACCGCCTCGGCGGGAAAGGTAACAGTGTTCCGTGCACCTCGGTGTTCAGTCATGCCGGCCACATGACCACGGAAGCGTCTTCGGACAGCGCTGGCTCTTCGGCTTAGAAACGGGGATGAGTACTGCACCCTAGAGTCGGACACGACTGGTTGGGGACACCTTTTTTAGTGCCCCATAGCCGAAGCTCTCTGGGCGGTTTACAAAAGTTAAAACAATAAATACAATATAAATTTTTTTAAAGCCATTCACATAAAAGCACATTGACAATATACACAAACAACATATAACTAAAAACAACTTCGAACAGTCAGTCATCATGTTCTGCCAAATGCCTGGGAAAAGACATAGGTCTTTAATCAGCACCAAAAAGATAATAATGATGGTGCCAGGGAGCTTGTTCCACAGATGAGGGAGCACCACTGAAAAGGCCCTCTCCCTCGTTGCTGCCTTCTGAGCTTCCCTTGGATGAGGCACTTGGAGAAAGTCCTTAGATGCTGAACATAGTGTACAGGTAGGTTCATTTTGGGAGAGGCACTCCCATCAGGTATTGCGATCCCAATTTTTTTTTTATATATATATATATATATATATATATATATATATATATATATGGGATGTCAGAGAATTTCTCCACGAATCTTGGGGAGGCCGAATGCCAGCGCATTTGGCCCCCCGAAAATGGTGGAGAAACGGTCTGCCCCCCCACCCGCCCGCCCCCCGGGACGGGACTTACCTTGTGCGAATGTCCCTGGCGGCGGCGGCTCCGGCGGTGGTTCGGTGGCGGCGGCAGCCAGTCTTCCGACCGGCTGCTGCTGCCGCCATTTCCAAGTAAAACAACAACAACAACAACAACAAACGTGATAGGCTACGTAAAGATTTACGTAGCCTATCACGGCTAGATTTTCAAAAAACACTGTGATAGGCTACGTAAATGTTTACGTAGCCTATCACAGCTGAGTGAAGAAAAAAAAAAGCGGTGCCCATGGGCGCTGCCATTTGCGTTCCTTATTTTGGCACGTGTAGTCTATGTAAACATTTACGTAGACTACGGCAAAAATAAGGGGAACGCAAATAGCATTCCCCTTATTTTCGCCGTAGTCTACGTAAATGTTTACGTAGACTATACGTGCCAAATAAAGGAACGCAAATGGTGGCGCCCATGGGTGCTGCCATTTGCGTACGCGCGGGTTTTTGTTTTTTTTTCACTCAGCCATGATAGGCTATGTAAACATTTACGTAGCCTATCACGGCTGACTGCAGGGACACAAACGGCGGCAGCTACGGCCGCTGCCATTTGCGTCCTGGCAGGAAAGGAGGATTCGTGGCCGGAGGGACGGGGCGCCTCCCCCCAGCCAGAATTTTGGGGGGAGGGACGGGGCACCTCCCCCCTGGCCAGAATTTCTGGGAGGATGGGGCGCCTCCCCCCCCCGGCCAGAATTTCGGGGGGGGACGGAGCGCCTCCCCCCCACCGCGAATCAAGCTTCGGGATCAGGTAAGGGACTTTCGTACATCCCATATATATATATATATATAATTTATTTATTTATTTCATTTCTGTACTGTCCAATAGCTGAAGCTTTCTGGGCGGTTCACAAAAATTAAAACCAAAGAGCGCACAATAAAACAATATAAAATATATAAAACATTAAAACCACAGTATAACCATACCACCAGAATAAAACCTAGCAGCAATGCAAAGATTTAAAATACAGATGTAAAACGGCAAAGCTAAAATTCTAGAAAGCTAAAATGCTAAAATGCCTGGGAAAATAAAAAGGTCTTCACCTGGCGCCGGAAGGAATACAATGTAGGTGCCAGGTGCCAAGGAATACAATGTAGGGCTTTATAGGTTAAAAACAGCACTTTGAAATGAGCTTGGAAGCATATAGGAAGCCAGTGCAAGCAGGCCAGAGTTGGTCTTATATGTTCGGACCTTCTGGTCCCTGTT
Organism: Heloderma suspectum; assembly: GCF_057233095.1. Lineage (NCBI taxonomy): Eukaryota > Metazoa > Chordata > Lepidosauria > Squamata > Helodermatidae > Heloderma > Heloderma suspectum. The sequence continues at coordinate 97,565,173 of NC_139459.1, read as the reverse complement.
ACCAATCTGGCTCCTGCATTTAACATGACCTGCAGCTTCCGAGCCCTCCTCAAAGGCAGCCCCGCGTAGAGTGCAGTGCAGTAATCTAACTTGGAGGTTACCAGAGCATAGACAACTGAAGCCGGTGTGGTATAGTAGCTAGAGTGTTGGACTGGGAGCCGGGAGATCTGGGTTCTAGTCCTTACTCGGCCATGGAAGCTCACTGGGTGACTTTGGGCCAGTCACAAACTCTCAGCCCAACCTACCTCACAGGGTTGTTGTTGTGAGGATAAAATGGAGAGGAAGAGGATTATGTATGCCGCTTTGGGTTTCTTAAAGAGGAAAAATGGCGGGATATAAATGTAATAAAATAAATAAATAAAACCAGGTTATCCCTGTCCAGATAGGGGCGCAGCTGGGCCTAGACAAATTCCTGGAGGAAAAGGCTATCAATGGCTACTAGTCTTGATGGCTATGTGCTACGTCCTGTACCAGAGGCAGAGAGCCTGTGTACACCAGTTGCCAGGGAACATGGGTGGGAGGGTGCTGTTGCGATCATGTCCTGCTTGTGGGTTCCTGGTCGACAGCTGGTTGGCCACTGTGAACGGAATGCTGGACTAGATGGACCCTTGGTCTGATCCAACATGGCTCTTCTTATGTTCTTATGTTCTTACGTTTTTATGTTTTAATGTGATATTTGTATATTTTTAATTTATTCATAAATCATCTGGAGTTAGAGGTGAACAATGAAGTGGCCAAGTTTACTGATGACACCAAATTATTTAGGGTTATTAAAACAAAAAGAGACAGTGACCTGGTTTGCATGACACAACACCCCACTGTGGCTTAATTTACCTGCAGGGGCTGTTGTCCTGGACACTGCACCCAGCTTGTCATGTCATGTGAACCCAGGAGGCAGGGGTTGTTTGGGTTAGACAACTCTCAAATAACCTATGGCTTGTTTTAGGCTTATTTGAGGGTTAGCTAACCCTCAAACAGTCTTTGCCTCCTGGGTTCACATGACACGACAAGCCACAGCAAACTGGGCCATTCACGAGTCCCATGCAAAAATGGCACCTGCAGGCACCCGGCACAATACAACAGCCTCTGCAGGTAAATTAAGCCACAGTGGGTTGTTCTGATGTGTGAACAGACCCAGTGAAGAGCTCGAAAAGGATTTGTCCTAACTGGAGGAATGGACATTGAAATGGAAAATGCAATTCAGTGTAAGCAAGTATAAAGTGATGCACATTGGGGCAAAAATCCTAATTTCACATATACCCTGATGGGGTCTGAGGTGGTGGTGGCTGACCAGGAAGTGGATCGAGGTGGTTGGGGGATGGGCAGGGATTGTGGATAACTCAATGAAAATATTGATCCGGTGTGTGGCTGCTGTTAAAAAAGCAAATTCCATGTTCCGGATCATTAAGGAAGGAACTGAAAGTACAACTGCCAGTGCCTTCATACAAATCTGTGGTGCAACCACACTGGGAATATTTTGCACAGTTCTGGTCACCAACCTCAAAAAAAGGTACTGTAAAATTGGAAAAGGTACAGAAGAGGGCAACCAAAATGATCAAGGCTCTGGAGCAACTCCCTTATGAGGAAAGGTTACAGTGTTTGGGGCATTTTAGCTTAGAAAGAAGACAAGGGGAGAGATGAGAAAGTGAATAAGGAAATCCCCCCCCCCCCCAAATGCTAGAACCTGGGGTTATCCAGTGAAGCTGAATGATAGGGAGATTCAGGACAGAAAAAAGGAAGTATTTCTTCACACAGTGCATAAACTATGGATGTAATGATGACCACCAATGTGGACATCTTTAAAAGGGGATTAGACAAATTCATGGAGAATAAGGCTATCAATAGGTATAGGTGACTATATATTACCTCCAGTTTCTGAGGCAGTATTTCTCTGAATACCAGTTGCTGGTGGAACATGAACATGAGAGTACTATTGTGCTTATGTCCTGCTTAATTGGCTGCTGTGGGAACAGAATGTGGGATTAAGACCCTTTGGTCTTAACGAGCATGGTGGTCCTTGTGTTCTTTAAGTTTTGTTGTCCTCTTATTTAATTTTTTTTCCAGGAGCCCAGAAGGAAGGAGCAGCAGGTTTTTTCAAAGGCGTTGGAAAAGGATTGGTGGGAGCAGTGGCAAGACCCACTGGAGGAATAATAGACATGGCCAACAGCACCTTTCAGGGAATTAAAAGGCAATAATACATTGATTGCAAGTCTTTTCTTATTAAAACTGTAAATTCTTTCTATAAGTCTACATTAACACAGATGCAAATTACTTTTATCATTTATATGAAAGTTATTTTCAATTGATTACTAGTGAGCATCATTCACATAGTTAATACACATAGGATCACAAGAAGTAAAATTACTGTGTGATGTAACAAAGCGATTGTTCCACACTCGCCACATTTTCCACATTGCTCAGTGGCTTTCTTTAAAAATTTCAAAATATAGTCATCATTGCCAACACAATTTTGGCTCTTGCCTGAACTCCAAAGGCAGGGAGTTCCATAGGAAGAGGGCCATCACACTGAAGGATCTTTTCCTTGTGGACTCCAATCAGGCCATGGGCCCATGTGGAACCACCAGGAACATGCCCTCTGATGACCTCAGTGACTGGGCACATTGGTAAGGGAGAAGGCACTCTCTCAGGTATCCTGGTCCCAAGTTGTTTAGGGCTTTGTACACTAAATGGACTTGAGCACATTCCAGGAGAGAGCGCAGGACAGGAAGGCCTGGCATGCTATGGTCCATGGGGTCACGAGGAGTCGGACACGACTGAACAACACTAGTACTAAAACCTTAAACCTGTCCCAATTGGAGTCCTGTTATTAGTAACTGTTTGTTTCTGGCTAAATTGACTCTCTGTAGCAGTATAACATACTTGCCCCATTTTTAGCACAGCCTCTATGCTCAGCAAGCTCTCAAAATTCAACAATGTTCATAGAAAAATAATACCTTGGTGGTTGTTGGTGGATGTGTTCTCTTTTAGCTAGTCTAAATTAGAATAACAGTGAGTATCTTGCTGAATGAACAATTCCTATCCGGGTGAAAGAGACATCCCTCATGGGTTAGCTCCTCCCACTGCTTAGGCCAAGCAAGGAACAAGTGACCAAGCTTTTTGCTGTAGTCTTGGCCTTTGTGGCTCCTCCCAGCCAGTTCATTCCTTGCCTTTCCTGGGACAGAGCTTGTTCTTATTTCTCCTCAGTGATCTCCTTTTCCAGGCCTTGTTTTTCCTTTAAATCCTGTTCTACCTCTTCCTTAACAAACTTTTCTCTTTTTCTAGTTTAGTCTTTTCTCTCTTTTAAAAACAGACAAACAAACAGAAAAGAAAAGGATTTGCTGGCCTTTTTCTGGCTTTTCTGCCTTTTCACTACAAGATGGCAACACCTACCAAGAAGAGCTCCAAATGTGGTAAGAACAAAGAAGAGGTGTCTCTGGTAAGGCGTATCAGAGTAATCCAGAATCCAGCTGTAGATCACAAGGCACCACCCCTGCTCGACTTTGAGGAGCTGATGGTCACTCCTGGGTCTGATAGTGAACAGTTTACGAGAGGGCCAGTAGCGTCCAGGCATACCCTATACATGCACCCCACTGTTGCCATAGCAACCACAACTCGGCAAACACAACGGGATCTCACACCCTCTCCATAGTTCCTCCCTCAGAAAAGGCCAACCCAGACATCAATCCGGAGGAGTTTGTGAGGGCATGTAAATACTCTTTGGAGCCCTGGGAGAGGGAGGAAGCTGGGACACACCCATTGTTTTCCCGCAAAAAATCAGTTTCATTTTCCCAGGATTGTGCAGCCTACATTTTGCGAACACAGCCTTTTCCAAGGGATTATACTAAGGCACAGCAACCTCTAGGCACTCCCTCCTACCCCACAGGCGATTCAGCTGAACAATGGGCCCTCCCTCTCCAGGATCAGGCTTTGTTAAAAACAATTCAGTAGGCCATTAGAAGGGAATTGGCTAAGCTCTCAGATCAACAAGGGGATGTAAAAACGCAGGGAAAGGACTCCTTCCTCCAGTTCTTCTTGTCCTTCTCCACAGCCAAAGGAAAAACTAAAGAGGGCACTTCAGGCCAAGCACTCCAAGATGCCTAATAAAACTAAATTGCCCACATCTTCTGCTGAATCAGCCCCTGATTCTCCTGACCCGCACCTCACAGTCAAGGGAAAACATCATAATTAAAAGGGAATCTCGCCTGAGCACCCTTCCAACTCAGATTCTCTTGATTTGTTAGATGAATGTTCAGGTGAATGGTCAGATCCTGAGACAGGAGTACGAACCTTCCAGTGTAAGATTATTTCACAATGATGATTTTCTTCCTATTCTATCCAAAGCTATGGTTTTGCTGAACATTAATTCTTCTCAGGAAATGACCAAGCAGCCTTTCAGAAGTGAAGCATTATTCCCAGACTCTAAGCCTGCTAACTGTGAGATACCTTTCCTTCCTCCTTTGAAAAATTGGGTAAAGCTGAATGGAAGGCCCCCTGCCAAGCCAAAAGGAGCTCTGGAAAGGAAAGGTTCCTCCTGTGCAAGCACCAGGTCATTACTGACCCCTAGAGGGACACCACTTACACTGGCGTTTTCATGGCAGACTGTAGCAGGGTGGTTTGCCATTGCCTTCCCCAATCGTCACTACCTTTCCCCCAGCAAGCTGGGTACTCATTTTACCAACCTCGGAAGGATGGAGGGCTGAGTCGACCTGAGCCAGCTACCTGAGACCCGGCTTCCGCTGAGATCCAACTCAGGTGATGGGGAGAGTTTCGGTTGCAATGCTGCCGCCTACCACTCTGTGCCACACAAGGGTCTGTTAAAAGGAGCTCTAGCATAGCTCAAACATTTCACTCCTTACCACAGCTGATTACGAAAGAACTTACGGTTCCTTTAGTTGATGCTCTAGTGGCAGCCTTACTTTCAGGAGCCATACATCCTAAGCATGGGGACTCCCCCCTCAAGGATCCTAGTGAAAAACATACTGAAGCAGCACTGAAAAGAGCTCATGAAGCTACAACTTTTGCTCTCCGTGCTTCCTGTACAGCCTCTTTTTTTCCTCGAGCCACTCTCCTGTGGGTCAAAGATATTATCAACAATAAAGAGATGGATAGTTTTTCCTTGCATAGGAGTCTTTCTCAATTATACAAGACATACACCTTCATTTCAGATGCCACACAGGATTCCATGATTTCTGTGGTATGTTCTATTGCTTCATCCACAATGGCAAGACTTTTACTGTGGCTGAAACCCTGGAACGTGGATGCTTATTCCAAAGGAAACGTAAGCACAGTTCCTATCACAGGAACACACCTCTTTGGAGAGGAAGCCCTCCAAAACATTTTAGTGGAAACTAAAAATGAGAAGAGAGCTATGCCCTCTTCATCGAAGAGGGATGACAGGAGGTTCTCTAGCTGAGCTTCCTCTTCCTCCTCCTCCTTCTCCTTTTCATTCCTTCAGATCTCCATTCAATTCATCCTTTCGACCACGCAGCTATAAGTTCACAAAGCCCACATGGTCCAGAACCAGGTTCCAACCTAGATCTCAGACCTCCAACTCTGGAAGGTTACGCCTGCCCCAGTCCTCCAAAGCTCCTTGCCAGCAATTCTGACTCCCTTCCTGCACGTGTTGGAGGAAGACTACAACACTTCTTCCACATGTGGGAACAGACAGCACCAGACACCTGGGCTCTCAACATTATTCAACATGGCTATTTCCTGCTGTTCACTCCACTCCCAGGAACAGGTTTCTTCCCTGCTTTCCAGGTCTGTTCACAAACAACAACTGATAGCAGCAGAAATTGCCCACCTCCAAGAGGTAGGAGCAATAGAAGCTGTCCCATCTCCCGAGTACTTCCAGGGGTATACTCCCTTCTATTCCTGATTCCGAAGAAGGGAGGGTCTTCCTGGCATGCCATACTGGATCTGAAACACCTCAACATACCACAAAGTCAGGATGGACACCCTCCAGACTATCAAGGAGGCTCTACATCAGGGGGGTTACTTTTCATCCATAGACCATACAGAGGCTTATTTCCACATTCCCATTGCTGTACAACAGTGGAGTTTTCTCTGTTTCTTCTACAAAGGGCACCATTTTCAGGAGAGGGCAATGCCCTTCAGCACCAAGAGTCTTTTCCAAGCTAATGCTAGCAATGGTAGCCCACCTCAGACTCAAGGCCTTTCACATTTATCCCTATCTAGACGACCTTCTTCTAAGGTCTCCAGTACTATCAAAGGCCCGTGCAGACCTACAGATCACTCTGTCTTATTTCCAAGGCCATGGGTTCTTGACAAACTTCCAAAAGAGCCACCTCCAACCCTCCCGATCACTCATCCACCTGGGGACAGTTTTAGACACCTCCAAAGGAATCTCCCTGGCCCCAAACATGTTATCCAAGATTCACCAGGTAGTGAAGTCCCTCTTTCTAGCTCGCTGAGCAGATGTTATGTTCCTTGCTGAAGCACTGGTCTCAAGATATCCTGTTTAGGGATCGTCCCATGGGCCAGGTTACATTCCAGACCCTTGCAGTGGCTGCTTCTCCCCTTTCAGTCTGAAATAATCCACAGACACCACACCAAAGTCATTCTGCCACAATCAGTCAGAACTTCTGTCCTCTGGTGGAGAACACCACTTAACATAGCAAAGGGCACACCCATCCAGGAATCCCTTTGCCAGGAATCCCTTTGTGACAACAGATGCCATCCTGGAGGGCTGGGGATCTCACTGCCAGGACCATCCCATTCAGGGGATCTGGCCTCCCAAAGTGAAACACCACAGTATCAACTGGCTGGAGTTATGAGCACTCCACCTTGCCTTCAAACACTTTGTCCAAGTGATGGGTCCTGTCCCTTTCCTATTCAGAACAGACAACACCACAGCCTTAGCCCATGTTATTCATCAAGGAAGAACAAAATCCAAATCTCTTCACAAGGAGAGCTCTTCCTTCCTCCACTGGGTGGAACACAGCACATCCAGGGGACCCTCAACACTGAAGCTGATTTTCTCAGTCGACAACAACTCGACCCAGGCGAGTGGACTCTCAATCCAACAGTTTTGCCATCACTTCGACCCACCCCTGATGGAGATATTTGCCTCCCCACTCAACAATCAACTACCTTGCTTCTCCAGACGTCTACCTCGAAAAGCAGAAGCCACAGACCTCTCCACTCCCCCTGGCCCAGGGGCAAACGTTATTCCTTCCTGCCATTACCACTTTTGGCCAGGGTCCTCGGGAAGATCAAGGAGAAATGGGCATCCGTAATACACATAGCATCCTTTTGGCCCCAGATACCTTGGTTCTCCCAAATCCTACAACTGGCATAGTCAGACCCCCCTGGCTCCTTCTCACCCGACCTTCTCACACAAGGCCCTGTGTGGCATCTGGACCCCGAATGGCTGCAGCTTGCTGCCTGGCTCCTGAATGCCGCACCTTCCTCTCTCTAGGCTGAGGTAATAAACACTATGCTTTCTTCCAGGAGACCATCCACAAATTGTATATACAAAACAACTGGAAGGCGTTCATTGGTTGGTGCAAGAGGAAACATGTAGATCTCAAGATGGCTGGAATCAAAGAGTTGCTGCTGTTCCAGCAAGCGGGGCTAGATATGGGACTCAAAGCAAACACACTTTGAAGACAAGCCTCAGCTCTTCTGTCCTTTCCAAGCCCTGCCACAAGCCACTTGGTGCTCGTCCACATGTTAAATAATTCCTCAGAGGAGCGTCACTTATCTCCCCTCCAGTTATACATCATTTCTTTACATGGAACCTGCATACAGTCCTTTCTGCTCTCACCCTTTGAGCCTCTCAGAACCATATCTGCGTTTTCTCTCACTTTAGATTTATTTCTGGTAGCTATAACCTCTGCCAGGAGAGTTTCAGAGTTATCGGCTCTCTCCATGAGGGACCACCTTTGCACGTTCAGCAAGGACTCTGTCACACTCCAGTTAGATTCATCCTTCAATCCCGAAATTAACACTTCCTTTCACAGAACGCAAGAAATTGTTCTTCCCTCCTTCTTCCCTAATCCTTCTCACCCCTCTGAGTGGGTCTGACACAAACTGGATGTTAAAAGGGCCATAAAAATGTACCTTAAGAGCACTGAGGAACTCCGATTCCTTATTTGTTTCCTTTCATCCAACAGCCTTAGGGCAGAAAGCTTCCTGTGCTACCCTTGCCAGGTGGCTCAAGGCATGTATTTTTGCAGCCTATGAGGTTAAAAACACTCCCTAAACCTGCAGATGTTACAGCACACCCCACCATGGCCACAGCTGCCTCAGCGGCCTTTTCTACTAACACCCCCTTAGCAGAGATCTGTAGGACAGCCACATGGTCCTCACACCATACGTTCGTAAGGCATTATAGGATGGACAAATATGCTTCTGCCAAAGCAGCCATTGGATGTAGACTGTTATAAGAGGTTTTACCTCAACCATAGGTAAAAAGCCTGCCCTGTGGGAATAGTAGCTTTTGTACATCCCATGATGGATGTCTCCTTCGCACTGAACGGGAATGGACAGTTGGGTACTTACCGTGAAGTTCCATTCCAGTTCGGTGCACAGGAGACATCCATACCACACCCATTGGCAGGCTGACCACCCTGTTGATACTAGCATTTATTACAATTTTTCTCATGGAGTGTGCCAATACCCAGAGAGGGGCTTTTCTCCCTTTCTGTTCTGCCTTCTATTTCTTGAATTACTACATTAACGGTTCCTCAATAGCTGCTCTGTCCAAATGCTCAGCTAGAAAAGAACTGGCAGGGAGGAGCCACAGAGGCCAGGACGAAAGCAAAAAGCTTGGTCACATGTTCCTTGCCTGTCCTGGGGAGGAGTTAACCCATGATGGATATCTCCTACACACCAAACCAGATTGGAACTTCACGGTAAGTACCCAACTTTCCATTCTATTGCTATGAAATATCAGGCACATACAAAGCTCCCATGGGTTGTAAAGCTTCCCATTTGTTTTAGGAACAGAGGAAGTTCTGTACATGTATGTAATTGCACTTATAGGGCCAGTTCGCATGACCAAAACAAGTCACTGTGCCTTGATGAGCCATGGCACATGCCATCCGTGTGCCAGGCACGATTTGCATAATAGCTCTACAACAGCCCATGGGTTATTTGTTTAACCCTCCAACAAACTGTACTGCCCAGTTTCAGACAACACAATAGGCCTCAGCTGGACAGTGGTTATGCAGATCGTGCCCAGCATGTGTCGTGGCTCACTACAAGATATGGCGGCTTGTTCTGATTGTGTGAATTGGGTCATAGAGCTGTCCCAAACATTTAAGTAAAAAGAGAAGCCAGTATATGTTGAATGTTATGTACTCACCAGAATTCCTGCAGTGTTAATAGACTGAAGCCAGTGTGTGGATATTTACAGTGTAGTCTTAAGCTTGTACATCCTAAGTATTTCAGGAGTAAGCCCTAGTGTGTTAATGGGTCTTAGGGAGGATTCCTATGCCCTCTGGGAGAATGGCTGAGGCGCCATAGGATGCTGTGGACTTCCCTGTGTGCATGTGATAAGGGAAGTCCATGGGCAGAAAGGAAGGTCTGGTCTGCTGCCAGAAGCCTCTCCATTGCATCAGTGAAAGTTATGTTGCTGTATGGCCAAGCAGTTGAGCCAAAAATGGGGCATTCCAGGAGGAGGCCATAGGTCCACAAGTTCCTAAGCCCCCTCATTCTCAAGAAAATGAGCCTTGAATTACCCAGCCCTGGCATAGTAAATTCCCTCCCATTGCCCTTCACCCACCCCGCACTCACACACTTTGCACCCTGGCTGCAGGAAGCTGACAGGGCTTTGGCTATGGTAGTGCAACTGCCACAGATTCTCTTCTCACCACCACCACCTCAATATGGTTGCTTTGCCCCTCTCTAGTAGGTTTTTTAAAAAAGATTTCACCCCTAGTAAGACAATAGTAGCTGGAAAAGATATTTGATTGAGACTTTATACAACCTGGCATCATAATATCAAAACTTTCCCCATGCAGCCTAGATCCCCTTTGCACTATAGAATTATGACTGCTTAGAGAAAAGAGAAAAGATTTCTACAGGATACTAAGCAAGGCCACTTAATTGAAAGTATTTTTAAAAGCATGCTTAGAACTGATACTTTCTTTTTTCAGAAAAAGAAGCCACACAAGTACTCAATCTGAATTGGGGCAGCAGTGTGGAGGAAGGGGTTCTTCCCACTGAAAATCCCACCAATTTCCCAAAAAGGTGCTGTTCACTGCAAATAGCAGCAGTGGCAAGTGATTTTGAGTGAGGAAAATAGTGTGGGAGGAACGGATTAAACCCTCTTTCTTTGTGCCACAGTCTGGACTAAGGCCACCCACCACCATTTTTTTCTATAAAAAGTTGCCAGTTCTAAGCTTACTATTAAAAATACATACTTAGTAATATGTAGTTTGGCCCTAAGTCTGAAAACCTGCGAGCGGCGTATGTAGAATTAAGTCCCATTGAAGCAGTACTTAATGTTTGTGTAAAAATAAGTTTATTTGTGAGTCAACTTCTTATAGAAGTGTATTACTATTTTTTAGTAAGGAGGGTGTTCCTCCTCAATTTCCAGTAGTTCAGAATATGGACTGTGTGAACAGCCGTGTTGCCTCTCCTAATAGTAATGGTCTAATGGTAATAATAGTGTAGTGTAATATTTTGTAATATTTTAATAGTGTAATATTTTAAAGCTCCAGAGCCTTAACTATACTTAATAATTTTAGGGGTTTTAGGGTTAGCAGTGTCATTGGGCCGGGTTGTACAATCGCAGGGTGGTTAATAAACCATGGTGGCTTGTTAACCACCCTGTGTGTGCCAGTTGTGTGGCGGCCTGAGTTGCATAATTACCCCTCACCAGTGCAGCTTGTTGTGATGTCCAAATCCAGTGAGGGTGGGTGGTTAACAAACCACCCAGAACCCATGGGCTGTTTCTGGATTGTTGGGTGATTTGTTAACCACCCCAACCAACCACCCTCACCGGGTTTGGACATCCCAACAAGCTGCACCAGCAAGGGGGAATTATGCAGATCCGGACGACATGCAACCAACACACACAGGATGGTTAACAAGCCATTGTGCAAACCAGGTCACTGTGTCAATTTACAATATTAATAGCAGCAGGACAAATGTTTGAGGAATTATGTACATACCTTACTTCATATTACATAGGGACGGAATCAGTATTTGTATAAATATTCTTAAAGTTTAAAATAGTGTACATTTCTTAAAACAAAAAGTCTTTAATTTTTTCAGAGTTACAAATGCTTCTGAAGATGTCATGAGCCTGCGTCCTCCCCGCTTCTTTAGTGAGGATGGAGTTATTCGACCATACAGATTAAGAGATGGTTCTGGAAGTCAAATGTTACAGGTGAAGAAAGTAAACCCTCAAGGAGATACGATATAAGTTATTTAGATGTATAGATGTTTATTTTTCTAGGATCAAGAATAATTCTATTTAAGCATTCTGGAATATTTTAATATTTCGTAAATAGGAATCACTTTCTGAATTTGTATTTTAAGGATATGGTAATCTGCCTGTTGGTTCCAGGAGTAAAAACTTTATTTTTAGTTTTGATTATTTAAAGATTTTATTTAACTTTTATAAAAATCAGTAGAGATTTATTATATGAAACTGTATCAGATCTTCTGCAACCTTGGGGGTGTTTCAGCCCCTTTGTGCATCCTATCTCCATCTTAAGTAGCCTCCTGTGTGGTTTCTGTTAGTCCCCTTTCTGCATGTGTAGAACTGTGTGTCTGTGCATTGAACTGTGGATGCACGTTCTGTGTGCTCTAGATGGACTATAGCCCCCCTCATTTTTTATATTATGACACAGTCCACGTACAAATCTATTTCATTGGATCAATGAAAGTTCTTAGTTTTCTTGACATGGAAAGTATAGCTCTGAATATATTTAAAAATTTGAATTAAAATACCTTAAGGCGCAATCCTATGGGTTGTGCCCCTGTTAGACGGAAGCCTCCATTAGTAATGTAGTTTAGATATTTAGCTAAATAGCTCTCTTCATTTTGAAGTAATGTAAAAACATTTCAGCAATGATTCTGTTTTCAGTTTGCTTTAAACCTCTTGAGTGGGATTTTTAATGTAGAGGTCGATCCATTTTAAAAATGCATTTGGAGACCATTTTAAAATACCTAAAGTATTTTTTCTGCATTGAGTATATATCTAAATTCTATATTTTAATTGTTTTTTAAAATATAGATCTGAGAAATAAACATAGTGAGGGGGGTGGGTATAACTAGGAGAACATAATATATAGGGCTGGTTTGTATGTCACACTAAGTGACATTGATTAATGGGTTATTCTAGAGTTATGCAAGGGTTGTTTAAACCTCACATAACCCATGCTGCCAGGTTTGCACAACACGATAAGCCACAGCACGCATCTCTTGCAGCTTGCTTATTCAAAATAGTGCCCAGCATGCACCACAGCCCACCATGTCTTAAATAAGCCACAGTGGGCTGATCTGATTGTGTGAACTAGTTCATAAAGTTTTCCAGTGGTGGTAAAAAGCAGCAACAACCTTGCATTTGTATGTTTTCTGAAGCCTTAACTGTATAAAAAACATAAGTACCTTAATGAGAAGAGAAACAACAAAGGTAGATCATCTTGAAAATGAAAAGAAGTGTATTTAAATGAAATCTTTTCAAAATGGTTTTTATATTACTAGAGATTTTAAATTTCAAATTAAAATGTCATATTGATAGATATTTTTCCTTTTTAAAATTATTTTAAATTATTAGTCTTCTATGCTATAAAATCCATTTTGAATATTGGCTATTGCTTAGTTCTATTTTTTCATTACTGATGTGTATTTACCGGGAATAATTTAAAAAGAAATGTTCTAGAAAGGAGTTTATTCTCCTATGGATTTCCACTTGAATGTGGTCAGTGGATGTATTACATTACTTCACCCTTTTATCAAGGGCTCTGATTCTGCTTCTGTTCATTGATTTATAATAGTTTGTTTTTCCTGTGGACTATTACCTCAAGAGCAGTGCTTGGTTTATTTTGCTCTAATAACAAATTCTAAGGTATTGTTTTAGGTAATTCATGAGGTTTTCATAAGCAGTTTTACTGTAGTTGGAGGTACCACAAAATGCTAGACAGGGGAAAACGTATTCTCCTGACCTGTGATTTTGCCACAGCTTGTGGATGCAGGCAGTGGACACTAGACTTGGCAATAGTAAACTTTGTGATATGAAGAGTTTCTGTGTTTAGTCTCTTGATCACCTATTAGAACTGGAGAAAGGGATACTTGGACTCCATCTAAGCACCCCTTTACTGCATGACAAATAGCCAGCACTGGGAGAGGCCTGATCAATTGAAGTGGCTACAGTTGTATATTAATCTTATCCCAGGAAACATGCAGCCCAAGAGGACGAACCTCACCATTTTTCTCTACCCCACGCTATTAGTTATTCAGCGTAATGTGTTAAAATTGTGTCACCATCTGGTATGATGCTATAGATAACGTGGTTGCATGTGTTACACAGTAAGATAGGAAACCAGTCATCAAAAGTGAGATAATTTTGAAAAGAGAACATGTCACAACTATTTTAGAAGCAAAAAGGTTCACCACTGGTATATTCAGAAGATATTACTATTCTTAAGCATATTGTTGAGTCATTGAAAACCTGAAACATTGGTTAAAGTACGAAGCATTTAGTTGTACAGAAAAGATATGAAGTCATAGATGCATTTTCAATTCCAGTGGACTATATTTTTTTGAGAAAACTATATTATCTGTATGCATATATAATTTTCCAGGGAACAAATATAGCACATTTCTTAAGCCTCTCAATTTTATTATAGACTTGGTAAGAACTTGTCATCCACTTCAAATGCACTGTTCAGATTTATTTACAAATTTCAAGTCTTAGCATTGGATGATGTCCAATTAGTACCATAATTCAGTAATTTATTATGAGTGCAGGAAATTTGAGATACAGCGCTCCTCCATCTCCAGTGGCTTACCTATGCATTCCTAGGAAACAAAAGTCTGTGTAGATGAGTACAAAGCTATTTGCCTTACAGGTTTTCTTTTTTCACAGGTTGCCTATTTTATACATTAGTTTATAAAATGTAAGTTCAGTTACTCTAAACATAGAACATACAAGTGGCGTAGACTGTATTTCGTTATAGCCATGGTTCAGTTGTGCCTGAAGTTTGTAAGCTCCCCCAAATTAGTGATCTTTGTAGCAGTCTTTGAGTAAGGTTGCAGGATTTGCAAAAATTTATAGAACAAATAAACTTGGACTTAACTTTGGTGTGTGGTATAATATAGAGTTACAGTAGGACTAATAACATATTGTTCTGATATTAAAATTCAAAGGCTATATCTCATATTTCATTTTTTTGTGAATTTTTAAAAAAACAACTAAACTTGGTAGCTTCAACTAACACTTCTGCTTCTTTCTTCTCTTACCATGCTTGCAGAAAAGACAGGCCTACAGAAAATGGACTATGTGTCATATTAGTGATAGTGATGATGATGACAGGGAAATACGTGTTTTTTGTGTTGAACAGTTAAATGTTGCTGCTTCTTTGAGTGTAACTACCACAGAAAAGTAAAAATTACAGTAACTCACAAAATTGTGTCTTAAATGTAGGTTTAAAAGTATTCACTAATGAAGTTGAAGTCTAAGCACAAATGCAGAGAAAATTGTTGTTTAAATTGTCTTTATTTGATCACTACTGCATTGAAGCATTAACATTAACCATAGTCATGTAACAATGTTTTTCAGTCAAAATTCCGTATAACTGTTAAATAGCATATTTCCATTTACATTATTATTTTAATTTTATGCTTTAAATTTAAAATCATTTGTGCCTTTTTTTTAGACAAAATGCGTTTTAGATGTAAATATGTATTCATTGTTGTCCTGTAGGCTGTGTTTATTGATGCTGTTACATTTTAGATTCATTTTAGGTATTCAAAATATTGTTTAAATATCCTGTAATAACAATAAATGAGTCTATATAAGAAAAGATTGATCTGTTGTATTCAAACATCCCCATCGTTATTTATGAACTTATATTTTCTGTGTCTGAAATTTGTCCAAGAAAAACTTGCTTTATCAAAATTATTTTTAAAGATACACTTATATTTTACATTTTTTCATTCTCAAAAACATATTTTACCATTATTATTATTATGTTTATTTTTAAACTTTCATTTAATTTAAATATCTTGTGAAATACAGAGTGAAATACCACCCTTTTAATTCTAACCCTGTGGTTCAAATGGGAACACTAGTGCTGATTTGAGTTTTTAGTGAAGTGGGGTGCAACCACTTGAATTCCTGAAGGGTGATGAAGACTTGTTAAGCAGACCAGAGCTGGAGAAATAGAAAATCGAATGGAAATGTTTGGATTGTCACTCAATACTCCAAAGAATCCACTAATCAACCAATTTGTGGAAGAAAAAAATTAAGAAAAAGGCTTGTGATTGAGTTCAGAAACCTGCATCAGAAAGAGTGGGTGCCTTCTGATCTGCTGGCAGTTAGAAGATATAAACAGAGCTAAACTAGAGAACCAAAGTCATCCTGACTGAGATCTTAGGTAGCTGAAGTTTTCAAGACATATAAAAAAACTTGAATGAGATTTCCTCCACTCCTGTAAATGTGTTTTCAATTAGTAGTAGGTCAGGAGAAGCATACTTTGCTTGGCTACATCTAGATCTACTGTAAATACGTTCATCAAGCACTAATGCTCCAGGATCTACCATTCTGTTTTTATATTTGGTTTATGGCTACTTCATGGAGGTTCTCTTTCTATGCAGGCTGTGTGATTAGTGGTATAGAAATCAGCCTTCCTTAGGGATTCATAGCTTTGAAACATTACAGAGTTTGTCCATCCTTTGAACATGAGTGAAAAGGAAATTTGTACTTGGAAATCAATGTTGCCTCTTTAGTCATGATAAACAGATGAGTCCTGAGGATATAGTCACAATCTTTCTTCTGTTGTCATAGCTATTAATTTGTTAACTTACCCACTGAGTTGAGATGTTGGGAGAGGGAAGGAATTCTTGTAACCGTTTTTCAGAGTTTGTCCAGACAGATAGCCACCTTTTTTAGGACTAGCTGTCCTTAAATAATTTATTTATTTTATTAAATGTCTTAGTCGCCCATCTGGCTGGTCACCCAGCCACTCTGGGCGATGTACAATGGTACAATTTAAAACAGTAAAATTATACATTAAAACATTATTTAAAAATATCCTAACCCACCCCAAATGCCGGCCTGAATAACCAAGTTTTCAGTGCATGGCAGAAGCTCATTAAAGAGGGGGCATGGCGGAGAGAGCGCAGGACCGGAAGGCCTGGCGTGCTATGGTCCATGAGGTCATGAAGAGTCGGACACGACTGAACGACTGAACAACAACAACAATGGCGGAGTTCCCTAGGTTGGGAGTTCCACAGAGTGGGGGCTACCACAGAGAAGACCCTCTCCCTCGTCCTCACCAGCCATCCGAGGCTGATCTTGCTAAGCGGCCTGTCTGGTGTTGCTGGAGGCGCTCCTTGAGATAGGCTGGACCGGAATATTGGATTGTATCTGTTCAAAGAACAGTAGATTTGTCAGTCTCCTCCCTTTTATGAGAGAATTCACTTTAATGGCAGAAGACTTTCTGGGCCTACTATACAGGGTTTGCCTTATAGTAAAGAGACATAAATGTGGTTCCTGGCTTGGCCTACAGCTTTTGCCAATGCAAAGAGAATGCTATCATTTTCAGCAAGAATAAGGAAACAGTAATCCTTGGGGAATAGACTGTTACCTCTGTAGCAGGGCAGCTATTCATAAGGAAGATCAGATGGTGGTGAGTTGTAACACTTCCGTTCTTTAGATTTATGGAACAGTGGGGCAGTCCATTAGAGGAAGGCAGCTGAACCATAAATAATGAAAGTGGGGCAGATGCATGTTTGTTTATGTTTTCCCTTTGGCCTCATCATTCAGGGACTGTTTACTGCAGAGGTGGGCAACCTGCAGCTATGGGTCCACTGTGGCCTTTGCTTCCTTCCAAAATTGTTCTAAAAATAATTACAAAAACAAAATGGTGTCCATTCTGAAGCCTTGTTTACCCTTTTAGTGCTTCGTAGCTACTATGAAGCACCAAAAGTAGCTTGAAAAAAGTAATTTTGCCATTTTTAAAATTATTTTTTTGGCACCACAGGGGTCTAGTTTGGGGGTTAAAGTGGGACCCAGACCTCCTGAAGTTGCCCATCTCTAATTTAATGCTTCCAGCTAATGATGAGAAGATTTTGAAGGGGAAATATCTGGGTATTCTTCTTTTCAAGATCAACTGTGGGATAATACAATAGCCCACATAGGAAAAAAGACTAACCCAGAAACATTACTCTTAGAGAGTGAGAAGCCTGGAGATTTGTATAAATATTATGGCAGTGACTGTCTAGTAATATTCCTAAAACCTTTTACAACAATTAGTCCAAAGTTTTCTACTTGCAACTAAAGATAAGTTAGGAAATAACAGGATCCCAAGTTACAACTGAATTACAAGTTCTGGGCTGGCATTTTCCAACATTGTGTAGGTTGGGGTAGGGAACATGGTCCCTGCAGACACAAATGTGCCCCCAGAAACCTTCTTTGGTGACCTCCAAGACACCCTACTCTTCTCAGTTTTTATTTTACAAATATTTTTGTATTTTCTTACTGGCAGCTGGGATTGCTTCAAAGCATGTATGGGAGCCTCTAGCTGCTGCCATCCTCATTTTCCATGAATGCCTCTGGACAGGTTACTTGCCCTTTGTAACTAGCCATGCCCACTCATGGCAGCCATTTTATGGTTGTGGTCAGGACAGTTTCTCAAACATTCAAATGTGCCATAGGCCCAAAATATTGCCTACCCCAATGTAATATGGTGTGATCTGGTGCTTATAGCTTTCTTTTGCCCAGGCAACAGGACAGCAGGAACAATTTGAAACAATTTAACAGGGAATTTAACTTGAGCTAAGATAAAAGAAATTTAACAGGGCAAGTGATAAGGGCCGCACTCAGTGGGAAATTTGCGGATTGTAATGTTAATATTACAATCATTAACATTACAATTGTAATGTTAATATTTGAGGGGCCGCGGTGGCTTAGTGGTTAAGACACTGAACTGCAGACTGGAAGGTCGGCAGGTCAGCAGTTCGAGACCCGAGTGCTGCGTGACGGAGTGAGCTCCCGTCTTCAGTCCCAGCTTCTGCCAACCTAGCAGTTCCAAAGCAAGAAACTGAAAGTAGATAAATAGGTACCGCCTCAGCGGGAAAGGTAACAGCGTTCCGTGCACCTTGGTGTTCAGTCGTGCCAGCCACATGACCACGGAAGCGTCTTCGGACAGCGCTGGCTCTTCGGCTTAGAAACGGGGATGAGCACCGCACCCTAGAGTCGGACACGACTGGTTGGGGACACCTTTAATGTTAATATATGCCTTGAACTCTTGGAAGTCCAAGAACTAGAATTTCCCAATAGTAGATAGCTGGTTAGCAGCAATTTTCTTCTTTAGCATAGTGAATGACTGCATACACCCATACCAAGATTTCATGATTTTGAAGAACATGGACATAGGAGTCTACAGTGGGACTTGCAATTCCAAGACCAAGTTTCTCCTATTTAAATCGATCAGCTCATTTATTTATAGTTCTATTGGACTTGAGGCTGGCATCAGGAGTTGGGATTGTCTGGTACCTGCCAAGGCCCACACTCCAGCAGGTAGCCTGCTGCTGACTGCTAGAGCTCCCTGGCCCTGCTGCTGCCTGTGTATATATCCTCTCCAAGTGTGCAAGCAGAGGCAAGAGCAAGGAGAAGGACTTCAGACTGGGTGTAAAGGGAGAGGGCAAGCAAATGGGCAGTGGTGACAATGGTACCTAGTTTGAACACCAGCGCTATTAATACATGTGGATATTTCTATAAAGGATAGTAAGGATCCAGACTCTCCCTAAAAGTGTTAATATCTAGGCTGGAAATAAGTTGCGATGAATGTTAAGGAACAAGGGCTATGACCAACCACAGTGAGGATAAAAGTTGAGCTAAACCCTTCTTTTGGGGTTCTACCTTGAGCTAGAGTTGGAGGCCTGCTTTTCTCAGCAACTGCCTTTGCAGGGGCCTTTTTTGCAGCTAAGTAGCAGATGATCACAATTCACTGTGGTGCTGAGGAACAGTTTTACTCAGATAGTCTCTTCCACTTCCAAGACTTCAGTGAATTCTTGCCTTATTCCTATGGAACATGTCTTGCCACCCCTGAAAGAGGCCTTCTCTTGCAGGATGAAATGCTCAGAGGTGGCGTTACACATACTTATTGTATTTAATTGTTAGAGATGCCATTATGCTTATTTAATGTCGGGGTATTATATATATTTAGATTGTTTCTGAATTTCAAGATGAAGTTATTGTTAATATAATATATGCATATATGAAATGGATTATAACGTATTCAGCACTAAAGCAGTAAAATACAAGAGGATTCACCCAGGTAGATCTTTGTTTAAAAGAAATAATGACCCGCTCCTCAGATTCCCATCCGTTGTTCTGATGTAGCAACCACTTGTTCTGTTCCCCAGTGGCAGTCATTCTCCATTGCTATCCTCAACTTTCTTTGCTGTGAATCTCCTTCCAGGGTGTGGATAGTAAAGTGAGGACAGATCTGACCCAAGAAGGTAGCAGATGAGTTGACAAAAGACCATTGTAGGGCAAAGAGGGCTGAGTGCTCAGTGGGTTGACTTTGAATAAATTAAGAAAAAACAGGATACATTAATGCAAGCATCAGAAATGTGAAACCTTGGTGAAAATGGGATCTGCTGGGATAATAGTTGAAATCACTAAGTTTAAAAATGAATTATGAGAGTTAAGACTAAGGGAGGATATTGCAAAGGAATGCTCATACCGAGCAACAAGGAGTATTGTATAAATAAAGGGTGGGCAACTAGTAGCCTTCCAGATGTTGGACTACAACACCCACCTTGCTTATTCGGGCTTATGGGAATGCAGCCCACCAACATCTGGAAGACCCCAAATTGCTCACCTTTGATAGAAGTAATATGACTGAGGACAAACAAGCTGAAATATAATTCAGATTAAAGAGAGGTACTGTTGGTGGAGAAATCTGCTATCTAGATAGAAGTGTACAGCCAGTCCTGGATGCAGTCGCACTCATCCTGAAAGACCATCTTCACAGCTCGCAGTTGCTCCTGGACTCCACATAGGTGATATTGGTGGCTAGGAGGGCCTTTTATCAACTTAGTCTGGTTCACCAGATCAACTCTACCTAGAGGAGTAAGATCTTGTCACAGTCATACATGTCCTAGTTTATATCCAGACTATACTATTGTAATACATGCTACATGGGACCGCCTTTTCAGAGGTTCAGAAGCTTCAATTGGTGCTGAATGCAGCTGCCTGGTTGCTTGTGGGGGCCAGGCAACCGGAGCATATACATCTGTTTTGTATTAGCTGCATTTGTTACCAGTCTGCTTCCAGACCCAGTTCTAATGCCTTGAATTTAACTGCTGCTGTTCTTAATTTTTTATTATTTGTTGTTTATATTGTTATTTTCTGCTGATATTTTTAACTGCTCTATCATAGTGTTATAATATTTTATATTGTGGCTTTAAGGACTATAATACATTAGAATGAAATTTTAACTTTAAATATCTTGTGAGCTGACATGGGAGAGTTAACCATTGGCCTAGAAATATCAACATAAATATACACATTAAGTGCAACAAAAATACACATTAAAAACTTTCATATACACTTGTATAGAATTTCTACATTCACCTCCTCTTCTATACAGTAAATTGTTCTATAACATTCAATACCTACACTTTAAATATATTATGGTTTGTAATGTTTTGTATATTTTGTAATCTCTCCTATTTAAATTGCAATGGAAATTAGCATTTTTATAAACTAATTTCTCATCTTATTTCTTATCTTACGGATAATGAAAGTAATCCACATATTTTCTTAGATGCAGCATGTTTATCAAAATGATTTCAGCACTGCTTTTACAGGGTTTAATCTTGTTCCATATTATTTGCTTTTCATTCTTTAAACTACCCCTTTCAAGTTCAAGAAAAGAGATGAAATATATCTGCCCTATCAAAAAATGCCAATTTAATGTAGTATGTGGGTATATTACCATAGTTGATTTTTAATGCCCTTTGGCCCCAGGCAGTGTGTGAGTTGGGGGCTGGGGTTGTTGTTTTTGTTAGTGGTAACCAACATTTTTAACATCAGCTATGTATCTACCAGCCTGTATTGCATCCTCAAACAGTTCAGTCCCTTAAAATCACCAGATAAGCATTGAAACTGATGAGTGACACTGATTATTTACCTTCTGGTTACTGAAAGCCATAATAAGACAGGATTTTTGCAAGAATTCACATTGAACAGGAAGTGTTTTTTGTCTTTCAAACAATTCTGCATTCATCTAAAATTCAAGCAACTTGAAAATGCCTAGTACCTTCTAGGTTGCAAATATCTCAGAGGAGACCAATACTGTACATTCAACATTTTAGATGAATGGCATTTTCAGACAATATATTCCAGGTGGTGTAAGTGTTGTGCAGAGTGATGTGATACATGTAAAAAAAATATTTCAAGGAGTTTTTGTTTAAAATTCTTCGTTAATGTAGTGCAAAGTTATGGGGATCTACTTGCTTTTAGTAAATACTAAATGTCCTTAAGATATGAGATGCATACATGTCCGTAAGGTGTCAGAATAAGTTGAATAATATTAACATATTCATCCGAAATAAATTTCTACAATCCAGGGAATTCTATGCTACTTTCTTTTTCTTTTAGAATATTGAAAATGGAAGATTTGCAAAACTGAAATATTTTACACATGCAATGGTTAATAGTACAGATTTGCTAATGGTAACAAAAAGGTAAGGTTTCCCTTTTGTCTGGTAAACCCTTAATAAATGTATGCCTCACTTCACATTTAATTAATTGAGTGAGTAAAAGAACACACTCACTGAGAAATGTAAAGCTGTCTATCTAAATGAGTGTTAAATTCAAGAAGGCACAGCCTTCCCTAAAGATGTAGAGTCTAGGTTATAGGATCAGTTTAAAAGCAGGGGATCACGTTTTAGGAAACACATGGCTTTTGCGTTTCTTGAAGGCACTTGGCTGGCAGCTTCACAGTCAAGACTGGAGGTTCTGTGTGTTTTAGCGTGGAAGTGGAAATCTGGAATTTGTTAAATGGGAGTTGGAATAGCATAGTTCTCTTGTCTATTTTGAATGGCTTCCACTTTCCTTTTTATATATATAAGTAAGAATTCTATATACTCTCCTTAGTCATACGTTTGTCTTGATCTAGCAGTTGCTTGAGAATGTACGCAGAAATTCTAAAGCAACAACACTTGCTTATTCGCTTCAGCTGAGATGGGGGCAGTTCCATGAGTATAAAGAAATGTGCAAGTTCTTCTGCCCTGTGTTTCTGCCCTTCTTCAATGAAATGAATGGGAAACCTTTTGTAAACAGAAGTCTGTTTGCATATTGGAACATGCACACGTACCTTTAGTATTTTGTGGTGTACTGATGAAGAATTTAAGTAAGGACTTAGCTAGTTTTATTCCAACATAGGAAAGAATGCCAGTTCAAAAACATATAGGCAATGGTAAAAAAAAGAGAAGAAGCATACAACTAGTTCCACATTTCCAAGAGAGCATTGCCCGTGTTCCTCAAGCACCATTACTACCCAGCTGCATGACAAACCTCTTTTGACACTGAGGGAATTTCAAATTCAGTTTGTGATATGGCTTTGAGTTTTCATGACAGTTGGACATGATGACCTCATTAGGCATTCATGAAACAGCTGTGTGGATCCTGAGCACAATATTGGATGACAAAACAATTGGTGCAAAGTATTCTCCAAATGAAATACTACTGAGACATGGAAACCTACAAAGCTTTTTCAAGGTACACTTGGGAAAACATTCCAACGTTATTGAGCCTTCCTATTTACTATTTCACATAAATTATTAGTACTTGACTGAACCAAAATGTATCCTCATCTTAACTATACTGTTGTTGCTGCCAGTTTTTTTCCACATAAAATTTAAAATAGAACTATCCTATATGCAAACTTTTCTGTATATGTTGATTTTTACATCCAATAGATGGAATGTAGTTGTCCTCCTAGACTAAAGTGTGTGAACGCGTGCGCGCGCACACACACACACACAAAATTAGGTTTAGCTGGGCTCCTTGGGCAAACGTACCACGTGTTAGTTAATTGCGGGTTTGAGATAATGTCAACCTGGGTGATGAGTAGCGAATCTAGAGGCTACTTGAATCTTTTTTTGTAAACATTAATTACTCTTGTACGGTTGTATTTCTACTTGTATTATTTTGTTTCTTTTGCATTCTTGTTTAGTGGCATATTGTTTGTGACAAGAGGTACTTTTGGACAGTTAACATGTGAATGGCAGTACACATATGATGAATTTACCAAGGAGCCATTCATTGTTGATGGACGGAGGTTGCGCATTGAAGCAAAGGTATGATTATGGATAGTTGCCTTATAATTAAAACAAGGTAATAGATGAGCTTTGGAAAGTAATACTTAAATTTCACATGTTTTTCTCCAGCAAGAATCAATCTTAAATGGCAAATTGGTTTTCTTCACTTGCTTGCTTGTTATATATACCCATTGAATTTACCAAGCCTAAGGAACACCACCTATGAAATTCTATTTCAGAAACTATTTACTAGAATACTCTTCTTTTAAAAACAGGGGAGGTGGTGTGGCTCAGTAGTGGAGCACATGCTTTGTATGTAGAAGGTCCCAGGTAGGGCTGGAAGAACTCTTGCCTGAAACCCTGGAGGGCCATTGCCAGTCATTGTGGACAATACTGAACAAGATGGACCAATAGTCTGGTTCAGTATAAGGCATCTTCCTATATTCCTAAAACACACACACAAACACAAAATTTCACAGTAAGGTTAGGAGTTGGGGCTTCAGTTCTTCTTTCTATTGCTCTTGCTTCTGTCCCTCCTCCCCACACATGCTGTTAATGTCACGTCCTTGATTGGTGTCACAGAAAAGGAGCCCTCAGGAACGCGCTGTCTTTTTCAACCCTTGTTTTCTCTGAGAGAGCTCTTCTCATTTAACCTTTTTACCATTTAATGGTCCAAGGGGTGACTTGGGAAGAAAGGAAGAAACATTTCCATTGCCTCCTTTTCCTTAGGCTTGGAGTAGTACCCAATTTTCCATTACTCTCATTGTCCAGTGTGTCAGAACTCAAAACTCCGGGCTGTGATGGGAAAACAAGGTTTTACATGACAAATCATATAAACTAAATCTTTTTTGTTGTTAAAAGATAGCTCTGCAGTTACCTTTTTCACCATTTTAGAACACTCAAGGGCATTGCTTAGGTAGTCCTTTCTAAATTACAGCTCTCAAAAAGAGAGTTTGGTTTACGTACTCCTCATCTTCTTTACATAGAATCTACCCCCAGATCACCATGTATTTTATATTTAACGTAGTATGAACTTTAGTATAAAACTTACTGGGTTATTTTAATTGTAGTTTATTTGAATATTGGTGATTTTTGTCTCCTACTGGCAAAATGCCTGTCATTACATACATACATACATACATACATACATACATACATATATAGTGTGTGTGTGTAGGGAGAGGTTGTATAAATTTCAAGGACCCCAAGATGGTATAGTACTGCTCTGTGAACTCTGCCCACTCATACAGATTGCACCTCTGTGCAAGCTCTATGTATTTGAAGGCTAGTTTTGCCCTCACTGCAGCAGTGTCCTGATCCTGATGTGCAGCAACCGCCCCCTCAAATCATAGTAAATGTTCAGTTGCACAGGGAGCAAAGTAGTTTGCAGTCCACCTTCTCTGGTGAAAGAGGAAGTTGGGAGTTAGGCATCCCCTGAGTGAGGTTTGGGGGGGGGAAACTGGGGGGGGGAGCTGAGAAATAGAGAAGCTACAGTACAGGGAGTCTAGAGGCAAGCAGGCTGAAGGAATAGCGCAGAGCAAGCAATGGTCTGGAGAAAAGGGAAATTGAACAAAGGAAAGTTGGCTTGAGGAAAAGGACAGAGGAGACTGGCAATTTAAACAAGAAAGGACTAGACAGAAAAGGGTCTGAAGAAAGGTCAGTTCATAGCACTTAATGTTGTGCAGACAACTTGGTGAGGGAGAAGAGAGGAGTACTAAAAAGTGGGGAAATATAGGCACCTGAAAAGCAGAAACCAGAGCAAAAATGTGTTCATTTATTATAATGGTGATGAAAGAAAGGTAGCTATGACTCAATTAATGAGACAGTGTCTGAGTAACTGAACCTGAAAATGGTGAATCCAAAAGACAGTTCAGTAATTGAGGTCTAGGTGGAAAGGCCTTTTATGAATAGCAAAAAGTATGCCAAAAAAGGCTATAACCTTGAATGGTATCCATTCAGGGATTCAGATGAAATCCTCAATCAATAAACTAAGGAAAGATTTGTAACTGACATAACATTGATGGAAAGGAAGAATGAATTAAAACTATGCATAGTGTTGACAGCCTGGCAGTGATTAAATTCCTCACTACACATATTAATTTGTTTATAGAAATAAAACCAGTTTTTTTTAAGAAGCTTTGTATTGATTTCATTATATAGGTGTGAATTCTATGCTATAAAGATAAACAAACAACAGTATTATGTATTTGTATACTTTGGAAAGCTGCTTTAATATTTTAATGAGCAACTTCTTTATTTTGTAGGAACGAGTAAAATCTGTATTCCACGCCAAAGAATTTGGAAAAATAATTAATTTTAAAACACCAGGTGATGCCAAGGTGAATATTAAATACTACCAATACAACATTATACGTTGATATCCTGATTTAAAGTTTACCAAGAAGTAATATACAAACACAGTCCTTGATCCAGAGTTCTCTGTGCATGTTGATACTTGCTTACTGAACAAGCAGATCTTCCCGATTCACTTAGTATACAAGAGAAATCCAAGGTTGCAAAATTTGTGTTTGTAGACTGCCCTTTCCATTGCAATAAAAAGTCTGTGCAAGATTACCCAGGACCTCGAAGAATTGCTGGGAAAGACAACTCGTGGCTAATTCACATGTAGCCCAGATGTGATTGCTCTCAGTATGTGGAGCTGCATCCAAGCTTTTAAGTGAGCATGTGGTGTGCTCACATGGAGGCACTCTACATGTAAATCCATTATGATACACAATTATCGAAATGTCCATGGCAGGGGTGGCACCACCTAGGTGTAACAGCAGTTCTCAGAAATGGCATATCCATGGAAGTGGAGCTCAGCTGGGAGACTGGCTTCGTAGTCCTGACTATGGGATTCACTGACACGAGCTATCCTTCAGTATATAGGTATAGATAGTCTTCTCTAGTGATGTATGTGCTGTTAATATTTAGATTATATGTTGGCCTATTTTTGTTGTCTGCATTTTATCTTGAATTTCCACAGTGGATCCTCTCTAAACTGGAAGAAGTGAGGGAGAGCCAGCCAAAATTATGACCATTGTTGCAAGATTTCAAGATGGACAAAATGAAGACTGCACAGTTCAGACTATTTTACATGTGATTGCAGCTTGGCATATGACACTGCTTGAATATCAAGGGGATGGGACTTTGATTATTCAAGTAAATTGATGTTCAGTCTTTTAACAGCCAGAGTGAAAAAGTTGCATTGGTCAGTGTTGTGCAAACTGCTCTACTGCTGAGAATGTCTGCCAAATTGTGGCTTATTGGAGTTTTTATTTACAAATCATACACAATTATTTAAATCTAGAGCGTTAAAATGAAACTTTTTCTATATCACATAATCTACAAAGACTAAAGCCTAGAGTAGTCTTGTGATGTTATGTGGTAATCAGGGTTCTTCCCCCACTCTTAATCTGAGCTTTAGTTCTCTTGTTAACATTCATATGGATTTTAATTAATATGATACAGTTGCCACATTACCTATTAATATTCACGGAAATTCAATTTAATTTTTCAGGGAAAGACTGATTTAACCAGCATTGCTCTTATATTATGACTGACCTTGCTGACCAGTTTATTCAAGAAAAACATTTTTATTTACCTAAATATATATATATATATATATATATATCTCATGAGGTTATTTAGTTTTTTATACAAATAAACTGTTTATGGTACTGTAATATCACTTTTGACATTCACTTTTTTATATGATGCAAAAACTTGACAAAATATTCTGGTGCCTCATGATAGGTAGATGTACACAGACAAATGTGTGAATTTATTGAAGTAACTTATGTAGGAATGTGCCTTTGCAGTAATGCTTTGAATGGCACCACATTTACTTTTCACACTAGAAAAGAATCACTGAAGTCACAAAAACCTTGTAAAATAGCATGTTTTGAAATAGTATTTCATTCAAGATTGTTTCCTGGGTTTATATAATATATTGAGCAAAAATACATTCTAAATTTCATGACCATGCTGAATGCATCATCTTTAATAGAAAATAATTTGGAGAACATTTCATTAACATTGCTTTCAGCATTTAAACTCAGAACAGTTCTTAACATTTTTTCATGCAGAACTGCAAAAGTCTAATAACAGGGCCCTCAAGAGGGTAAAATTTACACATGCAGTGTTTTTTTCATTTAATTTTGTTAGGCTATGCAATAGTGCCTATATACACACATGTATCTGGAGGAGTCACTTCATGAAAGGGAAAAGGAATGCAAATATATGTAAGTGTATTGCCTAAGCCAGATTTAAATAGTTAGATGCATGTAGTCAATGTCTGCTGCCAGAATATTCTTTCCAAATTGCTGTTTGGAAAATTGCAGTGAGGGAGATTAGTACTTGCTGGTGGTGCTTAAGCTACCCAAACTGTAGCTTTGTTGTAAAAGCGAAATAAGGTAAATTGCATGTCAAATTAACTGTATGAGTTATGTATTTAGATAAAGTCTTGCTTGCTCACTTACGTAACCACCTGAGGTGGTTACAGTACATCGCAGTTTTCCCCATAACATTTTATTCCTTGATATACCACATATAAATTAAATTAATGATTACCAGGAATGCCAAAGCATAATTTCTGTGTCAAGAATGCGAAATCAGTCCAGATTCATTGATTTAACTGGCAGTCATATCAAGTTTAAGCATTTACATTTTCAGCTGTGGTATTAGCTGCAGACCAACCATATCACTACTTCTAAATGTATACAATAAATAGTTCAATGGCTCTTGAACCGCTTAAGCTGACCTTCTTTTCCTTTCATTTGTTGCATTATTTTTCTGTTACCCTGCTGTCAAGGTTCCCCTTATGACCTGGACCCCCTGAGCAACTCCTTGAGGATATCTTGCCATCTCAAGAGTTCCACCTTCCTTCTTTTAAACTTCCCCTTCCCAGTAATGTGGGATTTAGGCTGAAGGTATGGGGTGATTGACACTCTAGCCACAGGATTTAACTACAACAGTTTACTGGTAAATTAAATCAAGTAAATTACAACTAAAGGTATTTACACAATAATGCTGAGGGATACAAAGGGCCTTAAGAGAAAATAAAAGTTGCAAAATGCAAGTTCCTTTACCCTAACTGTACTTAGACTTCTTCATGCTGCTCCTTCCTGATCTAGGGATGTCAGAACATTCCGCCACGGACTCCCTGGAATTCCGCCACGGATCCCCAGAATCCGTGGCGGAACGGCCTCCCGCCACCCTGCGGAATCCCCCGGGATGGAGCTTACCTGGAGGCTCTGGTGGTGGGTCCGGCTGGTCTCCCGGCAGGCCGCTGCGGGGCTGCTACGGCCGCAAATGGCTTACATAGTACATTATACTTACATAGCCTATCACGGCTGACTGCAAGGACTCAAATGGCGGCCGCTACGATGGCTGCCGTTTGCAGCCGCTGCAGCCTGGCTGTGGCCAGAACTCCCAGCCAAGGAGGATTCTGGGGGGAGGGACAGAGCGCCTTCCCCCACCATGGATTGCCTGGCACAGAACAAGGTGAGTGTTTTGTACATCCCTATCCTGATCCCTCTTCAGGCTCTGGTCTCCCCAACTCTGCTCTTACGGGCTCTCTCACTCTCTTTATATACCCTCAAAACCGAAAGTACTGCTTCAGCCCTGAAGAAATGAAACTGAAACTTAACTGGGGAAATGAAACTGCTCCTTTCAGGGATACTCCCTCCCTCCAGGCCTCTAGACCTGACATGTTCGGCTTCTAACAGCGACAGCAGTAACGCAGTGATAAAAGCCAACAGTGTCTGCCTGCCAGGCCAGTTGCACGAAGTACAGTGACAGAAGAGATGCACTCTCTTCACACACGTAGGCCCCTGCACACTTCCAGAATCTGTTCTGCAGGGTGGTAGGAGCGGGGGGGAGGTAAAGGCTCCTTGCACAATGTTGCCATTTAAACTAAGTACAATCAAGAAAATGCCATATTACTGCAACTCTGGCAAAGCTTTTGTGTGAAGACAGCCTTATGTGGTCAGACCCATATTTAGTTTCCTTTTGAACTACTTGGGGTGGGGGATTTCAGTGAAAAACATCACATGGTGACAGTCTTTGTCTAGTGCAGATCCCTGGAGGTGGTGGGCTGGGCTACATTAGATCTTCTGGCCATTTTCCATTGAAATAATACCTGGGATTTTTGGAATAGAAACAGGCAACTTGTTAAGAGTTGCTTTAGTAAACTCCTCTCACTGACCTCATGCAGGTATCTTGTACTCTTTCAATAAAAAGGACCTGATACATTACAACCCCTTCTGCTTATAGTGACTTGGTACTACATGGATATGGAGATCACTGATGCTTTGCCTTTAAGGCATTAATAGAACTCCAAGGAGGTATTCTGAGTTTTTTCAAAAGACGGGTTCCATTGGGCTTTTCCTTCTCTCAACTGCCACATGGCAGTAGTCATCCGTCCTGCTGAAAGGGCAGCTTGGTCCTCCTCTCTCTGAATTGTTTCCAATCCAGCCCGCCATTATAAGAACTATCTAACTTCAAAAATAGATGCTTGGGTTTGTTTTTTTCCTCTCCCTCCTCATTGCTTTTTCTTTTTGTGTCATTTCGTGTAGACTGTAAGCCTGAGGACAGCAGCTGTACTGTGCTTATTGATTATATGTAGACCACTCTAGTAGCCCTTATGGCTAAGAAATGGGGTTAGCTTTAAATAAATACAATATGAATCACTATTCCTAAAATGGATAGTGTGAAGAGCCATTCTAGTTTTGGAGTTCTTTAATAGATTCTTGGGCAAGAGGAAGTTCAAGCTGGGGCTCCTGAATCACTTTGGCAGTGTTATTCAGCAAGAGGACTACCTCATTTCTGCCACTAAAACAGACAAAAATAGTAAGGACTATCACAAAACATCCCCTATAACTGCAGTCCAATTATATAGTTAAAACCTTCCAGAGTTGGGTGCAATTGAACAGAAAATAAAGGGAAAGCAAATAAAATGGGAAGTGAACAAGCAGACCAGCTTACTTATAGCAAAGATGGCTATAAAACAAGGAACAAGCAACCGTTCAACAGCTGTCCTTTAGCTGCCAAGGGCAGGGTGCGTTTATAGGTTTGAAGCTGGGGAATAAAAGCCAAGGAAGCACAGTCTTATGTCAAGCCCTAGAGCAGTGGTCTCCAAACTTTTTCCATCATGCATCCCATCAGCAAAAAATCTTTGCGCATGCACCCCCAATGTATGTATTATTTATTTATAAATTGTATACATGTACTACTGTACTAATTATGTACGTTATAAAACAGGCACACAAATTTTTAAACGAGATAAAGATGAAATTATAAATAAAAAAATGATTTTAAACATTGTTTAACAGTACAAAACCCTTTTTGCTCTCACTAATAAAATAATATAGTATTTTTAGTGAGAGCAATGTGATTGAATATGCTTTGTTATTTTTGAAAAACTTGGTTTAACACTTTGTGATACAGCGATTCAAAGGTCTGGTTCTAAGTTCAGTTTGTTTCGATATTCGGTTTTAATGGCTGTCATAGCACATGCTTTCCTCTTGGTTTCATTCTGCCACAGGACAGTGGGAAGGGTTAATCAGGATGGCGACTGCTCCATCTCAGCTGTGCCTGGCAGAGACTGGTGCAGTTGCTCTCAGTGGCTGCAGCAGAGGCAGGATAGGACTAGAGCCAAGAGAGAAATGCCATGGAGCTTCCCTCTCGGCTCCCGTCCCATCCTGCTGCCTCTGCTGTTGCCATCTTTGCACACAATGGCAGCTCGTCGGGCTGCTCAAGTATCAGACGGCTCACACATCCCAGTGCATGGTCCTGTGCACCCCGCTTTGGAGATCACTGCTCTAGTTCTGCACTGATATTTACAGAGACAGCAAAAGGCCTCTACTGCTGGGGTCTCCAACACGGTCTCCACACACTGCTGTCTTGGGGCCGGCCAGCCTTCCTGCCTTCTAATTTCTATTTTATTACTTAAGATTTTTTGGACTATTATGTTTACCTGGGAGGCTGGTATGCTGCAAAGGAAAGTGCTGCCCTCCAGCGCCATCTCTATTTGGGCTCAAAAGAGCAGTGTTAAGTTTTAGAATGCTTCCTCCGCCATCTGTCTTGTAGTAACATGCATGGGCACATTTCTTTTGGTCTCACCAGTTTGCTTTCTGGGAAATCAGTGTTCTTGACTGTCCATGCCCACCCTGGTAACCATTTTGGAAATGGGCAAGCTAGGGTAGCCATTTTGTGAAAGCACCGACAATATTCAACATTACAAATGTGCCCAATGACCTAAAAAGGTTGGGGGCCCCTGGGCTAGAGGCTTGATATAAAATATACTAAACACAGACAAGTGTATACCCCACTCTGGTCACAGCAGCAATTGCCTCCTATATGTTCCAGCAAGAGCTGGAGCGGGGAGGGAGTTGTTTTTTTAAGCAATGTTAACCCTGGACTATAAAAAAAAATAATTGAAACAGTAAGCTAACTATAAGTATATATGTCTGACTTGCGCACCATTTCATAACTGGCCACAGTTTTTCAAAAAGACAGATTTAAGCCATGACCTTGCAAGACAGACAATATAGAATTGTAAAGTATTAGATTTAATGTACCTTCTTTTTCATTCAATTCCAATTACTCAAATGACAATAAAGTATCTAACCTAAAGTTGTCATACCTAAGGCATTTCTGGTTTAAATCTCTATTATTATAAATTATAATCAAATGAAACTGGGTGGGAAGGGTTATAAGTCAATATAACATTTTTTTCTTAAATCTTCAGATCAAAATTCACACACATCTCAAGACAAAAATTAAATATAAACACCATATTCAAACTACATAGTTTAAAAACGTGTAAACATCATCTTTGACGTTCAATTTCTGCAACTCTTCCATGGTCAGCAATGTCACAAACACTGCAAATATATACACAGAGCTGTCTTTTATAAGTGTGAATACAATGCAGCTGGGCCAGTGAATGCAGCTGAATGGATGGAGCCATGGTCCCTTTTGTTTATGCCAGGTTGTACTCCTTTAAATTCAACTGCAGGATGGTGTCTTTGACAAAAACAAAGACGTATCGAATGTTCTCTGTGTCGGTGGCACATGTAAAATGGGAATAGATAGTTTTCTCTTTGTCTGGATTCTGATCCTTGTATAACTGCAGAATGAAGTCTCCAGCAGCTTTGGCATCTTGCTTGGGTCCTGCGCAAAAGCAATAACATATTTAAGAGACACAGTCCTTGTAACCTTCAAAGAATTTTTTATTTTCACTAGCATATGCAGTTACTCAATTCCAGTCAACTGTTTTCAGACATGATAATGCTAACAGATGATAACTTCCTCTACTGGTATCAGTGAGGGACAGTGCCAATCAGAGGGCAGGGGGGCCAAGCCCTGCCCTCAACCACTCCACACACACAAACCCGTACACAGCTTAAGCTTCGCTGCACGGTGGCACTGTGTGCTGGCAGCGGTGGCTGCTATGGGACCAGGAAATAACTCCTGGTCCAGGATTGCATCATTTTGGCAACTGTGCATGCCTCATCAGCAGCCATGCACAGAGCCTTTCCTCTGTGTGGGGAAAGATTTCCTGGAGGGTGCCCCTCCCCACCAGCTGCCATTTTAAAATGCAAATAAGTCCTCATCACAGGGTACTGACGGACAGCTGATCAGAAAGAACCCCTTCCTTCCCAAGGGAGGGGGTCATGCTGTGTTGTGATGATGGCACCCAGAGCAATGCAGCAGAAGCTGTCATTCATCCTTCGCTGGCTGTCTAGTTTGGCCAACCAGCCAATCTGAAACCTTGTGGGCAGGCAGATGGGCTGCTGCAGCGCCTCAGCTTTGTCTCCTACAGTGAGATAGGAGGGTGGAGTTTTTTTCCATTGATTTAGTCCGGGGAGGGGGGAGTCTGCTACTTTAGAAATATGTCCTGAAAGCCCATTTCTCGTGCTTGCATTCGGGGCATTTTAAAAAATCAATTTAAAATGCTAAAGAGTGCTTTCATATTTTTTTTTAATCAATTTAGGTTGCTGTGGCTGTTTGACTATTTTAAAAAATCAATTTAAGGTGGAGGGGCTGCTTGGCCATTTAAAACAGATCAGTTTAGGGGGCTGGGGCTGCTTGGGTATTTTAAAGGTCAATTTAGGGTGCTGAGGTTCTGGTGACTCCTTGGCTCCACCTCTGGTGTCCAGCTGTAGTGGGTCTGACACCGGAAGAACCGACAAGGAGTCAGATTTGAACTGACACAGTCTCCTATATGCTGTTTGAATGCATAGAGACATGTGTAGCTTAGAAGAAAGCAGATTTTAGCAAGCTTTAGCTAACTAAGCCCCTTGCATAATGGACAGCTTTAAGCAGGCCTCTTGCATGCCTTAATTGGTGCCAAGCACGTTCTGCTCCATATGTGAACAACTGCGAAAGAGAAGCCCTCTTTCTCCTGAGAAGGAAGTGTGTTTCACATGACAGGCTCCT
The DNA here is from genome assembly GCF_057233095.1 of Heloderma suspectum. Classification (NCBI taxonomy): domain Eukaryota; kingdom Metazoa; phylum Chordata; class Lepidosauria; order Squamata; family Helodermatidae; genus Heloderma; species Heloderma suspectum. Next base: position 97,531,246 of record NC_139459.1, on the reverse strand, counting down.
GAGCTTACAGAGAGAAACATAAAATCCAGCAGGCTAGTTTTGCTCTTTGGTCTAGCTCGGATGAGTATACGCACTACCAGCCTGGAGAATTTGCCAGTCCTAGGGCAATGTCTCATATGCTGTGCAGGGCCCAGAGTACAATCAGCTGTGGTGAAGGTCAGCTTTGTCAACTGAAGGGACATGAGCTTTCTTTGTATATTCTTTCTGCCTCCATATATCCTCTTTGTGTAATCAATAAACTGTTATACTGATCCATCTGTGATTTAGTCCCACTTTGGCAGATATGAATCTGGTTTAATTGGGACTTAAGTAAATCAGGATTCCAACATCAATACACCTGCTTTCTGCCCTTCCAGTCTCATTGGCCACCAGCGTACATCTACTCGACACAAATTCTGACAGCATTTAACTGCTATTGCAGGCAAGCAATTAAGATATGCACCAACTGTTTCAGCAGTGCAGACAATTGGGACAGCTGATATATTTAGCATCAGACTGCTGATGGTGCGAGTTGAACAAAAGCTTGCAGCCCGTAGTCATTGTTTATCAGAGAGAAGCTCTATTTGGAATTACTGGTTACCTGTGAACTGTGGAAAATAGGTGACTAAATGGGAATACATAATCTTCTCTTCCAAAAGATCATTTTTATTTAAGAACAAGATGACTGAAGAGTTCATAAACCACGGGTATGTGATGATTGTTTTAAATAAGGCCTTGCTTTCCTCCAAACGATTCTGCAAGAAAATTATGAAATGGCAACAATGCATAGTCAAAGATACTGTGATCCTCATTTAAAGTACTTTTTTCATACCCAAATCACACTGTAAACAATCAGATTTTCTGTCCAGACATATGACCCACATATAATTCTGGCAACCACATTAGTTATCCTTAAAATGTTGTGAACTATATGGAATGAATGTCCTTTAGAACACAATGGATGCGATATGTGCAAGAATGAAGAACTATTGCAGCCATATAAAAATCACTCTTAGGTGTGCCTGCATCAGATCAGTGCCTCATCATCTATACCTGCAAAACAAAACAGGGTCAATATTGGCTAAGCTACAAATTTCCTATGGTGTGAGGCTTGTGCAGTCTTCTCCCATACTACATACTGTTACCTCTTTCAGATGATTTATCCCATATGTCTCATTTGGCACCAAAGCCTTGAACACAAGTGAGCAAAGCGTCCATGCAGACATGCCTTAAGATGTGCATAGATGGCTTAGAAAACAATTTACAGCAGTAAAAAGTGCTCATCTGAAATAAAACAGTGCTCTTTTCCTCTACCTCGTTGTCAGATTCTGCCAAGACTTGATCATATTCACTCAGGGCAACTAAGAATATTATGGAGGTAACATTTTCAAAGCAGTGAATCCACTTTCTTCTCTCTGACCTCTGTCCACCAACATCTACCATTCTGTAAATAGAAACATAAGTAACTATGTGCAATAAACATCCAGGGTATCTCCAAACCCCAGAAATCAGGTGCATCTTGCAGTTCCAGTGACATGATGCTGGTGAAATTCACTGTGCTTGCATCAGATTTTGAGCCAGAGAAGAATGTCCAGCTTCTCTTCCCCCGTCTCTGCCGGCCCCCACTCCAAAGCACCCCCCTTCCCTTCTCTTTAAGCCTATGGCAGCAACAGGTGTAGCAGTGGAGGTGCACGGTGCTGGAGGTTTTTCTCCTTCGCTTTCTCCTTTTTGCCCTAGTTGCTAATGCACTGGGTAACAGCATACCCCAGTCTGAGGCCATGAAAGCTGAGGCTATAGCAGCACGCAGGAGATCTACATTTTTTATTTTATTTATTTATTACATTTCTATACTGCCCAATAGCTGAAGCTCTCTGTGTGGTTCACAAGAGTCAAAACCATAAAATACAACAACCTGATAAAACAAATCTTTTAAAAGTTAAAAACTACAGTATAAAACCAAAGTAAAAGGCAGCAGATCTAAAAATGCAACCAATTTAAAACAACAGAAACTGAAGGACTAAAAGAATGAAAACGCCTTCACTTGGCACCAAAAAGATCACAGTGCCTGTGCCAGGCGAGCCTCTCTGGGGAGGGCATTCCTCAACCAGCGTGCCATGACTGAAAAGCCCATCTCCCATGGTCCTTGCTGTTGGAACTCTCAGTTTGCCTGAGATTCTATCTCATTTTTGCAAATTCAAAGTGTGGCATTCTCACTGGTGAATACTATAGGGAAGATGTAAACAAGAGTAATAGCCCAAAGGAGGTTGTTATGGAGTGGTTCAGGTATTTGACCAGCAGTATGGTTCCTGTTAAAATTGTTTGAATTGCCTTCATTCATGGGAAGTACCCATGCTAGCCTTACATCTTCCCATGGGCAGCAGGACTGGCGTGAGTACTTATGGGAAAACCACGTGAGAAAACATGTTTGTATACCTTTTTTGTTTCTATATTAAATAATGCTAGTTTAAACCCATTGCATTTAAAAACTGCTCATTTTGAGGAACAATTATGTAAATGTCCATCACGGCCAAATAATTTTTGGTATAGATGAAAAGAATTATAGGCATCTTGATTGGAAATACTAATGGAGTCTTTGGGGCCGATTCAGTAAGCCACGATACTTGCTAATTGGTGCATACGGAGCAAGGGAAGAACTGCTGTACCAATGAGTGGCGCAGCCTAGTTGTGTGTAATAAAGGACCTGCACTAGCAACTACCAATGTCAGATGCAGTAAAAGTACAGTATACAAAAGCATTATGCAGAATCCAAATGAATGCAGAGTAGGCCTATCATAACATATACCTATCTGTCTATAGACTAAAACAGAATTGGTGCAACCCTATGTGCTTGACATATTTCATAAGATGTTAATGGGTTTATTCCAGATTAAAGCTGGATCCACTGCACTGTCAGAAGCAGACTTCTTCACCTTTCCTTTGCACAGCAGCTCCTTCTGCCCCCTGAAAATGCTACACAGATGGGCTGTTTGCACGGAACAGGAGCAAATCATAAGTTAATTAACCTACATTTGCCACAGCATGTACCAGAAGCCTTTTTGAATATTCATCCCCCGATCAGGGCTTGCTACGTGACATGTAACCCTGGACACTATAGGTTACTCATGGGTTAAACAACACACATTTAACCTACAATTAGTAGTCAGGTTAACTGTGAGTTGTTTAACCCATGATTAACCTATAGTGTCTGGGTTCAGATGTCACATAGCAACCTCCGATCAGCCCAATTGGGGGATGAATATTAAACATGGCCATGGGATGCACCTGGCACATGGTGTGGCAAACCGTGGGTTAATTTGGGTTCAACCATGGGTGAACTTAGTCAATGGAGAGAGCTGTGGAATGGGAGTAGGAGAGAAACCCCTAAAACTTGGGCAGAAGGACCTTCTGTGAACAGAGCTCTTGCTGTCATGGAAGACAGTTTCTGAATCTAGCCCATCCTGGATCCAACTGCAACCAAAAGCCTTGACGGATAAACTTGCCCCATTGGATGCTGTTGTATCTAGTTATTCAGTACTACTTTGCCGCTACCTATTTTATTACTTTTGCATAACCAAACTTACCTAAAAATAACATTTTGTAGCTCAAAAGGATATTCAATAATTCCAGTGGTTGGCACTCTCACCCTGAGAACGTCTTGCTCAGTTGGCACAAATGAAAGCATGGCAATACGGTCTAAGTCTGAGAGGTAACTGCAAAGCCAAATACACACACATTTGTTTAGTTAGTACATGCAATCAGGAAGCATTACTTGTTGTCATAAAAGAATCGAAATGTTGAAAATTTGAATATTTCACTAAAAGAGCGATCCACAAATAAATGAGGGCTAGAATAGTTAAAAGTTAAAGCATACAAGTTAAAAGAATGAGTTCGGAATCAGGACATCGCAGGCTCAAATCTTTCTTCTACCGTAGACAAGCCACTCTCTTTCAGCCTCAGGCATAACAACACTGACCTTCTTACACTGTTATTTTAAGGGTACAAGATAACGTAAATGAAGCTCTTTGAACACTAGAAGCACTATATAAATGCTAAATAATGTTATTTTCAAATATAATTAGCAATGTATCAAAATTACAAAAAACAAACATACAATTAGTACAACACATTCATTAAACTGCAATTTTAATCATTAAGCAAAAAGCCCATCACCTATTCTGCTTGCAAGCTACATACTTGTTAAATGAATACATTCCCAGTCAGCATTTTAAGAAGCCAAAAAAAATTACTTCTATCGTATTTGCTTAGGCAGTGGCCCATCCTCTCAACTGGTTCCTGGTGTTATCTGTTAGCGAGGACACACATCATTGATCTCATCCCTAAAGGAATAAGAAACTTGTTTGCAGAAGGATGTACAAAGACATTCCTCCATGTGCTATCACCAGAATTGGCAGTACATAAGGGCAACATTTAGGCACAATTAAGCCCACTGATTTCAGTACTTAAAAGTTGGCAGCGATGATTAGAGTTTCAAAGGGGCCATAGCTCAGTGGGAGAGCAAATGCAAAACGGTCTCCAGTTCAGTCCCCACCATCTCCAGCCAGCAGGGCTGTGAAAGGTCTCTGCTGAGCCCCTGAAGAATGGTTACCAATTAGAGCAGGCTATAGTGGACTAGAGGAACCAATGGGTTTGACTCAATATAAGACAGCTTCCTATGTTCAAGACAGTTAAGGCATCCAATAAAGGACAACAGAGCCATATTTAAAACATATGTGTAGTGTGACTATTGTTCCCCTAGGCCTGCATTTCTAAAGCCACCTGAGCCATACTGTAGGGCCACCATGCCTGCTGATACTAGTAAGAGAAGGACGGTCTGTCCCCTGGCTCACAGCTTGCATAACTGCCTAATAACAAGTTCCCTATTAATAAACTACATATTGGATCTACTTACTTAGGTAGCTGGATCTCTCTTCGAGAAATATAGACTACTCTGACAACCTTGATAGAGCTGATCCACACACATCAGCAAACCATCTACATACATTAGCAGAAAATGTCATCTGTATACAGCGAGAGATGTAACATTTCTGGAAATTTTGAGGCCATGGAAAAACACTGGTGTTTTTCTGGAAAAATTGGAATTTTGGAAAAATGGAAAAGTAATATTTTTGTTTTATAGCTCTTTAAAGATCTAAAGTCACTTTGCTACTTTAAGACAGCCTTTCCTGGCCTGGTGCCCTCCAGATATTTTGGACTTCAGATCCCATCAGCCTCAGGCAGTATGGGCAATGGTCAAGAATACTGGGCACTGTAGTCCAAAACATCCGGAGGGTACCACATTGGGGAAGAGCTGCTTGAGGAACATAAAGCAGCCTTTCTGTTCCTAAAGTTATTTTATGTATGACTTAGTTTGCTCGTAAAATTATTATGTTTTAAACGTAAACTCAGTTATTTTTTTTATTTATTCAATTTATAACCAGCCTATATACGAATACTCGAGGCAGCATACAAAGTTAAAAACAATTTAACAAAAAATCCAACCATAAAAACAACATAGCTTAAAAATAGCATACAAGAGTCAGCAAAAGGAACAATATTATTTATTACAATATTTATTTCAATAAATGTATTACAAATTTATTACAATAATGAATTTGAAATTATTGTCTGAATATATTATAACTACATTAAATGACTGCTACAGCATCAGAAACACGGGGCTCTATAGAACAAAACCCAAGCTGTCAAGGATGTACAATGGTGACTCTACTCGCATGTTGGGAAACTGAGTATAAATGTCTATCAGTAAAATATACTTTAGATCAATAATTTTAATAAGGCATGAAAGAAGTAACTATGCTGGGAATCTTTCAGAGAGGATTAAAAATATATTTTCCCCATGGCTTCATTATTTCCAGACATTTTACATCTCTAGTCCTTCTATAAAAGTGTTCTTATTACATAGTTTTTAGAAATCATTTTAGGGTGAGCAAAGCCTAGGTAACAATATATAAATACTTTGTCTTAAATTTTAAAAGTAAATATTTCATAATCCAAAGCTGTTCAATTTTTCATATTTTTTGGAAAAAAACAAAAACAGTCCTCAGAAAAAAAACGTTTTTTTCCAGAATTATTCCGATTTTTTTTTCTGGGCCTTCACATCTCTATATGCAGCCAATGATTGTCTGTTTGGATCCCCAAAGTGTCATTCAAAAGCCTATGGTATGCAAATATTGCAGTTTAACAACTGTTGCTCATCCTTAGGATTAAAATTCTAAAGATTGCCACAGACTACTATAGCACTCAGTTGCTAGTCCCTGTGCTGTTCAAGATGAGCCAATGGGCAGCGACATCTTGGCTTGCCAAGCTCTACAATTTAATCAGCCAGTTGCTCCCTAACATCACCCCATGGTTCATTTGCATCTGCAAGGTATCATTTCTGAATTCATACTCCCTCACTTTCATTGGAGAGAGTAAATATGATTGTCATAGTGGTGGTCCATTTGCTGACTAGAAGATATGCATACTGCGAATCTCTGCCCTTAGCTCAACCACCCTTCACTGAAAGGCCCTAAAACCTCTCCTTAGTTCAAGCAAAAATAACCCATCTTAATTTCTTAATGAGCAAAAACAAAACCATTTGTTTTTGCTATGGATATAATCAAAGATATAGACTGCATGGGAGGGAGAATACCTGCTTAGCAATTACGTACTCATAAAGAAGAAAACTATTTAGCATTCAGTGTGTGTGTGGGGGGGGGGATTTCACAATTTTGTTTTTATAAGTCAGCTACATGAAGGAACAGAAGTGAATTTCATGCCAAAACATAGTAACGAGTTATAAATGCCAAAAATGTTGAGCCAGGAACGCTTGATAATAATGTGAAGTCTGGCAAAAGTATCATACGTACTATTTAGCAGAATCTGTCAACTGGTATTCTCTCCGCCTATTGTAGCAGGCTTGAATTCCTGAGTCTTCCCACAGCCTCTTAATTGCTTCCACGTGTTTTGTTTCCAGTGTTGTTAATCTGTCTACATCTACTTCTTCAATCATCTGGACATCCTCCTGGGACAGAGTGGAGAGGATAGTTGTGGATTTATAATCAGTTTAGTCAACAACAAACCGCAAAATTAAGAGTGTACCAGGCATACAACAAAACCCAACCAACGGTGCCAAATGGCAGCTTCATCCTTCACTGTCTGTCTCTGATGAAGGAATAAGAATGAGAGACCATTTAACAGAGATCCTTGTGAGGACGGGTGAGATGACGGTTGTAAATCATCCAAGCACACCGTATATGGTCAAATCAACGGGAAATGGATAACTCTTCTATTGTTTCCAAGATGCATGAATAGCATTACCTTGTTTACTCCACTGTCTGAAGACAAAACAAATACCCTGAGTTAGGCTGCGTGCAGATGTACATAGCTGGATTGGCAAGCCTGCTGTGGATCAGCACTCAGTATTGGCCAGACATGCAACGTTCCTTAGAGAATAAAAACAGGAAGAACCATCTGCTCCTGAGCTAGAGGAAACTGACTGTGCAGCCATCCAACTGGCTGGCCCTTGCAACAAACACGGAGCCACTTCACTTACACACACAGAGACACACTAAAGCAATCTTTCATTTAAAAATAGACAAATCCACGTATTAGTGTACGTTTTTCTAAAGGTGCCAAACATAAGTTTAAGCGAAGAACAGGTCTGGTCCTACCACTAGACAGAATGAGGCGGCCACCACAGGCAGCAGATTTGGGATGTCATGAAAGGGCAGCAAATAGTTAATTATTTAATTTATTATTATTGTATTTTTACAGTACCTCGGGTGCCAAAATAACTTGCCAGGCTTTGGATACTATGGACCTTGACTTGGATGGGTGGTAGGTGCTATTTGCTTGAGCCAGCCCTGGTGAAAACACACACTAGGTGCCCAGTTTATTTATTTTAAGCTAAAAGTGCAGTGTAATGTTTAGACTGTTGGACTGGGACTCAGGAGATCCTGGTTCTAGTCCCCACTCGGCCATGAAGCTCACTGGGTGACTCTGGGCCAGTCACTGACTCTCAGACTAACCTACCTCACAGGGTTGTTGTGAGGATAAAGCAGAGAGGAGGAGGACCACGTAAGCTGCGTTGGGTTCCTTGCAAGAGGAAAAAAGATGGGATATAAATGTAGTAACAACTACTACTACTACTACTATTATTAAAAAGCCTGCCTGGAGTTCAGGTAGAGGAGCAAAAATCAGTACTGGGTTTGATGCCAGGTATATGCTGTCATTAGACGCACAAAGGCCGGGGATGAAAAAGTAGGTACATTTGTACGCACCCTTAGAATTGTGCTCCCTCTGAAAACAGCAATGAGAGAATAGAAAATTCTCCTTAGGTTTCTTCCTCCTCACTATTGATATCCCAGTGCTATAAGCTTACATGCTGGTGCTTGAATTTGCAGGTAAATAATTCTGCATTGAGATGACCATCTAGCATTATTATTTTGTTGCATTTAATTTTGGGCACTCCCTCATGTCAAGACAACATGTTAGCTATTCCTTGTTGTTTATTCAGTCAGTCGCTTCCGACTCTTCGTGACTTCATGGACCAGCCCACGCCAGAGCTTCCTGTCTGCCGTCGCCACCCCCAGCTCCCCCAAGGTCGAGTCCGTCACCTCCAGGATATCATCCATCCATCTTGCCCTTGGTCGGCCCCTCTTCCTTTTGCCTTCCACTTTCCCTAGCATCAGCATCTTCTCCAGGGTATCCTGTCTTCTCACGATGTGGCCAAAGTACTTCAGTTTTGCCTTTCATATCATTCCCTCAAGTGAGCAGTCTGGCTTTCTTTCCTGGAGTATGGACTGGTTTGATCTTCTTGCAGTCCAAGGCACTCTCAGAATTTTCCTCCAGCACCACAGTTCAAAAGCATCTATCTTGCTTCGCTCAGCCTTCCTTAAGGTCCAGCTCTTGCATCCATAGGTTACTACAGGGAATACCATTGCTTGAACTATGCGGACCTTTGTTGTCAGTGTGCTGTCTCTGCTCTTAACTATTTGATCAAGATTTGTCATTGCTGTCCTCCCAAGAAGTAAACGTCTTCTGATTTCCTGGCTGCAGTCAGCGTCTGCAGTAATCTTTGTGCATAGAAAGACAAAGTCTGCCACTGCCTCCACGTTTTCTCCCTCTATTTCCCAGTTATCAATCCAGCTGATTGCCATAATCTTGGTTTTTTTGAGGTTTAACTGCAACCCAACTTTTGCAATTTCTTCTTTCACCTTCGTCATGAGGTTCCTCAGCTCCTCCTCGCTTTCAGCCATCAAAGTGGTATCATCTGCATATCTGAGATTGTTAATGTTTCTTCCAGCAATTTTAACTCCAGCCTTGGCTTCATCAAGCCCAGCACATCGCATGATGTGTTCTGCGTACAGGTTGAATAGGTAGGGTGAGAGTATACAACCCTGCCGTACTCCTTTCCCAATCTTAAACCAGTCCGTTGTTCCGTGGTCTGTTCTTACCGTTGCTACTTGGTCGTTATACAGATTCCTCAGGAGGCAAACAAGATGTCTCGGTATCCCTATCCCACCAAGAACTTGCCACAATTTGTGATGATCCACACAGTCAAAGGCTTTAGAATAGTCAATAAAACAGAAATAGATTTTTTTTGAAACTCCCTGGCTTTCTCCATTATCCAGCGGATATTGGCAATTTGGGCTCTAGTTCCTCTGCCTTTTCTAAACCCAGCTTGTACATCTGGCAATTCTCGTTCCATGAATTGCTGGAGTCTACCTTGCAAGATCTTGAGCATTACCTTACTGGCATGTGAAATAAGTGCCACTGTTCGATAGTTTGAACATTCTTTGGTGCTTCCCTTTTTTGGTATGGGGATATAGGTTGATCTTTTCCAATCTGTTGGCCATTCTTGTGTTTTCCAAATTTGCTGGCATATGGCATGCATCACCTTGACAGCATCATCTTGCAAGATTTTAAACAGTTCAGCTGGGGCACCGTCGACTCCTGATGCCTTGTTATTAGCAATGCTTCTTAAGGCCCATTCAACCTCACTGTTCAGGATGTCTGGCTCTAGCTCACTGACCACACCGTCAAACCTATCCCCGATATTATTATCCTTCCTATACAGATCTTCCGTATATTCTTGCCACCTTTTCTTGATCTCTTCTGCTTCTGTTAGGTCCTTGCCATCTTTGTTTTTGATCATACCCATTTTTGCCTGGAATTTACCTCCGATGTTTCTCATTTTCTGGAAGAGGTCTCTTGTCCTTCCTATTCTATTATCTTCTTCCGCTTCCGCGCATTGCTTGTTTAAAAATAATTCCTTATCTCTTCTGGCTAACCTCTGGAATTTTGCATTTAATTGGGCATATCTCCCCCTATCACTGTTGCCTTTTGCTTTCCTTCTTTCTTGGGCTGCTTCCAGTGTCTCAGCAGACAGCCATCTTGCCTTCTTGGTTTTCTTTTTCTTTGGGACGTTTTTTGTTGCTGCCTCCTGAACAATGTTGCGAACTTCTGTCCATAGTTCTTCCAGGACCCTATCTACTAAATCTAGTCCCTTAAATCTATTCTTCACCTCCACTGCATATTCATGAGGAATATTAGTGAGCTCATATCTAACTGATCTGTGGGTCTTCCCTATTCTCTTTAGTCTGATTCTAAACTGTGCAATAAGAAGTTCGTGATCTGACCTACAATCAGCTCCAGGTCTTGTTTTTACCGACTGCATAGGTGTCCGCCACCTTTGGCTACAGAGGATGTAGTAATCTGATTTCGGTGTCGACCGTCTGGTGAACTCCATGTATAAAGTCGTCTCTTAGGTTGTTGGAAGACAGTGTTTGTTATGCACAGTTGTCTTGGCAATATTCTATCAGCCTACGTCCTGCTTCATTTTGTTCTCCCAGACCATGCTTGCCTGTAATTCCAGGTGTCGTTTGACTAGCCACCTTAGCATTCCAGTCTCCTGTAATGAAAATAACATCTTTTTTTGGCGTACTATCCAGTAGGTGCTGCAGATCCTCATAGAACTGATCTACTTCTGCTTCTTCAGCATCTGTGGTTGGGGCGTATAATTGGATCACTGTGATGTTAAATGGCTTACCCTGAATTCGAATTGAGATCATTCTGTCATTTTTTGGATTGTATCCAAGCACTGCTTTAGCCACTTTATTATTAATTATGAAGGCTACTCCATTTCTTCTGTGGTCCTCTTGTCCACAGTAGTAGATCTGGTGGTCATTTGATGTGAAGTGGCCCATTCCAGTCCATTTCAGTTCACTGACACCCAAAATGTCTATATTTAATCTTGACATCTCCCCAGTAACCACATCCAATTTGCCCTGGCTCATAGATCTTACATTCCAGGTTCCTATGGTGTGTTGATCTTTAGAACACCGGATTCGTCGTTCACCACCAGCACCATCCTTTCGGCTTTGAGCTAGCTGCGTCATCACATCTGGGGCTAGTTGAACTTATCCTCTGTTCCTCCCCAGTAGCATTTTGACCATCTTCCGACCTGGGAGTCCCATCTTCCGATGGTATACCGACATATCTCTGGTTGTACTGATCCATTTGGTTTTCATGGCAAGAATACTGGGGTGGGTTGCCATTTCCTTCCCCAGGGATCGTATTTAGTCTGACCTCTCTGCCATGACCTTCCCGTCTTGGGTGTCCCTTCACGGTTTAGCTCATGATGTCATTGAGGTGCTCAAGCTCCAGCACCACGACAAGGTAACGATCTCCTTTCTGAACATAAAAACAGAAACAAGAACCTTGCTGGATCAGAACAAGGGTCCATGTAATACAGCATCCGGTTTTCAACAGTGATCGCCCTCATACTTCCAGAAAACTTACAGGCAAGATATGAAAACAGAAACCAGCACATCTTATGGCAGTGAATTCCTACACTGTGTGGTGTATTTTCTTGTGTCTGTCCAATTTCATGAGGGACCCTGTTATTATGGAGTTCTGGTATTATGAGGGGCAAAAAATATCCACACAGTGCATAATTTTAAAGATCCCTATTACAGAGTTCCCCAACCACTGAAAATAAAGCCAGTTTGACTGGCAAGTAAAGTCTTCACTAAATAGAAATTAGGTCTTAAGTCAGGCAAATGTACATGGGTATACGGCAGAGGTAAGTAACATGGTGCCCACTGGCATCAATGCACCCCCAGGCACCTTTCTTGGCACCTAAGGTACCCTACCCCTCCCACTTTAAAAAGAAAACACATTTTCATACTGGCAGCTGGGATTGCTGAGAAATAGGTTTAGCGTGCTGAAAACTGTGGGTTCAAATAAGTTATTTAGCATGTTAGAGCTCAGTCCCCACCTCTGCCTTGCACTCCGTCTTTTGGGCAGGTTACTTGTCCTTTGCCAGGCCTCCCATGGCAGCCATTTTGTGGTTGTGCCAAGGACAGTTTCTTAAATTCTCAAATGTGCCCACAGGCCCAGAAATGTATAAGGGGAAAGCACACACAGCCTTGATATCCATTACTAAAACCCTCAATCTTTCCCCACAAAGGATTATTTCAGCAAACCATGAGTTTACTGCAAGTTATACAGAGGAACACACACACCCTCTCCTGCACTGTGAAAGGCAATGCCCTATTTTTTTCATGCAATTCACTCTGAAATTCAATGCAACTAGGTTTAGGGCGCAATCCTATGCATGTTTAGACAGCAAAAAGTCCTACAACTCCCAGCATTCCCTTAGTAAAGTTTACCACTACCTGCAGTAACAGTAAGAATGTGACTCTAAAAAGAAATCTTATGGCTAACAGCACTTTAGAGGCAGTACAGACACAAAAACAATATTTTGAAAATACTCCCAGCTACATAAATACACTGCCACTACATTCAGTGAAATTACAGGCAGTGCTATAACTGTAGTTATGGGGGACTTCTGTCAGATGACATTCCAAAGACTGCAGCAGGGGCCATGAGCCCTTGTCCCCGAGCTCTTAGCATTATGCTTACTGGCTGCAGTAAATGCTTTGCACAAAACCACAACAAAACAACAGTGGATGGGACTTGGCATAAGGACAAACAGTTGTAGTGAAGCTCCTACATCTGCCTCTCTTGCCTCCAGAAAAATATGTCGGGATTCTCTGCTTAAGAGAATTATACAGGCTGCTGTTACCATAGCAACCAAGTGCTGCCATTTTGTCTGCATCTGTATTGCATGGAACATTTTGCCTGGTGATGCACAATAGCTGAGATACACCAGCACTGTTGTTTTGATGACAGCGGTTCCATTCCAGTTTTTTTAGCAAATGGCCAAGCAACCATAAAGAAGGCAGATGCAGTTATACAGACATGTAGACAGTGGAGGCTGGCGGCTTCAACTTTGGTGGGGCTATACATCTATTCTGGGTTTCAGTCAAAACCAGCCAGAACTCTAAAGGAGCTATCCAATGTGCTAACCTATTTTGGGGGTAGGTTTCAGCACCTTGGATAGCTCCTTCAGAGTTCTGGCTGGTTCTGACTTAAATCCGGAATGGATTTACAGCCCCACCGAAATTGGAGCCACCAGCCTCCCCTGTATATAGAAGTCTACACTCCTAAAGCATGGGTGGGGAACTGGTGATGCACAGCCTATGGGGCCTTTCTATCCATTCTCCCAGCCTCCTGCCTCCTCCTTGTGTGGTCCGTGGCAGCTTCCTTTGTGCTGTAGCAATTCGCACTGCCTGCCTTCCCTGCAGAGCTCTGCCCACCTCCTCCCATGCCCCTCTGCTCCTGTTTCTGCCAAGGTTCCTCTTGGTAGTGCTCAGATGTTGTTGCTATCCTTCCCTATGCCCATGCTGTGCTGCACTCGGCAGCACTCAGGCATTCCTAGCTTCCTCTCTCTTAACAGCTCTGTAAAAGCAATCTTCATCACACTGGCCTGCTTCTCTGTACAAAGGTTTTAAGCTTTCAGTGCACTTTGAGACCATGCAGAAATCTGTCCACAAGAAGAAAAGCAGAAGTGCTTAAAAGGAAGAGAGCCCTGGAAATCCAAACAAATGTGAACACGCTTTCACCTTTATTCTCCCTCCAGAAGAAAGACCATACAAAGTTATTGTCTTTTGTAAATGTTTAAGTCCCTGGGTAACCCAATCTTGCATTCCAACAAAGATCCTCTAGAACACTGGCCTAATTATTTAAAACGACTTGGCAGAACATCCTCCACTTAAAATTCTAGCTTCTCAAACAAAACATGCTTAAAAATGACACGCACCAAGTGTAGATTATTCAAACTCAGCCGTTATGGAAGTAGCCTTAGAAGTTTCTTTTTCCTCACTCAGTTGTTTAATTTGTGTTAAGATTGTATCAAGTGTGGGCTGGAAGAAGTCACTCTGTTTTGATTCCTTAGTTAAACAATTCCTTAGTCAAACACACGGATCCAAAGCATATCTCTAAATTCAGTTGGAACCAATGGGATATAGTTCTACATAAATGTGTTTAGAAGCAGTTTATGAAGGGTTTTTAAAGGATCTTTTAAAGCTTTGGGGTCTTTTATTCATGGACAAATTCACCCACCATATGAAGGTTGTTAGAGGCCATGCAAAACTTGAAACTTTTTATGCAATATGGTATCCATTTTTGTGGATCACAGAGTTGATCACAGAGAAAATCTAGCAGGTATGTTGATCACAGAGAAAATACCTGCTAGATTTTGCTGACCTACTAGGAGAAAATATTTATAGCTTGGAAGTTTTGTGATTCTATACTCAGTGGATTGTATCCAACCCTGACCGTCTGTTAGAAAAACAGAAACTGCTGGTAGAACCATTTCCCCCTCCTCTCTGCATCCCCCCCCCCCAAATCCATAGCTGATTTGGGAGCATCCAGGAGGTTGCAGAGGGGAAGAGAGCAAGGGAAATGTTGGATTTAAGTTAAGCTTCCTAACGAAATTGGTTGTGTTTTATTATTTTCCTTACATTTGTCAGACCATGTTTCACCCATGTTTACTGTACTAAAATGTTTAAATATAAAAATCAAGTTATGTTTACAAACATTGATTCAAAACCAGATTTTTATGCGTTTGCTGACACATGAACCTCACAATTTTTTTTTAAAACCCTCCAAAAGGGCTCCTTAAGCTGGGGCATCTTCAAGTTCATACAGATAATACTAAAGGTGCAATCAGCGCTGAGTGCACAATTCCTTACATCCTGGTCAGTTGGCAATTTACATTTACATGCCCACAACAATACTCAGGATGTATAAAACAGTCTATATCCAATCTGCATGTATTCAGTCTTAAGTCCATTTGTCCAATTTCTACATCACTTTGCAGTTTTCTTTAAATCACACAAAAATTTGCATACACTTTGGATGAAACTTTCCCTCATATACTCTGTTTTGTACACGACAGTTTAGCTGAGAACTGCATTGCAAAATTCAGGGAAGTGTGGAATTCAAAGGATAACTGTGTTCCAATCCACATTAGTCCAGAAAGTGTAAGTTAGATTGATTTACTTAAAAATGCAAACCAAACAAAATTATCCAACATTTGTAAATAACACACATTGTATTTATTAATTTATTAAATATAGTAAAATCTCTAAGCAGGTTACATACAACAATTAAAAATCACACATATAATACAATACTAAAATATTTTAACTTTCAACAAGTGTAAGATCAAGAGAAACAATAAAAGAAACAGTAAAATGGAGCAGCAGCATGATTATTATGACGCTTTCTAAGTGACACATTTATTGTGCACTCTTGATTCCTCACTCACAGTAGTTTGCAGGTGCTTTACACGATGTCATCCTCCAGGGCCTCTCCTTCCAGGGACTCTCCCAACCATTATAATGGGATTTTTTCTAATGAGGGAAGTCTGGTATTTTGTGAATGGTGGCACAAAACCCTGGTGTATTTGTGCAATTTTGCTATACCATAGCACCGCCTAGTGGTTATGTAATAGAACATATAGAAAGGCAGAGAAAGAAACCCTCCAGAAAAAAACACATGTAAAGCAGCCCATCTTAGTCCTACAAAGATTCCAGAAGCAGAAGACTTGGTAAAGTAGTGGGTTAAAAGCCTCATGTAGAAAGGCCCTATAAGCCAAGGAAAGCTTGTGTAAAAAAATACAGTTTTAGGAGGCATTCAAAATACACCCCATATTCTGCCCCCCGAACCAAACAGTGCCACTATTGAGAAAGCTCATTTTCAAGACATTACGTAGCAAAGTTCTGTTAGTTGTTGAACAGCCTCCCCTGAAGATCTTAGGGGTTGACTGGGTGTATAAAGGGAAAGGCAGTCAGCTAGGTATCCTAGTCCCAAGTTCTTTAGGGTGTTGTATGTCAACAACAAAACCTTGAACATGACTTGGTGGCTAATAAGCAGTCAGTGGAGTTCTTTTCACACAAGCATAGTCCGTAGGTAGCTGGGTGCCCCACTGAGCATCCCAGCTGCTGCATTCTGCACAAGCTGCAGGTCCCAAACAAGGTGCAAGGGCGGCCCCACATAGAGCACATTACAGTAATCCAGTTGTGAGGTTACCAGTGCATGAACCACAGTGGTTAGGCTATCCCTATCCAGGACTGGGCATGGTTGTCACACCAATCAAAGTTTGTAATGGGTGCTCCGAGCCACTGAGATCACCTTGGCTTCCAGTAACAAAGATGGATCAAGGAGCACCCCCCAGACTACATACCTTTCCCTTCAGAGGCAGCACAACTCCATCCAGATCAGGTGAACAACCTAACTCCCAGACCTGGGAACCACCTACCCATATGGTCTCGGTCTTATCAAGATTCAGTTTCAGTTTACTGGCCCTCATGCAGCCCATAACTGCATCCAGACACTTGATTCTGAATGCGCATGGCCAATCCTGACTCAGGTATTACAGAGAAACAGAACTGGGTGTCATCAGCATGCTGTGACACCTTGCCCTAAATCACCTAATGGCTGCTCCTAATGGCTTCATATCGATGTTAAACAACATTGGGGACAAAATAATGCCCTGTGGCACCCCACAGTTCAACAGCCAGGAGGCTGAGGCACAGTCCCCCAATGTTATTCTCTGGGCCCAACCCAGTAAGCAAGAGCCAAGCCACCATAAAAAGGTGCCCCCAAGTCACCAAGTTGGTCCAGAAGGATGCCCTGGTCAATGGTATCAAAAGCCACTGAGAGATTGAGAAGAAGCAGCATCTGTTGCACCTCAATTATCTTGAGTTCCCATCATAACTTTATTTTCCAGCCACAGCACTTTGGAAATGAACAACAAACACAGATGTGCATTTGCTGTTGCTTTGGGCACAAATGCTTGCTTTCAATACAAAAACGCAAAATTTGATATCATGGGGAAAGAAACACAATTATGCCATCAAATAAATAACTGGTGTCATTCCATTTGCAATTTGAGCCCACTTAAGTTAAATGTTTTTCTGGATGTTTTAAAAATTATTGTGAAATTATTCGTCATCCAAAAAGGGTTGTGGAATGTATCATACAGAGTACATTACTGCTATCATAGCAATTTTCATTCACTTTCTGTTTTCCTTCAGATATATCAACATTTTCCCTGTGCTTTGTATTATCAGACTGATTTTGATTTGTTCCTATGTTTCTGCTATTGAGATTTTTTCCCCCTTATTAGATTTTAGGCTGTAATCCTATTCTCACTTACCAAGGAATAAGTCCCATTGCACCCACTTACTCAGATTTATGTCTGTGTAAACATGTATAGAATTGTACTGCTAATCAGTTTCTGCTATAACTGCAAATAAAACATTTCCGTGGCACCTACTTAGGAGTTAATATATTGTGTAACAAAGCTGGTGCAGATGTTTTTAAATTGACTCCAGATGACAGGAAGGTGTCATATTTCAAGAGGATTAAGTTAGAAATTTGCTTAAGGTTCCCCCCCCCCCGCCACCCCAAGTATTGTACATGGACTAATCATATTGACCATAAAGCCCAAAACCTTTATAACAGCGGGTGTTAGTAAAAAGGTCTCCTTTCAACCACCATGGCACTGACTTCCTAGTGCAGAGACTGGCCCAGGACTATCCCAGAACTGACAGGCTTCAGTGAACAAATTCACCCAATATCTGTTGAAATGGGATACAGTCAAGATGAAACTCTGTGGTATCATTTAAGTGTCTGCAGCTCAGTTTTCATAGTTTCAAGGAAAGTCCTATCTTGGAAGCTGGACTACCAGAGACAGAAGAACCCAATGATATTCTGTCATGTAAAATGCAATTGGGTAGCTATGTATTTCACAATTTAACCCCCAAAAGGAAGGTTGCGATGGAATACTGGTTAAAAAAAAAATCAACACTGGGGGTTGTTGCTTGTATTTCCCCCTCCCCTTTTCTTTTTTAGAATGGGAACCAAGCAACTACCAATTTAATACCTCCAAGTATTCCTTCTGCCTGAAGATTAATATTAAAGCCCACGCTAACAACTGTCCTAGTTTCTCCTGACTAGCTTTCATGGCTGGAATAGCCATGGTGCACCTGTACTCCTCTTTGTGTCTAGCGCACTGTCAACATGCAATTAGAGTCGATCTATACACTAAACAGGGCTAGACTGAACCACCCTATGTCCACCATTTAGACATTGCATTCAAACTAGTGGTCCTCTAGCCATGCTGCATGCAAGCATCTTTGTCCACAAAATAGCTTGGAAATGTTTTGCAGCAGAAAGAAGAGCTTAATTTACCAGGCTACCCACCATCCAAAAGCATGTCAGCCAGCACTTTGCAGGCATTATGGTGACGGCAAAAAGAGTTTTGCTTTGCCACAGCTATAGCCTGGGCCTTTTGAAGGAGCCTCGTGTGGCGCAGAGTGGTAGGTGGCAGCATTGCAACCGAAACTCTCCCCACGACCTGAGTTCGATCCCAGCGGAAGCTGGGTCTCAGGTAGCCGGCTTGGGTTGACTCAGCCCTCCATCCTTCTGAGGTCGGTAAAATGAGTACCCAGCTTGCTGGGGGAAAGGGAGTCACGACTGGGGAAGGCAATGGCAAACCACCCCGCTATAGCCTGCCATGAAAACGCCACCGCAAGCAGCGTCCCTCTAGGAGTCAGCAATGACTCGGTACTTACACAGGAGGAACCTTTCCTTTCCTTTGAAGCAGATATATGCCATTGCATGCTCTGCACTCAAGTTATCCTTCCATTGCAACGATCTCATGGCAAGAGGCTCTACCACTAGGTTACTGCAACTATGGCAAATATACAATTGGTATTCCACATCTTAATCTTCATTTAACGGGGATTTCAAAGAGAGTAGTTTCTAAACTCCTCCAGATTTATTTTAATCAGAGTTAAGAACAGCGAGATGGATTAACCTGAGCAGAGAGGGACTTGGGTAATTTGAGAGAGAAAGTGGCGGAGTGAGCATATGATTCTACCTCCTGCTCCTGATGCCTTAACAAGGGGTAACAGCACATCCACAGTGGCACAGAGTCTTAAAAATGTTCAGGCTCCCCATAAGCTCCCTATATTTGAAGCTTCAATGCTATACACTTTGCCTTCCTATTTTTTTCTGACTTACAGAATAAACACCAATTAAGTGACACCACGGTATGATTTCTGGAGTTCCATACCTTGCTCCGCTCAGATGAGTACAGTATTTGTAAAGTATCCATGGCTCTGATCATAGATTGCATAGAAGAATATATGTTTTGATAAACCAATTTTGTGAAGGCTTTCCGATCTTCTTCTGAATAGCCTGATCCATGAATAATCCTCATCTGCTTAATAAATGTGCTCTTTCCACTTTCTCCTGTACCTGCAAGAAAGCACAGCAAGAAAGCAAAGTCAGCATTTCTAATTAACGACAAAGCAGCGCAGAGAGGACGTCAGCTCGACAGCAGTTCCAAGAGCAAAGGAGGGGGGCAAGACCAACAGATTATGGGGGTTGGACTTGATGGTCTTGTAGGCCCCTTCCAACCCTACTATTCTACTATTCTATGACTATTCTATGATCTCCAGTGTACCAAAATCAACTGATACACACATTGGTCTGTGCAAAAGCGTGGTAAGCACGTTATATGTAAGTAAGTAAGTAAATAAATAAATAAATATGAGAGGCCCCTAAAAAGAAGCTTGCACAAATCCAACACCCATATAAACAGTATCACATACATAGGTCATAGTTCTGTGGTAGAGCACATGCTTTGCATGCATAACAACGTAAGAAGAGCCATACTGGATCAGTCCAGGAGTCCACCTAGTCCAGCATTCTGGCCAACCAGCTGCCTGTGGGAAACCTGCAAGCAGGACATAGGTGCAAAAGCACCCTCCCATTCATGGTTCTTAGTTTAATTCCTGACATCTTCAGGTAGTGCTGGAAAAATCCTCTGCCCTAGACCCTGGAGAGGTACTGCTAGTCAGTGCAGAGCTAGAAGAACAGTAGTTAGACTTGGTATAAGGCAGCTTTCTATGTACATTAATGTAATGCACGGATTTTGTTGTGCACTCAGCCAACAAAGCTTCCCAAACTACTTTATTTCCCAGCATCAGCGTATATGTCATGTTTATATATTTTCTAAGGGCACAATTCTATGCATCTTTAGGCAGTAAAAAAGGAGCATGCTGGGAGTTGTAGGGCTTTTTTCTGTCTAAACATACATAGGATTGCACCCTAAATCAAATGTGTGTTTGTTTTTTATTGAAGACAGCCTAACATGGAACCATGAAAAAATCACATGCTACCACTAGAGGGCATAAAATACCTCAATGAAAGAATATTTGGCAGTAAAAGATTTAAACACTTGAATTACATCTTAAGATATATGCACCTCTGGTATATAGCTGCAAACTATTCAAGGGATTTTAAAAGAAAGTAATAAACTATAGTTTCATCTAGTAAACTGTTGCTGAACACACTGGGTATTTTCATTCACACATGCTTTAAAATATTCAATTATTCTTGGGTGCACTGTACAAACCCTTATTGAAAGAAGTTATTTGATTCTCTTCTATCTTACTCCTCCTTAAGCCTGTTTGACAATTCTTTCATCTGAGTTAATCCAAAAGCTACACCAATTGAGCAAGAATACAATTTCTGACTTTGGACTAACTGAGAAATATTTTTCATCCGTCAGTAGCGTTGAGTAGGCTGGTAGAGGAAACCCAAAGCTTCATTCTCACCAAGGGGGTTAAGCCTGTGTTTTGGCAGTAGCACTTACACTACACTGTGTGCAAAAGCATAATAGAAACCTCCTACATACAATAAATAAATGATCCCTGTACATAAAAACTGAAATGTCACGGTCAAGGCTAGGTGACAATCCTTCTGCTCAACATGTAGTTTGCATATGGATGCAATTTTGTGTGTGTGGAGAAGCATTCATTTATGTGAGCCTCCATCTGCAGTCTGAAACAGAACTTCCCCCAGCCACAACGTTGCAACATCAGTGAGAACAGACTCAAGTGAAGGCCTCTCACAATCTTCTGCTCACTTTGGCCCCTGAATCCAACAGAAGCAGTGCTTCCTGAAAATAACTGTAAAGAACATTTGGCCCTTCCCAGAATTCTCTCTGTGGGCTGGCCTCAAGGGAAGTCACATACAATAAATGCTTCCTACTGCAGTTCCTTTTAGGCAACTGTATATACTATCTCCCAATCATTCCGCTTTTCTGTTTTCTAATAAACACAAAAAGTTTATTACAAAGCCTGTGCTCCCCACATCACAATGACAGTAAGTGGAATGCATAATCTGCTGGTGCATCATAAACCGTAGTGGTGGCTCCATACCTACTTTGAAGGTCTGCCACTTTCTTCCAATGTCAAGAAGAGACTCATTGCTCAAGCAAAAATAAAGGCCCTTTGTTTCCCTATTCACTGGGGCTCACCAGCATGCAATGAAATAAGGCTTTCAGGGCACATCTTGATGCAGCATTGTTTTAATGCTTTTTAATGAGTGGCAGCACTTTCGGAAGAAGCCTCACGGCACCCACGTACATACTTACGGGAAAACTAACCCTTACTGAGATAATGAGCTTTGCAAGTGAACTTATCACAAGACAGATTTGATTTGTTATGGAAGACGAATATCTGGAAGATAACCAAATACATACAAGTTATGAACAGAACGCCACTTAATGAATTAGGGTCTCAGTTCTACATATAGTCACTTCATATCCATTTGTGAACCCTCTTTAGCAAGCAGATAGCCTGGAGATTATCTCAGGGGTTTGCAACGGGAAAAGATCATAAATCCTCCTGTGGGCCTGGGAAAAAAAATGTGCCCGGGGGCCTGAAAAGGTTGCCTACCCCTGCTCTAGCTCAACAAAAAACAGTGGGAGCCTTTTGGCCAAAATGTGGAGTAAAATGCTTTAGAATAAAATGCTGTATACTATTACCCTACGCTGAAAAAAACATTCCTGTAGAAATTTCATTCCTGCATAAATCTGCTTTAAAAGATCAGGAAGACAGGTGTGTGTGTGTGTGTGTGTGTGTGTGTGGCGGGGGACTTCAAGAGTTTGAAGAAAAAAGCTGAACGGTAATTAGAATGAGAGCTAAAGAAATTGTGCAAGAAAGGCCAAAATACCACCCAAAGATAAGAGGAGCAATATCAAAGGATTTAGCCACAGCTGAAGAGACATCAATAATACTAACACAGCATATATGAAGAGTGACTAAACTGCTTAGAGAGCAACATCACATCTTTGCAGAAGTAAAACACCAAAAGGTCTTGTGGCACCTTAAAGACTAACGAATATTATTCTAGCATAAACCTAAAGCCCACTTCAAAAAGGGCATGGAGTATTAGAGCATTTCAGATTTATATGCAGTATATATGCAGGGAATGGGGGTGGGGAACAATAGTAAACCGTGAGTTCAGAAGGAAATTAAATGCAGAAAGTACTGAAGGTGACAATCACATAACAGTGGTCATTCACAGTACAGCTGCTGCTGCTAACACCAACATACTGGCACTCTAAGTCACTTAACACATGTAGCGTGATAAAAATGCTTTATCCCAATTCAAGCCTTGGGCAATATAACTGAACCTGTTGATGAATTCTAACTCAGCTGTCTCTCCCTCTAATCTCGCTTTGAAAAATTTTTTGCTCTATGATGTCCACTTTCACGTCAGTGACAGAATGTCCTGAGAGGCTGAAGTGTTTTTGAATATTGCCATTTCTGATGTCAGATTTGTGTCCATTTATTCTTTTCCATAGAGACTGGTGAGAGGGAAATGTCATTATCCAGGATAGGCTGTAGACCATTAGTGTTTGAGTGGTTTTAATTGGGAACTATAGGTGACCACAAGGAGTGTTCTGTTGTTTTCTCTTCTGGGTCTGTCCTGGAGTAGATTGTCTTTAAGATGCCACAAGACTCTTTGTTGTTTTTTCTGCAACAGACTAACCTGGCTACCCTCTGGAAATTGCAGAACTAAAACTCCACTTTGTGTTAACAGAAGAAGGAAAGCTACTAAAATGTTAAACTAGTAGTAGGGATAACTGTTTGTCATATACAGTAGAAGTTAAATTATGTGGCATAGTATTTAAGGGCTGGATCCGTAGGGACATGAGAATGTGAGAATTAGCCTCTGGCATCCCTCCCACTCCTGCAGAAAAAGCAGGTTTAGGAGGGGGCTATCTGAAGTAAAGAAATGTTGCTAGTGCTTAACTCTGCCTTCCATTTTCTCTTTCAAAACATACCCAAGCTGCTCCTCCCTAATCCCTTGGCATTACAAATACACCTGCAAAAGAAAACTTCATAGGAGGAAAAATGGCATAGAGGGACAATTTGGACTGAGGGAGAGGAAGGCAGGAAAAGTGTTATGCATCCTTTTTCCCCACTCGGTCCTACTGCTGTTTCACATCCCCCTCTCCTGAAGCTGCTTTTTCTGTGTGAAAAAAGAGGGGGGCATTATGGGTTCTTTATGCACATTTGCCCTACATTAAGTCCAGTAGCATGTTGTTACATTTCCTTTATTCAGAAATAACTTCACACTGCATTGAAGTGTTGGAGCTTGTGCATTCTAGTTGCAATTTTGAGCATTTCAATTCATTTTTAAAAATTAGAGGGTGTGAAGAAATGTCATGTATATAACAGCTTCTGTTCTGTAAATACTGTGTGTGGCCTCTGAGAGGCTATAATGTATCTGTATAGGTTGTTGCTCTGTCAAAGTAGTAGCTACATGGTCATATTCTGAAGGGGGACAGAGAGACTATCACTATGAATATTTATAGATGGGGCCCGGATCAAGTAAATTCAATTCTGATTGGCTGGGGATTCTAGCTAGGCATAAAAGAGCAGTTGGGAAATGGCAGTTGACAGTTAGGGATTGAGGTACTCTGTTGGTAGTCAGAGAGGGAGAACGTCTGCTGGTTGGTGTGTGGTATTATAGATGGGCTAGGAGAAAGCAGAGGAGAAAGTGATTAGATCACTGCCTTCTTGTGGCGAAGGGGCTTGCGTAACTCAGTGAAGCCATAAGCTATGCCATGCAGGGCCACCCAAGACGGACAGGTCATGGCGGAGAGTTCTGACAAAATGTGGTCCACTGGAGAAGGAAATGGCAACCCACTCCAGTATTCCTGCCAAGAAAACCCCATGGAACGTATCACAAGGCTAAAAGAGATGACTCCGGAAGATGAGCCCCTCAGGTCGGAAGGTGTCCAATATACTACTGGGGAAGAGCAGAAGGAATTTCCAAGTAGCGCCAGAAAGATTGAAGCGGCTGGGCCAAAGCTGAAAGGACACTCAGCTGTGGATGTGTCTGGTGGTGAAAAAGAAAATCTGATGCTGTAAAGAACAATATTGTTTAGGAACCTGGAATGTAAGATCAATGAATCAAGGTAAGCTGGAGGTGGTCAAACATGAGATGGCAAGATTGAACATCGACATCTTGGGAATCAACGAACTAAAATGGACAAGCATGGGTGAATTTAATTCAGGTGACCATTATATCTACTACTGTGGGCAAGAATCCCTTAGAAGAAATGGAGTAGCACTCATAGTCAACAAAAGGGTGGGAAAAGCAGTCCTGGGGGACAATCTCAAAAACGATAGAATGATCTCAGTATGAATCCAAGGCAAACCATTCAACATCACAGTAATTCAAGTCTATGCCCCAACCACTGAGGCCGAAGAAGCTGAGGTTGATCGGTTCTATGAAGACCTACAACACCTTCTAGAACTAACACCAAAAAAAGATGTCCTCTTCATCATAGGGGATTGGAATGCTAAAGTAGGAAGTCAAGAAATCACCGGGATAACAGGCAAGCATGGCCTTGGTGTACAAAATGAAGCAGGATAAAGGCTAATAGAGTTTTGCCAAGAGAACACGTTGATCATAGCAAACACTCTTTTCCAACAGCACAAGAGGCGACTCTACACATGGACATCACCAGATGGTCAATATAGAAATCAGATTGATTATGTCCTTTGCAGCCAAAGATGGAGAAGCTCTATACAGTCAGTCAGAACAAGACCTGGAGCTGACTGTGGCTCAGATCATGAGCTGCTGCTTGCAAAATTTCGGCTTAAATTGAAGAACGTCGGGAAAACCACTAAACCATTCAGGTATGACCTAAATCATATCCCTTATGAATATACAGTGGAGGTGAGGAATAGATTTAAGGGATTAGACCTGATAGACAGAGTGCCTGAGGAACTATGGACGGAGGTGCATAACATTGTTCAGAAGGCAGCAACTCAATCCATCCCAAAGAAAAAGAAATGCAAGAAAGCAAAGTGGCTGTCTGATGAGGCTTTACAAGTAGCTGATGAAAGAAGGGAAGCAAAAAGCAAGGGAGAAAGGGGAAAATATATCCAACTGAATGCAGAGTTCCAGAGAGTAGCAAGGAGAGACAAGAAGACCTTCTTAAATGAACAATGCAAAGAAATCGAGGAAAACAACAGAATGGGAAAGACTAGAGATCTTTTCAAGAAAATTGGAGATCTCAAGGGAACGTTTTGTGCAAAGACGGGCATGATCAAGGACAAAGAAGGCAGGGACCTAACAGAAGCAGATGAGATTAAGAAGAGGTGGCAAGAATACACAGAAGAACTATACAGGAAAGATCTGAATGTCCCTGATAGCCATGATAGTGCACTCACTGAACTTGAGCCGGACATCCTAGAGAGTGAAGTCAAGTGGGCCTTAGGAAGCATTACTAACAACAAAGCTGGCAGAGATGACAGTATTCCAGCTGAGCTATTTAAAATCCTAAAAGATAATGCTGTTAAAGTGCTGCACTCAATATGCCAACAAATTTGGAACACTCAACAGTGGCCACAAGACTGGAAAAGGTCAGTTTACATTCCAATTCCAAAGAAGGGCAATGCCAAAGAGTATTCAAACTACTATACAATTGCGCTCATTTCACATGCCAGCAAGGTTATGCTCAAAATCCTACAAGCTAGGCTTCAGCAGTATGTGAACCGAGAACTACCGGAAGTACAAGCGGGGTTTTGAAGAAGCAGAGGAACTAGAGATCAAATCGCCAACATTCGCTGGGTCATGGAGAAAGCAAGAGAATTCCATAAAATTGTCTATTTCTGCTTCATTGACTACACTAAAGTCTTTGATTGTATGGATCACAACAAACTGTGGCAAATTCTGAAAGAGATGGGAGTATCAGACCATCTTCCCTGTCTCCTGAGAAACCTGTACAAGGGTCAAGAAGCAACAGTAAGAACCAGACATGGAACAACTGATTGGTTCAAAATTGGGAAAGAAGTACGACAGGGCTGCATATTGTTGCCCTGCTTATTTAACTTATATGCAGAGTACATCATGAGAAATGCCGGGTTGGATGAATCACAGGTCAGAATTAAGATTGCTGGGGGAATGATCAACAACCTCAGATATGCAGACGATACCACCCTAATGGCAGAAAGTGAAGAGGATCTAAAGAGCCTCTTGTTGAGGGTGAAAGAGGAGAGTGCAAAAGCTGGTTTGAAACTCAACATTAAAAAAACGAAGATCATGGCATCTGGCCCCATCACTTCCTGGCATATAGAAGGGGAAGAAATGGAAACAGTGACAGATTTTATTTTCTGGGGCTCCAAGATCACTGCAGATGGTGACTGTAGCCATGAAATTAAAAGATGCTTGCTCCTTGGGAGGAAAGCTATGGCAAACCTAGACAGCATAGGTTGTCTAGCAGAGACATCACCTTGCCGACAAAGGTCCGTCTAATCAAAGCTATGGTTTCCCCAGTAGTAATGTATGGCTGTGAGAGCTCAGCTATAAGGAAGGCTGAGTGCCCAAGAATTTATGCTTTCGAACTGTGGTGCTGGAGAAGACTCTTACAAGTCCCCTGGACTGAAAAGAGGTCAAATCAGTCAATCCTAAAGGAAATCAACCCTGACTGCTCATTGGAAGGACAGATATTGAAACTGAAGCTCAAATATTTTGGCCACCTGATGCGAAAAGTCACTGGAAAAGACCCTGATGTTGGGAAACATTGAAGGCAAAAGGAGAAGGGAACGGCAGAGGATGAGATGGCTAGATAGCATCACCGATGCAATGAATATTAGCTTGAGCATGCTTCAGGAGAGAGCGGAGGACAGGAAGACCTGGCGTGCTATGGTCCATGGGGTCACGAAGAGTCGGACACGACTTAACGACTGAACAACAACAACAAAGCCTGAATATTAAGCTGTTCCTTCTCTGTAGGATAACCACATGGGCTGGTGAAGATCAGGTTTAGGAAGCAAGTGGCTGTATTATGCCAGGAGGCTGCCCTAAGATCTTGCCAGAAGAAGGTCAAACAAGCAGGCAGTAAAAATGCAGATGAACTGTCTAAGCAGCCAGAAATACAACAGGAGAAGCTTTAGTGTCAGAGGAAGTCTATACCCAGAAGCTAGACCTGGTTGTAAGTGTATTTGGCTGGGGTGGAGTTTTAGGAAATCTGGCCTGAGGGAAAAGAAGTCAAGAGGCTTGTATTATCAGCAGCGTCTCTTGAGTCCTTAAGACGTGTCAGCAAGCATTCTTGAGAAATCCCCAAAGTAAATATTAGTAATCTCTTCTGTACAAAATATCCATTTAATAAACCAACTTGTGTAATAGTTCATCTTGTCTCTAGTGTTGGCGCCCATCTCATGCCTAAGCCTCTTATACCAGCTACTAGGAGGTTTTATAGTATTCTAAGAGAATTGGTGGCATCAGAAAAGAGTCATCTTGTGGAACTCTAGAGTTACAGTGGCAGGGATTTCCTTAGGCCCTTAAAAATAACAATTTCCTAGAAATACAAAACCCTATAGATGGGATTGCCCAGTGAAGGGGTAGCTCCCCCATATGGAGAGAAATCATCCCCATTGGTGGTTTTCCTGTGTGAGTTCAGAAATAGATCTGCAAATAGGACAGCAACATATACATATAATCCCAACAATAAGACATCATTTAAAAAGAATTCTGCACTCATTGTTTACACTCCTGGCTGTCAATGGGTGGTGATCAGAAGAGGTCATTCATATATGACTGAGTGTCAAACTTGATGTAATGTGGCAACTCTGTGATCATGGATCTCTCGTGTTTTGTTTTACCAAGTAGCAACCCCACATGGCTGCTTTGAGGATTGAGGAAGTGATGGCAGGGAAGGGAGTATTTTCTCCAGCACTGCTTTTAGCTCTATGGAAAGTGGGGGAATAAACGTACCTGTATATTTTCCCCCATGGAGCTAAGAGTAGCTTTGATATTAGCTAAAATAATTTTTACGGCCTATTAGAGGGTAAAAAGAAAATGTTCATGTAGAAAATTGTTAAAACCCCAAGAATTAAAAGCCTGTTAACAAGATAAAATAACTGATATTCTTTTCTTCTCACAAGTAATTCTCTTTTTTTTCCTGCATCCCTTTTTCTTCATCTTTAATCACTATTAATTTCAATGTGGACCCAATAAGCTGGTGGGTTCCTCAATGGACAACCTATGTGAAGAAACTGAAAACATTATTCTGTGACAACCCCTGTCAGGGAGCCAATTAGTTACAAGGAAACAGGGCTCTACAACTTGCCAGCGTTCACATCCTCAGGAAGCACGGGGCCTTGCTATTATATGAGGTTTGTACAGATAGATTTTTTCCCCCTTGTCAAAGTAAGTGAATTTTACATTTTAATTTAATAAAAAAAAAGTGAATTTTAATAGAATTTAAAGGGGCTAGTAATGACTGGAACTACATTCTGCCTGCAAAATGTCTGCAGGAATGCAGAAGTGAACTAGGCTAAAACATGGAGCTGTTGTACCATTATCCCACAGTTGCTGGAATATCACAGCACCATCAAGGCATCCAACCATTCTGTTGTGTGCTGTAGCATTAACTTGATGCTTAGCCTATAGAGACTAGCTAATATATGTGGGCACCTCTTCCCCAGCAAGACAGCAGTTGTGCTATCCAAAGAGCCTGAAAGAAATGAATGCTGAAGTGGCAACCCTTGTCTGGAACATGTATGACTTAAAAAGGAAAGAAAAATAAACTATTTATTATTTCTCTACCACACTTACTACTGTTAAAGCCCCTGAGGCAGCTCACAAATGCACCTACAAACAATACACACCAAATGATACATAAGGTCTGAACAGAGCTTTCATCAGTTCCTTCCCATCCCCCTGGGCCAAAAAAAGTTTAAAAATATATGTTCTGCCTTTCTCTCCCATGTTATGTCTAAAAATATTAGTGTCAGTCAAAAATTGACAAATACTTTAAAGTGAAAAATTGGATAATTTAACAAAAACATACCTAGAGATTGTACCAAGTGTTACATTCATAGGTAGTGGAACAGAAAAACCAGCTGCTTTTCTTGTTACCAAGGGAACATACAATAGACCCTCTTCATTCCTGAATGTATTATATATATATATATATATATATATATATATATATATAAAAAGCATTGGTTACATTTATTTTTCTGCCAAGAAGAAAACAACTAGGATGGGAAAAGTTGATGCAGTAATAATGTCCTATTGCAATAAGCAAGATCTAGAAGAAAATATATCAGATCACCTTTGTGACCTAAAACTATTATGTGAGGGTACCGAAGTATTCCTCATTGCAAAGAGTCTGTGAGTTTATATAGTCCCTTATTGGAAGACAATATACCACCAGAAAATTCTGCAGGAAAAACACTGAAGTGCTTGGTCACAGAGCTTTTTAAATTTATTTTAATTATCACTCTGTGAATGAATATGGCTCACATAAAAACCAAAATCACAAGCACATAAAACACAAAATCACGACTGCATTTTTAATCAATTTAATGATCACTCAGGAATCTTCTCTGGCTTCAGGTATTACCACTATTCACAGTGACAGCTTTTTCTGCTTTCAATGTTAAAACATCCTCTCTTGCTAATGCAGGAGAAAACGTGCCCTCACTTGCCTACTCAACAGTCTAGGCCATAATGTCCTGTGAATAGACTTGCATGCAAACCCTAATGCCATAGTTAGTGACAGTATGTAACACCCTCTCTTTCTGCATTATCTGCCCATCTGCTCCATCATTCCATTCTCCCTTTCATCTCCCACAAGATCAGGGATGAATCTTGTCAATTTCACCAGTCCTCCTTCCCTCAATGACTTACATATGCACATACATTTTTAGAGTGAAATTGACAAGATTTACCTCCAACTGTCAGTTTCACTGGAAATGCGGGGGGGGGGGGGAGTGAAGGCCATGCAGCAGATGCACAAAGTTATAGAAAAAGAGGAATTGTGTAAAGAAGCTGCACCGTGCCTTTAAGAATGAGTGAACAGAGAGTCACTTCTGTACAAGGAAGACAGATTTAAAATGTGCAAATCACTATTTTAAAACGTGTACAAATGAATGGGAGGAAAACCTGGGTGAAGATTTTAAAAGATACTTCAGATATCTGGTCACATATGACCACGCCCCAATGCAGGAAAATTGAGATTCAAATGTAAATCCATCTTCCTGCAATCATAGAGAAAGGTTTAGCATAGCCCTCTCCTTGATGAGCTAGATTACTAAACACAGGAAGCTTTTTACACGGAGGACCATTAAAAATGCAATGTTTTTCCCACTTGCAATCTGGTACAGTTCAGAAATCTACCACCGCATTCTGCATAGATAGGGTTTGATGAAAACACTTGTGGTTCAGTACATTCTAATCTCCATGCCACTTTCCAGAGCCAGACTGTGTTTTCGATGAATAAAACTTCCATCCTAATCTTACTCGAGCGAGGATAACACCAGCTGTTGAAGGGGAGCATCACTTTTGGTGCAATGTAGATCCAACCAAGCAACAAGAATGATGGAAGGTAGTACGTACTGCATGAAGATAATAATTTGAGGTAGGTTGGAAATACCTGAAGAGCAGAAGGGAGAAACACACAACTCATGGTAGGGAAGATGCTGACACAGACTCTGTAATCTGGTTCCATATACTTTGGACAGGCCTTGCTATTTTGACACTAGAATGTACACTATTACTTCTTTGAAAACTATTTTTCATACTATTTACATACAGGTAAGACTATACTATTTTATTTATCCCCTGTATTGACTGAGCAGAGGTAGATGTACAGAATTTACATATGCATCATGCTCATCCAATACTACTCATTTGCATAAGGAGAAATTAGGTATAGTTAGTGTGGTGAACTTAGTTTTGAAACATCCCCTTTATAAACCACTCAAGTTCAGCCAGTGTGAATAATCAAATAAGAAAAACAACAAAATCAACATGGAGGCAGGCAGATTTAGGCAGCCATCCAGTCTGAGCCTTTTCCAAGTTTCTCTAAATATTAACAACATGTTTATTGCTTAGACATATGTGGAGAGAGAGAGATACACAAGCAAAAACTCGCAACAGCATTGCAGTCATGCTTACTGGATAACTAGGTGGTGTCTATCTCAAGGAGTTGTCATGCTAAGAAATTCACAATGGGTTTATGGCAAATCTCTTGAATTCATGGACTTCAGCTTCTTTGTGGCACACAAGCCATATATCACAGCCTCCTAGATGGTCTTGGCCCCAGTCCAGATACATTGATGCTCAGGAACACATGAGCTACCTGAGAGAGTGGTGGCAGTTTTATTGCAATGCAGATGATAATGCACTTCCCTTCTACACCACATAGTGGGCTGGTTCGCACAATCAAAACAAGCCATGTTGGCTTGTTGTGAGCCGGGGCACATGCCAGCCGCGATTTGCATAATCACTGCCCAGCTGCGGCTTGCTGTGTCATCCAAACCCATGAGCTGTGGTAGGGTTATTTGAGGGTTGTTAGCCCTCCAACAAGCCATGCTGCCTAGGTTCAGACGACATAAGCTGCAGCTGGGCAATGATTATGTAAATCGCACCCAGCACATACACGCACAACCAAGATCACAACATACCATGGTGTCTTGTTTTGATCATGCAACCTTGGTCAGTGAACACAAACAGCATCAGAGACTTCATGTTTTGGTGCACAACATTTGCATTCCAGTCTGCATCTATGGTTCCCAATCCAGAAAGGGAATCTACTTATAAAGGCTTCATTCATTCATGCTGGATCGAAAAGCTTGTTTTTACAGCCCATGAAGAGAAAAGCCTGTACATAATGACATTCTTCTCGAAGCTGATATTAACAATATATTCCCCAATTCTTATTTTTAATAACTTGAAGATGAACCAAAGGAAGAAAAGCAAAACCAAAAGGAAAATATGGAAGTGCATTAATTTTTCAGTGAAATAATACAAAACAAAAAGGCCACCTCAACAACTATTGCTAAGACTGAGGACTTCGGGGACTGAAACTGCCTTAATCGCCCTGAGGCAAATGGTAAGAAACAAAATCATCTGTGGTCCTGCATTAAAATGACTAACACTCCTTTATGTTTTCTGTGTATAGTTTCTTAAGGGCGCAATCCTATGGCCGCTAGTCACTGGCTAGACGGCCATAGGATAGGTCCGTTCCCTGAGAACCAACCTCCACTCGCTCCTGTACTGCCTCACTGGCAGCACGGATTGGCCCCATGCTCTGTGCTTGTAAGAGCAGCATGGAGCAGTGAAAACGGGGTGTTCCTGGGGGTGGGATGGGGCATTCCTGGGGGCAGGGCGGGCAGAAGTACCTTTCCAATGCTTCCTATGCGTTGTCTGGCATCCGCGTCCCCTGCTCCAGCTTCCCACGGCTAATTTCCCTAGCCGCAAGTGCAGGGTGGCTGAAGCACAGAGGGGAAGATCCCCTCTGCGCTGCTCCTGACCTGCATTGGATAGGCGGTCGCCTCCGAGTTCAGAGGTGGCCACCTATCCCAATAGGATTGCACCCTAAAAGTTATATATTGGCATTCAACAGGAGCACCCAAAATTACATTTTGCATTCTTCAGCTGGCCCACCAGCTAAAGTTGTTTAATGAATTGAAGTGCTCAGAACTGTCATTTTTCATTTTGGCTGCATTTGCACAGAACTTTAAGACAGAATTGGTGGTGTATCCTGGATTAACAAGGATGAGGTATGTACCGATACGCACAGCCTATTCACTCCTTCTACTAGCGCAAGCAGGTAAACAAACCAGAAATGTTTGCTCTGCATGTCATCTGAACTTGGAATCATGGTTCGTTGGTCCCAAACAAGCCAGCATTTGTAAGCCAACAAGAAACCATGGGTTGTTTCTAGTTTGCAATCCTGGCTTGTTTGGAAGCAACAAGCCAGAATTCCTGGTTTGGATGTCAGACGAAGCAAACCATTTCTGATTTGTTTACACACTCATGCTAGTGGGAGGCACAAAGCAGGAGAGAACAAGCTGCATGCAACAGCAGATAAGCCAGGATTCACCAGCAATCCTGGTTCAGCATTCTGTGTTAATGCAGCCATTCTCTCAATGTCTTAAATTTGCTAAGGACTGACAATTTGTCTTCTAAATAACATTGATGCAGAACAA
Organism: Heloderma suspectum; assembly: GCF_057233095.1. Lineage (NCBI taxonomy): Eukaryota > Metazoa > Chordata > Lepidosauria > Squamata > Helodermatidae > Heloderma > Heloderma suspectum. Next base: position 97,497,524 of record NC_139459.1, on the reverse strand, counting down.
GAGAGCTAACAGGATGACCTGTTTTGTTTATGGAAATTACATTCTTTCCCTCTGTCACCAAGGGCAAGAATGTAATAGCTAGAGATTTGAAAGACAAAGTTCTATCATCACTGATCAAGGAATGGATAATATTTAGCAAGGACTTCCTAGGTCTCTATTGGCAATCAACAGTTTCCCAAAACAGGATATAATAACAGAACTTTAGTTTACTTAATTAAATGACTACAACTAGAGAGTTTACAACCTTCTTACAAAGGCTTTCATGTTCTATGTCTAATTCCTATGGAAATCAAGGAAAAACAGATCATTTGAGTATTAGATAATACAGAACAATATGTTGTCAATCTAAATAAATCATTTCCCCCTTTACAGGCATGAGGAAGGTGCTCTCAACCACAAATCACACCATACGACAATGAAGTAGAATACAATGAAGTAGCATAGTCATGACAGTCACACACTGAAAACTTTCTAAATGCATTTATGTGATTCCTGACACATCCCTATCTCCCCCCAGCCCCTAAAACACACACACACACACACACACATATATATATATATATATATATATATATAGGTTTCCAAGAGAACCGCCTTTTAACTTTCTTATTTCTTTGCTCTCATGCTGTACAAGGCCTGAACAAGGACTGGGTTCAATGAAGAAAAGAAGATGAGCCAGAATAAAGGCTAAATCACTGCACTCCAACTCCATTTCACAAAAGCTCTCTTACAAGGAAAGGGCCAAGTTAAACACGGGCACATGTTCTCTTAATATGAAAACTAGACTTGTCTAAAAATTCATCAGATCAGGCTGCTAGAGCATCTTTTAGCCTTGAATTTATCAGTTAAGAGTATTACTGTATAATGAGAAAAGACAGTTAATATTTCAACAGAATACATTCTAGTTAATGCAGTCTTTTCAGGCCAGTATCCAACTGGACACTAGCGCTAACCTAAATTATGTTGCGTTAATGTAAGGGATCTCTAGCACAATATCAGTAACATTAGCTGGTGCGAAAGGTTTTCCAGGTGCACTAGTCTTACTGCAAATACAGGCAAAAGGAAAGTGCCAATGAATGGTGGAACTTATGAGAACGGCAGCATGCCAGTTATACAGACCCTTTGTTTGAAAATGTAACCGCCAGTAAAAAGTGCAGCATTATTAATTATGATGATGATATCTCATGAAGCTCCAAATATGCTGTGTCAAAAGGTACTGAGCTCACACCTTTATGATGATCACATTACAATATTACTAGTTAGGATTTGTATAGTGGTTCACGTGGATTAGCTTGGGGAAATCCTTCCAACTACCCTGTAGGGTAGTTGAGTATTATTACCCCTCCCTCACTCCGTGCTTCCCTTATGTCAACAGGTGGTTGTGCTTTTGCTTTAGTATGTCCTACACAGGGTGGCAGGGAGGCAGGGAGAGAAGAGTTCAGTCCCTCCAACTTGTTTGGGCTTTCCTTTTGACCTTAAAAAAAATGAGTCTGAAGTGCTTAGTTCCCTCTCCCCTCCCTTCCCACCTTTGCCACTGTGTTAACAGTTTCATATGATTATTATATTGTAGAAATGAGATGACCAACTTTTTTTTTTAAATTGTGCATTATGCTGGCCCCACAGTTATGGAACTTGCTTGTGGTTGAGATTTTCTTGGCCCCTTCAATTCAAACCTTTAAGAGTGCCTTAGGGCACAATCCTATGCATGTTTAGGCAGAAGAAGTCCTTTAACTCCCAGTGTTTTCAGCCAGCCATGCTGTGAGTTGTAAGACATTTTTCTGTCTAAGCACGCATAGAACTGTATCCTTAATTTATATTTTTTACTGCTGCCTTTAAGAGAATTGATAGCAGGCTGTGTGATCCAAAGCAGTTTTTCCTCATACATCTATTAGCTGTATCTAGGGATGTCAGAGAATTCCACCATAGATCTCGGTGAGGCCGAATGCCAGTGCATTCAGCCCCCCGAATTCCGTGGCGGAACAAAGCCCCCTGCCCCCCCCACGAAAGACGCACGAAACGGAGCACTCACCTGCTTCCGTTCGCACTGCTTTGCAAATGGCGACCGCATCTGCAAATGGCGGCCGCATCTGCAGCTGCCATTTGCTTCTTCATTATTACCATGATAGGCTATGTAAATACTTACGTAGCCTATCACGGCTAATGCAGGGACGCCATTTGCATCCCTGCGGAGGCCGTGATAGGCTACGTAAATATTTACATAGCCTATCACGGCAAAATACAGGGATGCAAATGGCGGTGGCTACGGCAGCTGCCATTTGTATTCCTGTGCAGCCCAGCGGCCAGATGTCCAGCTGTGGGCAGCCACAGCCAGCAGCTCCGCGGAGTTGCTGCAGAGCGGAGCCAGCCAGAGAGAATTTCAGGGGGAGGGACAGAGCGCCTCCCCCCCACCGCGAATGTTACCCTTCGAAAAGGTAAGTGACTTTCGTACATCCCTAGCTGTATCTACAGTACGCTTACATGATTTGCCGAATGTACCATTGTTTTTATTTATTTATTTATTTATTGCATTTATACCCCGCCTTTCTCCCTCTCGCAAGGAACTCAAGGCGGCTTACATTATCCTCCTCCTCACCGTTGTATCCTCACAACAACAACCCTGTGAGGTAGGTTGGGCTCAGAGTCTGTGACTGGCCCAAAGTCACCCAGTGAGCTTCCATGGCCAAGTGGGGACTAGAACCCGGATCTCCCGGCTCCCAGTCCGTCACTCTCACCACTACACTACACTGGCTCTCATTGTTTCATTCATTTTGTGGACACTGCTTTGCAAATGCCTGGCCCTAAAAAGCAAATACCTTGAATAAAATGTATGACTATACTGAATGAAAGAATGAATGAATTTTAACTGGGAGTAGCACTACATAAATCTGCTCTTTTCATCGCCTTCTCCCATTCCAACGTCCATTCCTACGTCTTGGGAATCACTAGGCAGCATTTCTCTCTTTTTCCCATCCTTTAAGAGTGTTTTCACAAGTAACATTTTTAAACGGCGCATTTGAGACTCCCTAATGCCAATAATAAGGGCCATAAACTCAGGCTTTGGACCATTTCCTTTGGAAAATATTAAAATAAGCTTATTGGTTCTTCAGCCTCTTCTTGCATTGCACTGTCAATGGGCCATACAATGTAATGGATGGGGGTGGGGTGGGGTTTGAGGGAAAACAGAAGAAAACTTTTAAGTACTTCTCTTCCGTTAAACAGTTCTATTTAGTTCAAGAATGCGTATAAAAAGAGCTCTTATGCTGGGTTTGTGAATGAACAATACAGTTTTTACTTACAGACCACATTCGTTTAATTCAAAATTTCTCTTGCAGTAGTAACAAAAAGGCACTGAGCAAATAATTAAGTACAAATAAATGACAAGAATTAACTAATGCTGTTTTTAAGCATAGGTTTCTGGGCTTAATGGAGTCTGGGTGAGTTAAAACATCAGTTTCTAAGTACTTTAACAGCACAATCCTATACATACCTACTCAGAAGTAAGCCCCACTGGGTTCAGTGGGTTTTACTTCCAGGTAAGCATGTATAGGATTGCAGCATAAGCTGCATTAGTACAGATCACTATCAATAATTGCCACTGTTTTAAAAATTACTTTGTTATTAGTCATAAGGGAAGAAGACTTAAAAAAAACATAATGACAGTAAGTAGTATGACAGATAACATACCTATGCTCTAATTTTCAAAATATTTCTATTGAGAAATAGAAACAAGTTTCCAAATGATTCTGTCAGGAAGATGCAGCTGCTCCTATGAAAAAAGCTGAGACTTGCTACATCACCTTCACCCACTTTATTTAGGAAATCTGATCAGTACTTTGAGAGCTTTTGAATATGTAACGCCTATGGAGTACCTACACTTATCATAAGAAAAATTAGTCTTTCGGCACCTAAAAAGCTAAGAGATCTATTGCAGCATAACCTTCACCAGATGCCTGAAGTGTGGGCATCAATCAGCCGAGGTGTGTGTGTGTGTGTGTGTGTGTGCGCGCGCGCGCACGCACGCATGTTTGGATTTTTTTTTAAAGCACTCTGGGAAGTGCTACATTAAAGCCCTGACAGCGTGAGGCCAGGTTCTGAAGAAGGGCCTCCTCCCAGGCCCAGACTCTAAGGTCCTCTCCAAGTGCCCCCACCAAATGAGGCAATGCAATGAGTACAAGAAAGAGTCTTTTCAGTGGTGGCACCCCATCTGTGGAATGTCCTCCTCAGAGAGGCTCGCCTGAAACCTACATTATGGACTTTTTGGCACCAAGTAATTTGATCTTTTTATTCTCCCAAGCATTGAAAATAATGTTTTAATGCTGTCAGATCTTTGCAGTGTTTTATTTTGGTGCTGGATTTTAGGTGCTGCATTGTTTTTGCCTTGTGGCTGATTTTATCTTGGCTTTATTATATACTGTTTATCATTATTTACTGTTTTGCATTATGTTTTTAAATTTACCTATACACTCCCCAGAGAACTCCAGTTAATGGACTGCCTAAAAGTGAAATAAATAAATAAATAAATGTGACTTTGGATGGTCATCCTAGGTGAGAGTGACACATGGGGACAGGAAGCATTATGTCAGGGAGCATCATGACTTAGGCCAGCCCTTGGTGGGATGGCTGGCAAAGCCTTACCAGCTTGCCTTCTGTGAAATGGGCATTTTGTTATGATATATAGGGTCACATATGTGGTTTGGCATTTGCAGTTCCGATCCAACCTCTGCCTTGTACTCATTTTTGGGGCAAGTTACTTGTCTTTTGTGACTAGCCGCAACTCCAGAGCAGCCATTTTGTGGTGGAGCCCACAACAGTTACTAAAATGTGCCCACAGGCCCCGAAAGGTTAGGGACCCTGGCCTACACTGACTGGCAGCAGGTTTCTAGCATCTCAGAGAGGAGTTTTTTCTAGCCATGCCTGAATTTGCAACGATTAAACCTGGGACCCGCCACCAAATTACAGACTCTCCTAGCCTGCTACAACTCAGTAACACAGTCTCCATTACTGAGGAAGGCTGAAGCTGAAATGTCTAACTATACAGTGTTAAACCTATTTCTGGTCATTCAGTTATTCTATAAATGGATCCAGCTTCACATGGATTGGAATAGCCCTTACTCTGATACAGCAAAGCACCTGCTGGCACCCCTGCCATGGTATACCCCTATAGCTCCCCGAGGGAGGGGTCTGCCCAATCCGCTCTCCTGAGGGGGGCTGCCCCAAAGCAGGAAAGGGGGCAGCCATATAACTCTGTCCCTTGGAAACCATACCACCACCCCACTTCAGACTATATCGACTACCACACTGTTTAGGGAGGTCTGTCACCTAGTGACGAGAAACAGGACTGCATGCTTCAAACCAGTGATGTAGGGCAGAAAATTTTGCAGTGCTTTATTTTTCCGTGGAAATTTTTCCATCTCAGAAGTCAATTAGTAACAATTCATGCATGCCAGTTACAAATAAAATATTAGACAAACTTGGCAATCTCAGTCATAGATGAGTCATTGTCAACGTATCATGCACAGTTCTTTGGATTGCAAAAATGTATTAGCGTGTCAACAGTTTTCAGTAACTTTGTCCTTAAATTTAAACAATGTAAGGGAAGTACATACTATTGTCTTTAATTTTTTTACAAGTATTCCAATAAAAATTCTACATAATATAACATTTAAATCTCATTAGGTGTGCTTTAATCCTCCTCCACCCTCCACCCCTCAAATATTTTAGGTCAAATAGTTCCACTGTATTGGGACAAAAAAAAATAACATGCCAGACTTTAGCATTGTTGTTTACTAAATTCAAGTAAAATAAAGATGCTGACTTAGATTGCTCTCTAGGACAGGGATAAGCAACACGTGGCCCCCTAGATGTTTTGGCCTACAACTCTACTAGCCCTAGCCAACATAGAAAATGGCAAGGGATCATGGAAGCTGTAAGCCAAAGCATCTGGAAGGCCACAACTTTCCCACTCTTGCTCTAGGGCATCAGAAAATGTTCCAATGCAAAGTGACAATTTTTAGAAGGAAACTATCACCCTATGCAAATTAGCCCAATTCAAAATTTTCCAGAAAACCCACAGCACTACTTCAAACACACTGACATGTTCAGAGAGGGCCTGTGGCTCAGTGGTAGAGCACCTGCTTTGCAAGCAGAAGGTTCCAGGTTCAATTCCCAGCATCTCCAGGTAGGGCTAGGAAATAATCCTATCTGAAACCCTGGAGAGCTGCTGCCAGTCAGTGTCGACAATACTGGGCAAAGTGGACCATGGTCTGACTCAGTCTAAGATTGCTTCCTACGTTCCCATGTTTAAATTAGTAAACATTACTACACTGTAAAAATGAAATAATCTTGAGGTACACACTCATAGCATCCCCTTACTATGCATGCCAAGTATGAGGTGTCTCAGTTTCACAGTTTTGGAGCTATGGTGCTGACAGACCAACAGTCACACATCCTCCTTTATTGTTATAGAAGATTGCCTCTCCCCACCCTTCCCCACCCCGCCATGCCCTCTCTCTCACACACACATGCACGCACACACCAAATGCTTCCAAAAAAAAAAGGCCTGAGGGCAACACCAGCAGCCACCACCCATTGTTTGTCCACAGAATATTAATACTAGACATTATCTTGGAACACGAACTTGCATGAATAGTATAATATCTGAGGAAGGAATTCATGGAAGATCAGACCAGCTTCCACTTAGCAGTAAAGTGAAGGCACATGGCTAAGAATACAATGTATCTCCCCCCCCCTTTTTTTTTAAAGGGAAACTAATAGAAGGAAGAGGAGAAGCAAAACATCCAAGAGAAGCTAGTGTATGTCAAACAAGGCACCACGTATCCTGTATGTAAACAAAAAATCACACCCCATATCCACAGCCTTTGGAAAACAGACTGCAGACTACTTACCATCTGTTATGCAGTTCTCTGCAAATGAAACAGAGCTGTTTCAGTGAGCATTCATTTTAACAAAATATAATAAGTTGACACTAGAAACCTGATCCAGCTACTATTAGTCTTGTTTAAGTCCCACTAAAAGCAGTGGGACCTGAGCTAGTCCCTGCCAACTTGATCCATTCCTTTCTAGGTGGATTGAGGACCAAATATTTATTTAATACTGAAAAAATACTATTTATTCTGTTTGATTTCTTACAGAAAGTTCCTGAAGTGCAACAACAGATGTGATGTTCTACACAGTTTTAAGAGAGCTTAGAGACACCTGTATCAATGTACCTACTCACAACTAGCAGTGTACGTCCTCAGCTAACCTCACTAGGACGTTTTCCATACATTGCACTCCAGATACTGTGCCTTTAAACCCTGAATACATATTTAGGGTTCAAAGGCACAGATGATGATGTTTTCCACTCATAGCCCTCCTGTGTTTTCCCACTTCTTCTGTCTTTTTTCTTACCACAGAAAATCCATTAAGAAAAAGACAGAATAGCTGCACTATGCCTTCTGCAATCCTAGGAGCCCTCCACCTGGAGGCACCCCGAGACAAAGGCATCCCTGTGCTGAGCATCCTCTCCCACCACTTTCTTTAGCAGACTCTCTATGAGCATCAGGGCCCTCATGTCCCAAGTTCCCCTCCTTCAGCCAGATAATGCTACTAACGTAAATTGTGGGTAAGAAACCCCACAATGTGGTGCCTCAGCTGACATACTAAATAGTGTGGCTAATCTCTGAAAGTTCCACCATTGTTCAGTTGTCGCTGGTCTCATAAACATTTACTGAAGTTCCAGAGAAGTTGTGATTGAGAGACCAGCAAGAATGACCGCGCCACTTGTTGCAGAGACAGTGGAGGGCAGGGACAGTGGTTCCAGCAGCTCCTTATTTTATAAGCCCATGTGACACTGTTCTCAGGTGCATCATTACGCCCTCTTACACCTACCCACACCATTTTGAGTACCCAGGAATTTCCCTGTTGCTCCTCCCACTCCCGGCTCCCTCTCTCTCTCTTCAAGGCTGTGATCCCATGTGCTTCAGCACTCCATGGTACAGGTGCTTCTATATTTATTTTATTTATTGCATTTATACCCCGCCTTTCTCCCTCTCGCAAGGAACTCAAGGCGGCTTACATTATCCTCCTCCTCACCGTTGTATCCTCACAACAACAACCCTGTGAGGTAGGTTGGGCTCAGAGTCTGTGACTGGCCCAAAGTCACCCAGTGAGCTTCCATGGCCAAGTGGGGACTAGAACCCAGATCTCCCGGCTCCCAGTCCGTCACTCTCACCACTACACTACACTGGCTCTCTAGATGAGGCTTTTATTGTGCAATTCCACTGCCACATTCACAGAGTTTTACAGGAGTGTCCAGACAGGAACAACATCTTCCACTCGTAACCCCCCCAAGTTTTGGCTCCTAAGTTGTCCCAGCAACAACTTTTTTCAGCAGCACATGTAGCGACCACTTTCCATTAGTGGGGGACAGGAATATTGCTAGATGTGGCTGGCTTCTAGTGCATACAGCATGAGCTACCTGCAGCACTACTGATCCGAGGAAGCCCTTGCCAGCAACTGGTGTACTACAGCTTTTCTGATTGCTTCACAGGAGTCCCAGTTTATCTATATGGACTGTTGCCACTTAATTGTTCCAATCAAGACTCCAAACCCTTGGGGCCAACTCCATGTTACATTAAACAGATAGCCTGGTACCATGTGATTATTTTTTTGAAGTTTATCAAACTTCAAATCGGCCCTGCAGAGAGGGCACTAGGATCAGGACCATAGCAAGGGAGGAGGGTTGTTTTAACCATTTCCCCCTGTGCTGTGGTCCTGATGAAAATCACCCTCCAAGCTGCTCTTGGAGCCAATGGCAGTTTCCCTCCTGACAGAAATGGCGCTTTGGAAGATGTGATGATTTTCATTGGGGGCAGCAGGGGTTAAAAGAGCTTTCCCCCTTGCAAAGGTCTCAGTCATAATCTTTCCACAGCTGCTCTTAAAAACAAAATGAAAACCAAATCAGGCAGTGCCAAACTATCTGTTTAGCATAATACATAGCTTGGCCCTGAGACTGGCTTTTTATGTGTTGCCTTAGCTGCAGAGTGGTCTCCTCTCACTTAATTCTGTGGTTTCTCATATTAATCTGGTGGTATGGTGCCCTATGGGAGCTGCAGAGTCAATCCACCCGCCCTTTCACAGCTCCCACTCCAAGCTGTTACTGTGAATGGGAGCCACGAACAGGGGGTGGACCCTAGAACTCTCTTAAAGGGACTTGCTGGAGACTTGGGAAAGTGTGGAATGGAAACAGGGCACCCATAAGTGTCAGTTCAACATTTAAAACCCTGAGGATCACCTTGCTAAGTGGATGATCTTATCCCCTTGTCCTGACCTGTCATTGCCAACAGCTATCAAATTAGCCTACATGCAGTCTGGTTTGTCAATTTCCTTGTATGTTTCATACTGCACTTTGTTCCCTTTGACAGCTGAAACATGCAAGGGCACTGGCAAGCCTATATATGTTTGACAGCCATTAAGCACACATTTGCGCAACTGTGAAAGACCAACAACCACAACAACCCTTAGAAACATATCTGCGCAAATTCTTGGGGCCAGAAAACTTTATTTATTTATATATATATATATATGGGGGTACGTGCATCCCATTTGCTCAAATTTGGGGGGCTGATTTTTTTTAAGGGATTGGGGAATGAGTGACAGCCCCTCCGAGGTGCTGTTTGGGCACATTGGAGGAGCTGTTGGTGAGGTAGGTTTGAGGTGGCTTGGGTGGGTGTGATCGGGAAGAGTGGCAGGGGGTTTTCCTGCTCTTGTTGAGCGGTTTTGTACCCCATTGCCACAACCCATGATGGGTTGGCTCTGCCAGGTTTGGAAAATGTGCCAACTCATCATGGGTAAGACAACCCCTACAAGAACCCATGGGTTGTCAGGGTGGCTTGTTGTCCCAAAACAAGCCATCCTGTGGGGCGTGGTCTAGGTTCGGATGACACAACAACCCACCATGGCTTGCTTCACATGACAACCCATGATGGATTGTCATGTTCTGTGAACCCAGTCAGTAACCGGCTTAAGGTCACCCAATGGGCCAGTTCACATAATCAAACAAGCCACCATGGCTTAAATAAGGCCATGGGTTATTTGAGGGTTGTTTCCCCCTCAAACAAGCCATGCCTCCTTGGTACAGACCACATGACAAGCCTCTGCTAGGTGGGGAATTAGGAAAATGGTGCCCGGCATGTGCCAGCATGTACCAGGGATCAAAACAAGCCATTGTGACTTATTTAAGCCGCCACAGCTTTGATCATGCAAACAGGGTGAATGAATTTCATGGCCAAGTAGGGATCTGAACCCAGGTCCAAGCCCAACAGTCTAACCTCCACATCAAGCTGGCTCTCCATGAAGTAGTAAGGAAATATAAGGTGGGCTACTCCTATGTGGCCTGCAGAGGGGCGTCACATGTTACCCTGGCAGCATGGAAACGAGTGGTGCTGCTGTAGCTCCCACACAACACAAAGGTAACATAAAAGCCCCATCTTAAGTGGCACCACTGTAAAGTGTCAGTCCCCGATGGAAAAATAAAAAGCAGGAGTGTGATGAAATCATATGGGTACTGCACTTGTGTGCACAAGCTCTGCCTGCATCCCTCAATCCACCTCTAAATTCACTTTCAATCCTGCACAAATTAGCCTTCAAGACCTACTCTAGAGCCTGCAGAATTACTTCACCATTCGAGATCTAATCCAGGGGATGGACTGTTGTCGACAGACAGACAGTCGGTGAGTCAGTCATTTATTTATTTATTTATTACATTTATATCCCGCCTTTTTTCTTCATTTAAGGAGCCCAAGGCGGTGTACATGATCCTCCTCCTCTCCGTTTTGTCCTCACAACAACAACCCTGTGAGGTGGGTTGGGCTGGCAGTCTGTGACTGGCCCAAAGTCACCCAGTGAGCTTCCATGGCCGAGTGGGGACTAGAACCCGGGTCTCCCGGCTCCCAGTCCAGCACTCTCGCCACTACGCCACCCTGGCTCTCTTTAGTTAGGGAGACAGCGTTCTGCTTTCTGTATCTACATTACAAACAGGTCAGGAGGAGTTGGAGACAGCCTTGGTTCGCCCTGTACAGAAACCTTCCCCTTGGCTTCAGCCTCTCATCCATAAACTGGGAACAACGGTGACATCTCATGTACAGACTACAAGGCCGAGGCCATAAAATCCTACGCGTGTCCATAAAAAGTAACAACTCAACAGGAGCAAGAAGCAGTTTTATGGCTTGCAGCCGAAGTTTTCCTAGCACTAAAGCGATTGAAAAACGCGAGGCAAAGTCCCGCCCGGCAGGTCGGGGAATGCAACCCTGCCCTCTCCAAGGAGCTGAGATCACCCCATGCGGACCAGGAAACGCTCTCCGCGAAAAGCCCTACCTGAGGCGAGGCGAGGCGTGGCGGCGGCCTTCTGCATATGCCCAGTGACTCGCTTCCTCGTTATTTCGCCTGCGCCAAAGGCGGCGGCGTCGCCGAGCGAGGCCCCGGGGCGAAGCCCCCGCCGACCCGGCCCCAGCCACAGGGGACGCCGCCCACCGCGGCGGGGGCGCTCTTTCCCGGGGCGCCGCGAGGGCGCGCGGGCGCGACTCACCCAGCAGCAGCAGTTTGAATTCCTTGCGCCGGTCGCGCTTGTCCTGGCGCAGCCGCCGCTCGATCTCCAGGCTCATCATCCGACTCGCCTTCTCCTCCGCGGACAAGCAGCAGCACTGTCCGCCCATGCTCAGCGGCGCCCCGAAGGCAGCCCCAGACGGGGGCGCCCGCGCGCGCTCCTGAGCGGGGAGGCAGGCCGCCGCCGCCGCCGCCTTCTTCGGCTCCTGACCGGCAACAAGCCCCGGTCGCGGGCGGCGCCCTTGCAGAGCCCCTTCCCTCCGCCGGCTGCCGGGACGCGCGGGGCGCGCGCGCCGGGAAGCAGCGAGAGGCGCGGGGGGCGGCCGCCGCTCGGCCGACTTCGCCCTTCTCGCCGGGGGAGCCGGCGGCGGCGCGCCCAGAAAGCTGCCGCCTGAGCCCCGCCCCGGTCGGTGGGCGCTGTCCCGCCGCCGGCGACGCCACTCCTCCGCGTCCCGCCCTGGAGCAGCGCGAGGGAGCGGCGCCGACGGGCTGGGGTCCCTCGGGGCCCCGCCCGGGGGCGCTCTTCAGGCCTCGCTTTGCGAGGGGCAGAGAGCGTCAGTGGGGCCAAGAAGGGAGGCCCCTCTTCCGAGGCAGCCGATGCCTTAGTGAAATTGGATTCCCGGCATGAAACCCCGTGACCACAAGGTTCCCTCGGCCAACTCGCAGCTCGCTCCCTGCCACTGACCAGCAGCCCAACAACGACCCATGGGTTCCCTTTCTGGGTTGTTTGTGGTTAACAAGCCATGGTTAAACCATAGTGCGGGCTTCACACATAACAACAACCGATATTCAACCCGTATTCTGGGTTGCCGTTGCGTGCAAACCGGGCCTCTGACTTGGTCCCATCCAAACCGCGAAACTACTTTCTTCACATGCTCACCGCTTTGGCCACAGGCACACCACTCTCCAAGCTCTGATGGGTGTCATTTTGAAATGCACTGAGATTCCCAGCCATTAAGTCCCATTGAAGAAATCTTAGCCACCCATTCTCCGCTGTTAAGCAGCAATCTTCCTAGCAAAGGAAATGGTTCACTGAAGACAGAGCTAGGGTTGCCAACCAGCCATTAATTATACTTCTTTAATGGCCTGAGTGGTTTCCTGACTTCTGGGTCAGTTGCCAGCATTCTTGTATAAAAGCCAAAACTGTAGGATTCTAAGCTTGCTGTCTTCCTTTGTTTGTGGGGGACATTCTGTCATTTGATCCTTTCCCTCAGCGTGGCTCCAGGTTTTGGAAGGCCTTTGGACAACTGGGCAACCCTCAGTGAATCAACCTTCTCATTGCCATTGTCACCAGCTCCTAGGGAACCTCATCCTCTTTCTCATCATTGCTTCCACTTGCTTGCTTGACAGGCAGAGAGCCAGCGAATAGATAGGCTGGGGCAACTACTGCTTCTCCTTCTCACCATTGCTATTATCTGGCCCAGAGCAAGAGGCAGGTAAACAAATAGGTGGCAATGAATAGGGCCTCTCCTTGAGTATGGGCCCTTGGCAGATGCCTACCTTTGATGCCAGCTCTGCTTCGGCTGTAGTTCAAAAAACGACTGTGCTTAAGCTCCATTGAAAACAATGCTCTCAACTCAGCATTTTCTTTTCTTACTGCAGCTTTTCTCCTCCTTTGTATTTGTTGCCTTTTCAAGTTTTGCTCTGCTAGATTTCTTTTGCCTTTATATTTATATCCTTCCCTTGTACTCCTGCCACCACAGGTCTCTGTTGAACAGAACAGGCAACCAATCATAACAGAGCTGAACTTTTGAACTCTTACTGTTTGGGTAGATGCCATCTTACCTTTAAGATAGAGACCTGATTCGCACATCATAGCTGCAATTCCTGTATTGTTTAACCCAGAAATTGCCGGGGATAACCACTGCATGCCAGCCATTTCCAATTTTAATCAACAACCCAGGAACACCCATTCCTGGGTTATTTTGTGACATGGGAACCCAAAAACTCTGCATTGTTTAGGGGATACAAACCAGAGATAACCTAACAAACGGGTTGTTGATTAAAATCGGAAATGGCTCCTGCGTGCCTTGTGCAGGGTGCTCATCCTCAGGTTAAACAATTCCTCGGTTAAACAATTCAGGAATTGCCACTGTGATGTCTGACTTGCTCCATTTGCCTTAGAAAATGTTGAAAGGCAGGTCCTTGAAACCAATGCAAAAAAAAGCACCAATCTTCATTTTAAACCCTTACTTAGGAAAGCTGTGTTTTGCATTCCCCTCATTCAAAAAATACCACATTTTAACTACATTTAAATGTTAATTTCATATTCTAAAATACTACATTTAAATGTAGTAATATTAAAGTGTAAACCAGTGATTAACAATAATTGCCTGTAACCATTCATGCTCTGAGTCATTTTTAAAATAGTCAATTGTCATATTCTCTCTTCTGAGGCAAACATATTAGGACAGCATTTGTCAAATGTTATGAAATACACACACACACACGCACACACACACGCGCACATACATTTTCTGCAGCACCCATCCTAGACATTTCATTAGGAGAATGGCCCCAACACATTTTTGCTGCAGGAGGTGAAGGACAAGGTGGTCCTCACCCTATTCTGCATACAGAAGCTGACTGGACCAGCAGTTGAATCTTATTTCAAACCTGGGGATGGGACAGCATCCTCCACTCTTCCTGAGAATGGTAAGCTAGCTTGGGGTGGGGGTGCAAGGCAACCAACAGAGGGGAATGGCCCAGAGTCTCAGGTGGAATGGCCTGCGAAACTGCTGCGGCACACACAGACACCCCCCCCCCACGACAGACACACACACACACACACACACACCTGAGGTGGTTGCCTCACTCTGCCTAAAGGTAGAGCTAGTCCTACTTCTGCCCATCTTCTGTGTCTTGCCCAGCTTTTCCTTACATCCTGTGCCACTTGCTCTACAGCTTCCTCCTCCCTAGAGTGTTGCTTTCCACCCCAGCTTTCATTACAGTCCTCTTCATGTGTAGCCACTTCTCCATCCTCAGGTAACACAGAGACTCACGACTCTACCCTTCTGTTTCAGTTGTCTTAAGGCAATTTCATATGCTACTGAAATGGTGTGGAAACTGCCAGGCACAACAATTTACCGCATTACTCACCCCAGCTTGCAGGAGTCAGCTGGTTAAACTTCCAAATAAGTAAATATATTGGGCTGGACCCAGACTAACAGTGCAATCTTATACGTATCTACTCAGAAAAAAGTCCCACTGAGTTCAACTAGGCTTACTTTCATGTAAGCATGTACAGGACTACAACCTTAGTCAGGATCCAACTTATTGCATTTCAGATTTGTAGAAAGCATGTTAGCATTTTTCATTAAATTTTTATTATTTTTTTTTCTTTAAGACTCCCTTATTCTATGGTACCAGACAACTATTATGAGGATTCACTCTTCAGCACATCTGAAGATCTCCTTCTGTGCTAAGTATTTTTATCACATGCAAGAGGAAGGAAATCTGCAGAACAAAACAGAACATGTTATTTATTTACATATGTTTTACAGAAGCTCAATTTCCTACATAATGTGAATCAAAGGAAAGTCAGATTCTTCTTTAAAACTCTACATTGTCATATCTTAAGACAGGGGTCTTGAACCTTTTTGGATGCGTGGGCACATTTGGGAATGTGAGAAATTGCTGTGGGCATCACCACAAAATGGTTCCCATGCAGGATGTGGCTAGTCACATAATGGCTGCTATTGGGGCCTGGCTAGTCAAAAGTGAGCAAAGAGTAGGGGGGTATCGCGAGGCTAGGAGAAAGGGGGAAATAGCAAGGTAAAGGGGAAAGAGACAGCAAGGCTAGAAGCTAGAAAGGGAGAGAAATAAGACTGCACATAACATTTTCCAAGGTTTTTCTTAAAACAATTCTTCTGAAGGGGGTAGGGAGGAGTGAGCTTTGTGGGAATGGTTGGAGGTCCCTGCAGTGCCATGGTCCCTGTGGCCTCTGCGTTGGGGGCCCCTGCCTTAAGAACTGACACTTTCCTTCAGGAAGATTTGGGATAGTATTCTTATTTTATGCAGTGATAGAAATTGCACTTTGGCTTGTTTTCATCCTTTCTTTTTTCTTCCTTTTTTCTTCTTTGCATTCGCCTTGATTTCATCATCCTGTAACTAGTGGCAACTGTGTTCCTTAAAAGGAATAGGATCTGAGGAAACTTCACACTGTCCTAGTCAATTTGGCAAGTTTAATGACCTCAAAAAATTAATAATCCAGAGCCAGTCATGTTTTAAGTACACACCATTGCATCCAGTTTTATCTCCAGTTCTGGCAGAAAAATTCAAGGGGAATGAGAATCAACATAACACAATGCCATCTTTGCAAGGATGAAAATCAAATCAAATGTAAAATTGCTGGGGTTGAGTATGGGCAGAGTCATTAAGTATGAGGCAGAGTCATTAAGGTGCCATGTTAAAGTACCTTGCAAAATTATAGACTGAGGCAGACATTTCTTGTTGGCAGTATTTGAAAAATAGGTAAGAAAAGGGCTGTAGTTCAGTGGTAAAGCACCTGCTTTGCATGCAGAAGGTCCCAGCTCCATCCCTGGCACCTCCAGGTAAGTCAGGGGAAAAGGTCTGTGTGCCAGTCAGTATAGATAAGATTGAGATAGATGGTCTGATGGTTTAAGGAAGCTTTCTATATGTTCTTATTTGCTAGCCACTAACAATCTGCTAGTGACCTTCAGGAAAAGAAGGCTGGTAAGTTCCCAATGATATTTTAAATGTTGGGTCCCTGATCCACAGCCTTTCCATTTCTCTTGTGTTTACTCCTCCCTGTTGATGACAGCAGCACAGAACTCTTCCTGTGTTCCTGCAGCAACCACCACCACAAGCTTCTCTTGCGAGTTTCTCTTTCACCCTCTTTCCCACTGACCATCAACTTATTGCCACTGCTCCCTCCCCAACTGCTTATGCGCCCTCTTCAGGTTTTTGTGTGAATCTGGAAGGATTTCTCTGGCTTTGTGAAAAGAGAGAGAGGGAAATCCCTGGGGTGCCACTGCCCTGATGATGAGGATGCTGAAGTTGGCTCCTGCTTTCTGGCTTCTTATTCAACACCAAAGTGTGGACCAGAATGAATAAAGAAGTGAAGTTTGAATATCTCTATTTATTTATTTATTTATTGCATTTATACCCCGCCTTTCTCCCTCTCGCAAGGAACTCAAGGCGGCTTACATTATCCTCCTCCTCACCGTTGTATCCTCACAACAACAACCCTGTGAGGTAGGTTGGGCTCAGAGTCTGTGACTGGCCCAAAGTCACCCAGTGAGCTTCCATGGCCAAGTGGGGACTAGAACCCGGATCTCCCGGCTCCCAGTCCGTCACTCTCACCACTACACTACACTGGCTCTAGTCCTCTAAGAGCACAATCCTGTGCCTATTTAGACAGAAAGAAAGTCCTACAACTCCCAGCACCCCTTCTTCAGCCAGTCATGCTAGTTGGAGCATGCTGGGAATTGTAGGACTTTTTTCTGTCTAAATCAGCATAGCATTGTGCCCTAAATCAGTTTTTAGCTCAGATACCTCTTCCACTGGAAGATTGTATATTCCACAGATTTATTTCGATACAAAGCACTTTCAAGATTTGGGATTCCAAATGCCCCCTACTGTCAAAAGAAGCTTTGGACCAACCTATGAGGGAATGGCAGAATATAGGATATAGCACCATCCTGGCCATAGAGGTAGTGTCCTTAGAATTCTTTAAGACCAAGAATGTTCCCAGTTACAAAATTGTTTTCCAGCAAAGGTTGCAATCCTATACACACCTGGGAGATGGTCCCATTTAATCCAATGGGGCTTATGTCTGAGTAGACATGTATAGGATTGCAGTGCCAACATATCCACTAAAACTATAAAATGTTGTAATACAGCAGTAATAGTATGTTTATTTCTAAATAGATAATGCATGTTATATACATTGTGGGTAACACAATACACATTTTTTCATTGTTTCTCTTTAGAATCTAAAGTGAGAAACGACAATGTATATAACATGCATTATCATTTTAATATTCTTTGTAGGTTTCATAAAGGATTGCAAAAGATGCTTGGAGTTTACAAATAAAATAAGGGAATATTTTGGCTTGCTCTTTACACAGGATAAAAGCTCACTGGTAAGAAACAAAAGAAAAAGCTAACTTCATAAATAAAAGCTGTGAAGCTCACTGCATGACCTTGGCCCAGTCGCTCTCCCTCACAGGGTTATTGTGAGGATAAAATGATGAGGGGAAACAATGGATGCTGCTCTAAATAAATTGATGTTGATAATGGTGTTTATTACTGTAAACTATGAGTGAGGAATGTGTAGCCTTCTCATTTTGGTGGGCTGCAACTCCCATCAGCCCCAGTCAGCATAGCCAATGCTGACGGATGATGGAGTTGTAGACCAAAACATCTGGAGGGCCACAGATTTCCCACCCCTGGCTTATTTGATCATGCAAACTGTCTCTGTGCGTAGCATTTTCAGGGCACTGCAGGGGCTCCTGTGCGGAGGAGGTGGTGGGTAAATCCACTTCTGCCAGCCCTGTTGCATGCACCTAAATCAGGATCCAACCCCATGTTTTTTATGTTGAAATTGCAACAGCCATGGTGGCTAGTCAACAGAAAACATTCATTTATTCACTACTATAAAGTGAAAAGGCATGACGTTGTTCCGGGAGTAAAAATCTGAAAGAGAGCATCATGGGTCAAAGAGCTCAGCATGTTTCAAAACCATTTCAAATAAGGAAATGCACTCCTCAACACTTGTATTCATGGTAGCAATACTTCTATGGATTGAACTGAAGGGCCTACTCCTATATTTGTATTACATTTGGCTTGCATCCAGTTATATGAATACTAAGTATTACAGTATGCTTGGACTCTTTGCCTGTAGCCTTTTAATCCATAAAGTTAACACACCCTAACCCTTGTCCATTCAGGTTCTGTGACTCTCTTCCAGAGCAGGGTAAATGACATATTACCCATAATGCCCCCCTCCCAGTGTTTGTTTATTTTAATTAAAAAATGCAATTTTACACTGCAATTTGAGTGGAAGTGCAGCAGTGAAAGGGACTGCTTGAACTGTTTCCTCCTAACCTTTTCCCCACTGAAAATACCTCCCGACCTTCAAACCCATGACAATGACTCATTCCACTTGAGATATATGATCAATATGATAGCATGAGGAAACTATCACTAGAACAAAAGAAGGGATTTCCATTAAAAATATAGAACTCTGTTACAAGAACACAGAGTTTAGCCTGATAAAGGATCCACGAACTCATCCGGAGAAAAATGAAACAAGTATAGGAAGATATTGGCCTGCAAGAAAAAAACCAGCCACAGAATCTAAGAGCAGTGCCAAAATATGAGAAGATTATTCTTGATCATTTTTGTTTAGTATGCAGGATTGAAACCCTATTAAGTGCTGCCCCTTTCTCATTCTATGTTCAGGATTTTACCTGAGCCAATGTTTAAAACAGTAGCAACTAACTGCTCTGATCTTTCTACCTTCCTTCCCCATGTATTCAATTTGATTCAGCTTCTTTCTTCATACACCCCACCTTAACCCCCTACACACATACACATCTCACTTTATTGTCACCATCTAACTCATCCACAAGTCCCTTTGATCCTATTGCCTTCCAACTCCTGGTTGAGATTTTCCCCAGTATAACTCTTCGCCACCATATAATCAACTGATACCGCTCTTCTGACTCCTTCCCTATTGCATTCAAACACAACACTGTTCCTCTCATACTTAAAACAAACAAAAAGCTTCCCTTGACCCCTTTTGTCCTTTTATCTGTCATCCAGTTTCTCTTCTAGTAACGGCTTCTGAGCTCCTAACCACGCTAGTTACTCCTGCTGTCTTACTTACTTACTTACTTATTTATTTCTATACTGTCCAATAGCCAAAGCTCTCTGGGCGGTTCACAAAAATTAGAACCAAAAATCACAGGATAAAACAATATAAAATATAAAAGCATTAAAACCTCAATATAACAATACAACCAGAATAAAACCTAGCAGCAATGCAGAGTTTTAAAATACAGAGTTAAAACACCAAAGCTAAAAGACTAGGAAGCTAAAATGCTAAAATGCCTGGGAGAATAAAAAGGTTTTCACCTGGCACTGGGAGGAATACAATGTAGATGCCAGGCAAACCTCTCTAGGGAGCTCATTCCACAGCCATGGTGCCAGAGCAGAAAAGGGCCTCTTCCTGGTAGCCACCCGCCTCACTTCCTTTGGCAGAGGCTCATGGAGAAGGCCCACTGAAGATGATCTTAGGGTCTGGGCAGGCACATATGGGAGGAGGCGATCCTTCAGATAACCTGGCCCCAAGCCATTAAGGGCTTTGAATATTAAGACCAGCACTTTGAAACGGGCCCAGAAATGGACTGGCAGCCATTGCAGCTGGAAAAGTACTGGCATAATGTGGTCTCGTTGCCAGTCTGTTAACGATCTTGCTGCCCCATCTCTTGACTTTCACTCCTCTGTTGATCCACTGCAATATGACTTTTACCCCTATACTCCACTAAAATTGCCCTCACCCAAATCACTGACAAACCCTAAGGTCGTTTCTCTGTACTCATCCATCTTGACCTCTCTGCTACCTTTAATATAGTTGATCACCCTCCTACTCCGCTCCTTTCCTGGTTTGAATGACTCCATTCTCAGCTGGTTCTCTTCCTGTCTCATTCAAGATTCTACATGGGTAAGTTCTTCCAATGTTTTCCCTGTCTCTGTTGAGGTTTCTCAGGATCTCTTATTGGGTTTGTGCTCTTCTCTCTACTAACTATCCCTAGGTCACTTAATTAAATCTAGTGCTGCCTATGAAACCCAGATGTACGTCCCTCCCCTAGGGAACTCTCCTCTTTCATCCTTTATCTTCATCTGTCTGATATTTCCTCTTGGATGTTTCATCACCGTCTCAAACTCAATTTTTGAAAAAACATAACTTCTTTTCTCCCAAGCCTTCATTTTTTTCTTTTTCTTTTTTGGTGTACTCTCCATATGAAACCTGTTGTTGATCAGTCATGAAGCACTGGCTTTATCTTCCTTCTCTTGGACATGCTGCCAACATGTCATTTCTCCTTGTATGGCATGGCAAAATAAGGACCTCCCTCTCCACCCTCCCTGTCAGGGCCCTAGGATAAATAGCGCCCTGGACGAGGAGTGCATTTGGTGCACTCCCCAGTCAGTTTTGCAGAGCCCCACCAGAGGAATTATGGGGCCTGGTGCAGGTGTGATGTCCATTGAGAACGGCATTGCTCAAAACCTTGATCTCTCAGCCATTGTGTTAAAGTTTGCACAAGCCAAAGTTCAAAAAGCCACGTTCTGAACAGTGGCAGTGCACTATGCAGCACAGCGGAACTATCACAGGTTTTACTTACAATACGTTTTGTAGCAGTTCCTATCTGTTGGTAAGCATTCTGTATTTTAGAATATCCATTATTTTTATCTTTAACAATACTAAAGAAAAGTTATAAATAAAAAAGTTATTCAGCTGACCTCTTACAGCTTATGGCTTTATTTTATTATTATTTATATAGTGCTTATAGTGTTTACAGTATTTGAAGTACTAAGTGCTCAGTAACATTGCCTCAAAGTAAATCCGTGTTCCACCAATTTTTACCTAGTGCAAATGACATCAAAGTGGAAACCAAAAAAAAGAAAGTACTTAAAGCTAATTGAAGGAAGATCGTTTTTGTGGTTAGTACCCAACCAGCTGATAGAACCTTCAAAGTTAAGTTACAGAGCCTTTTTTTTTATTTTTTGCCATCCTCGCTCACTGCAGACAGTACACTCAAAAACACAGCCACTGAGCTCGGCTTGGCATCCCCTCAGCTCAGCGCCCTGGGCAACCACCCATTTCACCCACTCCTAAGGCTGCCCTGCTCCCAATGGAAGTTCCACTGCACAGTTGAGTCATCCGCCACTTTTGACTATCACAACCTTCTCCTCTGTAGCTTTCGTATGCTATCCTGCCTCCAGCACCAATTCCTCACTCTTACCTTCAAAACCCTGCACAGCCTTGCCTCACATCTTCACCCTCATATCCAATCCATACCCAGGGTTTTCACTCCTTTAGGTTCACCATCCTCAGCCAGTTGAAGGTCCCTTGCTCTCTTAAATGGCCCTGCCTGCTCTCTTTGCTGCCCTTATGCCTGGAATAGGTGTTCACAAAACACCTATGTGTTGCCACCTCTCTCTTATTTCAAATCCCACAACCCCCCCTTTCCCATATGAAGTCTTTAGAACAAGCCCTTAGCACTCATGCCCTAGTGAAATGAAGCCTTAGTACATGTAATCCAACTGAATGTGTATTCATCCCCCATTTATTCTTGCTTTCATCTTCTTCCTTTCCCTCTATTGCCTCCCATGTGTTAACTTTTAGATTGTAACCTGTGCTTGGGAGAGAAATTTGTCTTGTTGCTCTCTAAAGCTCTATGCACATTAGTGGTGCTATATAAATTATAGCAAAAAGAACACAGCACACACAGAGGGTTAACTAAGCTCTTGGGGTGGGGGGGTCTCCATACATGCCTGGTGGGGTGCAAGTTGAGTAGTAAACCTAATTAAATTGAATCCTTACTGGGGTGGGGGAATAAGTATATTGGGAATATTCTGGAGCTTTGCCACATGGGCACATTGGGAAAATGCAGTACAAAATGAATACGAAACAATATTAACCTATCTGAGTGTACGTATCACCACCGACAGCTTCACCCGGGTATGTATTTAGACATTTGATATACCACTTCATATGCACACTACACTTGATCTTAACCAAAAGGCTGAGAAGCAATCTTGATATACCACTTCATGTGCATAAACCAGGGGTGTTGAACCTCTTTCAGCCTGAGGGCTGAATTCCATTTCAGAGTAGCACTCAGGGAAAACATTGGGTGGGCCAAAAGGGGGCTTAGAGTTCTTTCTACCAGTAACTAGGAGCTTCTCCACACAGGGGCTTTTTATCTCATGATTTTACGGGGGCTTCTGGTTCTGGATTTTTTGCAGGATTACGATCAGCCCTTTACATGTGTTTCTCTCCCCCTGCCCACACTCACACTCCCCCCACTTTATCTGTGAGTTCTATATTTTTCACTATATAGCCACTAGATGGCACTGTCATTATAGCACCACTTCCTCTTTACATGGACAAATTCAAACCAATTCAAGCCGCTTCTTTTTATTAGCTCACTATTTTTGTTTCAAATACATCAACAAAAATATGTACTTGTTACATATTTTAGATTGTCTGAAAATCTAAATTAATTTTTTAAATTATTTTTGCTTCAAATTAAGCGGCAGAAATGGTTGTAAACCACAGGAGAGGCACTGGAGGTTGATGATGTCATGGAAGGGACCTGCAAACTTCCATGAGTAGCCAATCTCCATCACAGGATAAAAGCCCCATGAGTAGAAGCCCTGTCTTAGGAGAGGCATTCCAGCCTTTTAGAAAACTGCACAAAAGCTAGGAAACTGCTAAACAATCCATGGTCAGGAAAGGGCTTGGGGCCAAGGGAAGGAGGTGGGGAACCCCAGAGGGCTGGATTGGAATCCCAGGTGGGCCAGATTTGGTCCCTTGGCCTGAGGTTCTGCACCCCAGCTGAAACATTTAATAATGTTTAATTTAGTGCTGTGAGATAATGGAAGTGATTTATACCTGCATTAGAGGCAGTGACACCCAAATGTATATTATAACCCTATTTTCTCCACCTTTTTCTTTTCAGTTTTTAGTTACGTATTTATTATTATTCTATTCTATTTTATTGTTTGTTTGTTTGTTTATTTACTTGTTTGTATTATATAAAAAGTTGGAATTAAAAAACAAACAATATTAACTGAAGACTTATTAGAAAGATCCTAAGACTTATGAGAAGCCCTAATATTCTTGTGAAAGGATGAGGGAAGAAGAGAAAGTCTCCTTAAATGCTACACCTGGCAAAATCCAACACCACCCCTTTGCCAAGAAATAATGTAACAAAACTGACAAATTGACTTTAATTGAGTGTGCAGTTTACTTTGGTTGCCACATTATTTTGTAGCATTTGGAATTTTTTCCTCTTGTTAATAAATGACAGCAGCAAGGAACAATTGGACTCATGGATTTTTGGTAAACCTTTGTGATAAGGACCAAAGGTTGGATATTATTTTATTGTGGTTAATGTTTTATCTATTTTTTGTACATTGTCCTGAGAGCGTTAGCTATAGGGTGACTCATAAACTGAAGAAATAAAAACAAATTAGGGTCCATCAACATCTACTAGCAGGACTCTGCAGGTATGAATGATGACTAGCCTAAGGCCTTCTAAAGAAGAAAATTCTACTTCTTTCATAAATTTACTGTGCAGCTGAAACTGTTCTTTCATTAAAAATCCTTCTTGAAGCAGAGATAAAGACATATCCCTGCAACATACTTATATCAATATTATAGCAGGTGAACTATCATGGCTTCCCACCTTTAAAAGCAGCCTAAAAATAAGTGTGTGTGTGTATATATATATATAAATAATCTCCTGGGAGCTATGATTTGGTACAAGTGCTGCAAGTTTTCAGTTGGAGATCGCTAGTGCCCTTTCCAAGAACTACAGTTCCCAGGATCCCCTGAAGGAAAGTGATTTTAAGCCAGTTTATGTATGTATACTTAAAGTGCAGTCCTAAGGGACTGACAATCTCAGAGCTCTCTGCCTATCCAAAAGGCTTTTGACAAAGTCCCTCACCAAAGACTCCTGTGCAAATGTAGCAGCCACAGAATAAGTGAGGTCCTCTTATGGATCAGTAAACTGGTTAAAGAACAGAAAGCAGAGAGTAGGAATAAATGGTACATTCTCACAATATATGGTTGTAAACAGTGGTGTTCCACAGGGATCTGTATTGGGACCAGTGCTTTTTAACTTGTTCATAAATGATCTGAAATTAAGGGCAAGTAGTAAGGTAGCAACGTTTGCTGATGACAGCAAATTATTTAGTGTGGTTAAACAAAAAGGGATTGGGAAGAGCTTCGAAAGGAACTCACCAAACTGGGGGAATGAGTATCAAAATGGCAAATGTGGTTCAATGTAAGCAAGTGTAAAAGTGATGCACATCAGGGCAAAAAATGCCAACTTCACTAATATTCCGATGAGATCTGAGCTAGCGCTGACTGACTAAAAAGAGATCTTGGGGTTGTGGTGGATAGCTTGATGAAAATGTTGACCCAGTGTGCTGCTGCTGTGAATAAGGCAAATTCCATGTTAGGCATAATTGCATCAAAAATAAAACTGCTAATATCATACTGCCCTTATACAAATCTATTATGTGAATTTATATGGTGGTTGTAATACTGTGAACAGTTCTGGTCACTGCACCTAAAAAAGGATGTTGTAAAGCTGGAAGAAGTGCAGTAAAGGTCAATTAAAATGATCAGGCTGGGGGCCTTATTTCCTTTATGAGGAAAATTTACATCTGAGTCTGTTTAGCTTAGAAAAAGGGAGAGCAAGGAGAGGCCTTATAGAGGTGTACAAAACTATGCATGGTGTGGAGAAAGTGGAAAGGGAAACATTTTTCTCACTCTCACATATTAGAACTCAGGGTCATGTTCATCCCATGAAGCTGACTGGCAAGAGATAAAGGACAGCAAAAGGAAGTACTTCTTCAAACAGTGCATAATTAAACTATGAAATTTACTTCCACAAGATGTAGTGATGGCCACCAATTTGGATGGATTTAAAAGGGGGTTAGACAAATTCCTGGAGAAGACTATTGATGGCTACTAGTCTTGATGGCTCTGTGCTACCTCCAGTTACAAAGGCAGTAAGCCTATGTACACCAGTTGCTGGGGAACATGGGCAGGAGGGTGCTGCACTCGTGCCCTGCTTGTGGGTTTCCCTTGGGCAGCTGGTTGGCCACTTTTTGAACACAACACTGGACTACATGGACCCTTGGGCTGATCCAGCATGGTTCTTCTTATCTTCTTATACTCAAAGCCCTGCCAGAAAGAGCCAAGCAGGGCAGGAGGAAGACAGAGGCTTTTACATCCTCCTGTTCCTCCATTTTGATTTTTTTTTCCAGCTAGCTGACTTACCAGGAATCCATGGTGGAGAGGCTTTTAGATTGAGTGGATCCTGGCCTCTTTCCTGCCCACTGAAACACCCCCTTTCCACTCTTCCCTGACCTCTTTTGAGAATGCCGTTGCACCCTTGGAAGAGAAGCCGCTGCAGTACTTTTGGGGGCAGCTGAGAAGGGTATGAGGGATGGAAAAATCTGCATGTGGATTCCTGCCCCCAATGTCATAGCTGTGACTATGGTGTTCTGGGGAGGGGGGGAATCCACACCATCCTAAGGCTCCTCAGATGCTGTGTGAGAAGCCATAGGAATCTTCTGTCCAACATTGTTTTCAGTTAACAAATTACTAAATGAATAGGGAAAGCGTAAAAAATGGAATGGACAAGCCAAAATGACCCCCTTATTTTTTAAAAAAGCCATGCCAAAAACAATGGCATGTGTTAGAGACACTTGACAACAGTATTTTAGAACTCAAACCACAAAATATCCACAAAAACATGTTCCAGTACCCATTCTGGGCACTGGACCATATTCTGGAAAATGACTGGAACGCCAACTTCTGAGTGAATCAAACCAACCAAATTCACCATACACATGACTAGATGGGAGCGATGCAATAAGCCAGAAACAAATACTACCACTCATTGTTAGAATGAAAAGCTATCTTTAATATCCATTACAATATAATATAATCAAAACAGCCTTAAACATTACAGAAATGTCCCTTTAACTCAGTCCTACCAAGTAAGATTTGACATCATCAAATTAAATTTGTCTGTTCTTAAACCAATTGAAGTTATATTTAATTCATCACTGAAAACAATTCCAGCATGTAGCCCTAATCTTTCCCTGTGTATATAAGTGGGATACTGGTAAGCTTAATTGCTTGGGGGGCTTTAAACCTGAACAGTTCTGGCTGTTTATTTCCATCTGAGTCAATATACCATGACAATTTTCATGACAAGGATGCATAGGAAACAGGTGTTATGACCTCCTTAACTGCCTATTGCCTAGAAGAACTTTATTTAAAATCATAGTTAGTCCAATGTATAAATTCAGTTGGCTTTACCATCTGGGAAAGTGGCATTCTAGAACATATTTCCAGAATATGGTGGATTGCCTGCAATGGATACTGGAATATACTTTCTGATTGTTTTCTGGCTTATCATTGTGAATGATTTTGGTTTGGCTAGCTGGGAAATTGCTCTCCTGGACCGTTTCCCAAGAATACTGTATGTTGCCTGGGACAGATACCATAACATGGTTTCTGTGGAAGTTTTGTGAGTTATTGCATCACTCCCATCTAGTCATGTGTGACTGGTGAATTTGGTTAGTTTAGCTCACTTGGAAGCTGGCATTCTGAGATTCCGTTCTGTTCCAGATGGGTTCTAGGCATTATGTTGTTAATATTAATATATTGCAAAGTTTTCAGTCCTAAAATAATGTTGTCAAGTGTCTCTAACACCTGTTAGAGTGTTATTGTTTTTGGCATGTCTTAAAAAAAAATAAAAGGGCCATTCTGGCCCTTTCTGTTCTGGATTTTACATCATCCCGATGAGATAGCAACAAATGCTTTCTCGCTCCTTAATGGGAACGGGAGCAAGAGTGATGGTCTACCCTGTTTTGTTATCCATTCACACGCCATGTCCTGACAGAACAATTTCTTGGTGGGTATCACACACTCTGTAGATCAGGACCAGGTCAACATGGAGAACATTCCAACACAGAACTGGCAGTTTCTAATGCTGCAGAAGCATAAAACCCATCTCCTGAGCCATCCATTCTATGGAGGAAAAAAGATATAACAAGAAATGGAAAAAAAACAACCCATCAACTCATAAACTTTCACTTTACCATAATGAAAATGAATAATAAAGTAAACGGGGGGTAAGCAACATGGCACCCATGGGCATCAAAATACCCTTGGACACCTTTCTGGGCACCCACAAAAGTGCCTTACCAGTGCCAGTTAAAAAAAAAGACATTTTAAACTGGCAGCTGGGATCTCTTCAAAGCAAAGCAGGGGGCTGCTCCCATATTCCTTTCCCATGAATGCCTCTGGTGGCTGCAGGCTGACACTTCCATTTGCAGCATGCCTATTTTGCAGCGGTGCCCAGGACAGTTCTCAAATTCCAAACGTGTCCACAGGCCCAAAAGTTGCTTACCCCTGATGTAAGCCATGAAAAATGTTTAATTGTGCTCATGAATTCCCCTTCCACACTCATAAAATTTAGCAGAGAATACTTTGGTGAGTCCAACAGCAGGAAGTTGGTGGTGCAGGGAAGTCAACAAAGACTGTTGATCCCAAGTGATATATGCCTCTTGCAGGTAGACTATGGGATTCTGTGAATTGTTAACAGTACAAATCTTAGCATGTTTACTCAGAGGTAAGTCTCACTGTATTCAATTGGTCCTACTCACAGGTAAGTGGGTATAGGTTCACACCCAACAGCATATCTTCTAGCTTAATGTTCTGTGGCATCACAATTTTTCAGTTTCTCTCTAGTGTTAACTTACACAATCCAATTTAAATGTATACAAATTTTGTGTTCCCATTTCAGGGTTGGATCCAGACTTAGTCATGCTTAAGAGTAGTCCCACTGAAAGTCAAGGAGCCTTTAGTCATGACTAATTAAGCCCCTTTGATTTTAATGGGTTTACTTTCAGTATGTGCAAGTCTGGATCCAACCCTTGAGCTCAACTTTAAGGAAGTGCTGAAGAAAAAAATTGAATGGATGGCAAGAACGTTAATCTTCTGGTTCAGTTATTAGCCAGGTGGCAACCTGAACAGGAAACAACATAGCCAGGACTGATGCAGAGGACAGTGGCCTCTTGCTCTTTTTTTATAATGGCATCTCTAGAGAAGAGTGGAGCAATATGCAGCTAAGCAGATAGGCAGATGAGGGCTTGCAGAATAATTCAGATCACTTCTATCCAGATACTTCATGGCCAGGCAGGAGCTTAAGAGAATTGTGGAGTGACTTTTGAGGGAATGAAAAGCACCTATTTTACTGACCAGCAGGTTTGGTGAGACATTAAAAAGTAACAGTTGCTGTATAAAGCAACTTTTGCAACATGTCTTCAATTCCATCCAAGCACAATGTTTTTCAAAATGGGAAGGTGCCATTGGTCACTTGCTTCCTCTTCTACCATCCAAATTGAATCTAAGGTACTGTGCCATCTAAATTGTAGCAGGACATGTTTAATGTTGAAGTGTCACAATAATTTAATGTAACTATTCACCAGCCTGGCTCCTATTGATCAACAACTGCCTGAACTAAGGATCGGCAATGAACTGAAGATCATAGATAACTGTAATAATCACGCTTATTCTTAGCACCATAGAAGGCAGTCCATGGTGGTTGATAGATCATTTCAACCTCTGTTACCATAAGGAAAACCGAATCAAACTAGTGATGTGAAAAAATATTAGTTGAAGTCTTGCCATCTCTTATGCTGAAGGATTACAAATGATGATGCTTGGGAAATCAGTAGGGGCAGTTATTAATAATGCCGCAGACAAACATGTGGAGAATTGCTGTAAGGGGATTAGCGGATTTTAATAAATTGTGTTTTCATATACATACTCAGTTTTGTTATTACGGTCAAAAATGAAATTTACTACATACTTTACTACTGCAACATTTTGTTTTGTTAACCCTGTGTCAGGACTATCCACAGCTCAACCGGGATAGCAGTTAATTAGGCCCATGCTTTTTGTAGAGAGCAGAATGGAACCTTTTCCTTAAATGATTAAAAGAAAACACAATATTCCAGTTTACACAGGCACACCATTGGCGAAGCCTAATTTGTTTCTTGCTCTTGGATTGCATTTTAAGCACTGGGCTACATGATGTACAAAGTCTTACACTAAAATGCTTTTTGAGCAATAGTTTTAAGAGATACAATTTGGATTAGAGTTTGCTCATCTGTAAAATGAATTCCTACTTGACAAAGAAATGACGGTTCAGTCAATTTGGCTTTTCTCTTCCCATTTTACATTTTAAAATTCCAATCCTATGAAAATATGTATGGACAACCCACTCTCTCTACAGAATGTTCACTTAAGAAAGAGTAATTTTGGTACACTTTAGGGTGCAATCCTATACATGTTCAGACAAAAAAAAGTCCTACAATTCCCAGATACCCCAGTCAGCATGGCTGGCTGGAGGCATGCTGGAAGTTGTAGGACCTCTTTTCTCTCTCTCAACATATACAGTATGGCACCCTTAAGAGGAGGAAATAGGGCAAAAATAGGCTGCTAACCACTAACTGTAATGAACTATATGTCACTTGGTTGCAGGCTCTTGGATTCTATGGATCACTTGGAACTGCATATATTCTAGAGTCAATCTGCTTTATATTTGTATCCAGAAATTGTGCTTTTTTGCACTTGATTAATGAGCAAGTTCTCGTTGCTTGAATGAAATGCAGTTTCAAAACTAAAAACCAGTCACTTTACAATGCAAACAATCTTATGTCCAACACAAAGGAAATGTATTGTTTCTTTCGAAATGTGTTCTTTAGCAGGCAGTTGTGCCTTATTCTGAACTATTGTTGTTGTTCAGTCGTTAAGTCGTGTCTGACTCTTCATGACCCCATGGACCATAGCATGCCAGGCCTTCCTGTCCTCCGCTCTCTCCCGGAGTGTGCTCAAGTTCATATTCATTGCATCGGTGATGCTATCTAGCCATCTCATCCTCTGCCGTCCCCTTCTCCTTTTGCCTTCAGTCTTTCCCAGCATCAGGGTCTTTTCCAGAGTTTTCTCTTCGCATTGGGTGGCCAAAATATTTCAGCTTCAGTATCTGTCCTTCCAATGAGCAGTCAGGGTTGATTTCCTTTAGGATTGACTGATGTGACCTCCTTGCAGTCCAGGGGACTCGTAAGAGTCTTCTCCAGCACCACAATTCGAAAGCATCAGTTCTTTAGAACTCGGCCTTCCTTGTAGTCCAGCTCTCACAGCCATACGTTGCTACTGGGAAAACCATAGCTTTGATTATACGGACCTTTGTCGGCAAGGTGATGTCTCTGCTTCTTACTATGCTGTCTAGGTTTGCCATAGCTTTCCTCCCAAGGAGCCTCTTTTAATTTCACAGTTCTCTGTTAATATCACAACTAAGGCTGCAATCCCGTACACACTTACTGAACTCAGTGGGGTTTATTTCTGAGTAGACATGTATAGGATTGCACTGTTAGTACATACTGATATATCTTAACAACTTTTCAGTGTTAACCCATCTTTATTAATAGTGTAGGAAAAAAATTCCAATGCAGAAAGAAAAAAGAGACTTTGAGCTGTTACAAATATATTCATGAAATGTTGCTCTTTGCAGATGAGTAGATCTAATTAGTATAAAGCACTGCACTAAGTAGTCACTGGAATAAAAGTATTTATTCCAATATTATAATAAAAAAAGCATTTAAGGAGAACAATACGCCAAAAGTACTTCAAAAGATGAAAGTGTAAGGAACGAAGATACTGGAGTACAAAAGTGTGACCAAAAATGCTGTAATTTTAACTAGCAAGGTTATTTGGGGAAATATTTATACAACATTAGCTCTTGTCAAAAACTTTCAATCCCCAAACCATAGACAATACATGCATTTGAAGGACATTAAGAACAAGTGCAATTTATAAAATACTATGTATGAGTTCCATCTACTAAATATACAGGTCTTAGAAGGCCAACTCCCAAGATGGTGGTATAAAGAAATCATTAGCAAATTGCATCTTAAGCGTACCCTTTGGAGAAAAAAATGTCCCATACAGCCAAATCTTTCTGCAGTCTGCCATTTTAAATCTTTTATAATCTACTTAATATTTTTGGATAACAAAGTTGTTCAAACCAAGAATGTTTTCTGCAACATTTAAAAAATTGCATTCGAAGTCTTAAAAAAAGAGAAACAAACACAAGTAGAGAGACCCACTTGCATGAGTATAGGCACACTAAAAATTAATAGGACAATCTGTTTAAGTGGCCACCAAATGGCCCACGTGTAACTTGTAAGCGATTCCCTAAGCAGGCTAGAGAAAAAAATCTGTGATTTTGGGATATATGCACCCCAATCTGGCAATTCCTTGCATCCATGGAAAGTCTAATGTATACATGTGTTCTTTTGCTCAGTGATTTCTGGGTCACTCAATGGCAGGAACAAAACTAACATTTTCCAGCCTTATCCACTGAATCCAATAGGGTCCCACCTACACAAAAGGCCCAGCTCCACACCAGTGGACACAGAGTTCTGAATCAAGAGGCCAATTTGCTTTGCAGAAAACTGTGTGAAGTAATTTCAGAATGGACGTAAGGCTACACATAGAAGATATACATTTAATGCATACTAAGAAGTATAAATGTGTGTTGGAAAGATTGCTATTTACAAAAGCAGGTATCTGCATGTCCAAAATACAGCAGTTAGCCATATGGAACACATTCCATAATTTGATGGTAGTAATATGATGGAATCCCAAAGCACAAGCTGACTATATGATTAGATTTTAGCTAAGGCAGGTCTTTGGTAGGCCATGTTAACACACTGAGCATACACTATTAGTTATGTGAAAGTCCTATTGTAGTTCGTATGATACTTGTTGCAGTTTTATGAAAATATAATTTTAAAAAAGAATTTCAAGAAGAGCAGTACATCATTAAAACATTTTGGGGAACATTTTATTATTTTTTCATGTGTTAACATTTTTTTATTTTATGTCATTTCAGTCTTGAGGAAGGCAAAACAAATGGGAAAGGTCAATGGGGAAGTCAAAGGGCACTTCCATCTTACAAGTACAGGCTGGGAGAGCCTAGCAGTCTCTTAATATGCAACCCTTTCCCCCTGCCGTGTAATGCAAATCATGCACTTGCTTCTGGCTGATATCCCATTAAAAAAAGTCTGCTCC
The DNA here is from genome assembly GCF_057233095.1 of Heloderma suspectum. NCBI lineage: Eukaryota > Metazoa > Chordata > Lepidosauria > Squamata > Helodermatidae > Heloderma > Heloderma suspectum. The sequence continues at coordinate 97,464,997 of NC_139459.1, read as the reverse complement.
ATTTCTAAACTTGGCGATCGGAAAAAATTATACTAATGTGGTGGTATAATTAAAACTGCTCATATAACCTTAGCAATCAAAATGGTTTTAATAAAAATGACCTAGTTCATGCATTGATCCTTCATGCATGTCTGGACAGCACCACTCAACTTGTGAGGAAGGCAAGTTTTAAGGGTTTGTAAAAAAAACAAACCACCACAAATATTCAATATATTAATAGAGCTTTCTTCCAGGTTCTTCTGCACAAGACCCATTGAGTTGAAAGGGACCTGCTCTTGCACAACTCCAAGTATAAAATGGACTGAGTGCCACTTTCCAGAGGACTGTACTCTTAATGAATACCACAGGCACACAATTCCAAGAAGCTTCCTTTTGCCCTGTCTGTACATTTACAAAATTTAGTTTCATATTGTTTTGGCAAATATGCAAGTCTTTTCATTTTGATATTTTTGCTCTAGCTCGGTTAAGAGGCACTAATGTTCGGGTTCAAAATATATAAGACATAGCAGAAAATCACCAGCCATTTATCAAACAAAAATAAATCTGAGCCATATAAACCTCAGATGGGGAGAGCATAGTCACTTAATGAAAAAGGCTGTGATGTACTGGCACATGGCAATGCTGTGTTGGCAATATGAGGGAAACTTGCCTTGGTATGTTTAAGTCCCCCTCTTTCAAACCCCAAACATGATCCAATGATCTCATTTACCAGAAGTCTAGCCTACCTAGAATATATTTGTGCTACAGCCTTGAACATTTTTGTAATACATCTAGAAGACATAAGTGAATGTTATTCCTTGTTTTACAAGTTTTAAAACCTTTCAACCTTCCCCACAAGACCCGTTAATAAATAAAATACCCGATCCCAAATCATTTTAGGATCTTCTGTTCTTTCCTTTCTATAACTTGGTTTTAAAAAGAAAAAAGAATCCACTTAAAACTGGTCAGTTTATTCCATTTAAAAGAAGGGATATTGTCACGCACCCCTGAGTTTACACTAGGTAGAGAAATCCAGGAAGCCATCAGGCACTAGTGCTCCACAACCTCAATTTATTTCAAGACCACTAATGTACAGTTCACCACAAAGATCTGGTAGACCTGGCTTCGAATCCATCATTGCCATGGTCTTATCACATAGGAAGTCACTATCACAAGGTGGCTTCAGATGATATAATGAGCAAGCACAGCCAGTTCAGCTTGTGGCCACTTCTGCATCTGGCTGACACTGCTGGTTCGTCTCGTCTAGCAAGAACCTTGCGTAGGAAGCTTCACAGGCTGGCTGAGCTGGGTTGTCACATCCAATACTACACGGAGACTCAGTTTCCACAATAGCAACCTACCTTATTGAATTATTTTGAGGAGAATGTGGTAAATACTGGTATAAAATGCTATATGTGATAAATAATATTGCAGGGGCCATACTTAAGCTCAATGGAAATGAAATGCAGCTGCATAAATAACAGTACATGCTATATTATATATTTTGTTTATATCAAAATCAGGACACGTTTCACAATGCTGTAAGTAAAGACCTACGTATCCACTTCCATCCCACACATTTTATGCCCATCAATTATAGCTTTGTAACATAAAATACTTTGGGTTTCTTAGACTTTTTTTTAGTGGAAACTTTGTTATGTTTAAAGTAAGGTACAACGTTTCAGGTTGAAGTGGAACTGATAAAATAAATTTTGGAGTATGACATATTCAAGGAAGTGGCAAATTCCACATAATGAGTTTGTTTGTGTAATGGATTAAGACTGCCACTAAAACCATCTTATATGGTCCCTTTTGCACAGAACAATGTTTTGTATCTCAACTTCCTTTCACATGTACACATACAAATATAGGCACACGTAACAGTGTATTTGTGGTATATCTGTTTCCCCCCCCCCTACATTTAGGTGATTTTCATGTAGGAAAATTGGCATGTGTGAAGTGGCACAAGAGTGGATCCAAAACAACAGTCTTTCCAACTCAAAGCAATTCTTTACTGTCACATTGTTACATATGGAGATCTATGCGGCCCCCTCTTGTGAATGGGTTCAACATACATCCTGCCCCGCCCCGCCAAAGGCAAGGCTTAAAAAATAGTAAGCTTTCCAGTTGCATGGTTTCTGACCAGTCAGAAATGTGTTGAACTCATTCACAAGACTGGATGCCACATGGAGCTCACCTTTAACATTACACCAGAACATCACCTGGTGGTAAAAGACCAAAACAAAATAATTTGTGAGGCCATCCTCATAAAAAGATGAGAGAGGAAAACTAACCTTTTCATTTGCCAAAGAACAATGTAATGCAGCACATAATTCCAACAAAGTGTGTTCTACCTCTGTGTGAAACCCCCTGAAAACTTGAATTGAAACGTCAATGACGTGTGCGTGTGTGTGTCTGTTTGTTTTCAGTCCACTCCTACTCAGGGTTGTGCAAATGATTTTACACAGCATGATGCTAGTACCGCTCTGCACTATAATTCCTTTTGTAAAAAACAAACAAACAAACAAAAACCCTAGTCAGAAATAAACTGACAAAATTTTACATTCTTCTCTCTTAAAAAAGTAAATAAAATAACATTATTTAAATTGTGAATTATCTGTAAGACATACATTACAATTACATAGATACATATCAATACAGCACATTCAATCTGCCAAAATTAAGGATTACAAAACCAATATGGATGCTGCCATATATATATATATATATATATATATATATATATATATATATATAATGTACAATGATTATAGCATTCATAATTGCACTATACCTACAACCATTTTAAAAATTACAAGAATTTTCATAAGGGAACAAAAGCAGCCCGACATTTCATTAATTTTAATAGAAAGGGTTAAGGGTGAATGATATTTCATTAGTATTTATTGACAGCTATTTACCAAGTACAGCCGTGGTATCAACCATGCTTATTATAATGGGAATCCTGCACCAGTGCCACTGAGATTAATGCTTGGTAGATTGGACCCACAGTTAAAACTTTGGTACTAAACTAATAAGCTGTTCTCACTGTCTCTTCTGCCAAAACAACTGCTCTGGAGCAATCATTTCGACTTAAGTGCATTTTAGGAGACATGGCATTTTAGAAAAGTTAGTCCAGTTTCACATGTGACCCCCCTACTCCTCATACACACAACTCTGCAACTTGACAGCAATCTTATTTACAGGATTGTTTTAAACAAAACCTAACAAAATTAGCTTTCAACCCAAGATGTAATAAAAGGGACGCTCATCAAGGCATGTGCAGTCTTGTTGTTGTTTGATTTTATTATTACAAATTGATATACCTATCCTATGCATGTCTACTCAAGAAGAAATTCCAGCTGAGTTGGGACTTAACCCCAGGTAAATGTGCACAGGACTGCAGCCTTAGTCTTCTAATATGGTTTATTCAGCCATTTGATATATCGTAAAAACTCTATGAAAGGCTTCCATTTAGAAATTCCCAAATCTATTAATTAAGTAACCATACCAAGGATGTTTTATTTTTAATTTTGTATTTTTCAATTAAAGGTGCATTAAGAAAGATCCCCCCCACTGTGCAATGCTATGCCACCTTAGATAAGTGTAAAACTGCCTTCGAATTAACAGACCATATGCATGTGTATATGTAGCACCAAATAACATTTTCACTCACACTGCTTTTTTTTTTTTTTTTTGGCATTGAGAATGGAATGCTTTCTAATACAAAGAGGGAACATAGAAGCTGAAATCTAGCTGCTTAAACATTTGGCAGTTGTCTGGAATAGATTCCCAATCAGTTAACTTGGCATTTTAATCAGTATCTTACATTTCAAACTTAATGCTTTTATATATATTTTTAAAAGAGCCAAATTTGGCAACATGAAACTGTAGACAGTAAAATAGAACTGCAATTGTTATGAGAAATCTAGATGGTCTAATTAAAAAAAGAAGAAGTTCTGGGCTATTGTATTGTCCATGACATCTGTTTGGCATCTGTGATTAGGGAAAAAGAAAGAAGGAACAACTCTGGAAGAGAAAAAATATAATGGCACGTGGCAATTAAAAAACAAAAAGCTATCCTACTTCATGAATTCCTTTTGTGTCTTAGTAGTTTGTTGCTGTGTTCTGCGCAGTTTGCTGAGTTTCCAGGGTACAATAAAAGGTAAAATCCGTAACACTGCTACAATTAATGTTTCCACTGAACAACACTCTCAGCCTTCAGTGCAAAGACAGTACCAAAAAGCAGACGTATTTGACCTCTCTGCCAAAAATTAAGAAATAAGAGTATCAATACGTTTGATCCTTCAAAAAGGCAGTTACTGAAAAATCAGAACAATTGATGGCTTAGATTCTAGTGATAGATTTTTCCTGACCAGATTACTATAGAGGAAAACCAAGAAATGAAACTTGGGGGAAAGGCCATTGTACCTTAAAAAAATTAAAAAGACAGAGACAACAAGAGGAGGGAGACACCAACTTGATTTTGCTTCAGTAACCCCCCCCCCAATCAATCCATGCCCCTATCCTTTGTGAGTGCACAACTGAGAATTTAAAACACATTGAGTCACAAGGTTTTGACTTAAAAAATGAGGAAATATGCTGCGAATGTAGTTCAGCATCTTTTGTTTTTCCTCTGTAAAGTTTAAATAAAATCATAATATTTACTATAAACTCTGTGAACATTAACAGAGTCCAGGCCAGCAATAAATTAGTATTATGCAGATCGTTTTCACAGATAATACAGTCCCTCTTCAATATCTTCAATTGCCCGTAAGGGGTAGGGGGGTGGAGAGCTAAGAGGCACAGTTAGACCAAGTTGTACTCCTTCAGGTTTAACTGTAGGATAGTGTCCTTGACAGCAGCAAAGACGAAGCGGATATTCTCCGTGTCTGTGGCACACGTGAAGTGGGAATAGATAATTTTTTCACTCTCTGGATTCAGGTCGACAAACATCTTCAAGATGAATTCCCTTGCTGCTTGTGCATCCCGCTGAGGTCCTGTTATTACCAGGAAAAAGTAAGGTTAGCTTAACTTAAGCCAACTAAGTATATGGCTGTTATCTTCGTTATGTAATGATCTCTGTGTACCAAATAGGAAAAGAAATGGTTTCAGAGAATGTTTTTAATACACCACCCCTCCAACAAACCATTTCTATACATCACTTGATGTGTAATCTTGTACGTGTCTGACCAAGACAGGCCCTTTCAAAAATAAATTGTGGGATTTTTCAGAAATTGCTCACAAGCAAGAATTTCCCAGACATTGCCTTCAGCTGGAAGGATAGGGCTTATATCACCTACTGCACCGTTAGCAAACAAGAGGAGTGGGGTGGAAGAGGAATGAGCAAATACGAAGACAAGTGGTTCTAAATACTCTCATCTCTAAAGAAGGTAACAGAGCAAGTCCTTTGCCTACCAAACCTCCTCTTCCTGCTCACACTGGGAGAAGAAAGGGTATGCTCACCATGCCACTGCAGCTACTGGAGTGGGGAGCAGAGGAGAGAAGATCTGTGGACTTTCCAAGTGTGGGGAGAGAGAATGAGCATAGGAAGTGGGGGAGATAAAATAAAAAGAGTTTCTATTCAGTCCAGTTCCTGTAGAAATGTTCAGTAGTTGTACAATTTCTCTGTACTTCTTAATGTGAGGGAAGATCCGCAGTGTCTCCAATGAGAGAGTGGGATTGGGGTGCAAACACAGTGAGTATTTATGCGTAAATACTGAAACATTCCTTTCAGCAAGATTGTGCAGGTCTCTCCTTGTAGTATCTGAATTTGATACATTCGACTACGTTAATCACATCAGACTGGGAAAAACTACAAAGGTATTAAAAACCATAACCTTCCTAAAATTTGTTTCTGTGAACAGCCAGAGCTTTCAGCACTGTTCCACAACGTCCTTCACTCAAATGAATCATGCTTGCTTCCATCCTAAATCTTCCATCCTAAATCTTATCCAGATGAATGAAAGACATACAGCAGAGGTAATTCAGGGGTTGTTTCTCTAATTACCAAACCATCATCTGTCATTATCAACAGCTAGTTAAGTAAACTGAATGCACTATTTAATTGGAAGCAATAGGTAGTATCAAATGGTGTCATTCTGGAAACTCAAATAGAGCTATAGAAGCTCCACTGAATCTTTCTGTTGCGCAAGCGGTTGCTTATGCAACCAATTAACTTGAGCAAATGTAATTTTAGTTGGATTCTCCTCTTCAGCATAATTTGGAACGTAGTTTCCGCTAGCACAAAATCATTTGCGCTAGTGGAATAACACAGTTGGATAATGCTCCTTGTTCTGTATGGTAATGTAAATACTTTGCGCTGGCATATCTGAAGACAGAGACAGACAAATAGTTAATCCTATTCTCTTCCTGTCAGCCCTGTGATGTTGTCTTCTTGCTATCAGCTCTGCAGTATAAAATCATATGAAAGGATCTCTCTTACCATCATACTCCGGGAAATAGTCAACTAGATGGGAATACATTATTTTTTCCTCTAGAAGATCTTTCTTATTTAAGAACAGAATTACTGAAGAGTTTTGGAACCAGGGATATGTGATAATTGTCCTAAATAGCGCTTTGCTTTCCTCCATTCGATTCTGGAGAGGAAAAAAAATATAATTACATGAGAGAATCACACACACACACACACACACATACGCACTCACTCTCTCTCTCTCTAACAGAAATTGTAGTAAATGCTCCAAATGGCATAGTCTGTAAATTAAACTTTTCACCTTCAATCAGGTTCACGTGAAAATGTTGTTTGGTATAAACTCTTAGATTTAATCATAACATCAACTAGAAATGAGCAAAGCGCATGCATGATCCTCCCCTCCCCTTGCTCATGGCTTGCTTTTCGGTTTCCTGTTTAGCACTAGCCATAGTTTGTTGCGATATCTGAATCAGTCAGCTATACTTAGCATCTTCTCTCCAAACCAGAATAAGAATCTACAAACCATGGTTTTTGATCCTGGTTTGGAAGGCAAGTGCTAAGCATAGTTTGCTGATCTGAACATGGCAGCAAACTATGATGGCAGCAAACTAAACAAGAAACTGAAAGGGAAGCCACAAGAAAGAGGGGATGGAGCACATGAGGTTTCAGCTTGTTTTGAATACTCCAAACTGAAGATTGAAGGATTGTCTGAATAAAGCTTTAAAGAAGCTGAACTTCAGTCCATGCTGGAAAAGGAATGAAAGTGACAAGGAATTAAAGAGAAAGTATATGGGCTCCTCTTTAAAGAGCCTCAATGATTTTTCAACTGGATGCATATGCTATATATTTGGTATCAGTCGTTTTTCATAAAGACCAGAGTAGGCAGCTTACACGACACCGAGAGTTCCTTTTAAGTTGTGACAGCAAAGATTTCCAAACATATTTGTCCAACAATGAAAGATAGAAACTTTTTATTATAAATGTGTGTCTGTGTGTATGCTGTAATCTAAGGATTGTAATAAAAACACAGAGGCCACATAATCCTGAGAGTCAAAAATTACCCTATAGCATAGAACTGTAAAACTGAAAGAGACAAAATGGCCATCTAAACTAATGCAGGCTTATTCTTCCAAAAAGCTTCTTCACTACGATACAGACTGAAGTATGTCATAAGCAGAGGATCAGGTGCAGGAAGGTAATTGCAAAGCACATAGTTCCTGTGAGATGAACAGGGCAAGGCAAACATCGTTGGTATCTTTAGCCTATTTGACTTGGAGGGGAAAATTTGCAATACTAACATGGCCCTAAGTCAGGCTCTAAGTGGGAGCATTAACTGCCCACTGAATTTTTATAAAAGGAAACACTTAAAGGAGCAATTCTACAACCAACATCCTGCTTTTAGTTGTAGCAGAATGGGAGTCTTTGGATTCTAGTCTTAGTAAAGACCTTGTAACTTTGGCACATTTTTAAGTATCACCCTGCAAAGTGACACAACGCTTCATGTGTTCCACAGAAATGACAAGAAAGGATGCACAGGTGACCTGCACTTCCAGAAATCCCTTTTTGTCTCATGAAGAAAGCATAAGGTTTCTAGTGAGTGAGTGAGTGAGTCTGTCTGTCTGTCTAATAAACTGCATGGTTTTATGCCATATCATAAATCATTATACCACATTATACTTTACTTTCACAGGCTGTAATTTTTTTGATAGGTGGACAAAATTAATATCACCACATGGAGGATATGCATATTTCCTCCTTTGCATAAGGCTTGGAAATGGAAACAGACGGTTCACAAGTCACTCATGCTTCCAGTCTCACTGCTTCTGTAGAATGTGTGGAAAAACCCATCACTAGGTACTAGACTTTACCCATAAATGTTTTTTGCACCTAGTTTGATATATCTAGGTATTAATATCCAGAGGAGTAGTTAGTCTGTTGCAGCAAAAAACATACAGAGTCTTTTGGCATCGACTCACACACTTATTATAGCATAAGCTTTTATGGACTTCATTAGATGCATGAATTGAATCTAGGTACCATTTAAAAAAATAGGGTTGTCTAATTTAAAAAGCTATGTTCATCACTTGCTGATTGTAGTAACAAGCATGGTTGGAACAAGAAATTCTCACATGTGAATAATCTATCACAGATTCATCCTCACATAAAGAACCATCATGCCATGTCAGTAGCAACAGTTCACACATTTAAATTGGGCAAAGTCATGTCAAGAGATGAGTGGTGGGACATCAAGTGATAACCATACATGTGCGAATTAATCCTTCATTTCTTCCCTAGAGACTTTGCTGCTCTTCCAAATTAAAAGTTGGAACTAGTTTATGATCAACTTGCTCTAAGGCTATTGTTAATATCAGCCCTAATGCATCCTCACTACATACTAGACTCAATACAATATGGCATCATTGGCATCCACACTAGGCAGTTCGATGAGCCTTGAATGTAGGCTCCAAAAAGCTGGATCACACCTGCATATAGTTCTTTCAGTCTTTCTCAGAATCAATTCCACCATCATCCAAGTCCATTTTTAATAGTATACCACAAAACCTTTTCTTTAGCATAGATAAAACCTTTAACATAGGCTTGAATCCATACTATGCCCCTCCTCCTGCAACAAAAATATTTCTTTCTAGAATAAGCCTGAAGACCTGCTGGAACAGTTACACCATTTACCAATAATAACAACATCCACTTAAATTATGGCCCCTTGGGTGCTTAGTGTAGGGGACAAGCCATGTGTTCTTTCCAGAACTCTTCACAAATGGTTCAACATTCAGCCAAGCCTCTTCTATAATGCCGACGTCTTCTTCATATCTCACTGACACAGAAATACATTATGTTATTTGTATAATTTGTGATCATTCTTCCAAAGAAAATGCCATAAGTTACCCCCTGAGAATAGGCTTACAAGATAGTAGATATTCTTGATTTTTGTGAATTATGCCAAGTAATAAGCTGTGAAAATAACTTAAGACTCAACATTCCAGTTTAAAAGCAGATCTTCCATTAGCTTTGAGTACTGAAGCACACACTACCATAAAAGGTAAAATAAAATTCCTAGATGACAAGTACAAGGTAGGCAGGGCCCCAAACCTAAGTTATATGGTGGTGTGTGAATACAGAAGTTCAAAACAACAAGGTTTGTGATCATACCTTATGTAAAGAAAATATGTGCTGTTCTCCTGAATATTTTAAGTATATGCCTGGCAGTAGCCAGCAGAGACTGCTACTTCAAGGAATGCCAAACTTAAGTAGAGGTGGAATATGTTGTTTTGATTCTCCAGAACAATGAAAATAAAGAAACTGCTTGAGATTAAAATGAAATATTCTCTTGGCTTCAAGCTACGGTATACACACTGTGAATGCCAAAGAACAAGGAATTATTCATCAGAGTAAACACTCTGCTTATTCTTCCATGTCTTTCTTTCATTACTTATTTATGCTCACATTCACATCTAAAGGACATATTCATCTCTAAGTCTTAGAGTTCATCTCGACTGGGTCCTTTATTTCCCATTTAAATATAAACCCCACAATGTTATGCATAGTACATAAAAACTACTTTTCTTTCCATATTTGGATGCTTGTCATTGGTAAATACAATAATTGTGAAGTGATGCATAGAAAAATTTTAGATTGCTGAATTTATACTAGGGTGTGATACCACACATGCAGTCATCCCAGAACTAAACTGGGCATGAAATGCAGACAGCTTCAAAAATGGGCTTATATCAGAAACCATAGATTTCTGTTGCATAGTTGCAGTGCAAAAAGGCTGGGATATTGGCAGATGGCCTTATTTACAGAGGGGAAGTGGCTGCAAATGTTCTGGAAAGCAGAGAGGGATTCAGAGTATGCAGGGTTGATGGGCAGAATCCCAACGCAACAGAAGAAAGCCCAAACCTGAAACTAAACTTGAAGATACTAGTCTCAAAACCATCAAAGTCATGCCCTGTGGAGGAGAGTGCCAGAGACCTCTCCCACAATTGCATGGGCCCTGAAGGATTGATTACAGCAAGCCTGGTTGGTAAATTTCAGGCAGTACTGGAAAAACACTCCTTTGTGTTCCTTATCCAAGTGGAAGAGGCAGCAGTCATGGCCAATGGTGGTAGGAAGCTGGCCAATGTAGGAACTGCATTTAAAAAACAAAAAACAGAACAAGGTTGTTGTGCCATAAGTACACTGTGCTGTCCAAGAGAACCCAACTCCAATGGAAGGTGACACGTAAAAAAAAATAAAGCAAGAGAAATCTCCAAGTAGGAAATACTGAAGGAGAAAGAATAAAATCTGAGTAGAGCCATGGTGGGAAGAAAAAAGCTTCCCAATAAGAGGGCGTCCCCCAAAGTTGCTGCAAGAACAGTGAGAAGAAAACTGAATGGGAAGGCACTTGGCATGTCCCTGGGGCATTCCTCTCCTTGAGGAAAGGGAGGCTGAGTGCCAAGTCCCTGACTAAAGCTGTAGAATTTTCTGAGGTTGGCTCTGTGCAAGCACAAAATCCCATTACTGTGAATCACAATGAAGAACTATTTGTTCTGTGAAGACCTGTAGGTTGCTATTACTGTTCTCAGCTTATGCCATGAAAAATGATGTCCTAATTTTATTAATACTCTGCTGAGATAGTAACATCTGGCAGCCTTTATGTTTTGTTTTCATACCAAACATATATATTACATTCTCATCATACCATGAACCTCTATTTGCCTTGCATTTAACTACCTGGATGTCCTATCTTTCATGATGACATTTAACAGATAATTTGGAGTGAAATTGTAAAGGAAAAATGAGCCTGCATTAATTTAGAAAATAGCAGAAAGAGAAAAAATGCAATCATTTGGCCAAATTTTGCAGTCTTGTTTACAGACATTAATAGGAATACAATATTTAGTTAAATTAAACTCCATATTAGTCTGAACAGAGGCTAATCCAGATATTTCTGTCCAGAGGATAATAGTACCATCTAGTGTTCAAATAGTATAAATTAAACACATCCAGCCTTAATCTATTCCTATGTGAATGGGAGAAACATTAACACATTTTTATAATGTGTTATAAACCGCCCAGAGAGCTTCGGCTATTGGGCGGTATAGAAATTAAATAAATAAATAAATAAATAATGGGGCAGGAGGACTTGAGGTGACAGGCCTGTTGCATAGCTTAGAAAACCTTGGAAAGAGTTGGGCTGGCTTCAGGGCCCATTTGGGGGACAAAATATAGGGTATAAATGTACACATGAATATTTTCAAGTTGTTTTTTTCAGCTTTACTGAAAGTTTGTCACATTCATCAAGAAATTAAGGATGTAAACAAACATGTTTAAATCCTAAATTTATTTGTTTGTTTATTTATTACATTGCTTAATCGCCCATCTGGCTGGTCACCCAGCCACTCTGGGCGATGTACAACAATACAACAGTTTAAAACAATAAAATTTCACATTAAAACATCATATTTCTAAAAATACCCTAACCCACCCCAAATGCCTGCCTGAACAACCACGTTTTTAATGTGTGGCGGAAGCTCATTAAAGACATGACTACAACTTTTCATTATAAATCATCTGTCTAGTGTATATATTTCCTATAGTTTGGGCGTGCCCCTAGAACTTTCCTTGTCTCTGGAGGCCCAGGTGACCTCAATGGCCTGGAGTGCCCATTACCAACTTTGGTTGGTGCACCAACTATGTCCATTTCTAGATAGGAATATTCTAGCCATGACGACTCATTCACTGGTAAGCTCACGGCTAGACTACTTTCATGCCCTCTATGTGGGGCTGCCCTTATGCCTGGTTTGGAAGCTGCAGCTAGTGCAGAATCAACAACTAGGATGCTCAGTGGAGTACCTAGCTACACACATAGTACACCTGTGTAAAAAGAACTGCAGTGGCCGAATATTAGCTATGGAGCCATGTTCAATGTTTTATTATTGACATTCAAATCCCTAAACAACTTGGGATCAGGATACCAAGCTGGCCGCCTTCTCCTATTTACATCAAATTGATTCCAGAGATCTTCCAAGAAGGCCTTACTGGTCATCCCATGACCAACAGTGTGTCGTCAGGCAGCAGCATGTACATGGGCCTTCTTTGTAGTAGCACTCACCCTCTGAAATACTCTCTGATGTGTGGTTTGACTGGCGGAAAATGTAGCGAGCTTCAAATGCCTCTTGAAAATGCATTCGTTCACTCAGGCTTTCCCTGACTTTTAATCGATCATGACACTACTCTGTTTTATTGCTTTTATTGTCATGTTTTTAGGTACTTATTGTTTTATACTGTTTTTATATTTTATGTGTTTCTATGTAAACCACTTAGAGACCCTGGGATGGTAAGCGGACTAAAAGTAGCTTAAATTAAATAAATATGCAATATTTTTCTCAAGGATATAGGCTCAAACCTAGAGAAAATAAGAAGTAATTTTCAGTAACTTGGCAAACTATGTATTCATATGGGTTCAGTTATACTGTGGGTAAAACTATGACTCAGTTCACATGAAATGCTAAGCCACCTTGGAGGATAAGCCATCATGGGTTGGCCGTTTGCTCGCTAACCTATGTTACTCCTGACAGATGATCAGGCAAGTGGCAGCTCAGTGTGGCTTGTTTCCCTCGCAATCCTCCAGCCCACTCCCCACACATATCCCAGTTTTCTTTGTGGTAAAACCCATCTCATCTCCTCATCCCAGCCCCCTCCCCACTCCGATTGATGCCCCTTTTCGGAGAACTTACTTTGTTCAACACCTTAAAAAAAATGCCTCATTGTGCCTCAGAATTGTGCAAATGAGGTTGTATTTGGGGGAGGGTGTTGGTCTTTCGCAAGTGCGCAGATTCAGCTGTGTAGTGTAGTTTTGCCTGCTCAATTTCCTTGTATGTTTCAACTGTCAAAGGGAGCATGGAGGTGGAGCAGGTTACATACAAGGAAACTGACAAGGCGAGACTGCATATCGAATAATTTCTGCACAGTTGTGAAGGACCAGGGGAGAAATAATAGTAAGAGAACAGAGGAATCCATTTGCGTAATTCAGAAATACCGAAAAAGGGGAAAAATGCAAATAAAGTAAGTGCACCAAAGGGCAGTGGGACAATATCTCCCACTTGGCAAATGTAATCCTCTCACTTTTAAGTCTTGAACAGATGCTTGTTGGTGTCCTCCACCCTTTTAACTCTTCCCTGAGTCTCCAGCTAGTCCAGAAATGGGAGTTATTGGCTCTCCCCTTTTATTTACATACCATGTAGATGTGTTTCTCTTTGTGTTTTACTCTAGTGTAACTGTACACGGCCCTTATTTCTACTGGGACCACAGTACACTGGAGGGGAGGATTAAATCTCCTACTTTGCTTCTCCAAATCCCTCCTTGTGGCAGTTAACCCCCACCCCCCTAGACACAATTTTCTTTTTTTAATCCCCTTGTGGGGGCAGGATTTCAGGAAGCAAACTGGGTGTTTGTGTGAGAAAGCTCAGTTCTCCCCAGCCACTGCTCTGTGGTCCGGATCTGAGTTGGGGCCATGCACACCTACACTAGAGTAAAAAAACAAGGGGCCAGCATGCTATTTAATTAAAGTGTAATTTGACCCTATTTTGAGTATTGTAATGTAGTGTCCCCAAAATACTTGTAACTTGCATTAATGCATAACTATGAAATTAAAAGACGCTTGCTCCTGGGGAGGAAAGCTATGGCAAACCTAGACAGCATAGTAAGAAGCAGAGACATCAACTTGCCAACAAAGGTCCGTCTAATCAAAGCTATGGTTTTCCCAGTAGTAATGTATGGCTGTGAGAGCTGGACTATAAGGAAGGCTGAGCGCCGAAGAATTGATGCTTTCGAACTGTGGTGCTGGAGAAGACTCTTACGAGTCCCCTGGACTGCAAGGAGGTCAAATCAGTCCATACTAAAGGAAATCAACCCTGAGTGCTTATTGGAAGGACAGATACTGAAGCTGAAGCTCAAATATTTTGGCCACCTAATGCGAAGAGAAAACTCTCTGGAAAAGACCCTGATGCTGGGAAAGACTGAAGGCAAAAGGAGAAGGGGACGGCAGAGGATGAGATGGCTAGATAGCATCACGGATGCAATGAATATGAACTTGAGCATGCTCCGGGAGAGTGCGCAGGACAGGAAGGCCTGGCGTGCTATGGTCCATGGGGTCACGAAGAGTCGGACACGACTGAACGACTGAACAACAACAAATGGGGAATCTAGTGAAATTTTCAGACCTACAATACACCTTAGGTTAACATGTTAGCATTATTGCTTTTTAATATATCCATATCTGAAAATTTAGAAATTAAGTTTTCAATTTCATGTGCACATCTAAAAATATACACACACATCACACGCATTCATCATTTATATACACAACAATCTGCAGCATATTCCTCTTGCTACACTCTGACATTCACTCATTAATTGTTGTGAACCTCCCAGAGAGCCTTGGCTATTGAGAAGTATAGAAATGTAATAAATAAATAAAATTTTGCCTTTGCTCAGCAAAGTATTTCTTCAGTTGGACAGCCTTTAAATTGCCCACTGCAAAATATCTGAATGCTTTATGTTCCTCTCTGTTCTGGATACCACTTTGTTAGGGAGAATAACTTGCTAAAGCAGCAGTGCTGAATCTCAGGCCCGCAGGCCAAATCCACCCTGCTTGGGATTCCAATCCAGCTGGCTGGGGCTCCCCCGATAGCCACCCCCTTCCCCTTCCCCTGGCCCCACCCCCTTTCCCCCGACTGCCAGTTGTTTGGTGGTTTCCTGGCTTTTGTGCATTTTTCTCCATTCTAAAATGTTGACATGTCTCTCCTAAGGTATAGTTACTGGTAGAGAAAATTTTAAGCTAAAATGTCGGCATTTTTGGTCCTGCCCCCTTTGCCTTCAGCCCTGCCCACCACTGAAATGTGGCCCCCGAGGGCTTCTCCAAAATTGAATTTGGCTTTTGGGCTGAAAGAAGCATAATACCCCTGTACTGAAGGATGCAATCTGACATGCAGATATCCCAGTGAAATCAGCTGAAGTTTTAGTATTGATCTTAGACTGAATGTGGTCAAAATTATGTCAGTTAACAATCATTCAGATGTTCACAGTAGGAACATGCGCCAGTAAAGGCTTTATACTTCTTTTGTTTGAGAGCAGTCATTTTAATTGTGCACGTATATCGCCCAAAATATGTGTATATGAGATAGGTGTCTCCATTGTATCACACTATATAAAGAGATACCAAAAATCTTAACATTAGCTTCATATTAATGAAGAGAGCCAGTGTGGTGTATTGGCTAGAATGCTGGACTGGGAGCCAGGAGACCTGGGTTCTAGTCCCCACTCGGCCATGGAAGCTCACTGGGTGACTTTGGGCCAGTCACAGACTCTCAGCCCAACCTACCTCACAGGGTTGTTGTTGTTGTGAGGCTAAAATGGAGAGGAGGGGGATTATGTACGCCACCTTCGGTTCCTCAAAGAGGTAAAAAAAGGTGGGATATAAATGTAATAAATAAATATTGATACAGGAATGGCAGCCTCAAATAATGCTGTTATCAATACATTAAAAAGATATTTCTCACACTTCAAGAAACCTACAAACATGTCAGAAAGCAATTATTTCTTAACAAGAAAGAACACACACAAAAAACTGAAAATGGACAAGGCAAATTGATGGTTGGTTTTTAAACAAAGCTAAGAGGTCCTCTTAGAACATGCACAATTCAGTTAAATATTTAAGAAGGAACAAAGTAGAGCAACAGAGTATTGTTTAATCAAATCTCTTAATTAAGAGATTAAAAGATCAAACAGATGCAAAGCAGGATTATACTATATCATAGGCTCGTAGTGGTGCTAAGGGATAAAGTTAGATGCGTGAGTTATTTTCCCCTTTGCGTTGATATTTTCATAAAGGCTCTTAACTCAAAAGTTATTTTTGACAATGTGAAAAAAGTCCATATTTGCATTATACATTCCCCAAGTTTGAATTAAGATAAATGTGTCTTAAGTCATATCATGACAACTCTGCACTAGACCAGTAATTTTTTTTTTTTTTTTACCAAATGTATAGTACTTGATGGTACAATTATCCTAAATAGTTTTTCAAAATAGCCATATCAATTATAGACAGTCCATTTTTCAAACAAAACAATATCAGTTCTATCTGGCAGTCTACAGACCCCCGGTGTGATTACATTTCGACTATGAAAGGTCTTCCTCAGGTACTCCTATAGACATGACACATTCTAATAACAATTGATAGAAACAGAAAACAGCCCACTAAATTAATGGGTTAAAAGTGAGATGATCCCTCTGAAAAACCCAGGCAGGTTTAAATGAACGGATTGATCTGTTAGTGTTTCTGTAAACCTTCTTTGATGAGTACTGTGCCTTTAAATTGTGAACAGCGTTTCTGTATACATACTGTTGCATTCACTTGGTCATGGGAATATCTAGACATTGCGAAGGGCGAGGTGGAAAAATCAAGTTAAAATTAACTGTAATTTTTTTATATGGGTATGTCAGTAAAATTTGGGGAAACATTTAACATTACAAATGCTACTATTTTCCCTTTAGATTATCTTACTCTTAACCGATGGGTTAGGTGGGCTATTTTGCCTTTACTGACCAGTAGACCACTGAAAGAATTCAGTCGTTCAGGAAAGTGAAACTATTTCTCAACATTATCAGTTTCTGTCAATTGTTATTAGAACATGTCAGGTCTACAGGAAAATCCGAGGAAAGCTTTTCATAGTCGAAATGGAATCACACCAGGGGTCCGTAGACTGCCAGATATAACTGATACAAGTGTTTTTGTAAAACTAATGGCCAGTTAGAACTGATACTGTTGTGTCTGGAAAACTGACTGTCTATAATTGATATGGCTGTTTTGAAAAACTATTTAACATAACTGTACCATCAAGTACTAAATGCTGTAAAAAAACCCAAAACATTCACTGGTCTAGTGCAGCATTCTCAGTTTCTTACACTTGGAGTGTTTATTTTGAGTTTGTTACTGGGAACCTTGTCTTTTCTGTTCTGTATAGTTAAATCATATCATGCCATAACAAGCTCCTTAAACATAGTAAATGTTCAATGATAAGTAATTTCCAGGCTAGATTATCCCCATGTACATTTGCATTTAAATACAGTTCAGTTTGTAATGAATGTAGATAGAAAACCTACACAGCATAAAAAGAAAATATCTAATTGACCAGAGATATATGTCTGCCTGAGCTGGTTCAAGGTAGAATTTCACAGGTTTGGAAAAAATATTCCAAATATAGGAGCTAGTCTTTTTCCAATTCCTTGAGCTCAAGAATAGAAACCTACCAACATGCCTCGAAGTATACTCTGCCTACCTATCAATAAACAACCAATGTGAATGTCCTTCCAACTAGCAATTCTTGATACTGTCTCTATCTAACCATTGTTTTACAGTGTTAACAATAAAGGCCACAAGGTCGTATCTATTCAGGTTTTTGCAGGGTTAAAATAAGCACGTTTTCCAGAGCTGTTGTAGACTAGAACAAAGGATATGAGAGACATCTGAACTCTCTGTATTACAGCTCATCTATGCAAAGAGCAGATCACACGTTAAAACAGTTTCTGGACTGTATCACTGCAGACTACTGGTGAGGAGGTTGCATGTTTGAATGGTCTTCACCACCCAAACCTAGCACACAGAACACTAGTATGCCAGGGAAAACAGCTATGCTACAACCGTTATCAGGATATCTGCTTTTAATATGGCAAAGCCTTCACACACACACACACACACACACACACACACACACACACCATCTGGAGATGGCAAAGGGTGAAGGTGGCTGCTCCAGATGTGAATGAAGTGGGTTTTGCTCACAGCCTGCTCAAGACACATGTTAAGCACGCCTTGCCTGATCCCTCCCAACTTGCAAGAAATCAAACAGGAGTGCTTGGTTTTACAAGTGTGTCTCTATTTGATTTCTTACAAATTGTTAGTGACCAGAATCAAAATTGAGCTAAGGAATATTTGGGCGTGGGGAGGTCAGAGATTAAATATGCACCAGGGAAATAAAATGACTTTTATTTCATTTCATTTCCAGACTGCCCAATAGCCAAAGCAGTTTGGGTGGTTGACAGAACTTACATAGTAAAAACAAAATAACAAACTTTACCGCACAAAACTTAAAAACAATTTAAAACAGCTAGAAACAGTTACAATAAGATACTGATACCTGATAAAACAACTGACATTAAAATCCTATCATATGCCATCAAATGTCTGGAAGTACAGGACAGTCTTAACTTGACACTGAAAATTTGATAATGTTGGCACCAGGTGGACCTCAGGGGGGAGATCACTCCACCATAAAGGGGCTTCCACCAAGAAGACTCTCTCCTTTGTTGCCATCCTCCAGGCTTCCCTCAGATGACAATTGTAGTGTACAAGTAGGTTCATACCAGGAGAGGTGCTCCGTCAGGTATTGAGAGCTGTGTAAGGCTGTATAGGTCAAAACCACCACCTTAAATGAGGCTTGGAAATGTACAGGAAGCCAGTGCAAATGGGCCAGAATTAATTTTAAATGTTGAGACCTCCTGGTCCCTTCTATCAATCTGGCTGCCATATTTTACACAAGCTACAGCTTCCAAACTGTCTTCAAAGGCAGCCAAATGTTGAGTGCATTGCAGTAATCTAACTTGGAGGTTACCAGAGCATACACTACTGAAGCCAGGTTATATGTCCAGATTGGGGCAATGCTGGGCCACCAGCCAAAGCTGGTAGAAGGCACTTTGTGCCACCGAGGCCATATGAGCCTCAAGTGACAATGATGGGTCTGGGAGAAGCCCCAGGCTATGAACCTGCTCCTTTAGGAGGAGTGAAACCCCATTCAGGTTCAACACCTTCCATCCTGTCAGAGGAACCACCCACCACTGAAAAAACTGGAACATATACTATGTTTAGGAAACGAACTAAAAGAGGAATGAAAAATATGTAACTCTGAGGAATGTTACGACGAAGAAACAAACTTAAGAAGAGCCATGATGAATCAGACCAAAGGCCTATCTAGTCCAGCATGTTGTTTGTACAGTGGCCAACCAGCTGCCTGTGGGAAGCCCACATATAGGCCATGAGTGCAATAGCACCCTCCTGCTCATGATCTCCGGCACCTGGTATCTAGAATCTGGAAGTAATATAGCCATCATGACTAGTAGCCATTGATATCCTTATTGTGCATGAAGTGGTCTAATCCCCTTTTATAACCATCCAAGTTGGTGACTGTCACTGATTTTTGTAGTAGTGAACTCCATTGTTTAACTATGTGCTGTGTGAAGAAGTACGTCCTTTTATCTGTCCCGAGTCTCCCATTATTCAGCTTAATGGAATGACCTCAGGTTCTAGTATTATGAGAAAGGGAGAAAAACGTCTCCCTGTCCACTTTCTTCACACCAATCATAATTTTGTACACCTCTATCATGTTCCCTATACTTGCATTCATTCATAATGATAAAGATAGATGTTTTCAGATTTCACTGAAAATGTACTCTTGGGGCCAGAATGCCATTTGCATGAACCAAACTCTTCCACTGTTTATTCACACACACACACACACTCTCTCTCTCTCTCTCTCTTATACTTTCCTTCCCGCTCAATAAGTTTTCCCTTTGAACTGAAACTTAATTGAAAGCTAAAGAGTGGAACAGATTCAGTTTTTGAGAAAGGTCTAGTTCTCTGGAATAGAGGCACTTCAATCACTAAGACTGAGAAAAAGCACATGTATTGAAAACTGACATCGATATACAAATCAAACAAAACAGTTCTGGTAAAACAACCAAGTGCTGAGTTTAACTGAAGGTGAATACAGTTCACTGAATACTTTTCATTGTTTATGCTTCTCACCATAGAGCACATTGACTGTGCCCTCAGTCAATGTTGCAGTTCACCAAGCTTATCTGAGGCAGCAGGAAGGACAGTTGGCAAGGGGTGCTCCAACTCCTCAGTGGACTGTTCTTCCCAGCTGAGGTCCAGGACTACAAGTCCTAGCATCCCCAGTGAGAATATGACAGAGAGGCCTGGGGCGGGGGGAGAGGACAGCAGTGGCAGTGAAGGTGGGCACAATTTTCCATTATACCAAGTGATGTGCATGCATATGTGAAATGGCCCTAATCTGAGATTGTGACAAGCCTAGCATTATTTATTTCATTTTATTCTTTTGAGTTATTTCCCTTGACAGCTTGACAAGTAGAAGTAATTTCAGCACTACTTTGGGTACAATCAACTGGTGGCTTGTGCTATGAAAGTGTCTATTATATAAAATGAAATAACATTCATTTGAACAAGGTTCTTCTAGGGAGAAGTTTTGCATCTACCCTCTACCTTGACTGAGTGATTATAAACAGAGATTTTATAATGCCATAAAACATCAGACAAAACCGACAAAACCAGCTCAGAAGCAGTAGCCCTTCTAAATTGCTAAGAAATAAAAAAAGGTCTTAGCCAATTTCCAAACATGGGAGAACCATGTTGGCAAACTTCTTTGAGCAGGGTGTTCCACAACAAAGGTGCCACAATGGAAAAGGTCCTGCTCATAATCAACAGCACATCCTCAGAACGCCTTGAGGAAATATCAGCAAATTTATATGGGAGATGTATATGAAATCAAAAGTTGCCTTATATTTTTAATTACATCTATGCTCAGGAGTGCATTTTTTAATCAGTGATTACCTCATTGTCTGATTCCACAAGTACTTGATCATATTCACTAAGGGCTACTAGAAACATAATGGAGGTGACATTTTCAAAGCAGTGTATCCATTTTCTTCGTTCCGATCGCTGGCCCCCCACATCCACCATTCTGAAATATTAGCAAAATCAACAGAGGTCAAGAAGCAAGATATTAAAAGTGAGATTATAGATATACTTATGCAGTATTATATTATTTACATTCTGCCAATCAGTTTGAATGACAACAGATCCCATCAACTATACACTGGCATTCTATTCAAGTTTTAAAAGAAAACAGGTATAAGTTCTGCTTTATGAGTGAATTGCAAGAGGAGAATCAGACTAACGAGGCATCCAGTCTGTAGTAACCGAGTAACAGCCTAACATACTTGAATAGAACTGCAACGAGATTATTCCACAGTAAGTAACTGAGGGATGCAGCCTTATGTTTTTAAAGTCTCTGAACATTAATATTTTGTCCACCTAAATCTTCAGTCTATAGAAATAGTTGTCATCAGATGCCGAGACCTATCTTGCATGGTCTTGAGATATCTTTTAAAAGTGAAAGTTGGGTTATAAAAGATTCTGACAAGTAATGTGACTATACAAAGCTTGGGGAGTGTGTGGAATGAAAGTTTACATGCTGTCCACTCCATGGCTGCATTTGCCTGTAATGCTACATGGATGAGCCTATGTCAGCCTTGGGCATGTACATTCCTCTCGTGCATCTGCAAAGGTGATCAGAAGCTTCTACATCAGTTCTTAATTAACCACAGTTTACCATTACATACAAATCCTAAACTGTGGTTAACTATGGTTTACTAAACAAACCAGCTTCATAAACCACAGTTTAAAGTTAGTTTGTTTTAGTAAAGTATAATTAAGGCTAACAACAGTTTGTCTGGGTTTGGATATTATGACAAATTGTGGTAAATCAAGAAGTGAAAGCTTCTGAACTCCTCCTTGCTGCTGCACCAGAGGAGAAGGGATGAGCATGTAAGACCCTGATTTAGTGTTATGTGTGAATACTGTAATACTGATGGTCCAAAATAGTATGCAAAATATATATTTTTTTAAAAGAGATAGCTAACAACCCAAATGCGTTTTTAAATAATTCTATACAAATATCTAAATTGGGAGAACATGAATATTGGAATAGAGCTGATGGGAAAATATTACGGACACATCTGACTAAGACCAGTTTTGTTTTGTATTTCACACAGAAATTAAAGATTTCAATATGTTATGTTACTTAGGAAGGCTAATGTATCCAATCATAATTTCAATTTTTGTTAAGAATTGTTAGTACCCCACATATCACTGAGCAAGGGACTTATCCATTACTTTTAGTTCAAGTAAACAGTAAAAAAAAATTTGTAGAAGATTTTATAAGCACATTATAGTTAATTATAACGAATTAAAAAGATTCAAAGATGAAGCTTTCTGCTTGACATGTTCAACAGTTTGCTCCCTTTCAAGCTGCTTATGATAATCTTTTGAAGTATTTTAAATAGGGACAGCTAATGACAGCATAATAAGGTAGTAAAACACATACAAATGCAGAGATTTCTATTCACTAACAAGTTATTATTTTAAGTTTATTCTTTAAAGATGAAAGATGAAGCAGAATTTGCAGGCAGTATTTCATATTAGCAGCTGGATAGTGGATGCAATCTATTATATACATTTGCAAGCATATGCATGGAGACTGACTGGCTTTCATTTAAAAAAAAATAGGTGCTCATGCTCAATTCATATTTAAGTTGTATTCATACATTAATACAAATAAAAGCACATCACTTCTTTCTTTGGGGTTGAGTAAGCAACAAATCACTCTCTCCTCTCTCTCCCAGTCTTTGACAATGTAAACTATGAGCCAATTCCTACTGCTCTGAGGTGGTGAAGATCTCAGAGTGAGAATGGCTTGGCTGAATTTGCACCTGTGTGGAAATCACTGCTTCCATTTTTTTTAAAAAAGGAAGGGGGAAAAAAACCTTGCAAACTAATATTTTCTAGGGCTGTGCTGAAAATTGGCTCCATATTTTTTCACCGACCCTCATTTAATTTTATAGAAAATAAATTGTCTTTGTTTTTGTTTTTTTCTCAAAAGAGAAAGAACAGTTCGGTGATATTCTGCTAGGAAGGGTGCGGTGTGCTTGCTCTTACCTTAGTTACTAGGTGGGTGAGGAGTGTGTGCAAGTGTCTTATTATCACTGTACAATAATCTCTCTGGCAGTCTACAGCCTCCCTGGCTTCTTGCGCTTCAAGTTTAAGCCCAGGGAAAGACATCATGATGTAACGCCTCCTTTTCAAGATTAGGAAGCGTGGGCAGCCAGAATGGCTGCAGAGTGATGGCGAGATGTATAACAGAAAGAAAAAAAAATACATCATACTCACAATGATAAGGTAAGCTCAAAAACACCACAAAAAGAAATCCTAAAGCACCCTGAGCATGGGACAGAAAATCAGAAGACTCTTTCGTAGGAAAAAAAACCTTTTGAGAAATTGGACGACAGATCTTTGCACAGTATTTTCTATTATTAAATTTGGCTATATTTCACACTGCTGAAGTAACACATAAAATAATTGAAAAAAAAACAACATTTTTTTCCTACCTGAAAATGACGCTTTGTAAGTCAAATGGATATTCAATTATTCCTGTAGTCGGAACGCGAACTCTAAGCACATCTTGTTGGGTGGGCAGATAGCCAGAATCTGCTATACGGTCCAAGTCATTAAGGTAACTGTAGACAGGAAAGAAACAACCAGAATGAAGACAGGGATACTATAATCCCACTGATGGAAGGAACAGTGTGAAGATGAAGAAAGAAGAGAGTTTGGCTGGGGTAAAATTCTAACAATCTCAGGGAAGACAACCGAAAACAAGTTATCTTGTCACGGTAAATACCAGCTCTCGCTGTGTGTGTGTGTGTGTGATTTGAACAAAATATGTTCAGTGTCAAATAGGCATGGTAAGATTAACATTGGGGGTAAATAAAATGAAAACTGAGCCAGAATGCGGACTGCAATATGTAGATTGGGTGACAGTTCTTTATTACATAGAACTCTAGTTTGGTATGTTTTAATAGGTCTGCTATGTTTAATAGGTGCATAACTAGTGGTGAATTAAGAAACAATATACATTTATTTAGCAGTCTCTTTAAAATATGCTCTTAAAAAACAGAACTGAAATTGGGAGGTACCATAATCACCAATGCACCTTTCTTGCAGAAGATCCAGACAAAATGAAAGTCTTCTGGAAGAAACTGATGAAAAGAGCTGGTCACAACTCACAGCAGCCACAATGACACACATTAAATTACTCAGGGTAGAGAGTGAGAAGAATTCCTGGATGTCGAATTCTGTAAATATACACCACTGTATTTTTACTATATCCTTATATACTGACACTTAAACATTAACTAAAGTTATTCTGGCAGGGGCAGTAGGGTGGGTGGATGGATTCTAAAAAGAATCAAGTCCACATTTATTTCCTGTAAATATCCATAATACAATACAACCAGTTAAGCAAAACAGAACAGACTAAAACACACAGAACAAACTTTCCTCTAAAATGCCTGAGCAGATCTGAGGACTGGTGTTGGTACCAGTCAAGCCTCTTTGGGAAGATCATTCCAGAGTCGGGGCATCACTATAGAAAGGGCTGTCTCTCTTGTGAATACATAACGCACCTATGCTAAGGAGGGTACATGGTGATGGGCCTCTTCAGAAGATCTTAAGATGCTGAGAGGTTGCTATGGGAAGAGGTGGTCCTTCAGGCATTTGGGCCCAAGCTTTAGATGTTAGGGCTTTAGATGTAAGCACCAGCACTTTAAATTGGGCTCAGAAGTGAATTGGTCTAATATGAATAGCTCTAGCTGAACCAGTGAAAATTCTGGCTGCCAAGTTCTGTACTAACTGAAGCTTCTGGCTTGCCTTTAAGGGCAACTAATCAACTGGGATAAGTAAACTGGTAAAAATCAACAATATCCAAAAAAATCCCTGATAATATAACTTTATATCTACAGACTAAAACCATACAGTCATCATACAATGTAAGGAAGCATAACCAAAGTGTATGATCATTTCATTCAATACCAAAAGTAACCAAATGCGTTTTTACCAAAAGTCTTCTTCAGTGATCTAGTATGTAAATAGGTATATAAAAAGACACACACACACACACACACACACACACACACCCTATCCAAG
Organism: Heloderma suspectum; assembly: GCF_057233095.1. Lineage (NCBI taxonomy): Eukaryota > Metazoa > Chordata > Lepidosauria > Squamata > Helodermatidae > Heloderma > Heloderma suspectum. Next base: position 97,439,684 of record NC_139459.1, on the reverse strand, counting down.
CTTCTCACATACATTCACAATGTAAAATACTACAGTGTGTAAAATACTACAGTGTTTCCACGAATTCAGGCTCATACTCCTGGACTTTGCCAAACCAAAAATAATGTGTGTGCGTGTGTGTGTGTGTGCGCGCGTGAGGGAGAGGGAGGGGAGGGAGAAATATAAATTATATCAAATAGAAGAGCCAGGTCAAGAATATGTCCTGAAGAATGTGTCAGGCCAACAACGTATTGAGATGGCCCAAGAGGTTGTCATGATGGCCATGAAGTCCTGAGCTCGCCTTTCCAATACTTATTACTACTGAAATCCCGCAAGACAAGCATCCTGTGATTTTCCAACAGCACTGTCTAGATCACCTCAGACAGGAGGACTGATAGGCTCTGGGGAGATAGAATCATAGGATGATAGATTAGGGATTCTGCTGGTGTACCCGTTTTCTCTGGCCCAGGACAAGGCATGAACACTGAAACCCAGCACTCAGACAAACTGGTTTCCTGGTGAGGAAGATGGATTCCTTAGAGGTGACAGCAACCCTCAGCCCTCCAACCTATGTTGGTACTGTATGGCATATCCATGTGCACAAAGCTGGAATAGACTAAATTCACACAGTTCATCCACCCAGGATTAATATACTATGAATACGATTCCTGCTGATCATACTCAACTGCAGCAATTGTGTTATTCTCATAACTGATGCCTAGATGGATCTTTCTCATCCTCGCTCAAACCAGCTGCCAAACATAGTTCTGCATTAGTATTGTTTCTCCCTTTTAGATGAAATATCTGAGAGCTGCATTTATCCCCAAGCAACAACAAAGCTTGATGTTTTGAGAGCCAGTATGGTGTAGTGGCAAGAGTGTTGGACTAGGAGCTGGGAGATCCGGGTTCTAGTCCCCACTTGGCCATGGAAGCTCACTGGGTGACTTTGGGCCAGTCACACACTCTCAGCCCAACCCACCTCACAGGGTTGTTGTTGTGAGGATAAAATGGAGAGGAGGAGGATAATGTAAGCCGCCTTGGGTTCCTTGCAAGAGGAAAAAAGGCGGGGTATAAATGCAATGAATGAATGAATGTATGGGGAAAGTCTAACTGTTAAGCACCATTCAATTTTAAACTAGCCAAACTATTTTTTTAAGAACAGACTTGCTAGCTGCCAATGGATCATTTCAAATTAGCTTACATTTAAAATAAATTAACCTTAGCTTAAGAATGCCAAGATTGAAACACAATTCATTATAAAAATTTCCACTATTAAATATTTTCCCTCAATATTATGAGATCAATATTATTGCTCAAAGATCAACTATTATGAGAAACTAAGGTCACAATCCTATGCACGTTTAGACAGAAAAAAAATTCCTACAACTCTCAGCATTCCCCAGCCAGCATGGAATGCTAGGAGTTGTAGGACTTATATTAAACCAATGATTATGTGAATGCCTTTAAGGGCACAATCCTATGTGTGTTTAGACAGAAAAAAAGCCTTACAACTCCCAGCATTCTCCAGCCAGCCACACTTTTTTTTCTGCCTAAACATGCATAGGATTGCATAGGATTTAAATCCCATTAAACTCCATAAACTGAGTTTAATGGGATTTACTCCCAGGTAAGTGTGAATAGGATTGCAGCTGAAATGGATGGCAGCAAGCTTCTATTTTTAGAGTATGCTGAACTGGACTGTGTCAACTCAGTTCATATGCCATATACAGAAGATTAAATCAGTTTTATTCTGGATTAAATAGTGGAAGTACTTCATACCACGCATAGTTAAACTATGTAGTGATGGCTGCCAACTCAGATGGCTTTAAAAGGGAATTAGACAAATTAATGGAGGATAAAGCTATCAATAGCTACTAGTCATGATGGCTATATGCAACCTCTACTATCAGAGACATGATGCCTCTGACTATCAGTTGCTGGGAAACACGAGTTGGAGGGTACTATTATGATTTCTTAGGCACCTTCCTCAAAAGAGACTACTGCATTTGTAGTAAGAAGCAGAGACATCACCTTGCCGACAAAGGTCCGTCTAATCAAAGCTATGGTTTTCCCAGTAGTAATGTATGGCTGTGAGAGCTGGACTATAAGGAAGGCTGAGTGCCGAAGAATTGATGCTTTCGAACTGTGGTGCTGGAGAAGACTCTTACGAGTCCCCTGGACTGCAAGGAGGTCCAGTCAGTCAATCCTAAAGGAAATCAACCCTGAGTGCTCATTGGAAGGACAAATAATGAAGCTGAAGCTCCAATATTTTGGCCACCTAATGCGAAGAGAAAACTCCCTGGAAAAGACCCTGATGCTGGGAAAGACTGAAGGCAAAAGGAGAAGGGGACGGCAGAGGATGAGATGGCTAGATAGCATCACCGATGCAATGAATATGAACTTGAGCACGCTCCGGGAGAGAGCGCAGGACAGGAAGGCCTGGCGTGCTATGGTCCATGGGGTCACGAAGAGTCGGACACGACTGAACGACTGAACAACAACAACAACTGCATTTGTGTCCTGCTGGTGGCTTCCCATAGGCATCTGGCTGTCCACTATTGGAACAGAATGGCAGGCTAGACAGGTCTTTGGTCTTATCCAGCAGGACTCTTCATATTTTTTTAAACTATAATCCCCTGCTTCTGTTCACATAATAATCAATACATTAGAATCCCCACTCTATCCACATACATGCACTGTAAGGAAGGATTTTTATTTCTGACTGTGATTACAACAGATAGTTCTGTGATGAGACAGCCTTGTAAATAAGCCCACAAAAGTTGCTTGCCTGAAAAAAAAATCTTAGCCTACTGTGGGCTGGCGGAGGAGGGACAGAGAACTTTGTCCCCCCCTGTAACAGCCCACTGCATTTCTTCCTTCCTCTTGCAGCCCACTTGATTCCCATGCTGGACAAAGGACAGATGGAGTGCTGAGCCCCTCCTCCGTCCTCCTGCTCACTTGCCTGCATGCAGTTCCTTGTTGCCTGTGGCTTCCAGGCAAGGGCAAGGCTGTGATAAGTAGTCTATGTTGAGTGATTTTGAGTATGCGCCCCTAGAAGGACAAGTGCAAAAATAAACAGAACCACCTTATACGGCTTCTTCTGGTCTACCCACCTACAGTAAATTAACTGTGTATTTCAAAATCAAGTGCCCTTTTGTGGCAAAAGGTTGTGAAGATGGATTTGACAGTGTGACAAGATAAAGGAACACGTACATGGGAGTGAATATGGAAGTACAGGATGTAGCCCGCAAATGCTATTGGCACTGAGGAGATCTGGATGTCAAACCTATGCTACTCGGCATAAAAAGCTTGGTCAGCAAAGAAATCTGTTCAGTTAGGAAACACCTGAAAACTGTTTGCTCAAGTAGACAGCATGCATAGCTTCAGTTAAGTCTCTTTTAGTCCACACTGCCAATCCATGCTCCCTCCCTCTCACACTGCTGTCCCTGGGGAGCATGCCCTCCATTTAGAAACCCTTGACCTATGTAGCTCTGTTCACTGGTTCACATTCCTTTTCTGTGTTCCACAGTACCTTGTCTTGATTGATTAGCAGTGTTCATACATGATCAAAGATAGGTTAGCAATGGACTAGAGGTTAGCAGTAAGCAAGCAAAGGCCCAATGAGGGGAGTTCTTGCACAATGGACGAGAAATAATGGTTTCTGACTTGCTTTTGGGTCAGCTTCATGTTTCATTTCTACAGCAAAGAGTTCAAAGTCAGGCACAACATATTCCTCCTGTCAGTTCACCATGAAAGGCCAGATGTGGAGCCCAGCACATAATCTGGCATCCTGAAAAATACCAGCTTTCATTCTAGTTTTCATTCTTGCCAAGGGAGGAAAAAAGGAAGGCACGTTGATTGTGTAAGCTGAAAATTCAGAAACCAAAACAGTTTCCACTGGTCAGATGGGGGTGGTGGGATCTCTGTCTCACGCAGCTCCTTATCCCTCTTACACACCATTGAATCCTTGTTGTACAATAGAGCTCTGTTTTCAAACATTAGGGTATTTTTAGGCTGATTTGCTTTCTTTATGAAGGAAGATCTAAGGACAAAGTGCCTCTGAGCATATGCAGTGAGCTTTTCTTCATAGGAAGCAGCTTTTTCAGGGGGGACTCCAGAGGAAGGACGAGCATACCCTGGACAAAAAGCTCTCTCCCCCAAACCACCCCACTGTTGCTGAGCCTCTGTGGTTACCTGAAAGAAAGTTAATTTTCACTGCCCTTCTTTATTATCATCTATATGAGAGCACAGACACTGCCCCACCATTGGGTTTGCTTATTTCTTTTGATGAAAATTGGAGTGGGAAAGAAAACTTTGTAGATAGAAGGTAGCTGGTGATAGATCCCTTCCAAGCCACTGATACTCAGCTCTCCTCCATAGTTTAACGGAGCTGTTAGGACTGCAGTCTCAGTTGCTTACAGTGCAAGCCTATAAATGTTTACTCAGAAGTAAACCACACTGTGTTCAATGGAGGTTACTCCCTGTTAATTGCAGCCTAAGAGATTGTACCACAATACAAAGGCATAAATCAAAAGGACTTATTTCGGAGAAAATGTTTAGGAAGGAAGTGTTAATATGAAATATACCATTATTTATCTTTCAGAAATCTTAAATGCAGGACACAGCTTTCCAGCCCCAAAATGCACTCTGCAGCCACTTTTATTCTGGCACCATCACTGAGCTTGTTAAAAGACAGGCTGCTTCTATATCCTTCATTCACCAGCCTTCTGTCAAGGGTAGTATTCACCAGCTTACCCAATTTGGCCTCTCTGCAACACTTGTGAGGCACATTGGACTGAGAGAATGTGACCAGTCACCCACTGAGCTTCACAACTGAGTGGAGATTTGGACTTGGGCCTCCATGGTTCAAGCCTAACACTCTATATACTAAAATCACATCAGCTTTGTATCACATCTCTCCCCCTCCCATGAAGAGTACCATATCATTTTTCAAAACATGCATCTTAGGGAAAAGAAGGGAAACAATGAAGGACACTGAATATACAAAAACATGCAGTGCCGTCCTATACATCCCTATTCAAAGGTCCCACTGAATTAAATAGGGCTCACTTCCAGGAAACGGGGTACAGGATTGCAGCCCTATTTCAATTTTCATCTACCTATTCTGGCCAAGACAGTTCATTGTGAGTAGCAACTCTTATCTATGCCCTTATTCACCTGTTCCCTACTGGCTATGCAGTCCTTGCCCAAATATTGCAAATTCTTTGGATGTCTAAGGCTACAATCCTGTATCCACTTACCCGGGAGTAAGCCCCACTGAACCTTACTTCTGAGTAGACATGCACAGGATTGCACTGTTAATCTTGTATGCAGAAGCATGCAAGCGCAATTGATTTGCATACATCTGATGACAGAATTTGGAATACTGGGTTTCACAGCTGCTTAAATCTTAAAACTGAGTTTTGAAATTTAAAGATTGCAGTTTTGAAAGGTGGCATTAAATAAATAAACCTATTATAATTTCTCATCTGAATGAGCCCCCATGCAAAGCACAGTGGAACTTTGCCCGAGTATTGCCAAAACTCAATTTAATGATGACGATCAGTATTCTCTTGCTTCCCTGATGCATCCTTTCTTGATGTTCCTTTTCACCCTTCTCTGCTAAGTTCCATGCCATTTTCTTATTCAATATTTGGACAGACTGACTTACTGTCTTAAACTGATCTATTTAAGATTGTTAAGAGTTATTCACTTCAGGGGAGTACCTATAATTATTTTTGACAGAAAAACTCATTACACAGTACCATCTACTACTCCAACTTATTAGCCAACCGAGTTAGCTTAGGACAACTGGAAATGATTCAAGTACCCTGGTATAGATGTATAGGCACTGAAAAATGCCTTGGACAACATGAACTGTGACAGGAAGGATGTCAGAAAATGCAAATCTCCCTCTTCTGATATTGTCATTTAGGCAACCTTTGAAACTCCCCTTTGAAATGTACATTTTCCTTGCAAAATTATCCAAAAGGCTCCAATATACTATTATCTAAACTGGCATCTCCATAAAATTGTTATCTGTGTGATTTTCATATTGTATTAGTTTTAGATTATTTGTATGGTATTTGGTTTTTATTTCCATTATTGTGCTGATTATTATTTATCCTGATTTTGGCTTTTTCAGCTATATTAATTATGGATTTCTCTCTCTCTCGCTCGCTCTGTGTGTGTGTGTGTGTGTGTGTGTAAGTCATTTCAAGACTGCATTTTTGCATCATCATCATCATCACCACCACCACCACACCACCACCACAACAACTCATATCTTCCAAGCTATACTGCAAACCCAAGCTATACTAGAATTCTGTAACTGAGTCCAAAAGCAGTGAGAGCATTGTGGCCATCAGCTTGTTAGACACGTATTACCTTGGTAATACACCTCAGGCCTATCACTATGGCAACCCAGCAGAATTGCCTCAACAGCCACTCCAAATCATTTTTACAGAACGGATTACAGCTATAATTAACTTTTTAAATACGGCTGTACTAGAAATATATTAAGATGTGCAATTTTTTTTTAATGAATGTGATTTCCCCCCTGCTTAAATTGTTAACTGAATGCATACAATATGAGATCAGAACTACAATATATTCTATCAAAATATAAAAACCAATGACTGAAATAGCCTTCCAGTCCAAGAGAGTGTACATGAGAGGGTGCGCATGTGTGTTGCACTCCTTTCAAAGGAGGTTGAGATCTTCTATGCATAGTCTAATGAGAATTTCCAGGAAAAAAAACATTTGAGAGCAAAACTGCGATAAATTATGCAAAAACTAAGAGCGTAATTTCTGAACCACAACCATCAACGTTTTTTCTCTCAGTGTTGAAGGTCATGACTTTTGAGTAAATCTTCCTTTAATGCTACGGCCAAATATGGTTTTCAGCATCCACAAAGAAGCTAATGGTGAAAATCCTATTACAGTTTTTATAGAGTGCGTGATGATATTAATTATACAGCACCATTAGCATACATTGATGCTTTAGAGCATTACACAGGCAAAACAGAAGGGCAAGCCATTACTTAAGCTGGTGGTTTTCATATTCACCCGATTTGCACAATTAAACTTGCACAGACAGACCATAGTTTGTCTGGGGGCATGTAGGAGCGAGCGAGCTGACTCTGGACCACTCGCCTCCTTCCGGCCTGCTAAACCACCCCATCCCTGGGTTGTTCTCCTTGACATGCAAACCCGGAACTCTGGGTTGTTGCGGGAGAAACAACCTAGAGCTATAACCCAAGAACAAACTGTGGGTTGTTTAATCATGTGAACTGGGTCACTGTGTTCCAGAGAATCTTACGGATCTGTGGGAACTTATGTGGGACTCCCTCAGTGATGAAGATGAGTAAGTTAGCTTGTCCACCACAACTTAACTTCTTCTGTAATGTGCAGATGCGGGGGAGCATTGGGTGTGTTCAGGAATACACTCTCAGGTCATAAGGCAAAAGAGAGGTTCAACTGCCTTGCCCAATGTCCTGTGTGGATTGGGTTGAGAAAACAAAGAACTGTGCATGGTATGCTGACAACCACTTATCTATTTCAACAGAGTTCAACTCCCTTCCACTAAGGTTGTTGGGACACCTTCAGTTTCACTGTCACTACTTATTAGTTCCATTTTACACTGAGACATAAATGTATTTCGATGACATATATGTATTTTCTCTCATACTTGCTAAGGATAATAACCTGAAAAACATTAATTACATTTTTTGAAACCGACGAGCGTGCCTAATATGGTAGTTGCAACTGGCATCCATTCATTGTTACTAAGGAACTTATGAAATGGAAAAATTTCTACAGGAAAATAAAAGCACTGAAAAAATTTCTGTTTTGTAAATTTTCTGTGGAAATGTTTCTGCCTCGCATCACTGAATGGTCTCCACTCTCCTTACATTCAGGAAGAGGGTCAAGACATCTTTTTAATTTGGCTTTTTAAATTATTGTGGTTTTTAAGATTGCTTTTAGTGTTTTGCTATGTTTTTATTTGATGGATTTTTGGTAATCTGCCTTGGTTGCCTTCAGAAGGATGGTATACTGTGATATGATTGTAATGTCAAGTTCAAGCAAAGGCAGACCATATTTACCTGTATGTGGGATCTCCCTGATCCTGAAATCCATACTACCTGCTTTTTATTCTTGTGATAAAATTGCAGGGGCAAAGAGATCCCCTATATAGACCAAGCCAATACAGCCTTGTTCAAAAGTTACATTTTACACATGGTAAGGGGATGGTGGGTACAAGCCGAGACTTGTTCCTACAGTTACCATGTTGACATTTTCATCATAAAAGCAACACCTAGCCAACACTTACTGAAATCTGAAACCACCAGCACATACTTAGACATGCATTGAATAAGCCTGTACCATATCAGAAGGGACAAGTAATCTAATTTATGTCTATTTCTTGTTTCTTGGGTATGCCAATGTATACATAAAACTTTAAAAAGGAAAAGCCACTAATAGTTTGCACCTTATTGGGATAGTCTTTTGTGACACTTGGCAATCAGGTCATTCAAATGGCTTGATAAAATTATACCATTTAGAGTACATTTGTCACAATAGTGATGTAAGCTGAAGTTATATAACTGTAGGCTAAAATAAGCATACCATTTGACTACAACACACTGCCTAGAAAATATAATTAGGGTGTGGGAGGACATTCTTCAATCCATCATTTCTGGTCATTTTCAACACTGTGGGTTCCATGTCTGCAGTTTTTTTTCACACTGAACATGAGATTATTTTGATGTGCAGCTTTGACAAAGCAGCACAATAATTCTAAGCAAAGACTGATAAAATAAATTGCTATAATTTATATTTAGCTATTATTTTGCTGAGATAATGCTGCCCTAAGCTTTTAAAAGGGGTTAAGAAATTTTATAAAGAAGAACAAGTGGGGCCTGCAACACAATCTTGCAGTGTGTCCTCATCCCCAGAAGGGAGTGCACTTCTTCAAGGCTCCAACTGGCCTGGAGAGTAGGGTTGGCGGAGAATTTCTCCCCAAAACTTCGGGGGGCCGAGCGCCAACGTGTTCGGCCTCCCAAACAAGTTTCGGGGAGAAATCCTCCGAACCCCCCCGCACCGCCCCCGGGACGGGACTTCCCTTCGCCGAATGTCCCTCCCGGCGGCGGGTCCGGCTGGCGGTTTGGCGGGTGTTCGAGCGGGGCGGGAGCGGCAGCCGGTCTTTCGACCGGCTGCTGCCGCCGCCATTGCAATAAAAGAAAAAAAAAAAAACACCCCCTGATAGGCTACGTAACGATTAACGTAGCCTATCACGGCTAGATTTGCAAAGTCAGCCGTGATAGGCTACGTGAATCGTCACGCAGCCTATCAGGGGGTGTTAAAAAAAAACAAAAAAACTTTCGCGTTCGCGGCCAGGCGAGGCGGGAAGCCTCCTCCCCGGCCTGAATTTCGGCCGGGGCGAGGCGGGAAGCCTCCCCCCCGGCCTGAATTTCGGCTGGGGCGAGGCGGGAAGCCTCCCCCCCCCGGCCGGAACTTCACGGGGGGAGCAGCGAAGTGCCTCCCCCCCACCGCGAACGTCCTTCGAGGACAGGTAAGGGACTTTCGTCCACCCCTAGAGGAGACTGGAGTAGGAGCCTTGTGGTCCTACTATTCAGGCCGTCAGGAAGAGCAGCGGGGGACGAGTTTCAGGATTGGGGAATGGGTGAATGATAGCTCCCCCTTCCCTGCCTAATCCTACTGTGCTATTGAGTGCTGGAGGGTTGCCAGCCCCAAACTTGAACATTTTATAACTACACAGTGGTGGCAAAACAGTTCTGAAGACTGAATGCACACTATACACCTCAATTCCTGCTCTCCAGGACACCTGCTTTAAACTGTCAGGGACTTTTAACAGCTCAATTTACTCTTATTTTCCTTTCTCCCTGCTACCCCATCCTTCCTGTCACACCGTTTCTATACATCAACTGTTCTCAACCATAGACATAACTGACAGACCTATACTTCCGGTTTCTTTTCTCTGTAGGATCAAATGCCATCAACATTCTGTAAGCTTACCATGTTCTTTTCAGGTAGGTTTCAGACGGTGGTTTTTTTTTTAAGAGATCTTTTTCTTTTGATTTACAAACATCTATGCTTCTGCAGGGCTTGGAGTCTCCCAAGTATTTAGAACCTGCTATCTTATTTTTGGGTGGCCCTGTTTCGCTTCTAACAGATAATCACTCAATCAGCTGATTTCACTATTGGAAGGAATGATAAATTACGAAGAAATATACTTAATGTTTTATATACTTAAACCAGGAATGATCTGTAAGTGAAAATTATTTGCAACAAGACAGTGTATTACTAAAATATTTGGGTTTTGCCACTCTACAGTTATCTACAAGCACTGGATGGCACTTTTAGGCAAAAGTATAAAATCCGTCGGCTAGTCAGAAATTCAAGAGGAGAACTAGCTAAGTACCCAACCACATAATATTTATTTTCAAGGCTGCTTTACTAATGTAATTTGATTTTAGGAGACTAGAAAAAGGCTGCTGAGAAATATCAGGAATTATTAGCAAGAAGGACTGGGGTAAGAATTCATAGCTTGCAAACATACATACTTTGAAATGGAACTTTGTCACTCCATCTGTTCTATTGGTGCAGTACTACTAAACTGGAGTTATAAAATACCGCTGTCGTTATAAGACTATCCATAATTTCATTAAACTTCATGGAAGTCAGGGACCCAGCTTAGGTACTTCCTTAAACAACAAGGAATGTTGTAGAACTTGCATCATAGGAAAATAAATCTCGAATGTGATTTGCAAGTGCTACATAATTAAAAGTTTTTAACATTTATATCCAGACATTTTGGCACGAGTTCAGAGTTCATTTCCATGTGGCAGAGACCATGAAAGAAGCAGGGCTTTGCTTTCACTTTTTCCTACAATAGTTCCTACTGACAAACAGATACAGTACTGTGAAGAGTTACATTCAGGGGTCCATAAATATCGGCCTGACTTACTGGCCTCCTGCTAATTATCCTGACTACCAATTCCACCTGCCCTCCGGTATGAGAAGAGGGGTTTGGGGAGAGGCATTGGAAATGTTGCACCTTACAGATTAGTTCTCACATCCAAAGAACATCAGTTCTTAACTAAACAAACCAGGATGCATGAAAATTATCTACAAAGGACTTAACGCTGTCTTTTGTGGGTTCTTGGGATTGTACCGATATTAAAAATTTGAAATCAAGAGTACTGGGAAATAAGTTTCTTTAAAAAAAATACTTTTTATATTCAAAAGAGTATATTAAAAATACAGTGTGTGCAAATCATAGCCTATCACCACACTTAGCAATTCTCCAAAGACCAGTTCCCTTAAAAGCAATTTCCCAAAGAGACAGAATAAAGTGAGCTCAGGGAGCCTGAAAAACAACTAGAGGAGTATGCCTTGATGCTGTTCTTGAAGAGCTAGGAGGTTCTGGTGAGAGAACCTGCCTGCTCTCTGAATTCCCTCTATACAGATATGCTTTTTGGGATGTGTTTGTATGTAGTAGCTAACTTGAAAAGGTTCTTTGATCATTATTTTTTAACCATGTACTATTTTAAGTTTCAAGTTATAACTTAGGACTAATATTTACTTCCTTTTTACATCTCTATCTCGGTTATAATATTCACCTTTTTGAACTTTAGAAATATTCCTGTCTTGTCCCTTGAAATTACTGTTAATTAACTAGCACTTTGCTGACTTCCTTCTTATCTGAGCCACTGTTCTGTCTCTTCTGAGAGAGAGAAATGCCAGAAATACAGATGGCAAATTCTAATCTTGTTTTAAACACTTAAGTTAATAAAGGTAGGCAAGAGGACAGAGGCAAAAAGTACAGTGGAGTTTCTAAGTAAAACGTTACATCATCAGTCAAAAAGAGTGAATGAATCTGCAAGAATCAGATAAATTTCAACTCATTCCCATTATTTCTTTAATATCCATGACAACAGGTAATTCTATCATTTATGCTATGGTATGGAGAAGACAAGGATCAACAGAAATTGTGGATGCTCAGTTATATTATACACATAATAGGCCTCATAATTGCACAAATGCCACTGTCCTGTACAATTTACGTAGTACAGGTCAGTGTAAACTGCCAGAATAAATTTAACACCCAACCTTCCAGGTTCATTTCAATTCTGTGTGTGTGTGTGTGTGTGCGCGCGCGCACGCGTGCGTGTAACAGAGAGAGAGAGAAACTCATGCCTACACACATATACCCCCTCACAAAGAAAGTTAAATGGGATGGGTCCTTTAACTAATTCTTGCTACAGAACTCTTAAGAACATTGAAAATCTTTTGACAATGAGCTTGTGACACATTCATAAATTCATGGCTACTTAAGGTGGCAACATCTAGGGTGAGATGCACTATCACCCAACTGGACTTCTGCTTGTTCAGCAAGACTTTCTCCTCCCCTCTGCAAACCCCCCCCCAAAAAAAAATAAAACCCCTGCTCCTGAGGATCCTCAAACCAGTAGGAAGGGCTAACTGGATACAACCCTTAGTTCAGGGATAAGCAATCTTTTTATATATATTTCTTAGCTCTTTGCAGAATATTTACATGAAGTAAATTCAACTTCTGATGTTTTATAATGTTCTGTTGATTGTTTCAATACATGTTAATTTTTATATTGCAATACTTTTATGAACTATTTTTAGGATCCTGTCAAAGTGGGTTATAAGCTTCAAACAAACAAACAAACACACACACACACACACACACACATCCTGTAATTTCTGGCCTGTAATCTGAAGTTATATGACCATGTGAAGGGGCTAGGGAGAGTGTCTGCTGTAGTTCTGGGATCCGTGAAGTACAGAAACCTTTGCCTTGTATGCAGATTCCTCTGTAGTAGCACTATCATCTTGTCCTACAAGAACTTGAATGTACACCTTATTTTTCTGAACAACCATGGGTGAGGATAGGATGGTCACTGTCATTGGGCTGGATCCAGACTTAGTTATGCTTAGAGTAGAGCCACTGAAATGATGGAACTTGTCATGACTAACCAAAGTTCCATTTATTTCAAAGGGTCTACTACGCATAACCAAGTCTGTTTGAGAAAAAAAGTTTGTTTTTGTAAACCTTCCCCTCCCACCGGAACGCCCCCGTTCCCCTCCTCCAAGGTTGCTTTTCCAACCTCGGAGGGCAGTTGGCATGGTTCTTTTTGCACTGGCTGTGAAGGGGCAGAAGAGAGGGTCAAATCAGGTCAAAGTACTGTCTCCAACTCCAGAAGGGGGATTCCAAGCAATCCTATGGTACCTGGGATGCTCTCCCAGGGACCACAGATTCTTCTCTAAGTGGACTGGGAGTAGGGCACCCTGCTACAGACCTGCTATAACGCACTCACGGTTTCCGTTTCCACCTCCTATGTATAAAACCTCTAAACACTTCCCAATTGCTTATTGTATGTTTCTTTTTACTAGACCAATAGTATGGTAACTTCTTTTATTGGAAGATTTTAAATATTCCACATTGTTGAATTAGGCTGGAATTCTAGACAAACGTAGCTATGAGTAAGTCCAATTCAACACAATGAGGCTTACTTCTGAGTACACATATATGGGGTTGCACTGCTGATATACGAATTATATTAGAGAGCCAGTGTAGTGTAGTGGTGAGAGTGACGGACTGGGAACCGGGAGATCCAGGTTCTAGTCCCCACTTGGCCATGGAAGCTCACTGGGTGACTTTGGGCCAGTCACAGACTCTCAGCCCAACCCACCTCACAGGGTTGTTGTTGTGAGGATAAAACAGAGAGGAGGATAATGTAAGCCGCCTTGGGTTCCTTGCAAGAGGAAAAAAGGCGGGATATAAATGCAATAAATAAATAAATAAATAAATAAATATATTGAGAGGTTGTGTCTCCTTACTGTGTTTTTCATTACAACAAAGGTATACCTTGAAAAATATATATACCTACATGTTATGAAGGAGGGAAGACCAAATGTTATTCCTTTTTTCCACATCAGTAATGTATTAAGATCTTTCATTATCCATACCAACAGAGTGTTGAACCAAGGAGACTCAGGTTCAAATCCCCCCTCAGCCATGACAGCTTACTAGGTAGCCTTGGATCAGTCATCAGCTTTTAGCCAAACCTACCTCATAGGGTTGATGTGAGAATGAGATGGCTCCTTGGAGAAAAGGCAGGATATAAATGTAATACGCATATTAAAAAAAAGTCAGAAGGATATAAAGAAAGGATTGTATCTGGAAAACAAGTTGAAGTCTTGAAAAGCATATAGTTTCCCTTTAGATGGGAACAAAAGAGGCTTCTAGTAATTATGTTATGTCCCTGTTGTTACAATCTTGGACCATTGCAGAATTATTGAAACTTCAATAAGGTGAGATGGTAGATAATAAGATATATAAAGATAAAAGAGAAACAAGAACAGGGGTCTGGAAAGGATGGACTGAGTGAGGTAGAGGAGTACATCAGATGGGCAAGGAATCTGATAATCAGGGGAAAATAGTTGCTGGGTTAAGATATTATTGTAGTTAAAGCATTCTCATTACATTTATATAGAGCAGGGGTAGGCAACCTTTTGAGGTCTGTGGACACATTTATCCTTTTTTTTCCTGGGACCGTGGGTGCATGCTCCATGTATTTTCTCTCTTTTTGCTCCCTGCTCCTTGGATTTTCTCTTTCCTTGCTCCCCTTCCATGGATTCCCTCTTTTCTTGCTTCCACTCCCTCAATTTGCTTTTTTCCTGCTCCCCCTCATTCTTCCTTCTCCCCCCGCTTGTTATTTCCTTCTCCTCCCTGCCCCTTCTGCCTGCTACCTCCCCCTGCCCGCTGGCTGCTATGTGACAGTTCTCCTGCTTTCCCCCCTACACACTCACCTGCCCATGCACCCACCTACCAACTGTGGCTGCTTCTGCTGAACACATGTGGCTGCTTCTGCTTACTTCTGAACTAGGAAGCAGGAAGTTGGCAGATACGTTTGCCAACTTTCCACTTCCTGGCCGCAGAGGTCTTAGTGGGTGCACTCAGGGGTCCTGGCAGGTGCTAGTGTTCCTGACTCCTGGTGTAAAAGTATTCCTTCACATATATGTCACTAGGCGTATCCAGATATCAGTTTGAGGAGTTACGGTACCTAGTAATCTATGTACATATATATAGATCTTTAAATTAAGCATATTGTCAATAGTTATACAAACTATCCTAAAATATAACCCGATACGTATTTCAATTTTGAGAAGAAATTTGAAAAAGATGCCCAGACGCTGGATATTTCAGAAAGTGTTGGAAAAATTGTTGTCCATGATAAATGTCTAAAATTGCCATTACTGTCCAAAACATGTTCATATTTTATACTTACTATTTAGTAGAATCTGACAATTGATACTCCCGTCGTCTGTCATAGCATTCTTGGATTCCAGGGTCATTCCATAAACTCTTTATCGCATCTACGTAAGGGTTCTCAAATGAAGACACTTTCTCTATATCAACATCACGAACTAGCTGTGCATTACCCTATAATAATAATAATTAAAAAATTACATTTGTGTTCATCATACAACATATACATTAAGTTACACAGACAGATATTCACTTTAAAAGTGTAATGAGTGTCCATGTGGGGGCACTGGGAAGTATCCTTTTCCAGAAATGCAGTAAGACTTCTTTCTTTAATTTGTGGTCAGCTATATAAAAACTATAAACCTCCCCCACAGCTTATGAAGGGAAATCTAAGAGTTGAAAACAATGGAAGACACAGCAGCAGTCAGTATGCTGAGGGGGGGGGGGGGGAGAGAGAGAGCGCGTGCACGTGCCAAGGAAGGAAGTGGAATAGAAAAACGGAAGAGATTGTTAGTTTACAGTCATAGGGGAAGTGAGGATGGATGCCCAAGATGAAGGAACGCTCCAACTACACGAAGCTGAGGGAAAAGAGCTACAATCTGCAGACATTCTCAAATCAAACTATATTTGAATATTCTTCTGTCCATTAATTCATTATCTACTTAGCAATACTTCACTAGTACATACATGAAGGGTATAACAAACTCAGGTAAACCACCACTAGGGGATTAAGAACATGAGACTTATTCTATTCATTTCTTAATCTGGTAAAATGTCAATGTCAATGCATTTGGTTTAAAAGTATAGTATCATTAACTGCCAAAGATGTTTGCTTGAAATCAAGAATCAAAGTTGAATTATTCAAACTTGCATTTCTCTACAAGCAGAGAGATCACTGAAAATGAATTCATGTCTCATGCTAACTTTACACAAATTATACTTCAATTTCTTATACAATTTAATCACAATTCTTATGAAAAAAATCTAGGCCCTCTAATCCTAAATACCTATGATTTCAAAGGAACTTGAGGTTGTTACCTAACATTATTAAATTACAATACATCACATTCTGAACCTAAGCACCTTCTATTAATAGAGCTGTTTACAAGCCATAGGCAATTTCATGTCAGAAAACAAACTTCTCCTGAGCTCTTAAACTAAGTTTGCATGATCAATGCAGCCCACCATGGCTTATTTAAGCCACAGTGGATTGTGTGGTGCATGCCAATGGCCTTTTTGAATATTCAACCCCCAGCAGGGAGCTGCCATGGTTTGTCGTGTCGTTTGAACTTGGGTGGGAGGAGTTGTTTGAGGGTTAAACAACCCTCAAATAACCCATGATCTGTTGTAGCGTTATTTGAGGGTTGTTTAACCCTCAAACAACCCCTGCCACCCAGGTTTGGACAAAACAAAAAAACCCAGGGCAACCCCCCCGTCCCCCCGAATATTCAGAATGGCCACTGATGCACGCCGCAACCCACTGTGTTGCAACCCATAAACCATGGTAGGCTGTGGTGAACATGTGAAATGGGAATTTCAGAAACCACAACAAACTCCCTAACCAAGTGAGGTATGACAGGTGGCTATGAATGAAAGGGCCTTTGCAGCAGTGACACTCCATTATGAAACTACCTCCCTAAGAGGTTCACCTGGCTCCTTCTCTAATGTCTTTCTGTCACCACAGAAAGCCATTTTCCAAGACTTTTAAATCATGCTGTAGCTCAGCCTTCCCTATCCTGGTGCCCTCCATATGTGGACTACAACTCCATTCATCTCTACCCAATATGGCCAATGGTCATGCTGGCTGGGGATGATGGCAGTTGCAGTCCAATACACTAGGAGGGCACCAATACACCTGGAGGGCACCAGCAAACAAACAATATAAAATCAGTGTGAACTGAATTTAGAAGTTTAAAATGCCTGACCAAACAGGAATATTTTAATTTGGCACTAAGTCAGGGCACCACCATAGAGAAGGTGTGCTTGTTTGTAATGCCCATCTTTCAGTGCTGTCACTCAGGGAAGGGCCTCCTCTGAAGACCTTAATGCCCAGGCAAGGTATGGCAGGCAGAGCTCCTTCAGTTATTTGGGCCCCAAGCCATTTAGGACTTTAAAGATGATTACCACCACATTGAATTGGACTCAGTTGCAAACAGGGAGCCAATTCCTTCAGAACAGGTGGAAAATGGTTCCATATAAGATCAGGGGTGCAGATCCTCTTTCAGTTGAGGGCTGCATTCCATTTTGGAGAAACTCTTGAGGGCCTCATTCCAGTGGTGAGTGGGGCTGAAGGCAAAGGGGCAAGCCAAAGTCAAAAGGGGAGGGGACAAAATACCAGCATATTTTAGTTTAAAGGTACAATCCTATGCATGTTTCGATAGGAAAAAGTACTACAACTCCCAGAATTTCCCAGCCAGCCATGCTTTTTCTTTCTAAAGATGCACAGGATTGCACCTTCAGCCTTAGGAGAGGCATTTCAACCTTTTAGAATGGAGAAAACTCCATGAAAGCCAGTAAACTACCAAATTTTTGGTGGAAAGGGGAAAGAGGAAAAGGAATCCTGGAGGGCTGGATTTGGCCCCCAGGCTTAAGATTCTGCACCCCTGTACATTTGGGAATGCTTGACAATAAGTATTTTACCTGAGATACTTTTTATTCATCCATTTCCTTTTCCTGTTCAATCACAAGAAGCATGATATAAGATTCACCATGATTTTTGTATTTATTTCAATGCATAGTGCATCATTTCCTGATAGTCAAAGGGCACTATAATTAAATTATTTGCTAGTACAATTTGATCATTAGTCCATTAACTACCATCATAAGGCCAGCTACCAGTATACATTGCTATAAATAAATAATCAACATAGTGCCAGTCAGATAAACAATGTACTCTTGCCTGAAAAGTATACCAGCTGATTTATTCTAATATTCCTAAGGATCAACTTGAAAGAGAAATTTTGAAAAATAGTCTATAAAGCAAGTCGTCAGCTATTTCCCTCTTTTAAATTTTTCTGGGGGAAAACATTGCTAACCCTTTTGATTGAAATGCACATAACAAAAATGGACAAACTATATACACAGTCTTGCACATTAATATCTGTACACATATCTTCAGAACTGCAGGATTTGTTAATTTACTCACTATAATATTCAGTAACCTCAGATTGTTTGGGGGCACACATAAATGTTTCTTGTAAGATCTCGTTGTTCCTACTGTAGAGCTAAGATCTACAGCAGGCTAGTTTTAAAATTCTGTAGCTATAAACTAAAAGGCAGACTAAATGTTCATGTTTGAAAAGTGCAGATACAAACACAGCCATGGCACTATAAGGTACAAAGAAAATGCTGGTAGCTATCTTTATTATAGGAAACTGTGTTTTCCAGTAATTTAAAAAGTAACTTTTAGAAATATCAATGTACTTTCATGCTGGTAAAGCACAGTATCAGAAGCCATATCTTGTTTTAATCTGAGGTACCTTATACCAAGTGAGATCATTTGGTCCATCCACCTCAGCATTGCCTACTTTGACTAGCAGTAGCTCTCTAGGGTTGTAGAGAGGAACATTTTCCAGCCCTGTCTGGAGATGCTAGAGATGACGCAGGGACCTTTTGCACTTATAGTATGGGTTCTACTACTGAGCTACTGCCAGCTAGTGTCATCATGCCAGGGGTCAGTAAAACCTAAAAATCACAGCATCATTAGAAAATGATGTGCAAAATCTATTAAGAGGGTGGAGAATACAGCTTGTATTCTCCTTGTACATGTCTAATTGGTAATATGAATAGGAAATAGCCAAGGCTCAAGATTTCCAAAGCTGCAACATCAAGGCCAAAATCTCTGTCCAAATGTAGATAAAGCAGAGGCTGATTTAAGACCCCTAGCAGTGTGCAACGCTCCCTTCCTTACACTGTTCCCCTCGTAGTCCATCTCCCAATTTTTCCTCCCACCTGGGTTGAAAACCAGAAATGAGTCCAAATGGAAAAGGGTTCAGCACCACTTTAAATTTCACCCCCACCCTCTGCTTTACATGTGGTTATCATAGACCTGCATTTAAAAGACACAGGACTGCTACTGTGAGATGTAGTCTGACCCTCAGTGAAATATCTAAAGGACTGGTGGGATTATAAATCCCTGTCTGAGCGTAGAGTTATTTCAGTCTGAAGAGAAAGTCGCCATGGAGGAAAGAGTTGTACCAAAAGGGTAGGAGGCAGGAGTCTAGCAGGCAGGAAGAATTTAATTACTCAGCCACTCCTTTGGAATTTAATTACTCAGCCACTTATTTACAGCAGGGTGGATTTTTTAAAAGAACTCTACCATTTTAAAGTATGCACAAATAGTTCCTTAAATGTAGATAAAAGTTGTCCTATTGGCATAAAATTTGGTATGGATGATCTCCTTGGTGAGAATAGAAGCTCCCAAATTTTCCGACCCCCCCCCCCCCCAATCAGCAGTTTAAGAACCTGGTTGGAGGACGGGTTTGGTTTTTCTTTTCAAATGGCCATTTTTACCTTTCACTGATTTGGTGAAAATCCTTTATGTAGTTTTGGAATTATGAAGTTTAAAAGTAGTAATTTTAGAGCAAGGATAGACAACTTAGGAAACACAAGTAATTTCCTTCCAGTGAAGCCCAGAAGGGGGGTGGGGGTAGAGAGCTGGTTGCTGTGAGCAAAGTAATGGGTATTTTAAAACAGATACGCCAGCAGTGCCATCCAGAACAGAGCCTCTCTCTCAATCTTTGATTGCATTAGCAGAGGGGGATGGCACCTCAGGGGACTGGGAAGTGGCAGCAAGCAACATTTTATCTTGTATATGTCTTCCAAGTTCAATTTCTTCCAAGGTTTGGAAGATTTTTGGACTAAGCCAGTACATGAATGTTCATTGCACGAATGTGAAATGTAGTAATAAACGATCAGGGAGAATTTCAATAGATATAGCATTCCCAGTCACATTGTCCAGGTAGAAAATGCAGATGCCAACCTAACAAGTAGAAGTAACTAAAATTGAAGTCAGAGTTCCCCAAAACATTTCACAGTGGGGTGCTACCAACCAGTCAGTCACCTTTTCTGACCTCAATATAGCCCAAAGTAAACTCTAATGTCTTTTTATCTCCAGTGCCCACTGCTCATATCTGAAGACCCAACCACATGCAGGCCCTGATTCTCTATTTGATTATTCTACTTCCTGGTTTGATTATTCTACTTCCTGGACAGACTATCTCTTTCTAGGATCACACAGGCACTCCTACAATCTTCCCCTTGTTCTGAACAATTAATTTGTTTTCCTCAGGTATGTTCCATTGGGTCTACTGAAAGAGAAAAAAAGTAAAAAAACAGAGCAATGGCACATTATTTTATAAAATGGTGGGGTTTTTTTGCAGCTTATGGGCATGTTAAAAACTTTAGAGTGCATAGACCACACCCTACTTTGTCACTTAATTTGGCCTCCATGCTCCTCCTCTCAGCAGGCATCTAGACACAACCTTTTTTTAGCCAACATAGATCCATTATTGTAATGCAGTGCTTTCTCTCATTTGGTTAACTATTGAAACTTTGAAAATATACAACATGCGAGAGCCATAATAAATCATGCAGGTAACTGAAACCATTCTCACCACCCTTATGATAAACTGAGAAAGGGAATGTAAAAATAATTGGAAAATGAACAAGATTGCACAAGGAGGTGAATTTTGCTTGCACGCTTCTAGATTTTGGGGACTGTGTTTTGCTCCTTGAATGTCTACAGTAATGTATACATGTATAGGACAACATAATTATTGCTACAAATATATGAACCCATGTGATGTATAATTTACGTAACCCTCCATCATGGTGATACAACACCTTTTGCTTTAAAGCTTGACTGGCTGGCTTGAAACTGTAAGTACTTGCTATAATTCTCACACACCTTTCAATAAAGCTAAGCTATTAGCTCAGTCATCTGAAGTGTTAATTTAATTATCGTTTAAAATAATTATATACACATACACTCTCTTCATCCCCACCAGGTCAAAAGAACAATATATTAGACCAGGAAGCAGCATTACATAGCGGTGAAGGTAAACCCAAAAAATCAAGGCAGTTGACATGCTATTTGTAATCCACTGTCATGAGCCATGTTACCCACAGAAGACAAACATCTTGTACATATATTACACAGCAGCTTTTTTCTACTCAAGTGCTAGAGGACCATTGTCTTCAAACTCTGAGCCACAGTTTGTAACCAAGTCTTGAAAAACATGAAGAAAAGGTAGAACTATCCAACAGACACAATCAGTCTGATCCCTGAAAGCATGCCTTATTCAGGACAAGGCAAGTAAAATCCAACGAGTTTGTGCTAAACCACATTTGCAGAAAGCCTGCGCTACGACAGAAAGCACTGCGAGCCTGATACAAAGCAAACGTTCAACTCCCATAAGACAAAAAATTCTCACTAGTTCCAGACTTCTTTGAGATCTTAAGCAGAACTTGCATACAGCAGCCACATAAACATGGTTATTAGGTTTGTGATTTAACCAGGCTCACCACTGTTTGGAGATGGAATTTATGCCAATTAGCTTTACATTAAATTTATCCTATCACTGATGTAAAAAATGCATTAGATCATACTGCATTGTGCCAGCATAGGGTTTTGCTTTCTGCTCAAAACTCTGTTTAAAAAATGTTTTTTAAACCAGCACCTACTTAAAGTGTGCTAGTCCTGCCAATTCTAGTGGAGATTACATAGGCATCACCATCCATTAATGTCTTGTGTCTCATGAAAGTATGATTGTCCTATTATTTCCCTGCAAGTTAGGGAGTAGCATATTAAGCAACTGCATAGTGGTTTTGCTAATGTAATTGCAGAGCAATTAGGCCAGCTCCAGGCGCTTCTGAATTAAACAGATTATCTAGATTCTAGATCCTTTTCAATTGGTTTCAGGCCTGGTTTTGAAACCGAAACTGCCTTGGTCACCTCATGGGATGACCTTTGCCAAGAGAGGGACACAGGGAGTGCGACCCTGTTGATTCTCTTGGACCTCTCAGTGGCTTTCAATATAGCTATCTGGGCTGGGTAATGCAGGTACATGATGCAATGGTTCAGCTCCTACTTGGATGGCTGCTTTCAGAAGGTGGTGCTGGGGCATTATTGCTCTGCCCCGTGGGAGTTATGCTATAGGGTCCTACAAGGTTATATTTTATCCCCCATGTTGTTTATCGACATTAAACCCCTGGGAGAGGTTATCTGAAGATGCGGACTGAGGTGCCACCAATATGTGGATGATACCCAGCTCTTTCTCCATTTCATCAAATCCAGGTGAAGCAGTGGGTGTACTGAATCAGTGCTTGGGTGCAGGAATTGACTGGATGAGGGCCAATAAACTGAGATGTAATCTTGGTAAGACAGAGGTACTGTTAGCCAGTGGTTCATCTGCCTGGTTGAGTGGTATTTAACCTGTTCTTGAGGGGGTTGCACACCACCTAAAGGATCAGGTTTGTAGTGTGGGGATGCTCTTGGGTTCAGAGAGCACAGCATCTTTTATCAGCTTAGGCAGATATACCAACTGCTATACCTGGACAGATATAGCCTAGCTACAGTTATCCATGCTCTGGTAACCTCTCCTTTGGATTAGTGCCTTTGAAAACAGTTTGGAAACTTCTGCTGTCCAAAATAGGCCGGTGATATTGTTAACAAGGACTGGCCAATATGATCATATTATGCCAGTGCTTTGTGATCTGCACTGGCTTCCAGTCCATTCCCGGGCCCAACTGAAAGGGATGGTATTAGCCTACAAAGCCCTAAACAGCTTGGGGCTAGGTTACCTGAAGGATTGTCTCTTTCCATATATACCTGACCAGACCCTAAGATCATCTTCAGAGGCCACTGCTTGGGTGCCCTTGCCAAATGAGGTGATGTGGATGGCTAGGAAGAGGGCCTTTTCAGAGGTGGTACTCTAGTCGCAGAATGTCCCCCCCCCCCCAACCTGCAGAGGGGCTTGCATGGTGCCCATGTTGTGGTCTTTTTGGCAGCAGGGAAGACCTTTTCATTTTCCAAGGCCTTTTAGTCCTTCAATTTAAAAAATTGTGTTAGTACATTTAACATTTTAATATGGATATCAATAATTATATTAATTGTAAGAAGAGCTTACAGGAAGGAAATAAGGAGAAACAGAATGCATGATAACAATTCTGTACTTATCTTTAGGGATTTAATTTTTCTTCCCCAGTATAAAAAAACCCAAGGCTTCTACAATGAATTATTTTTGCATTATTAACTGTTAGCCAAATTTTCAGGTTGCAGCAACAGACTGTGTTATTAATTTGAATGGACATCTAATGAATAAATGCAGTGAGAGATATTAAAATTTGCACTGCCTAAGAATGGTCCCCTGGGGCCACTTTCACATTTTAAAGAGATAGCATCACATTTGGAAAACCTACATGCATCTGTTCCACTGTGTATGGTCATGGTGTGCGTAGCCACTTTAAAAGTACACATTGCATATATACCTGGTGTACATTCTTGTAATCCAACCCTATCCACATTTATTCAGAATTAAGTCCCACTGAGTTCGATACTTTTTACTCCAAATAACAGTGCAGACAACTGTAGTTCAACAATCCAATTCTATGCATACATACTTGGGAGTAAGCTCCACTGAAATCAATAGGGCTTACACCCAAATAAGGTGTAATAGGATCAGGTTGTTAATCTGTAACCAGTGAAGAGGCTCTAAACAGAAGGTTGCTGCAAGGTGAAACAGCCAGTCATCCAACTAAAATTAACAGAAGTAGTGTTGAAACAGAATTCTGGTTTTATAAGAGACACAGCGCGCGCGCACACACACACACACACTTGTAGAAGTGTTTGACAATAAAGGATAACCACAACCCTCAGAAAAGTGAATCCTTTCTAAACATGACAAAAATACTAAAATGTATTCTAAATAAAGACTTGTGGTTGCTTTAGACTAGTGACAAAGCCAACAGGTTTGTTATTTCTATATTTACAAATGCAATTATTAGAAATTCTACCTGAAGTTTGTTCATATAGAATAAATTATTTAATGCTAAAAAATTATTTTTTAGCAACTTAAAGATGATATGAACAGCAGCAATGCTCATTTTATTTGCTGTGGTTCTTCTTTCATCTTCTTGATTTGCAAACAATAGGATCACTGCTATGCCCACTTTTACATGTCTATTGTTAAAGGGATTATTTGACACCATGTACTCTAACAGTACAATCCTATACATGTTTGCTCGGAAGTAATAGCATGATGTTCATTGGGGCTTAATTCCAAGTAAGTGAGTGTGGGAATGCAGCCTAAGGGAGCAATCTCCTATACTTGAGATATTTTGGAAGACCATAGCTCAGGTGGTAGGGCATAAGGCATGGGGCTATAACTCTGTGGCTTCATGGCATGCATACTTAAGAACTCACAAGGGTGCGGAGAATTACTGAAGAGGGCACTTTGTGCAAAGCCACCCGTAGAACACTCCTAGGAACTTGAGCACGTTGCTAACACTTTTCTTTGTAGAAAACGAACAGGTACCTCATTTGGGGACTCCAGGTACAAACACCCATTACCACACCATCACACCTGCAGATGCCTGGACTGAGCACCCCACACAGGTAAGCAAGGGAAGGGAGAACATTCAGTGTAACTGAATATTAATCCTTTCCCTGTCTCTCCCCTTGCTTTGTATGAATACTTGCCTAAACTGTATTGTTGTAACACTCTTGACCTGGCCTCCCAAGCAGGGATACAGTGTCTCCCACATGGAGGAAGCAATTGACCTCCCAAGAATCACACAAACAAATAAGCTCTCTGTTGGCAAAGGCAATACACTTCACTCTAACCATTGCAACTGTTGGCCATAGACTCATGAGCACTCTTGCCCTGCAAGCGTATAGTCTAGATGCATGAAGCAGAACAACCTGTGCATAGATACAGAGAGCCTGGTGGCACGTAATGCTAAGCCACCGTAGGTTAATTCCCCCCGGAGTTCAGCAGAGTGTGCCGGCTGCCATTTTGAATATGCAAGAGGTAGCCCACTTGTAGCTTGCCATGTCATGTGAACCCGGCATGGTAGGTTGTTTGAGGAACTAGACAACTGTCAAATAACCCATGGCTTATTTTAGGTCTATGTGAGGGCTGTCTACTCCCTCAAACAACACACAATGCTGGGTTCACACGAGACAGCAAACCATGGCAAACGGGTGCCTGCAGACACCATGCAAGATGGGGGCCTGTAGGGGTGACACAACAGCCACCGCAGCTAAATTAAGCCACAGTGGGATGTTGTGTGAACTGGGTCAGAGCCTCATCGCAACCCCTGTGTGTGTGTGTGTGTGTGTGTTTAGTATGTTACAGTCACGACAATCTCCCTCCCCCCACCCAACACCCCATGAAGAGAGGGGACTAAGGCATGAGCACTGGCAGAGCACTCAGGTGGCACCATTCCCTTCTCCCCCCCTTACAAACACCTACTGCACATCAATGTTCAGGGACTATGTGATCCAGTTGCTTACTACTATTTGTTACTCCTTCTGTGTGTCTGCCCTTGATCCCCACAGGTTGCTCTCCGACAGGCACAGGATCCATCCCACACTCCGTTCCTTGCAGGCCACAAGGGAGGCCCACCCCAGGACCAGCAGCAGTGACCAGGATGCTCCTGGCTGTTTCTCTGTAGGGTCGCCAACCTACTTGTTCCAGGCAGGCTCCTGCAACCTTGCAGACATCATGATAGTGAGTTATGCAACAGATCGAAGTGTTTCCAACATAAAGGTGGTGCTGTGAGGGACACTAAACTTGCCATGCTGCTGTCTGTCAAGCAACTGTCTAAGACACAGGACAGAGCCCTGCTGGGGTGACTGGCTGGCAATTCTACACATGTCTTTTCCTTTCAAGGTAACTCCATCCCAGATACTGTTCAGTAAAGGCATACACAGTTTCTTTGTTGCTGGGGAGTGGAAGAGAGGGATCCCATGCTACCAGGACCTGTTCACTCAGACCCTTAACTCGTTTATTAGGGGGTAACTCAATTGAATACAATGGAACTTACTTCCAAGTAAAACAATTTAGGACTGTACTGCATGTAGCTCTTATTAAAAACTTACTTTTTAGATCCAGGATATATGTATTTTAAATCTTCATTTCCTTTCATGCACACAAGTTCCAATTTTAATTCAACATGGAGGCCAACAAAGAGTGTGTGTGTGTTTTATAGTCACAGATAATGGATGTTTGTTCTGTGAACCACCCAGAGAGTTTTGGCTCTTGGGTGGTACAGAAATGAAATAAATAATAAATAATAATTTTAGGAGTAGATGTTGTTCAGGTTATTACAAACAACGCTTAGAACTGAGCTCACGCTTTGACAGTTTACAGAGAGGCTACAGAGTCACAAATAATGCAGAATTTGAAACATGAATATTTCTTCTTGGGCTTATGGAGTTATTCCCTCTCTCTGGTATGTTACACAGATTAATTATATGATGGCTGGGCTTCTGTAACTGTGCTGCTTCCTGCAATTATCCTTGGTGATTAATTTCACCACAAAATTAGGTTACTGGTTATGTAATACTATTAATAGACATACTTCAATGTCTTATAAAGCTCTTGAGATACACAAAAAAGGGATCTATATCATGTATTTTTAAATGGGAGTAGTCTTTATTACAACAATCTGCTGACTATTGTAAACTTTTCTACAGGATCTTAGTGTATTATATTAAAAATTCTCTTGTGAGTGAAGTCAATCATCTGTAGTGAGTCTTTAGCTGGGTTAAGGAAACTGGGGAAGAATAAAGCCGGAACCTGGGGTAGGGGAAAAGAATAAGAAAGCAACAGCACCCTTGTTGGGAGCCATGAAGTGTTCCTGTGGATAGAGTGCTGGACCAAGGCTTGGGAGAATTAAATCAATCTCGGCTCTAGCGGGTGGCTCTGTACAGTCACCAGCTGCAAAATTAAAGCAAGAGACAATCTTGCAAAAATGTTGTGAGGATGAGGATATGAACTATAAAGCCCCATGGAAAAATAAAAATACAATATAAATCATGAAAACTGTTTGCTGTGATTTAGAAGATGGGCTTTCAGTGTTCCTAACACATGGCTATTCAGTGGCTATGTTATATCCTATTAACATGTTTGTGGTTTCTTGTTTTTGTTTTTTAAGAAGACACTAGCAGATTTTGAGATACGGATGTAAATTCTGATGCATATTCCAGAGCATGACTTATGTTACTACAGCACGTATAACAAGAAATAATAATTCATAATGTGTTGAATCACCTTACCTTGTGAAAACATTTAACCTTATTGTACCTATATTTTGTTGAATAACTCTTACATTCTTCTGGGATTACTGGGGGTGAGGAGTAGGGTAACCTGCTGCTGGAAACCAAGGATTCATTTGGCTGAGAATGCGGTTTCAAACAATGGCTTGTTAAATGCTTCTAGGAAGCCTACAAGCAGAGTATGAATGCTCTCTGTCCCAGCAACTGCTATGAAGAGATGTAGAGCATTTCTACGTGAGGCTTTTATTACACACTCATGATTGGTCACTCATGGAAGTTTGCGGGTCCTTAACATGACGTCATCAACCTCCATGGTGTCTCCCATGCTTTCTGACATTTAAACTGGGTTTAAAAAGATGGGAGATAACCCGATAAGGAATGTTAATCCACTATATCAGCAGTGCATAATTACGCAGTTCTGTCTACTGGCCGTATAATGAAACCTATAAAACCTGCATACAAATAAACTTCCCAATCAAGGATGTGTTCGCCTGTGTAAAGGAGCCTATCTTAATCCCGAAGAATCTGGAAACAAAAGCCCTGGTAAGTTGTGGGATAAAAAGCCTGGTGTGGTGAAGTACTTCATGCATCTCAACATAAAGCTTTCATTTTCATATCATGCCACTGACAGTTCCATCCTCCATGAATTTGTCTAATCCTCTTTTAAACCAATTAGAGTGCAATCCTTTTGAGATGGTCGACAGCCTCCAAAGTCGAAGGCTTCTGAGTAGCCAATGCAGGGGGGTTTGAGCACAGAGATGATCCTAGCCTCCATGCTCCAGCCACCCTGCATTTTTGGCTAGATGGGAGATTTTGCCTCCTCCCCTTCCCTCCCCATCCCTGGGAATGCCCTCTTTTTCCCTGTTTCTGCGCTCCATTTCTAAGCGCGAAGTAGCTAGCGTAGGGAGAACTGCACTGGCTATAAAGGGGTGGGTGAGGAGAGTGTAGTTTCTGGGAATCGAGGTCATTGCCCTGGCTCCAACCTAAGTTCCTAGAAAATGAAAAATCCTATGGCCCTGTAGACAGTGTCTAGTGGCCATAGGATTGCTCCCTTAGGCTGCAATCCTATACCCACTTTGTGGGAGTAAGCCCCATTCAACTCAATGGGTCTAACTTCTGAGCAGAAATGCATAAGATTGCACTGCTAAGCTAGTAGCCATTGTTGTCACACCTTGTGACAGTGAGTACGTTGTGTCAGTAAGTTAAAAAAATATAATATTAATGCTACTCTGCTTTTGTCATTAATCCCCTGTTTTAAAACATGCTTTAGGTTTTTGAATTTTTATATATTTTGTGTGTTTTTATTGCACAACATCTCAGACACTCATTGAGTTGGAGGGGTGATCCAAAAAATATTATAAATAAATAGTAAATAATTATGTTGGCAAAGCCATAACAAAGAACCCCCAAACGCCTCAAACACTGCCTCCTATGGTATCACAGCCCAAAGGCCAGGGGCCAGGAAGAACTTACAGGGAGACTGGCCTGAAGCTTCTTCAGTGTTCCACACCCTGGCCAGATGAAGGAACAGGAACAAGGCCTCAAGGCTTCTTCCTTAAAATACTATGCCCACTTTTGGTGTAGCCTTCAACTCCAAGCTCATATGTTAACCAAATTTAAAGAGAAAATTAAAATGTGCTGCAGATGGCAATCCATGCCGGGGGTGTGTCGCCACTGCAGATAAAGCTCTCTATCTTGTACTCCCCACCCTAACTGCCCTCAATGACAGACAAATAAGAACGGCCTCCATTGCTGATTGCAAAGAGTGGGTGGGCTGATATGGGTGAAGGTGGTCTTTCAAGTAACTCAGATCCAAATTGTTTAAGCCTTTATTTGAAGGAAATAATACCCTGTTCTTCCAGTCTTTCCTTATATGATTACATACAATAACTTTAATCATGTATGCTGCTCACTCTCTGGACTCTCTCCAATCTGCCAACTTTTGTCTTGAAATATGATGTTCAAAATTGTACACTCTTCTTTGAGGCTTAACTAACATGGAGCACAGTGGAAAAGCATGCTTATGTTCTCAGTTCGACAAAGCTTAGCTAACTGGCATGTTCCAAGTAGAAAGCTAGTCTATCAGAAACCTCTAGGCAAGGCATAACTACATTCATGTTAAACCTGAATTCATCTAAATCATTACACATGACTGACATTAGCTGACTGGGAGTCCAGGTCTGGCAGTGCAGCTTTTAGGCATGCTTATGCCCCAGCACCTCTCTTTCTAAGAAATTAACCACTGAAGTAGTGCCACATTTTATGTATAACTCCCCAAAAGGGGTGAACCAACAACAAAGGAAATAGCTTTAAGAACAATTCACTTAACTGATGTTTTGTTTAAAGTTGATGTGGCTACAATTCCTCCCCACACAAATATCCTCCTTCTGGGAAATGTAAATGGGATAGTTAGGCACTTTCAGTTCTCTAACAGGGAATGTTCAGCCAATAAATGTTCTACAGGAAGCCAAGAGAAGTAATACTTTTGTGTCAGCAACTTTTTTTTTTCTTTACACTGCCCTTCAGTTTAAATGAAGTTAAGCTTAAATTACGGTGAGTGCATACTGTGGATTTTTGAGATGTATTATGCTAAGATGCTATTGAGATGCTATTTTGTTATTGCTATTCTTCCTTCCTTTTTTAAAGGTAGTATGTAGAAGGTTGGCCTCTATGAGCCTTTCTGTGTGTGCATTCCCCCCGCCCCAGGACCAATTTCCATGTTACTTTTCACCCCCACCCCCATTAAAGACAAAAGGCTCGAAGACGGTCAAATAAGAGAATCAGACTAGTATCTTGCAACACTTTGGGGATTTTCTCATATAGGAGCTCAGATTCATGTCTCACATTTTCAGTATTACAAGGACAAAGACATGTGGGACAGTGTATTCCACAACGGCACTGACCAAATGTTAAAAAAAACACACCTGCATTCTGACAAATATGAGATTTAATTTCCATCGAGGCAAATTTTTAGTCCTAGAGGCTGCAAAGATTGGCTCAAAATTGTGTGGTGAAACCTCAAAAGCCAGACAGCTGAGCAGAATTCTCCATAGTCACAGAGAAAGATTTCCATAGTTCCATGTTCCTCCCTATGACTAGCACAAGCAGAACACAAATTTATTTAATTTGCATGTTTTATAAAGGTCACAGAATTCAGCTTTCCTTAGTGCAGAATATTAACATTTTTCTCATGGGACATACATCATCTCACAGATGTGTCTCATGATGTAATAATCTCTAACACTCCAAAGTATAAGTGGGAGCAATTGACCTTATAAACATTTTAATAAGCATTTGCCCAAGGAGGGCAATTGGTGAATAAAGACAGAATTCAGTGGAAGCATGTAGCTATTGCAGCACAACATAGAATTCTCTCTTGTCACTGCAAAGCCTGAGAATGCCATGGCCTTGTTTAGTTTGCCAGGTGGAACAGAGTAGACCTCATTATGAAAGTTATTATACAGAGATAGAAATGAGAAGCACTTCATTGGCTCCAATACTGCCCTTTTTAACAATGCCTTCTACATTAGCCTCAAAATAATTGGTTTCACAAGAGGAAAGTATTGTCGACTTGTCTGCTTTTATTGTGAAAATGGTAATTGGAATTTTTTTAAAAGTGACTAAAACTAAAAGACTGACAGTACAATTTTGAAAATCTCAGCCTAATTACTAATTCTTCTTACTTTTAAATGAGGTACTTTTCTTGCCTATGCTGAAAAGCTCAAAAATTTCACTACAGTACATTTAAAAGACTCAGACAAATAAATCTATTTTTAAATTAGTTTTTTCCTTGGAACCATTGTGTGTGTGTGTGTGTGTGTGTGTGTGTGAGAGAGAGAGAGAGAGAGAGAGAGAGAGAGAGAGAGATTGAGATTCTGAAACCCTTAGAGAACGTGAGACTTGTGAGAATGGTATCTCTGAGAAATTTTAAATGCCAAGTTTCACTTCTCCCTCCTCACGTCTCCCTAACATGGCAATCTCCAATAAGGGCAGTTCATTTCTTTAAAAATTCAGATACCTCAGAAGAACCATGTTTCTTGGGGAAAGTCTTCTATAAATCTCTTTAAGATTTATAGAAGACTTTAAGGTATTTGTACTGAACGTTTATTTTACTAATGAATTTTTGTTGGATCATATACAGGCAGAATGGGTTGGCTTCAGTTGTACATTGTTTACTTATCTGTATTTACTATAATCCCTCTGCTCCATCAATATGTTTTAAATTTACAAAGGAAGAGTGCCCACTCAAGATCTTTTAAGAGTTAATCGCTGCAGCATTTTTATTTTTTTTTTTGTGCATGAATCCCAGTAACCAGCAGGGGCCAGGTGGTTCACCAGAAATTAGCCAGTAGTGCACTGATAGACCCCAGTCTGCCTTCTGTAAATCTCTATTATACGGTATTTCTAATAAGGATATAAACTGCTACCTAACACTTAGACCAGTACCCAGACTGGTCTGACTGCCAGTACTTGACAGAATGTTTTTCAAGGCCAGGAAACCACTGATACGCACAAAAAACCTTGATAGGGCCACGCAACATGGTGGAAATCTTATATTCATTACACCCAGCAAATGAAATTTCTTGGTGGCTTGCTAACTTCCATATGTCTGCCACAACGGCTACCAGCCTTTGTTTTCAGAAATGAGGGCCAGCCATTGCTTCTTTGCCTCAGAATGCCAATTGTGACCTGATAATTGCAACACCTACTAATGACTTATTGACCTGACTCACATGTAACTACAAACCATGGTTTGTTGATTAGTTACATGCGCACCCAGAACTATGGGTTAACTATGGGTTGTTAACCATGAACAACTCACAAAGGGAACCACGCTTTGTTGTTGGGTTGTGAACTATGGGTTGTTTAAACCATAGATTGTTGTGATGTATGAACCCAGAACCGTGAGTTGTTCATGGGTTGTTTCACCAGGCTACAGAGGCAGTGGACAAGAGCAGGCAAAACAAAACAAAAACCAGTCTCTTTACATGCCAGTTCTGCAGTGCCACAAAGGCAGTTGGGATACAGAGAAGGAGCAGATGAAGGAGGAAGGAAATAACCAACCGAGGGGCCTGGTTTGCACATAACATCAACCCAGAGTGAGGGTTGTCATTGAATCATGGGTTGTTGTTACATGAACTACGGTTTAACTATGGATTGCTAACCACAAACAACCCAGGAAGAGAACCCATAGTTTGTTGTTGGGTTGTGAACTCTGGGTTGTTCACATAGTGGAAATCCACAATTCAACGACAACCTATACTCAACCTGTATGGTTGTTGTTACATGTAAAGCAGGTCATAGACTGAGAAAACAAACCATGATTTATTGGATCATCTGCCAGACCAACCCTGGATAGTGCAACAAACTGTTGTTTAAATAAACCATGGGTTAGCATTACAAACAAACCAGGTCATTCCATCACCATTTTGGAATTGAGCCTATATTACAGACCTCATGGCCACAAGATCTGGCCTAATTTTTGAAGTTTTCTGTTACTTCCCCCATCCCCTGGTCCTTATACCACCTAGCCTGATGAAGAATTCTGAAGAACTGAAAAGCTTGCACAATCTTTTGTGGCATTTTGGTTGGTCCCAATAAAGGTATTGCCTAATTTTGGATCCCCCACCACCTCACCAATTCCAAATATTAGTGACACTGATAACTGAAGACTGTTAGAAGTTCTAACTCAGTTTAACAGGAAATGCTAACATTCATATTATTAACACACAACAAAAACAAATAATTGATGAGGGGAGGGGAGATTAGATAGGAAGAAGTGAAGTTTTAATTCAGATTTTCTTATTTGGAAAGCTATACAAGCTATTGTGACTTCCAAATAGTCTGAAATAGAAATAATGATTGGGGGGGGGGGGGCAGCTCAAAGTTTAACCTGAACTAGATTGTGTGGGATAATGAGAAAATAAACTTCTTAATAGACTGCTGAGCTACTTAATTCCTCTGTGGGAAGCTGACTGTGCTAGTTCTGCAGACCCTGCCCTAGTACAAACATATAAAACCTGAAGGATTTGTAGACTGAATTTAGGCATGTCATATAAAACAAGGTTGACAGCAGTAAACATTTGGAGGAAGTGCATTCTTCAAGCGTGTCAATGGGGACTGGTTTAGGTGTGTGCATGTTGCAATTCTGAAGGAACAGTATATGTCTTTAAATAATTTCATATAAATAATTTCAGAACACTGTGATTAATTGCTTGCATTACATTAAAGAAAGTGCAGCTAGGAAGAGAAGGTTTTCTGTTTTAAGTTACTCTAAGTTGTGTTGGGTAACTTTTCAGTTTAAAATACTATCTTTTTGTTTTCTTATAAAGAACAGAACAGATTCTAAAAGACATTACATAAAAAGAAAATAAGGGTGTGGGAGGTGTAGAGGAAAGAAAACATTGACCCCAATCCAGCTGCACATGCATAGCCCTGTCAAAATATCAGCAACCATAGCCATTAGCTGTTTGGTGGGAAAGGAGATCAGGGGGACTAAATCCAGACTCCTACTGAACAGCTGTACCATGGGAGGCACCTCTTTACATATATGGTTTCCCATCAAGTCAGGGAAACACATGGGAAAGCTTGCTTCTGTGTACATATGACCTCTAGCTTCTTGGACTTATTGAAATTTGTTTTAAAAACCACGGATAATGTCTGCAACGTGGAATATTGGTAGTATATTTTGCAAAATCAGTTGGCTATCACTGTTTTTAAAGGCTTACAAATAATATTGGTCTATTATCTAAAATGGAATCCATTTTGTCTTGAGATTTTTATATCTTGCAAATAATGGCTGCTGCACCCAAACCAGGTAGGAGTCTGTCTGAAGCCTTTTAGATACATTCCTCTGACAAAATAAAACTCACCTTTTTAATGTAAACATAGATCAGCTTGCCCGTCAATTAAGATCCTCAAAGGCCCTTGGTACCTCTGCCCTTGGAGGTCAGGCAGGCAGTTTGTGTAAGGGGTCCTTTGCAGTGGGAGAATCCAAATAAGGGAACTTTCTCCCTAGATACCTCTGGGGAGAAATACAGCAAAATATAGCAAATCCCTCTCTGGTTTTGCTATATTTTAGGCACTAGGCAAAGCCCATCATGTTCACTTAAGGCTTTTATTAGTATCAGGGATCCTCTGAATTGCCTTTTAATTGTTAGCTCTATGGTTTTATCTGCTGTTTCTTTTTGCTGATGTTATGCTTTATTGTATTTGGGAGTTTACATTGTAAAGCTTTTAACCCACTTGTTAATATATGCCTATCTCCCATTAGCCCCCTACTGAAATGCTTAAATGTAGAAGAAAGAAGGCTCAACCAAGTTGCACAACAAAACCTAAAGATGCAAGCTGCAAAAACAACAGGAAGAATATATGCAATCAAGACTCAAGTGGCAGGCTACATAACCTGCAGAGTAATATTTCAGCTGGGAGACTGGCACCAATGAAATGTTCCAAATTCAGGTAGTTTCCTATCAAATTTGCAACAAGAGACCATTAACTCAAGGTATTACCTAGATAACAATGGTCAGCCAAAACCTACAGAGAAATAGCAAGCCATACACTATACTATCAGAGACATTTAGAATGTCAGACATATATACTTGCCCAAATATCAGAAACCAAGACCAAAGTATGGATCAAGGTAACTGGCAACATGAAGTAAAAAAAAAAAAGGTGTGTGTGTGATGCTGCACTACACAACCCAGGAAGCCTTTCACTGGAGTAAGAATTGACAGTGCATGACCAACTGACACAAAGCAATCAGATCTCAACTATGTTCTTTCCCTTCTAAGTGGATGATTTCTACCCCCAAGTACTACTTCCCAAAAGGCAGAGAGTTTTCCTTACATACAGTTTACTGAAGGTGTGCCATATCTACCCACAGTCCTCTGTATTTCTTTCTGCCTCAGGCACCACCGGTGCCATACTACTTTTGTTGGCTACTCACTATGTCTTCCTTGTGATTTAGTTTCTAAACCTGTCCCACATTTGCTCATCCCAAGTCTGCCACTGATTCTCCTGATATTAGCAGCAGCACACACTGCAGCTGGGTGGGTGGTGGTGGACTAAGGGACACGGCATGTGTGCATGCACGTACTATAAACATGCATGCTTGGGTAGGTAGTTTTGAATTTCCTTTCTCACCAGAGCCAGCCATATAAGGAAGCAGCTCCTAGGTGTGCAGCCTACGGATGCATGTATGGAGACTCCCAAATCTCTCTCTCTCAAAAAGAAAAGAAAAAAGAATGGGAGAATTGGATATGAGTTTGTATGGAGTTGAGGGAAAACAGAATAAAAGGGTGAAGACAGATCACCATGGTGCACATTAAAGAGCCTTTAAAAATGTAAGGATGAGTAACTTAAATCTGAGGCAAAAAAATAAAGCACTTAAATGAAAAAAAAATCAAATATATTTGAATATGGCAATTTCCGAGAATGACTGAAATTTGTCATATTTAGATATGGAGAAATGGTCTCCAAAAGAATTTAATAAATCTGAAATTGGCATAGATGGAGGCTGCCTATGTTTGAACTTGACAAAGAAGTGTTTTAATGATGAAAAGTCAACATCCAGAGGATTTCTAAACTTGCATATTTCCCCATAAAATCAACACCTAAACAGCTGAAAAACGTAAGCAAGGCTCAGTATGTGTTCCCTTGGTTTTTGCAAAAAGGAAATTTGCACTTGAACCATTCCCATGTGCTATTACAGCTCACTTATTGTCCATCATTACAGATCTAGTGTAGTTACATAAAAACAATGCAGTTGTAGTCTCTCTCCCAGGTAACATTATTGTGCTACATATTATTGTCTTAGGACATGATCCAAAATCACATGCTTAAATCACTGAACTCTGGATACAATGGGTCTTGCCCCAATTACTGATCTGGTTACATCCAGATCAGGCTGCAGCCCCATAAGCACTACATGCTGCTGCCTTTGAAAATGGTTGGGAAGCTTCATTTCAGCTGGTGCAGAATGCGGCAGCCTAGACATTGACAAAGGTTAAACGTTTGGACCATATTACACTGATTCTACATTGGCTGCCTATTCAATTCCGGACCCAATTCAAAGTGCTGGCTTTGATATTTAAAGTTTTTAACAGTTTTGTACCAAGCTAGAGGACTGCTTATGCCCATACAAACCTGCATAGAGATCAGCTATGGAGGCCCTGCTCATATGCCCTCCAGGAAGGGAAGTTAGGCTGGTGGGCATAAGAAATAGGTCCTTTTCAGCTATGCCCTCACATTTATGGACGTCCTTCCCTCAAACAATATGATCAGTCCCCTCCTTGTTGTCTTTTAGGCAACACGGTTCTAGAAACGTTTTTATTTCAGACTGCTTTTAATGCGAATAGATTATATTCATACTTGTTCGTAGTGGCCCGGTTTTTATGACCTGGTTCACACACAAACAACCGAGAAAAAAAACCCCATGGTTTGTTGTTGGGTTGTAAACTCTGAGTTATTTAAACCAAAGGTTGTTGTTATGTGTGAACCTAGAATGGCTGTTCATGGGTCTTTTTGCCAGGCTACACAGCTGGCGGGCAATAGTAGTAAAAACAACAACAGATGCTTTATACAATAGTACTACAGCACTGCAAAGGCATTAGGGATACAGGGAGGGGGTGGTTGAAAGAGGAGTGAAGCAAGCAACCTGTCAGGAATGAATCTGAGCATATGGAGATAGCTAGCCGCTCAGATTCAGAATGGGTACAGCCAGAACAGGGGGAGGCTCCCTCCCTAGTAAGCTCAGATATGGCAAGGTGTTCTTCTCAAGACCTTGGCACACAGATGGCTCGGCCTGAAGGGCCCCCCCTTTCCTCCTCCATGAGAACCCAGGTCTCTGGAGAGGAGGACAGTGAGGGGTGTGACTTGAGGGATGCTAGGGTCTGTTGTAAAGCGAAGCAGGAAAAGTTAGAGACAGAGTTCAGATGCTCCCCCAGGTTGGCTATGCGTGATAGCTTACATAGGAGGGAGCAACTGTAAGAGAGGGGCATCCCCCCTAAGCTAGTCTGGCCGGGAAGTTCTTGTTCAAACTGCCCGAAACTTCTCTAGCTTCCAGTTCAGCTCCTCTATTGGTATTCGTAATAGTGTGGAGTAGCTGTTTCCTTTGTAGCTTGAGAGTTTCCTAGAATTTGCATTTTTAAGGAACCTAGTCATTAACTAATAAAGTAGTGAGCCTGAAGCCCTGTATCTTGGAGTGTGTTGATTGCGAAGGGGGAGGACGAAGGAACGTGACAGAACCCAAGGATTGAAAAAAAATAAAGCATTGTTTGTTTGTTTGTCAGATAAACCCTGGGTAGGGCAACAATCCATGGGTAACCATGGGTTAAATAAATGACACGTTAGCATTATGTGCGAACTAGGTCTATATGTCATGGTAAAGTGACTAGCTGAAATATAATGAAATAGTCTGATGTTATTGTTTTTCTGCTCATCATTTCATTGTTATAATACTACTATGCTTAAATTTATTTTATTATATACAGTATACTACCTTCAGAAAACTTTGAAAGCCAGCTAAAAATATTCTTTAATAAATAAAAAACATTAAATTCCTTAATATTGGCTGGATTGTGCCCTGTGTTGGAGTTTCCACTTACTTTACATATGCAACAGCTATTGAACATAGATAAGGACAGTATTAAGTATTTCCAAGAGAGAATGTTTTACAGCCACCTGTCTTTCATTTTATAGAGGAATAAATGATCAAGGAACAAGATCTGTTTTCCAAACTCCAAGTTCTTCCTTGCAGAACTTGGCAAATGCCTGCTGCATGTGGATCTGAATTTATGTCCCTTTACCATATATTTGACATTAAAGGCCTGTAAGATCTCCCAACTTGGCTATCCTGTCCGACCCAAAAGCTAGCACAAGTCTGTCAGAAAAACTCATGAAGCTGTAGTTTCTGTCAAGTACACAGACTCTATTGTTTGTAAGAGAGAAGATTATTCTAGCTGTTCTTGCAGAAGCTATTATTGTGAAGAAACTAAAAGTTCTCCTTAGGTCATGCCCTGTTCAAAGGTATATTTGGTGAAAGAGAATATGAAACAGGATTATTCCCTAAAGCTAGTCTTTCGGAAAGACTTGAAGGCTCTTTCACTACATCTCCAAGTTAATACAAAAAAATACTGGTCAGGACAAAGCGTTGTTTAATCTTGTAGCTCAAGAACAAGCTACTTATTTGTGACTTATTGTTCTTTGAGTCTATTATTTGTTTCCTACAACTTCATTCTATTTAATTTTAATATGTAACTGAGATAGCCAACATGTAATTCTGTGATATCGTGTGTCATATAGATCTATTAGAAATTGCTATTAGTACCTCATTTTCATTCTTTGAAGTAAAAGTCCTCTGAATAAATTAGCCAAGTTGATCCATGCCATCTAAAGTCTTTGTCTTTATGGCAGTCTGTAGCAAATCTGTTTTTCATAAGAAGGAAACCCTTTGGCTGAAAGTCAGCTTGAGGCTCCTAGACTGTACAAATATGCCTTTCCTTTCTGACACTACCAGCAGAATTCTACGTTTCAGAGATTGTCAACCTGCTACTGGATTGTAAAGACTGGTTTTCACTCCTGTTTCTCCTTTAGAACACATTCATATAATTCTATTACTTCTTCAAGCAAATAAAAACAGCAGATGAATAATTTGGAGTCGAAAAGGTGAAGATGAGAATGAGTCACCTACAAGGTTTACAGAGACTTTATAATGACCATTCATTGGGAAAGACGACAGAAAAGATCCACAATGCAAAGAATTTACTATGACTTCCTACCAAGTAATAATTATATCTCATTAAAAATCCACCAGATTTCATAAGCTCACATAATTAAAAATATTTCACTAGATATGACTAGTTTGTATTACTAAACATAACATTCTTCACATTAAAAATTATGACAACTACATGCAGATGTTTCTTCTCATTTGAAGTTTTCTTTACATTTGACCTACAAATTTCTAAATAAAGACTTTGGTGTTTTAATAGTGGACTAGAATTAGCATGTCCCATGACAATACTGCTAGGCAGATATAGGCATCAGGTCCAAGCAGTATTAGACATTACAAAAGAAACACGGGATTGGCAGCCCTGCATTTCCCCCATAACAATAATCTGAGGGGTTGTGGCACTTACAGGGAGAAATCTGAAGGTGGGAGAGGGATGCTGGATCCTTCTATTGTCTGCTAATTCTCCCCAGCAAATGACACACACAGCCCAAAATGTATTTGTCCTCAGCTGGCCTCCAAAACCAAAAGTAAATTCATCTGAGAGAGGAAAAGTTTGGAGGGGGGTATAAAGGCATGGGGGGGATTAAGAATCCCTTCAGCCAACCTTCTCCTTAACTGGAATGCATGTAGTGGGAGCAGTTATATCAGCAAATGTGAGGTTGAGAACATGCATTTGCCAAGATAATGTCTAATTCTGTATTCACACATTAATTCAACTCTCATAGAAATGTTCAAGTATTTATGGCTCTGAAACCAGAGAGGCAAGAAGAATATCACAATTGGCTATCATTTAAGATTTCCTCAGCATGTGAACTTCACCTTAAATCTATTCTCACCCTCATGCCTTACTAAATGTTTGACCAATCATATTTGTTGTGCTGATCATGAACAAGTCGTTAAACAAAAGCTCTGAAAGAGCTGACCCAATTCTAAATCTTGTGATTTTATGGGACCAAACGATACCCTTTAATTTATGGTTATGGGAGAACATCTTCTGCTAACTCCAGCTTGCTGAAATGGATGGTAATGATGGGGATCAGCCACCAAACACGGACTGGCATCTCCCAAACATATGCACCTAATTTTAAGAAATCATAACTATATGCAAATCAGATGGACAAATTCACCATGGGCTTCAACTTGGGTGATGATGAACAAATACACTGTTCCCGTTGTAGGACAGCAATGCAAGGCACTTAAACATTTGAATGGCAATGGAAACAATGGTGTTGTGAAGCAGTTGGTTGAATGACTGCTAGAGGTGCACTCTAAACAGGATTCCTTCTTAGTCTATTACTCTGTACGGTGGTTAAACTGATATATTCCCTGTGAATGCCAGATAATTTATTTCATTTGGCTGGAACAAATTGATTTGAGCAAAGGAACGACATAAATACTGTATCTAGTTTTAACCTTATCTGTTGTCAAATGGGCAAACCACCACACACATTGCTGAATCACACAGTATCATCAACGTGCAAGTAACACAGGAAGCTCTACAGGAAGACGGTAAAAGAGGATGTGACTCTAAATTTGGCAGAATACAGACAAGGGACAAACTAGGCTATACATATCCTATATATCTATTTCTGGAAAGGGAGAGAAGAAACACAAATACAGCAATGTTATTTGCTTCAAAATCCTTTAAATTATTCATTTTAAAAGACCCAGGGTAAGGGGAAAAATAGTGCTTCAAGCGAATCGCTTCAATGTTACATTCTGGCTGATTATAATTTATACCACGCTATGGACAGAATAACCATGCAAAGGCAATGTTTATCACACAAGCGGAATAAAGCTGTCATCAGCTTCTTTAATTCCTACATGTGTCCCAATCAACAATGAGAGCCAGTGTAGTGTAGTGGTGAGAGTAACGGACTGGGAGCCGGGAGATCCGGGTTCTAGTCCCCACTCGGCCATGGAAGCTCACTGGGTGACTTTGGGCCAGTCACAGACTCTCAGCCCAACCTATCTCACAGGGTTGTTGTTGTGAGGATACAACGGTGAGGAGGAGGATAATGTAAGCCGCCTTGAGTTCCTTGCGAGAGGGAGAAAGGCGGGGTATAAATGCAATAAATAAATAAATAAATAAATAAACAACCATTTCATGTATATACATATGCTATATAACAGAGGCTTTTCTTTGGCAGGGGCAATTCCAATACAACACTTGGTGTATTTCCTCAACATACTGAAGAAGGCTTTAAAACATGGGGAAGCACTCAGTAACCTAGAGTGGGGAAGGTGGTCAAGGAAGGAGCCATCTATATCCTTCCCAATTCCCTTCCTTTATGTCTGTTTTCCTGACCTGATTTCATCCAGCCATGTTGGGCTCCAGCTCCCATAATCCCAGTCAGCATGACTATTTGGCTGAAATGATGGAAGCTGTAGTCCAACACATCTGGAGCAAACCAGGTTGGAGAAGAAGATTGCTTTATGTGTTGGCTATAGAGCACTTTCCTCACCCAACCCAAGCCAAGATTGTCACTTGGTTGTTTGTTCTTTTTTTGTGAAGGTTAGCTTTGCTCCAATACCAGTCACTGGAAAACTTAACATTTACACATATTAAAAAAA
The DNA here is from genome assembly GCF_057233095.1 of Heloderma suspectum. Classification (NCBI taxonomy): domain Eukaryota; kingdom Metazoa; phylum Chordata; class Lepidosauria; order Squamata; family Helodermatidae; genus Heloderma; species Heloderma suspectum. The sequence goes on along the minus strand of NC_139459.1, from coordinate 97,397,789 downwards.
TATATTAAAAATTATGTTAAATTTTTGGATTCCATGTATGAAAATAGATTCAATTTATAGGGATATAATGTATATGTTACTTCTGAACACAGGATCCATGTTTTCTTGATGAAGAGTTTGAATAAGGGGGAAAGGCCATACATATATATACATTCACACACGGAAAGGTGACAAGGGGCACAGAACCCTCAATATTTGAGGCCATGTATCATCTATTGCTAGTACGATCTGCTTAACATCTATTGCTATTCAAGGGTCTGAATATCTACTTTCATTCTCCAAACGGTAGGTTATCAGACTGACATTTCCTTAAGATATATAGCCTAAGATTTTATTTTTTGGTCAGATAACCTATTATTAAAATAACTGCACAAAGCAGGCTAGAAACTGACTGCTTCTGCACAAATATGAGCTGTACAGGGTGCAGTCTGAGAAATTACAAAATGAGCCCTGCAGGTGTGAAAAGCTGTTAAAAGGCTTATTTAATATTCCACAGACTCCTGTTCAAGTGATCCTTGAAGGAGTCTTGCATAATTTCTGCTACCGTATTTCTCCAAGTATAATTACCTAAGGTACAATCAGGAACATAGAGTACAGTAGAAGAAATGTGCCATTTAAAAAACCAAGGTGAAAATACTGGTTGATTAAACCTTCATGGAGTTGGGGGGGGGGATCTTCATGACAACGGCACTTTAAGCATGTTTAATTTTTCCCCTCAAATATTTCAAATACTTGTTTCATATGACAAATGTATCGTGTTCATTAACCCATAGTTCCATTAAAGTCAATGATGCCAGACCAGCATAATTCCAAGTTTCACAGCCCAAATTAAAACCCATACATCACCACACCCAGATAGGTTGTGACATGTGCTCTGGCTTTTGTCAAAGTGCAAACTGAAGCACTATTTCAGTGGTACATGATCTTTTTCATTTAATGGATAGGAGGTAAATGTTACAATTGTTTCTAGCTGAAACAATTGTTAATATACCTTAAGAGAGTTTTTAACCGCCGCAAATTGCACAATCATGTTAAGTACTTATACAGTGGAGGTCCCTGATCAAACAAATTACCATGAAACTGACCTGTTGAATAAGTAAAATAAGCGGAAGCCTTTAAAGGGATGCCATAGCACTAATAAGGGCACGACAAAAATATATCATCAATACTTAAAAATATATATTTTTGGAGTCAGTATTGTTAAGTTTCACGCAATCCTTGCGAGCCATACAATAATAGACATTTGAATTTAAATAACCATTTGACTTCAAAATAATATCAACTGGGGATAAGACAAATGGCTCTAATTGGATTTCTCCCCCTTATTTCATTTTGCTTTAATGAGAAATTCCAGAAACTTCAACAGACGCTAATGGCACAATCCTTTGCAGGTTTAGACAGAAAAAAGTCCTACAACTCCCAGCTGGCTGGAGAATGCTGGGAGTTGTAGGACTTTTTTCTGTCTAAACCTGCATAGGATCATGACCTAAGTGTTGTGATAAACTTAGTCAGTGACGTTAATGCTTCATCTTGCACAAAACTAGTTACCAAATGCGAGGTTTCTCACATGAAACCAAGGAATCAATTTCCTGTATTCTATATGCATACAACGTTCAGTACTTTTTAAAGCTAACATTCCACTATTTCTTTTAGACACAGAATGCCCAGAAAGTTTTTTTAAGTATTACTATCACACTCTGAGCAAACAACCATGGGGAAGATTCAGTACTGCATTTCTCCAGTGTATACTTTATATAGTTCACAGGGTCAGAAAAGAAAGGCCTACAGTTGGTAAAAAAAATTCCAAGTATACCTTAGCATGAGGTGCAACTGAGACAAAGTTTTCCCCCATGAGCCTACTCCAAACCATTTGTGCACCCGGCTTTATGTTAGCCCAAGTCATCAATGAGCAGTCTGGATCCTTGTATACTTGCTGAGTTACTTTCACAAAACTTCTTTCTCTCGAGATCTCATGTCCTCTTCCATAAGTAAACACCAGACAAGCTTAATAGCCTTTTGTGGAACTGTTTTTTTTAATCTCTTGCTGAAGACATTTTGGAGAAGGGACTACTGAAAGATTTATTCAGTTATCAAGCACTGCTCGTTTCACTGGGGACAACGATAACATTATCCATCTCAGCAGCACTCAAGTAGTAGACATGCTGCCACGTTCCCAATACAGAAGCCCATGGCAACCCCATTCTGTGTTATGGGTCAAGAATGGGTGCATCACAAAGGCCTAGTTCTCATGGAGGTGGTAAATCTCTGTCTGTACTATACCAATTCAGATTGCAGCCAGGAGCGCACATGATTAAACACGCCTCTGTACAGAACGATTCCTTTCACACAGACAACTAGCACATTAGGGAGAAGATAGGCTAGAATCCTACTCGTTTTCTATGCGGAGCAGGGAACATTCAGGCATGTGAGCTCCCACTTGTGGTCTGAAGTAGTTAATCCCAGATAGGTTTAACACCTACCACAGTGAGAACTAAGCTAGAGAAGCAGCTTCACCAGATCGGTCCTTAAACAGTGTCACAGTATTCCTCTCCACCTACACTGAACATTTGCTGTAGACACCTTTCTGCCACCATCTGCAACCAGAAGGAAGTGTATCAAGGAAAAATACCAGAGCTGTGAGGAGTTCTGTTTTGGCATCACTAAAAATTATGCTATTTTTCCTTCCAGAACTGGGTAAAGCAGATGAATTCAAAGTCATCTGATGCAATTCCCAGAACTATAGTTGGAAAAAGGTCGGCAGCGTATTTAAAACAGAAAGCTTACCTTATTATGTTCGTAGTTGTATGGGATTCTGAGTGTATCCATAGCTCTGATCATGGACTGCATTGCTGTGAATATATTCTGATACACAAGCTTTGTGAACCCCCTTTTGTCTTCATCAGAGTATCCTGAACCATGAATGATTCTCATCTGTTTGATAAATGTGCTTTTGCCACTTTCTCCTGTACCTGCAAAACATTCAAATAGAGATGCATAATTAGACTACAATATTAACAGAAAATAGATCAGTTGCTCAGATTCATTTGTCTGGCTTAAGATAGAACTTGTTCCCTTTTTACAGTGCTACTGGATTTATGTATTAATTCAAACTTAAAATTACTGTCACTACTGTCATTACTCAATCCCCGTCATCGTCATCTTGGAAAATGTATAAACACAATAACCTTACGATGAAATACTTCTAAGCACAATGTAAAAACTGGTTTTACAACATAGTTCCTTGCAGCTGGGGAAATATTTCACTCCATCAATAAGGAAGCAGTTAGCTACATCATCACAATAGTATTACAGCCATACGAGACATAATAATGAAACCTGACTATTTGCAAGCTTCTCAAATTTGGTTTTAAAGTTTTGATAATTTGAAATTCCTGAACTAGAGAATAAGAACATTTATGAAGCCTTGTCCCTCCTCCATTACAACACACCCACACATAAGACATGTGGGTCAGCATGCATATGACATGACGGCTAAGGAGAGATGCAAAATTTCTATTTTGTATGATAATGAACAAGTTCAGGAATCAGAAAGGATAAGACACTTGCACTTCCTATTCCTCACATCATCCTACATTTTCAAAGTGGCTCACCAAAGGAAAAATGTGTTAAAACAAGCAAGCATAAAATACCATAAAACAACAGCTAAAAATCGAAGGAATGTGTGCACAAATAAAGTCTTAGCTTGGCATCTAAAACTTATCCATCTCAGCCCAGGAGAGTAGCCCAGCCAGGTGCCACCACTAAGAAGGCTCTTTCCCCCAGTAGCTATCTGCCTATTCTCTGATGGAGGTGGTAGCCATAGAAAAGCCTCTGATGCAGATCTTAATGCGTGGGAAGCTTCACATGAAAGTTACCAGTTGTTAATTTAAATCCATGCTGGCTGAGGATAGTGGCATTTGTAGTCCAACACATCTGCAGAGCTCCAGGTTACGATGGCTCATGTAAGCTATGATGAGCCAGATTGCATGACACAACAGCCCACTGAGAGTTAATTTACCCTCGAGGAGCTGTGGTGCATGCCAGCCACCATTATGAATATGCAATCCCCAATCAGGAGTTTCTATCGTGCAAACGCAGCCAGTATTTGAGTGCTAAACAATCCTCGCATAACCCAACAACAGACCGTGGGTTGTACAAGGGGTGTTTAGCCCTCAAATAGCCCCCACTGGCCAGGTTCACATGACAACCCCTGTTTAAGGGATGCACAGTCATAATGGTGGCCGGTGTGGGCCACAGTTCCTCGAGGGTAAATTAGCCCTTGATGGGCTGACGTGTCATGCAAACCAGGTCACAATGATTGAGTATTTATGTTTAGAATCCTGGTTAAAATTAAGGGAAGAGGGAGAAAACATGTACACAGGCCCAGACTCCTTAAAGGGCAGGGCAGGACATGAATATGTGTGCGAGGTAATTAAAAATACTGTATTAAACACATTTGGATAACACCTTGATTGTAACTGAACATGGATTCTTATAAACATCCTTTGACTCTCTAAAAAAAGGTAAAGGTAAAGGTGTCCCCAACCAGTCGTGTCCGACTCTAGGGTGCGGTGCTCATCCCCGTTTCTAAGCCGAAGAGCCAGCGCTGTCCGAAGACGTTCCCGTGGTCATGTGGCCGGCATGACTGAACACCGAGGTGCACGGAACGCTGTTACCTTTCCCGCCGAAGCGGTACCTATTTATCTACTTGCAATTTCTTGCTTTCGAACTGCTAGGTTGGCAGGAGCTGGGACTGAAGACGGGAGCTCACTCCGTCACGCAGCACTCGGGTCTCGAACTGCTGACCTGACGACCTTCCAGTCTGCAGTTCAGCGTCTTAACCACTAAGCCACCGCGGCCCCTTTTTTTTTTTTTGACTCTCTAAAAGCTGTGGCTAAAAACTACATGTATACCAAAAAATTACACATGGGTGCCCATAGTAATTGATTATTCCAAATAAGTCAGGGCATCTTGTTGCATCTTCTTAAGTGTACTTGTTTCTGGGAACAATGACTTGTCAACTTTTCTCACATCTACTGAGACAAGCCCTGCCCCTTTTGAGAAGACTGTTCCTGGAAGAAGCTGTTGATGACAATCACTCCTGCATCCTGGGGTAATATGAACTTCCAGAAATTGACTTAAAAGAGATTCTAGATCTAAGTAGCTTCTTGTCTTCCTTTGCCTAAGTGTTATTTGCTCCCCTGCTGCTCAAAGGATCAGTGTCTCTCAGTCATATGTCTGTGTTTCACCCTGGATACTTCTTGTTAAGATTTGATGAGTTTCCTTATATAAGCCAAATCTCTAGCTGAACCATTTTTTCTTTAGATGATAGCTGTATCCTCTGAACATCTGCAGGGGTCACTTCAATTCCCATTTTATGGCTACTCTTCTTCTAGTGTCCCTCTCTCCCATACTAGTGGAGCTAGGGCAAAGATCAGTCACCTGCATCTTCATGACATGTTTTTCGATGATCTTATCAGCACCCTTAATGGATGGATGTAAATCTCTGCCTGTCTTAGATTAGGGTAGTATTTGTTTTTTTATTTAAAATCTGAATGTTTCATTTCCTTCAATACTTAAGGGGTATTGAATGTTTCCTAAACAACCAAATGCTTATTATTTAAGGGTATAATCCCACAGGTCTTTGTCCATGCCTCCCTTGGGAGGGGAACACTGAAGCACCCATCTCCATTACCATACTGTGCTCAGTTAAGTGCTGGATGCAGCAAGTTTTGTTTACATTACTAGCAGTCAACCTCCCTCCCCCAGTGCTTCCTTTTCAAGGCAAAGAGTTATGTCTCTCATTCATGATTGTGGGATCAAGTAATATACGCTATGACCTTCATCTGGGGAATAAGGACTTGGGAGCCTCCCGTTTTCTGTTTCTCCACCTCACGTTTCTACTACAGCCACTCTTATTTATTTATTATTATTATTAAATTTATTAATCGCCCATCTGGCTGGTCACCCAGCCACTCTGGGTGATGTACAACACACCATAAAACAATTTAAAACAATAAAATTCTACCATAATTTTTTTTTTTAAATACCCTAACCCACCCCAAATGCCTGCCTGAACAACCACGTTTTTAATGCACGACGGAAGCTCATTAAAGAGGGGGCATGGCGGAGTTCCCTAGGGAGGGAGTTCCACAGAGTGGGGGCCACCACAGAAAAGGCCCTCTCCCTCGTCCCCACCAGTCTAGCTGTCCTGGCTGATGGGACAGAGAGAAGGCCATCCGAGGCTGATCTTGTTAAGCGGCCTGTCTGGTGCTGCTGGAGGCGCTCCTTAAGATAGGCTGGGCCAGAACCATATAGGGTTTTAAAGGTCAAAACCAACACCTTGAATTTGGCCCGGAAAACAACTGGTAACCAGTGCAACTCCTTCAGCACTGGAGTGATGTGATCTCGCCGGCGGCTGCCTTTAATCAGACGAGCCGCCGCGTTCTGTACCAGCTGCAGCTTTCAAACCGTCTTCAAGGGTAACCCCACGTAGAGCGCATTACAGTAGTCTAAACGAGAGGAGACCAGGGCATGTACTACCGATGGGAGCAGATGGTCGGGAAGGAAGGGGCGCAGCCGCCATATCAGATGGAGTTGATACAGCGCTGTCCGGCTCACAGTTGACACCTGAGCCTCCATGGACAGCTGGTAGTCCAAAATGACCCCCAGGCTGCAGACCTGGTCTTTCAAGGGTAGCCGTACCCCATTCAACACCAGGTCAACATCCCCCAGCCTCCTCTTGTCTCCCACCAAAAGTACCTCGGTTTTGTCAGGGTTCAGCTTCAGCTTATTCCTCCCCATCCAGCCACTCACCGTCTCCAGACATTTGGACAGGGATTCTACGGCCAACCTTGGTGAAGATTTGAATGAGAGGTAGAGCTGCGTGTCATCCGCATATTGATGACACTGCACCCCAAACCTCCTGATGATAGCCCCCAGCGGCTTCACATAGATGTTAAATAGCATCGGGGAGAGGATGGAACCCTGTGGCACCCCACAAGTAAGTGGCCACGGGTCCGAAACCTCCTCTCCCAGTGCTACGCTCTGGTACCTGCCGGAGAGGAAGGACCGGAACCACCGCAATACAGTGTCTCCAATGCCCAACCCCTCCAGCCGGTCCAGGAGGATACCGTGGTCAACGGTATCAAAAGCCGCTGAGAGGTCAAGGAGAACAAGGAAGGAGCATTCACCCCTATCCAGAGGGTGCTTAAGTACAAAGGTTATCATTGCCCAGTCTCCATCGAGGCCCTGGAGGTGTAGGTGCATGAAGATCAGCATAGGATCTCTGGGGCTGAGGGAAGCAGCTGTCAGAGCAAGCCTTCCATTTCCACTGTGTCTGGCCAGAGCTGCTCTTGTCTGTCAGCCCCTACTGCCTGCTCCCACTTTCCAGCTGAGTCTCTCCTTCCCTCAGAGGTCCCTCTTCTTGCTCTCTACTTGCCTCTTTGTTCTTCTTACTTTCTACTATGCGATCATCTTACCGCTTGTCTCCTCCTCCAGCCTCCTCCTCCAAACTGTTCAATCATTCCTGGCGGGGCCTTTCCTTCCATTTCCCCTTCATGAGCTGCTACTACTCTGCCTTTTCAACTTGGTTTAGCCCCAGCTTGATAAGCTGCAGCATTTCTGCTCAGCAAGCTGGACTTATGGCCTATCCCAGAATGTTTCTTGCAGCTGTCGTCTACATGTGGAGCCTTGAAGACCTGGTGAGTCCCAGCAGTTCCCCAAGCCTTCCTTGTTACATTCTTATCAGTTTCATGGACGATAAGGCTACCAATGGCTACTAGACATGATGGTTATATACTTCCAAGATCAGTGGTACCATGCTTCTACACTTCTGCATACCTGGGGCAGCCCCACTGTACGCCCAAAGTTAAAGTTAACTATTAGAGTGAATTATGACTGACCTGAATGTAATATCCACAACTGTCGGTGGCCTGTGAAAATTTCCACTGCACCCTGGCAAAAAGGTTGCTGGTTTGTTGTCAATATTTGGTGGCAAACCAATACGGAGTGGTAACTAATTACCACTCTGAAACAGTAACTGATTTTTTTGCTACTGCCACAGATTTCACTGGTGCAGTGGCGGCGAGGGTCAACAGGAGATGCAGTGGGGGGTGCCTGTCCTAAAGTTATGTTGTGCACACCTTGGAAATCCTCCTGTGTTTCAAAAATACCTGGCAGTAAAATGGGACTGGAAAAGGGATAGGCTTTAAAAAAATTAAATCTCACTGGGCTCAGAAGGTCATTTCTGTGGTTCTCTATACTGTGTCCTAACAGTATTACACACACAAAGGCATTACACCCACATCTATTACACATGTAAGACATGCAGTGGCAAAACCATATGAGGCATAAATATCAATTATATTTAATATGAACGAAGATATACACAAACATTGTTATAAGTTCCCCAAAATTACTGTGCTAAAACAGAAAAGGGGATCTGTGTTTCATATTTTTTTAAGAGGGAGCAGGCCATCGTAAATCGGTTTTAGTATAACATGGCTTTGTTTTTGTTTTTTTACAGTGAGGACAGTGTCTCCAGTTATGAGCAATGATGGCTGGATAAGAGTTATAGCCTCAAAAGAAACATATTTCCTATGGGTTCACTTGGCTATTTCTTCAATACCTAATAAAACATAGAAATGGTGCAGCAAAAAATGAATAAAAAATCTAAAAAAAGAGAGAGAACACTGAGTCACAAGGTTTAGTCAACTACAGCAGCAATTCTAAGTTAATTCCAGACAGGAAAGGGTTTAAGTCAATGAGCCATTATAATACATTTAGTATTCCACATACAGGTTGTTGTTGTTGTTCAGTCGTTCAGTCGTGTCCGACTCTTCGTGACCCCATGGACCATAGCATGCCAGGCCTTCCTGTCCTGCGCTTTCTCCCGGAGCGTGCTCAAGTCCATATTCATTGCATCAGTGATGCTATCTAGCCATCTCATCCTCTGCCGTCCCCTTCTCCTTTTGCCTTCAGTCTTTCCCAGCATCAGGGTCTTTTCCAGAGAGTTTTCTCTTCGCATTAGGTGGCCAAAATATTTGAGCTTCAGCTTCAGTATCTGTCCTTCCAATGAGCACTCAGGGTTGATTTCCTTTAGGATTGACTGACTGGACCTCCTTGCAGTCCAGGGGACTCGTAAGAGTCTTCTCCAGCACCACAGTTCGAAAGCATCGATTCTTCGGCGCTCAGCCTTCCTTATAGTCCAGCTCTCACAGCCATATGTTACTACTGGGAAAACCACAGCTTTGATTAGACAGACCTTTGTTGGCAAGGTGATGTCTCTGCTTCTTACTATGCTGTCTAGGTTTGCCATAGCTTTCCTCCCAAGGAGCAAGCGTCTTTTATTTTCATGGCTACAGTCACCGTCTGCGGTGATCTTGGAGCCCATGAAAATAAAATCTGTCACTGTTTCCATTTCTTCCCCTTCCATATGCCAGGAAGTGATGGGGTCAGATACCATGATCTTCGTTTTTTTTAATGTTGAGTTTCAAACCAGCTTTTGCACTCTCCTCTTTCACCCTCAACAAGAGGCTCTTTAGATCCTCTTCGCTTTCTGCCATTAGGGTGGTATCATCTGTGTATCTGAGGTTGTTGATAATTCTCCCGGCAATCTTAATTCCAACCTGTGATTCATCCAACCTGGCATTTCTCATGATGTACTCTGCATATAAGTTAAATAAGCAGGGCGACAATATGCAGCCTTGTCGTACTCCTTTCCCAATTTGGAACCAATCGGTTGTTCCATGTCCCGTTCTTACTGTTGCTTCTTGACCCTCGTACAGGTTTCTCAGGAGACAGGTAAGGTGGTCTGGGACCCCCATCTCTTTCAGAATTTGCCAGATTTTGTTGTGATCCACACAATCAAAGGCTTTAGCATAGTCAATGAAGCAGAAATAGATGTTTTTCTGGAATTCTCTTGCTTTCTCCAGGATCCAGCGAAAGTTGGCAATTTGATCTCTAGTTCCTCTGCCTCTTCGAAACCCCGCTTGTACTTCCGGTAGTTCTCGGTTCGCATACTGCTGAAGCCTAGCTTGTAGGATTTTGAGCATAACCTTGCTGGCATATGAAATGAGCGCAATTGTACGGTAGTTTGAACACTCTTTGGAGTTGCCCTTCTTTGGAATTGGAATGTAAACTGACCTTTTCCAGTCTTGTGGCCACTGTTGAGTGTTCCAAATGTGTTGGTATATTGAGTGCAGCACTTTAACAGCATCATCTTTTAGGATTTTAAATAGCTCAGCTGGAATACTGTCATCTCCGCTAGCTTTGTTGTTAGTAATACTTCCTAAGGCCCACTTGACTTCACTCTCGAGGATGTCCGGCTCAAGTTCAGTGAGCGCACTATCATGGCTATCAGGGACATTAAGATCTTTCCTGTATAGTTCTTCTGTGTATTCTTTCCACCTCTTCTTAATCTCATCTGCTTCTGTTAGGTCCCTGCCTTCTTTGTCCTTTATCATGCACGTCTTTATCATCCACATACAGGTAAGAGTACAGAATACATGCATAGCATATATTATCAGATATTAGGGGCATACAACTACACATCTGCACCTGATACGCATTAAATTCTTCCTTGACACTTGCACGATGATACAGATAACCAAGTAACTGCCATATAAGAAGTACTTAGCTCCTGATTATACATTTTAATATCAGTTTGTTAGCAACTGGCTACTTTCAGATAGTTGAATCTTGCTTTCACCAGTTACAAACATGTTCAACAGTCACCACTACAACAGCTTCAACATCCTAATATAATACAATATTGTCAGTTCAATATTTTAGCGTTCCAACTTTATGAACAAGTTTACATGTCAGACTCACGTAACAAGAAGTGTCAGACTCAGTGTAACAATGAGGAGCTCTGAGGCATAAGAAAGTTAGAAGGAGAGAGGTGACTGAAGGTACACAATATCAGTCAGCTTTCTGGAAGCCATTTCAGCTAAGGCATTCTTTGTTTGCCAACATGATTCATAGCACTGAGAAGCCCCTGCTAATTTATCATATGGATCCAGATTCGAACTGTGGCTCGTCGTGGGTTATTTATCCCACAATGAACTGCGGTGCCTATGGGCACTAGGCTACATATTTAAAATGGCAGCCACCCGCATGCTCCACAGACAGCGGGCTGTCATGTCATGCAAACAGCCCCACGGTCTCCTTGCAAGCCCCACAAATCTGGCTACTGCAACATACGTTCCAAAAATTGGACTTGGAAGAACTGGTCATTTACTTCTCTACTCAGTTGCCATCACAAATACTAAGCTACAAGCCTATTCACACTAACCTGGAAGTAAATCCCACTGAACTTAATGGGACTTACTTCTGAGTAGAGATGCATAGGATTGCAGCGTAAGGCTCTCGAGCATGTGCCGTACTTAGTTTTAAACCTGGAAAGCAGGTTTCATAACACATTCTAAATATTTAAAGCTGCAGTTATTTCACACAGATTTTTCTCCATTAGACGTATCTTTGCCTCTTTCCTTTCATATATAGTCAGGTGCAAACCTACTTTAAACACCAAGGAAATGTGTCAGAACAGCACAAAACACAGCCACTTTCATTAAGTTTTAAAGGGCGGAAGAAGGTGGCATAGTCATTTTGCATCCTTGCTTCATATTACAAAATGGAGCTATCAGTTATTCCTTCTGTTATTTAAAGCCTCACTAAGTTTAGGGCTGTGATATTCAAATAATTACTTCTTGTGACATCCTATAGAAGCAACAGTTTTACACAGGCCGAAATTACTGAGCTAAGTATATATTAAACATTAACATTAATGGCATATTATTAGTTACACAGATAATCTTGGGATACAGCATATGCGTTGGGATTTTCATGTTATTTTGATCTCACACACTCCAAGTTCTCTTTCAGTAGTGCCCCTAGTCCAAAGTTCATCAACTACACTGGGTTTTGGTCCTGTGATTTCTAACAGGGACAACATATTTAAAGATGAATAGTCAGAAAGATAAAGGAGTTGCTGATTAACTTTTTCACTTCTTCACGTTCATTATTAGGAATGCAAACTGCATACTATAATGGCAACACTGGAAAAGACAACAGTGCACCTTTATCCGATTATTATATGCCAGAGGTTACACGCTGCAGTTGGTAGTATTGTTTTTTGTTTTGGACTGGTCATACTCTTGTATTTCCAAGAGCAAATATATATAATAATGACACAAGTAATTTTGCAAGTAGTATTCATTAAAAAAATTATACCCACCCTTCAACATATCAGTTTTCAGAGCAGTGTACAGCAGAAAAAACACAAAACTGCCACACAACCAAGGAAACAACGGGTAAAACTTTAAAACAGACTTCTCAGTAAAATCTATTAAAATTCCTGAGCAATAAAAATGTTTTTACTTAAATAATAGCAATGCTGGTGCTAGGCAAACTTATTGGGGGAGGGTATTCCATAACAAGCGTGCCACTCCAGAGAAAAGCCTCTCTTGCATATCTGATCAAAGAGGTACATGGAGAAAGACCTTGGCAGATGACCTTAAGGTAATGGAGACAAGTTCTAGCGGAGACAAGTTCTAATAGTTCTAATTGGGAACGATTTATAATGCAGTTGGTAATGAATATTTTCAGTGAAGCAATGGCAAAGCAGAACCTGACACATATTAGTTGGATGTGTGTGTGAAATAAGCATGTCTTGGCCCTGAGCATTTGCTTGACAAAAAAATACCGGAGATCTACATACGTTTCTCAGAGCTCTTTGGAAGTTTCCTGCAAATGTTCCAACACATCCAAGTTTGAAGGATATCTCAGCATCCCTTGCTTAGCATAAGCAGTGCAATACAACATCCACATTAGTACATATTTATTAAGAAGCAAAATGTGAAGCCTTACTGTCCCAACACTTACAGTGAAAGTGAATATAAATGAACAAAGTGCTGACTTTAGCCACTGAAGGCTTAGTAAAAACCAGTCCAACTAAAGATAAAGACCCATGCAAGTTAACTTTGCATTAAACAACAGAACTGATTCTTGTTTGGAGTAAAAACACATTTAAATTTGTCACATAAAACAGGAAGGACTCACAAATGGTATATGCTCTAGAGATCAGTTTAACATTCTTCATCAAATTCAGATCACTTTTTGAAATTAACCTACAATGTTGCAAGAAAAATTGTCTAAAGATGCCTGCTGTTCGATGTGAACAGGGGCAGTGGTCCCTAAATAAAACATTAGAGGACTGAGAACCTATCTGAAAGACCGCCTTCCCCCATATGAGGCTGCCCAAGTGTTAAGATCTTCAGGAGAGGCTGCTCTTTGGGCATTGCTGCCTTCAGAAATGTGTTTGGTGACAACACGAGAGAGGGCCTTCTTGGTGGCTGCTCCCAGGCTGTGGAACTCCCTGCTGAAGGAGGCTAGGTTGGCTCCCACTCTGCTGTCCTTCCACTGGCAGGCAAAGACATTTTCATTCAAGCAGGACTTTGGCATGTAAGGGTCTGTTGGGTTGGGTGCTGTTTGTATTCTGTTACTGTTGTGTTTTTAATTGTGGTTTTAATGTATTTGTTTTATTAATCAGGTTTTTATTTATCTATGATTGTAAGCTGCCTTGAGTGCCATTTCTGCTGATAGAAACGTGGAATACAAAGCAGGCAAGCAAATAAATTTTTAAAAAACAGATAAAATACTAAAGAGCCAATTCACATTGCAGACAGGCACTTTTTCCTCCATGCAATTCTTCCCAGCTTTGTATGATGAAACATATGAGCCAAGACTCCAAGTATGCACTGCTGCTTGGATTTCTCTGGGATTGCAATATTTTGCTTCTAAATCAATTGCTCTGAGTAACAGTAACTGGAATAGGAGTACTTAGTGTGCATTAAGTACATTTAAAAATGTGTTAAACTGAGAAAAGTAAGTTTTCCTGTTAGGGTGGCTGCAGACTCCCAGTAAATACCACACTAAACATAAACGCTTATTAATCTTGTTTTGAACATGTGCAAGTTTTTACAGGGCAATGATCTAAGATGGAGAGAGCAATCTTATGGCTCCTAGACAGCATCTGTGGTGCCATAGGGTATATCAGACTTCTGGATCCGAGATTGGAGACAGTGCTCCAACCTCAGATCCAGGAATCTGCACTCCCTGCCCCTGCCTCCTCCCCCAGGCAGCCAGAGCGGAGACAACCACGTCAGTTGCCTCGCGGAGACTGCTTTTCTGTGGGCGGGGAGAGGAGGGGACTGGAGAGGCCAGCTTACCAAGTATCCCCAGGGTTCTCCAGCCTCCTTCCCTCTCCATCCACAGCACCCCAAGTAGATGAGCAAAAAAGCCCATCTAGTGAAATCCCAGAGTGGAAGGAGTGTGGAAGTGAAGATTGCCTCCATTGCTCCTCCAACTCTGCATTGGATACCCATAAACATCCAGGTTTGGAGGCTTACAAGCATTAGGATAGGATGCTGGCTGGGGAATGCTGGGAGTTGTGGGACTTTTTCCTGTCTTAAACATGCATAGGATTGCACCCTTAGTCATGCAACACCCAGAGAGCCTCAGCTATGGGGAGGTATAGAATTATTATCATTATTAATACACTGAAATGTCTACCACCAGAGGCACTGGTCCTACTAGCTTATACGTCTTCATTCTATAGACATGGATAAGTTGTCACATTGGTACCTAGGTCTGAATTCTTACTGTTAAAAATAAATGAAGCAGAAACAAGTCTCACTGGGGACAGAAGTTATTGTCTGCAAACTGGACAGCCATGTAAACTAATTGGTCTACTCTTGTAGGCGCATTCCAAAACTCACAAGTGAAAAGCCACAGTTTCACTTGCAGTATTCACAGTATTGTGGTCCATATGTCTCGGTTCATGATAAATGTTTGCACATTTCATCATGTTTATGAAACTGCTCTATGTTCCAAATCTCTGGTTATCACTACATAGGGCTTTCCTTAGTAAGTTATGCTATAATTAAATAATTGCATCATTTTTATCAATAATTTAAAAAAAATATATGAGTACTTATTAACTGCAAGTTTCTATGTGTTTTTATTCTATCACAATGGGGCCTAGGCTAATTTTTAATAAAATGTTGACTATTTCTAAAAAATGTTAAAGATTTGTTCAATGACAACATTTTTATAAACATTAACTTATCTCTGGAAACAGTTATGTAAAATGAAACATAATTTCGGGATAGCCTGGAAAAACCATCCAACTAATTCCCCACTTCACTCTTATCCTAAGATAAAGGAGGAATACTTGCAAAACACTACAATGAACAAAATTATATGGTATGTACTAACCCCAACTCAGTGAAAAAAAACTAATGGAGCAATCCTATGCATGCTTAGGCAGAAAAAAAGTACTACGACTCCCAGCATTCCCCAGCCAGCATGGCTAGTTTGGGAATGCTGGGAATTGTAGGAATATGTGCATAGGATTGTGCCCTAACAGTATTATTTATTGTTTATTTACAGTATTTTTACCCAGTTCTTCAGCCAAATATGGCTCCAGAGCAGCCAGTCCTCTACAAATTTACACACATGTCCCATTGAGTTCAATGGAACTTACTCCCAGGTAAGTTAATATAGGATTGCAGCCTAAAAAAGATTTTATAAGCCATGTTAAGTCTGGTTTCCACAGCTGCATTTTGGTTCTCCTTAGACCTACCTGATTTGATAACCATTTTTCCCACAATCCACTGTTTGCTAACCATGGGTTTTTATGACATGCGAGCTGGCCATTATCATGAAAAGCAAGAACAATGAGGATTTAATATTGTTCCCAAACTCTTGAGTAAAGCCACTCCAGGCAATTACTCAGCAGATAAAAATGTCATTTTTCTTCTCTTGAGTAGCGTCAATTTTATACCTGATGATAGAAACATGTAGGACACTGAAATTGTACAATCACCATCATAGGTTCTTTCACAAGGCTCAGTTTTCCTTCAGTAAATACCTTTATTCCCCAAAGCATGCTTCTTCCACAATTTGAAGGACCATTAGTTTGTGTGATTTTAATAAATCACTGGGGAACCACCTCCACAGTCATGCAATTTTAAACAGAGGAGTAGATAACAGAAATTAGTCTAAGTAAATAGTATGGGAACCTTTAAATGGAAGCTGTCTATCTGCAAGTGGCTTCCAACCTTCCTGGAAGGGGAGGGTTGACTTCATGGAAAAGATTCATGCATCTGGCCCTTGCAAAGATGGCTGGGTCATTCACATGTTATGAATGGGGCTGGACTCAGTGGGCTTATAGGTCCCTTCCAACCCTAATATTCTATGATTCTATGATCCTAGTCGTGCAGTAGCTACTCACAGAAAAAGCTACTTCTCCACAAGTAATGCTAGATAATGCTGAACACCTCCCTCCCTCCAAGTTATTTTGCCAGTCTTGGAAGGGACCAGCTACTGTGTGTGGCTCTTGAGAATGTATAATACATCACCATGTTTTAGGCTTGTTACTTTTTTATCCTTCTTTTGTTCCAAAGAGCTCAAGGCAGTATACCTAGCCCGCTCCCTCCCATTTTATCCTAACAACCCTATGAGGCAGATTAGGCTACAACAAGATAATGACTGGCACAGGGTCACCCAATAAGCTTCATGGTTGAGTGGGATCTGAACAGCCTGGTCCAGGTACAATCCTCCCTCTATCCACTATACCACACATTATTCACAAAGGTGCATCACTTCACTTCTACGGAAAATGTTTAGCATAGTGAAGATATACTAAAATCCTCCTAATGTTCTGATAGCATTCGTCCAATTTGAACAGACTCACACACAGATCAACTTTAGGATCTGACTGACTTTTTAAAAAAATCCTCTTGAAATCTTTAATCTGGCCACTGAGCAGATAACGTGAGCAAGCGTGCACATACCTTTACCTTTTCTATGGTGAATTAGAAGCGGTTCGCTAGAAAGCTGAACTTGAGCATCTATTTTTAACAAATATTTTAAACAGGTTTGAAACACTATTACATTTATCCAATGATAGTTCATATTTTTGAAATTTCATCTCAGAAGAAATACTGCAAGCACATTGCACAAAAGTTCACCCCCATTCTAACATTTAAACTTGTCTCTGGTCTCAGAACCTGCTTTCCTCAAGTTCTCTTTCAGTAGTTTTTTCCATCACCTCTTCAGTCCTGAAGATACTGTGCCTAACATGTTATGTTAACACCGGGGTGCAGAACCTCAGGCCCAGGTGCCAAATCCAGCCCTCCTGGAGTCCCAGTCCAGCCCTCCACAGTTCCCCAGATGGTCCTGCCTCCTTCCACTATGCTACACCTTTTCCCCAACTACCAATTGTTTGGTAGTTTCCTGGCTTTTGTGCAGTTTTTTCTAAACGTTTGAAATGCTTCTCCTAAGGTGTAGTTACTGGCAGTGAGAGCTTTAAGCTGAAATATTTTGGGCCTGCTCCTTTTGCTTGTGGTCCCATCAACTGGAATGTGGCCGCTGAAAGTTCCTCTGAAATGGAATTCAACCCTCAGGCTAAGAGAGGGTCTGCACTCCTATTATATACTTTGATCACTGTAGACCTCAACCTGTGCACCATATGTATTTTAGTAAATGTTATCAATGAGAGTGCCAATAACAGCCCTTCGAAAAATTCCAGATTCCTAGTTGGTAGGAAGCAAAATGTGATGTCTTACTATTAAAAATAGCCTTCCAGCCCTGAAGTGACAAGCATCATACACTTGCACCTAATAGTATTGCAGCTGCATTAGGATGCTACAGTATTCTGCAATGTTTACGTACGCTTTTAGTATTGCATATGCGCTAGAAAAAGGACAAATAAAATAGTTTCTTTTTAAAGTGGATGTTACCACAAGTCCAGGCACAGATGCTCAAGTGCCTTACACCAGCATGCTTAACCAAAGCTTACAAGTTTTACCTGCATAACTTCCATTTGCAGGAAACTGAAAGTGCAAGACACTTGAATGTTGAGATGTGTACACTTGCCACAATGGCTGATGCTGCCAGTAGACCAGGCATTTGTGTAGAACCTGGCATTTTCAGTGAGCATCTTAATTAGTTCACCAGACCAGAACATTAAGCAGGCAAATGTTGTGCAATATGTTAACCTTCTCTGTGCAATATGTTAGCCTTCTCTGATGTTCTGGGTGTCTACTCTAAACTTCTCCCCAAGAGGTATTTGTTTTCTATTATTGTCTGCAGTTAAGTGTTTGAAGCCCCCTTCATGGATCACTGCCTTGTTGTGGCGAAGGGGCTTGCGTAACTCAGTGAAGCCATAAGCTATGCCCTGCAGGGCCACTCAAGATGGACAGGTCATGGCGGAGAGTTCTGACAAAATGTCGTCCACTGGAGAAGGAAATGACAACCCACTCCAGTATTCTTGCCAAGAAAACCCCATGGAACGTATCACAAGGCTAAAAGCTATGACACCGGAAGATGAGCCCCTCAGGTTGGAAGGTGTCCAATATACTACTCGGGAAGAGCAGAGGGTATTTCCAAGTAGCGCCAGAAAGAGTGAAGCGGCTGGGCCAAAGCCGAAAGGACACTCAGCTGTGGATGTGTCTGGTGGTGAAAAGAAAATCCGATGCTGTAAATCCGCACACTCCGGGAGAGAGTGGAGGACAAGAAGGCCTGGTGTGCTATGGTCCATAGGGTGACGAAGACTCGGACACGACTTAACGACTGAACAACAACAACATGTGTTTGAAGCATTCTGCTACTTGTTGGGCATTGCTTTATTTTGTTGTCACATGTATTAGCTGCATGACATGTACTGTTAACATGTTTCTCTTCCATTTGAATAGCTGATGCTTTATAGCTTAAACCAAGCTTTTTCTCATTGCCCCGAACTTTAACCCTGATATCCTTTGGAATTTCTTAAGGAGAAAAACCATTGTGCCTTTTTGTAGTGTTCCTGAATTAGACAGAAGTTTTCCTTAACAGCTCAGATTTTCATAATAATTCTTGCCATTTCCTTTTCTCTCCATTGTCTGGAATAAATTGGGGGCCTGTCTGCCCATGTTGTCATTTTCATTAAGCAACAGAAGTGTTCCTGTTGCTTACAGCCTCAAACACCTCATGGTTGTGCAAAGCACTTCAGACTAGGGCTTCTTCTTTGGCGCCCTTTTAAGCCTCAAATAATTCCATCTAGTAATGGGGTGTATGTCTATGTCTCTGTGTGTGGAGTGGAGTGCTTTCAGATAGGAAACCTGTCCCTATTGCTCTAGGCGGCATACAATACAGCAATAAACATGTATGTATCCTCTAGTTCCTTCCTCTACTTTCTGTAGGAGGAAGTTATCCGCCACACAAGTCAGGAATTTCCCGGAGGGGCCAGGTTTTGCAGAATTTGTCTCCCAACAAATATTGGGGAAATTGAAGTCCCCCATTACTACTACATCATGCTTCCTTGGAACACTGGCTGCTTTTCAAAAGTTTCATCTTCGTCTTCTCTTGATTGGGTGGCCAGTAGTGCAAGGATAATACAGTGTTAGTTGAAAACTTAGCTTAACGTTTCCCCAAGACAACTTCTTTAACCCTAAGCAATATTATATTTGCATGTTCTAACTTTATTGCACTTTCTTCGTTATGGCAAATTAGGTAAGTAAAGAATACTACGATAGCACCATCAATAAAGGAAGTGCATGCTTCAGAAGTGTTTGAGTGATTCTAAGGAAGAAGCTTATTGTTTAACATTTCACTCAAACTTTTCATGTGTGCTATTAACAGGGTTTAGTAATGGACAGACAGAAACATTCTTAGAAATTTCTGGCACACATGGTTTAAAGCCAAGCTATTAACGACAACTATTTGGTCTGTAAAGTGCTTCAGGCATTTAAAACGTTGACAAATTTGGCTATTTTCTTATTTGCCCAAAATCACATTAAGGAACTGGTAAAAACCTGCTAGATACCTTTGTAGCTGTTTATTCCTTCCTTCCGTCCTATAGATACCAGGAGGTCAAAAATTCCCTCAGTATGCAGGCTTCCAAAACATTCCAGCTGCTTCTCCCATCAATATACAACTTCAGATGGAATTTGGAGTCCTAGTAACAGCAGTGAACACATCAAATGTGGAAGGGAACATATTTGACTACACTAAACAACACACATAACAACTTTAAAATGCTGGGAGTGATCTTTCAAGTTACATAGACTACATCTTAGATGTACTCAGAAAGCCAAATGTTAGGATGTTGTCCAAATATGTTGCCTTGTAAACAAGTCTCCCTTGCAATACAGCTTTTAATTTTTGTTCTGAGCATCTAAGCCTGAGGAAGAGTTCTATTTAACTCTAAAGATTATTTCCATATTTTAAAAGCTAGGTAATACTACCAAACACAGGCCTTAAAAAAAAAAAAAAAGACACCTGGTACTACTGAGATGAGAAATGCTGCGCTCACTGCAATGCCTGAAGACAACCAGGAGTGCCTTGCTCTAGCAAAGAATTTTTATTTTTATTTTACATGAACAGTTATTTTGGGATGAAACACAAGCCTTATCTAAACAAACTCTCACTTTGCTAATGACAGGAATGAGCATGCACAAAAAGCAGGAAGTCAGGAAGTAAGCCAAAGTAGTGTCCACAAGTTAACTGTCAATCAGGAAAAAGAAAAGATGGCCAACAGTTCCACCCAAGCTGGCTGCTGTCCCTTTCAGAGCCACTATTATAATAGCGGTGGTTTAAGACTGGACAACATTTTGTAGCCCTATAGAATGCACTGACACCATCTTACAGAAAGCTACATACTGTCATTTGTAATTGCCCAGAGGAACTTTTGAGTCTGCTAATTAGACCACACCTTGAACCTTGACATATAATCAAGACTTTTAAAAAGAAGCATTTTATTGGATACTCATTTTGACCATTTGACCACTGACAGCAGCAAACATGGGGAGCATGATAAGAACAAAACTTCTATTGTTTTTTTCTTTTTCATTCAAATCACAATTATGATTCTGAGCACAGGAAGAAAGGAAGGGAAGGGCACTGCGTTCCGAAGTATTGCAACATTAAGAACCACACACTAATTTTCCCTGTTGCATTTATAATTCTAAAGATACCCTTCCAATAACAAAAACTTGCAAATTAATCACACTTTCACTCATTTTCTTCTTGATCATATCCCTGCAGCTTTGTACTCATATAATCCCAGTAGATCCAAAGTCCTCAAAGAAGCCATTGGTGCTGTAGTAGCACCAGAAAGCCCCAAGGTGTCTGCCTGGTTCCTGCCCACCCCCCCCCCACACACACACACTGTGCCCCAGGACCAGAGGCGGAGAGAAGCAAGGTAACAGATCCTGAGCTGCCAATGAACCATCAGCTGCTTTACCAACTGTAGCTCATGTTCCAACTGGAGTCTCAAGATTCATGTGCCCTCCCTCCCTTATGGGGACATTGGAAGTGTATACCAAGTTGGGCGGGCCAATCTCCATGACTTCAGCATTAAATTATTAGATCACATAACCCATTCAAGAATAATTATTCTAATGCTTCTGGTGATGTACTTCTTTCTTTCCATACACTGGAATAACACCACTGCCAAAGAGATGTTATATATAGTGATGCTGCAGTAATCCACCAGATTTGATTTGGGATGCAGATATGCTTGCTCCACGGGCCCAGACCAAACCTACATAATGCCAGATCCTTTCCAATTTACTGTTGTGTGGGAGGGGGTATTGGAATCTGCATGCGAAAACTCTTGTGGAAACTGTGTGGAGAGAAGGAAAGGCTGAGGCTAAATATACACCTAAACATAGATGTCTCTCAATTGCCTTGTTTGGATGTAATGGTGGCATTGAGCAGCAATTCATAGCTTAATTAATTGTGCGCTACATGTGAACTACTTCCAGTTTCCCTATGCAGCATTCATAAGTTGTTTCTGTTAAATCCAAAAAGGGGCCCCTTGGGGTTGTTTGTGGGTTAAACAACTCCAAGTTAACCCATGGTTTGTTTAAA
Source organism: Heloderma suspectum (assembly GCF_057233095.1). Taxonomy (NCBI): domain Eukaryota; kingdom Metazoa; phylum Chordata; class Lepidosauria; order Squamata; family Helodermatidae; genus Heloderma; species Heloderma suspectum. The sequence goes on along the minus strand of NC_139459.1, from coordinate 97,375,871 downwards.
CCACAAACAATCCCAAGTGCCTCAGTTTGGACATCACAGAAACAACCTACGAATGCAACATTCATAGGTTGTTCTAGGAAACATGTTCCTGCAATTCATGGGTTAATTAAATAAACCATAAATGGCTGCCAGACACTGCTGTTACATATGAACAAAGCCATCACTGCATTTCTCTCAATGAGCTGAACATTCCTGTCTGCATATCAAAGAACTAGTTAACATGCAGGTACTAACTTGCCACTACCATGGCCATCAATTTGCACTACTGCTTTGTCACATGAGGTGGTGGAGAACCACAAGAACCCTACATGCACAAAGGTTGTTCAGAAAAGCAAGAATATCCAAGACATTCCACAGAATTTCCATGGACATCTGAGAACATAGGGTGGCAAACCCATAAGAACTACCCTGCTGGACTATCTAGTCCAGCATCCTGTTTCCCACACCAGCCAACCAGGTCGGAAGCCTGCACACAGGATATGAAGGCAATACCAGTCTCCTGCTCATTTTCCCCAGCAACTGGTGTACAGAAGCATGCTGCCTCTGAACCTGGATGAAGCATATAGCCGTCATGATTAGTAGCCATTGATAGCCTTATCCTCCATTAATTTGTCTAATCCCCCTTTCATGCCATCTATAACATAAATTCCACAATTTGTTGCAAATTCCTGTATCTCCTCCCCACCCGCCATAGTCACGCTAACACCCCACTCCAAACAAAATATATGAAGCTGTGCCTAGAAAAACTGAATATTATGATCTGAATAACTTTAAGCAAAATAAACCAGATATACTACTAAACATGCTCATGAAAACAGTGATATTTATTCCAGTTATATGGTTAATCATGTACTGTACAAGTCACTCCTAAATAAACAGACTTATAAGTCCCACTGAACTCATACGGATGTTTTTCTAAGTAAACGTACTTAGGACTGCACTGTAAGCCTCTGCTATTGTAATTTTTAAATTAACGGATTTCCCCTTTTTACCTGCAGTTCATTTTATAATAATTCCCTACATCTATTTAAATGAAAGAATATAGCTTTCTTGCTACAAGCATATTATTAACCTGTTTGAATTCCTTCCATTGGGTTTGGGGGTTTGTTTATTTTTTTTAGTTGCTTCTTTTAGTACAGAAGCAGAAGCCAGCTGTGGGTGGTCCCACTGAAACAGAGATACAAATATGTTTAAGTTTCCAAAGGCATTGGAAATTATTCATTAAATTCAATAATTTATGCTCAGTACAGAAAGCTACATCTTGTTTGGCTCATTTACAGTTAGAAAGCTTAGTCTACCTGGATTGTTATTGTCTAAATACTCCTCCCATAGTAAATGGCATTGCTTAATGTGGAAAGACAACAACCACATCTTATATAAGAACAGCCCTGCTGGATATGAATCAGAGTCCATCAAGTCCAGCATCCTGTTTCCAGCAGCAGCCAGCCAGATGCTTCCGCAAAGTTGGCTAGCTTACTGCTCACCCCTGACTCCAATAATTTAGGAACAAGTTAAATAGCACCAGTACCAGTACAGATCCTTGTGGAGGACGAGGCTTACTTCCCTTCATTGTCAGAACTGTCCACTTACTGCTACCTCTGCTTCCTGTTCTTTAACTAGTTCCTCTTGTCCTATGACTAGTCTAGTATGTTTACTTTGGAGTCCTTGGTGAGAAACCTTATCAAAAACCTTTTCGAAGTCCAAGTATATAGAGTCTGCCAGATCCATATATCTGACAGTTTCAAGGAATTCTAAAAAGGTTACAGATATTTTCTTTACAGAACCCATGCCGATTCTTTCTCACCAATGTTGTTCTTCCATATTGCTTAACAGTTCCAGCTTTAATAATGCTTTTCACTAATTTATGTGGGACAGGTGCTAGGCTATCAGTCCTTAATTTTTGAATCTCATTTTAAATATTGATGTTATGCTGGCAATCTTCCAAGGAGTCTAGAAAGGAGTACAATTTTAGTGAGAAAAAAATAATTTCACATTTGAAGTTAAGAACTCTCCAGTATATGCCATCTATACTTGGTGACTGGTAAATTTTTAATTTGTTAAATTAGCTGTACACCTTCATTTCTGGTCACCTCTATTTGACAGAGGGAGCGAATCCTATGGTTGCTAAACACTGTCTAGAGAGCCATAGGATTGTTTGGTTTCAGGGAACTGAGGTTGGAGCCCTGGCTCCGACCTCAGTTCCCAGAAACCGTACTCCCTGCCCTCTCCCCACCCCCTCGCAGCCGGTGCAGTTCTCTCCACACCACTTATGTCTCTGTGCTTGGAATCAGAGAGCAGAGATGGGGAAAAGGGGGTGGTCCCAGGGGCAGGGAGGGGGAGAGACCATGGAAGCTGCTTTACGCAGCTTCCTATCGGGTCTCCAGGCCCCTTCCCTCCCCTTCTAGGCAAAAACACAGTGAGGCCGGAGCATGGAGGTGAGGATCCCCTCTATGTTCCAGCCACCCTGCATAGGATAGTCGGCAGCCTCTGATACAGATAGGTAGACAGACAGACAGGTTGCTCCACTCCACTCCACTCCACCAACCTAACCCTGCCCATGAGGCCTGAAAAGGGGTTTGTTAAGGGGGCCTTGAGGGATGACAGCCTTGGGTGCCATTTCTGTCAGTATAGTAATCGCAGCACTCCTGTCCCCCAACTGCCACACATGGATTGCCTTAGTAAGAAAGGTGGGAAACAAATCTAGGAGGGAAAGCCTCTCCTAATTGACTGAGGTAGCTTCCAAGTCCTCGTCTGACAACTCCTCCTATTCTCTAGCATTTGAGCCCAGAGAAACCTCACATATGTCTGGGGATAACTTCGGGAGGTGTTGCCCCTGTTGGGTGGTGCTGCCCTTACCTTGTGGCAGGAGCCTCCAGCTGTGATTTCTCCTAGCCACCCCCTCCTCAGAGTCTTCTTGGGAGAATACAGGGGAACGGAACCCCTGAGAGAGCTAGGAGAAGAAAAGCTAGAAGAAAAGGACCAGGACACTCTTTTGCTCTTCTTATGGCTAGAACTGTACCTGGACAGGTGGTGGCGAATTTCTCCTTTGCCTTATGGGCCTTGCAGGCTTCAGATCAGAAGCGAGAATGCCTGGACTGCTCCCTCTCCACCAGCTGTGACACTTAATATCTTGGGTCCCAAGCTGCTTAACCGATGTCAAGAAACTGAGATGGGCTTAGTCTCCACTTAAGCTGGGGACCAGCTGGGGCAAGGGAACAGAGCCCACATAGTGACTCATCCCCACTGCACCGTGTGCTGCCTCCGGTCTCTGATGAGTTTCTCTGGGAAGCCATTCTCATGTGAGCTAGCCACTGCCAAGCAATCAACCATGGCTTCACCTTTGCTGCGTCACTGCTGTCTTGCCTGGACTGCCAGTACTTGAAGACAAAGAGGAGAAGTGGTGACCATCTCATGCTTGCATCCCTAGTCCCTGAATTAGAGGGGCAGGGCACCAAGATAACTGGTACTTGGGCCTAGCAGACCAGCCCAGCCTGTGGTCTCCCTGGTGGTCTGACAGCCTATGTGACCTGGGTAGGGTGGTGTAGCCTCTCTGCTGTTCCTCCACATGCTACGGAGGGTGTGCCTAGCCTGAGTAAGGCGGCATGGCCTCCCGCAACTCTTTCACACTTATTATGTAGAGGCCCACCAAACCTGGTTGGGCCAGAACAGCCTCTTCAGGCTCCTTTGACCTCTGAATTAGCCCTTCCTACTGGAATGCCCTTCAGAAGATAAGGAGAAAACCATAACTGAGGGGAGCAAGGAAGGCCTCCCTTGAGAAGCACATTCCAGAACTAAGATACAGCCACGGAGATGGCCTATAAAGCTTTAAGCAATTGATTAGACATATTCATGAAAGACAAATCCTCAGTGGATATTAATCCATAATTGTTACCATAATAATTGTTAAATGGAACCTCCATGTACAGAAACAAGTTGACAATGAACAATAGATGTTGGGGAAAACCATATCTTCCATATCCTGTGAGCTTTTCAATGGTATAACGTTTGGCCCCATTTAAGCTAAGCAATTCTTCGGTTTTTATATAGTGTTAAAATAAGAAATAGAATATAACAGCAGTGATTTTTTTATGTGGCCATGATAGTGGGACTGAATGAGAGAACTACAGAACTATTTGTTTGCATATGCACACTAGCTTAGTTGATGGAAGAGTCCCAGCAGTTTGAACATATCCTGCATATGCTAGGCACAGGGGTGGGGTGAGCTTGCTTGGACAAAATGTAGCAGAGCATAAAGCTTGAGGATCTGTATTGAAAACAGAGACCAGAGACTGCTTTTCTTAACCGCCAAGTAGCGACCTTGGCCATCAACACATCAAACCAAGATTGTCATTATGCATATGAACAAGGAACAGAAGTATCTGCAGCACTGCATTAACAAGATTCTAGCTAAATATTAATTTAAATATTAAATCTGGCTACTTAAGTTTCAAAGACATGACAGCAGAATACCAGGAGACTTTCCAAGAATGGGCAAATGATGTACTACTATCAGTAGATCTGTCCTTTCATTTTGCCATATTACAATTCTGAAGTTATGTTGGAAGCATATTAGATAATGAAAGCTATGCTAAGATGATTAATGCACAACACAATCCACTGGGAACTTTTTCTGGGCAAACTTCACTGAAAGGAATAGAAACTGTGAAAAAAATCAACCCATCAACATGGCTTGTGTGGAAGAATTTTGCATCTTCACTCTCCCCTAGGCTATCAGCATACCATATCATGTACTAAATATTTACAGTTATTAGGAATAAAATTCCTGGTGTAGAATTATTAGTCTGAAATTCATATTGACTACCCAAGTTCAACAAATATTTGTTTACAATGCAACCTGAAGACAGCATGAAGCAAATTTCTGAATAATGATTTTACCGTTGTCTATTAAAGGTCATAACAGAAGTCCTGGCATATAATAGGTGGTATAATAGGAGGGACACTCTCCATGAATAATTCAGAACTAAACTATCCAATCAATTTAAAGACAGTTGTAGTTGCTCCCTCCTCAGTTCCTCCTTCTTGTTGCTTTCCTTCCCTCCAGATTGATCAACTCATACCTTTCTAACCACCACTTCTTCCTCATAGGTTGCCACTCTCCTACCTCCTTCTCCATGGTGCAACCTACCACCTGATAAGAAACCAGTTAGTCAATGCTGGCAGCAGCTCAACATACAGAGCTGATGTAAACCATCTCTGGCACTCTTATTGAGGACTAAAGATTGGGAGAAGGAGCTTCTGGAACTAAAAAGCGACAAAGCAGCCTCCCAGGTTGTGTAGTTAACTTCACCCTGATCTGCAGCCACATACTTTCAGTAGGTGAGATACCAAACCAATCAGCCAACATATATCACCCCTAAGATTTCAGAGCATCCTGTCACTGGAAACCTTTGTAGTTTCCATCAGATGCTAGCTAGAAGATATTGAGCTTTAAAAAATACTTTAATTAGAAGGTATCTCCCAAGTCCATCCAGGGCATGAGAAAAGAGGGTGGCTGTTTTTCTGTCAGTCGGAAATGCATCGAATCAGGGCAAAGAGCAAAACTGACTATACCTTCATTTGAACTGATGGTCTGTGCCATAATATCTTCAATGACAATATTATATATATACTCTGTGTATGTGTGTGTGTGTGTGTGTGTGTATATATATATATATATATATATCTATATCAGATTATAGAAAGCTTGTCAGCATTAATTTGGCATTTAACACCTCTCCACCCCAATTTGGTACAGATAATCAACACCCCCAGGACATTGATTCTGCAGCCTATGCAGCTATATACTAAGATTTCTGGAGTGTGCAGAAATAGACCAAATTCTTGTTTGTGAAATACAATATAATCTCTTTTCCACAGTGGTTTTATCTACTATTACCAACATTAAAAATTTAATAATTTAGAAGGTGTGTGCGAGTTTCAAGACTACATACCATATAGCTTTTAGTATTTTACAAGTGATTTAAGTCCCAACATAAATATACTGGCTTTGATCAGTTCACCATACTTTGGTTCACATTTCAGATGTAGTAGTACGGAGGTTTGCACAGCTTCAGCTGAGGTGCTCCTTGTAAGTTTATCATACATTCATACAACAATATCTACACTGAAAAACATCCATGAGCATGCAAGATTGCCTACGTGAAATTGTAGCACACAGAATATGCAAATTGCTCAGCATCTATATAAAGTCTCAACTGCATACTTAGGGCTGCTGAACATGTTAGATTTTTCAAGCCAGCAATTCTATCATATTTATTTTCATATCAGTTACAGCTGGTATGTCAACTGTGCCTTGCCTTGAAGAATAGCAACACTTTTCTCATCCATACTTACATAAGTTCTACAATCGATTATTGCAATGCATTACCCTTGACGACAATTCAGAAGCTGCAGCTAGTGCAGAATGGTGCAGCTCGCATCCTGCCAGGTGCAGAAACGTGGAAGCATATTCAATCAGTACTAGGGCAACTGGACTGACTACTTAGCTGCTTCTAGCCCAAACTAAGTGTTGGTTTTGACCTTCAAAATCCTTCAGGGCCTGCCTATCTCAGGAGACCACCTCTCCCTCTATAATATACACACCACTGCCAGTTAAGATTTGCAAATAAGGCACATGGCCTTTTGCACAAAGACATCAAGGCCCTGGAACGAGTTGCTGGAGGAGGTTTGCCAGTGTACTTTCTTGTTAAGATTTAGGAAGCTGACTAGATCTTACCCAGGCAATCTTCTGGATGCAGAGCTATTAAGTAATCAACTGGTGTAGCTTGCTAAAAGGCACTGAATTTTATTGCTACTGGTAGTAATAAAAACATACATGTTTATTGCTGTATTGTATGCCGCCTAGAGCAATAGGGACAGGTTTCCTATCTGAAAGCACTCCACTCCACACACAGAGACACAGACATAGACATACACCCCATTACTAGATGGAATTATTTGAGGCTTAAAAGGACACCAAAGAAGAAGCTCTAGTCTTAAATCCTTTGCACAACCATGAGGTGTTCAAGGCTGTAAGCAACAGGAACACTTCTGTTGCTTAATGAAAATGACAACATGGGCAGACTGGCCCCCAATTTATTCCAGACAATGGAGAGAAAAGGAAATGGCAAGAATTATTATGAAAATCTGAGCTGTTAAGGAAAACTTCTGTCTAATTCAGGAACGCTACAAAAAGGAACAATGGTTTTTCTCCTTAAGAAATTCCAAAGGATACCAGGGTTAAAGTTCAGGACAATGAGAAAAAGCTTGGTTTAAGCTATAAAGCATCAACTATTCAAATGAAAGAGAAACATGTCAGTACATGTCATGCAGCTAATACATGTGACAACAAAATAAAGCAATGCCCAACCACTAGCAGAATGCTTCAAACACTAACTGCAGACAATAGAAAACAAATACCTCTTGGGGAGAAGTTTAGAGTAGGCACCCAGAACATCAGAGAAGGCAATTATATTGCACAACATTTGCCTGCTTAATGTTCTGGTCTGGTGAACTAATTAAGATGGCTCACTGAAAATGCCAGGTTCTACACAAATGCCTGGTCTACTGACAGCATCAGCCATTGTGGCAAGTGTACACATCTCAACATTCAAGTGTCTTGCACTTTCAGTTTCCTGCAAATGGAAGTTATGCAGGTAAAACTTGTAAGCTTTGGTTAAGCATGCTAGTGTAAGGCACTTGAGCATCTGTGCCTGGACTTGTGGTAACATCCACTTTAAAAAGAAACTATTTTATTTGTCCTTTTTCTAGCGCATATGCAATACTAAAAGCGTACGTAAACATTGCAGAATACTGTAGCATCCTAATGCAGCTGCAATACTATTAGGTGCAAGTGTATGATGCTTGTCACTTCAGGGCTGGAAGGCTATTTTTAATAGTAAGACATCACATTTTGCTTCCTACCAACTAGGAATCTGGAATTTTTCGAAGGGCTGTTATTGGCACTCTCAATGATAACAATTACTAAAATACATATGATGCACAGGTTGAGGTCTACAATGATCAAAGTAAATAATAGGAGTGCAAACCCTCTCTTAGCTCAAGGGTTGAATTCCATTTCAGAGGAACTTTCAGCGGCCACATTCCAGTTGATAGTTGTGCTTGGGACCACAAGCAAAAGGAGCAGGCCCAAAATATTTCAGCTTAAAGCTCTCACTGCCAGTAACTACACCTTAGGAGAAGCATTTCAAACATTTAGATAAAACCGCACAAAAGCTAGGAAACTACCAAACAATTGGTAGTTGGGGGAAAGGTGTAGCACAGTGGAAGGAGGCAGGACCATCTGGGGAACTGTGGAGGGCTGGACTGGGACTCCAGGAGGGCTGGATTTGGCACCTGGGCCTGAGGTTCTGCACCCCTGGTGTGCAATAAACTGCAAAGGTGACTGATTGCACTGAATGAAAATAAGAACTTGGAAATTGTGCCAGCTGGTTGTCAGAAGCCAATTTTGTATGCGATACAAAGTAATCAATATTGTTTTGATACTGAGAAAAGTTTTGCTTAAACAATAAATCTGGTCTGATCAAGGTAAATTTTGGGTGATAGCTAAACAATTCATTTTACCCCAATCTTGCCATCTAACAAATCCACCCATCATCCCTGTGTCACATCAGGCAATGGTGGAGTGCTGGAGTAACAGTGCCTGCCCATCCTGTTGCCAATGCCCAAGACCAGTTTTCCCCAACCTGGTGCCCTCCAGATGTTTTCAACCACAACTATCAACATCCCTGACCATTGGCTATGCTGGCTGGGGCTGATGGCAGCTGTAGTCCAAAACATCTAGAAGGCACCAGGTTGGGGATGGTGCCCTTAGACTGTCTTGCAATGCAGCTACTGGTCACTTCTTTTCTGGTATATAAAAGCAGACTTAAGGCATCGTCCTGAAAATATTAAACTATATTCTCCCTAATTTTAGGGCTGGTGCTTGAACTATACTGTTTGTGACATCCTCACAGGAACAGAAAGGGAGGTGGGGTTGCATTATATGTTAAAAATACATACTATCCCTGCACAGAAATACAAGAGGATGAGCTTAGTAGCCCCATCGAGAGCATCTGGGTTAAAATAAGGGTGGGGGTGGGGGCTAGCTGTGGTTTAATTAAATTAAGGAGTGGAAGAAGCACATGGTCCCACTACTGGTTTATTTATTTTATTTATTATTAAATTTATTAATCGCCCATCTGGCTGGTCACCCAGCCACTCTGGGCGATGTACAACGTATAATAAAACAGTTTAAAACAATAAAATTCTACAATAAAAATGTTTTCTAAAATACCCTATCCCACCCCAAATGCCTGCCTGAACAACGTTTTTAATGCACAACGGAAGCTCATTAAAGAGGGGGCATGGCGGAGTTCCCTAGGGAGGGAGTTCCACAGAGTGGAGGCCACCACAGAGAAGGCCCTCTCCCTCATCCCCACCAGTCTAGCTGTCCTGGCTGATGGGACAGAGAGAAGGCCATCCGAGGCTGATCTTGTTAAGCGGCCTGTCTGGTGTTGCTGGAGGCGCTCCTTAAGATAGGCTGGGCCGGAACCATACAGGGTTTTAAAGGTCAAAACCAACACCTTGAATTTGGCCCGGAAAACAACTGGTAACCAGTGCAACTCCTTCAGCACTGGAGTGATGTGATCTCGCCAGCAGCTGCCTTTAATCAGGCGAGCTGCCGCGTTCTGTACCAGCTGCAGCTTCCTAACCATCTTCAAGGGTAACCCCACGTAGAGCACATTACAGTAGTCTAAACGAGATGAGACCAGTTGTTCCAACTTCTAAACTATGGCTTAGTGAGCCAGGAACTAAGCAGCTGAACCGAGCCAAAATACTGCACATTTTCTAACCTAGTGCCTATTGTAAATCTTTCTGTCCATCCTAAACATAAGAACAGCTCTCCTAGAACTAGGTCAAAGTATATGATTTTTTTTAAAAAAGACATTGGACAGAATTTTGACATTAGGATTACATTTATCATTACAAAATTAATAGCAATTGAAGGATATAACTTGTTCCAAAAGAACAGGAGGAACAGAAAGGGAGGTGGGGTTGCACTATATGTTAAAAATACATACTATCTCTGCACAGAAATACAAGAGGATGAGCTTGGTAGCCCCATCGAGAGCATCTGGGTTAAAATAAATGGAGCAAAGAATAAAAGTAACATGGTGGTCGGAGTCTACTACCGGCCACCCAATCAAGGAGAAGGCGAGGATGGAACTTTTGAAAAGCAAATAGCCAATGTTTCAAGGAAGCATTATGTAGTAGTAATGGGGGACTTCAATTTCCCCAATATTTGTTGGGAGACAAATTCTGCAAAACATGGCCCCTCCAGGAAATTCCTGACTTGTGTGGTGGATAACTTCCTCCTACAGAAAGTAGAGGAAGGAACTAGAGGATCGGCTATCCTTGACTTGATCCTAACCAACAGAGATGACTTAGTGGATAAAGTAGCAGTTATGGGAACTCTGGGAGAAAGCGACCATGTTATACTTGAGTTCTTGGTTCTAAAAGAAGCAAAAGCCAGGTGTAGCCAAACGCGTACCCTGGATTTTAGGAAATCTGATTTTAATAAACTCAGAACAATGATCAGTAAAGTCCCATGGCAAGTGACCCTAACGAGAAAAGGAGTCCAAGATGGGGTGGGAGTTTTCAAAAAAGGAAATTCTCAAGGCACAATTACAAACAATTCCAACAAGAAAAAAAAAGGTGGAAGTCAACAGAAGAAGCCCATGTGGCTTCACAAAAACCTTAGAGATGACCTGAAAACAAAAAAAGGACACATACAGGAAGTGGAAGGAAAGACAAGCAACAAAGGAAGAGTAAAGGCAGGTAGCACAGAATTCCAGGGATGGGGTCAGGAAGGCTAAAGCTGAAAACGAGCTGAGGTTAGCGAGGGATGCTAAAAGCAACAAAAAGGCTTTCTTCAGATACATGCATAGTAAAAGACAGAGGAAATAAATGGTGGTTCAACTATTAAATAAGGATGGGAAAATGATAACAGATGACAAAGAAAAGGCAGAAGTGCTCAATTCCTACTTTGGCTCAGTCTTCTCCCAAAAGAGGGTCTATGACCCCCCCTGGCAAAGGCGAAGTACAGGCTGAAGGGGCAGGATTGCAGTTCGAGATTGATAAGCATATGGTCAAGGAACACCTCATTACTTTGAATGAGTTCCAATCTCCAGGGCCAGATGAACTGCATCCTAGAGTAATAAAGGAACTGGCAGAAGAACTCTCAGAACTGCTGTCTATTCTCTTTGAGAAATCATGGAGGACGGGTGAAGTGCCAGATGACTGGATGAGGGCTAATGTCCCTCTCTTCAAAAAGGGTAAAAACGAGGAACCTGGGAACTACAGACCAGTCAGTCTGACATCAATCCCTGGGAAAATTCTGGAGCAGATGATAAAGCAATCCATCTGTAAGCACCTTGAAAACAATGCAGTGATTACTCGAAGCCAACATGGATTTGTCAAGAACAAATCCTGCCAGACAAATCTGATGTCATTTTTTGATCAGGTAAACTCCCTTGTGGACTGTGGGAATGCTGTGGACATAAGATACCTCGAATTCAGCAAAGCTTTTGACAAAGTGCCCCATGATATCCTGATGAGCAAACTAGCTCAAAGTGGGCTAGATGAAACAACGATCAGGTGGATCCACAGTTGGCTACAGAATCGGACTCAAAGAGTGCTTATCAAAGGGATCTTCTCAAACTGGGGAGAGGTAATGAGTGGGGTACCACAGGGCTCAGTGCTCTTCAACATTTGTATTAATGACTTGGAGGAAGAGGAGGTGCAGGGAATGCTGATCAAATTTGCAGATGACACAAAATTGGGCGGGGTAGCTAATACCTTGGAAAACAGAAACAAAATTCAAAGTGATCTTGATAGACTGGAGCACTGGGCAGCAAACAACAGAATGACATTTAATAGGGATAAATGCCAAGTTCTGCACCTAGGAAAAAGAAACCAAATGCACAGTTACAAGATGGGGGATACGTGGCTCAACAACACTACAAGCGAGAAGGATCTTGGAATTGTTGTCGATCACAAGCTGAATATGAGCCAACAATGTGAGGTGGCTGCAAAAAAGGCAAATGCTCTTTCGGGCTGCATTAATAGAAGTATAGCTTCCAAATCCTGGGAAGTACTAGTTCCCCTCTACTCAGCACTGGTTAGGCCTCATCTGGAGTACTGTGTCCAGTTCTGGGCACCGCACTTTAAGAAGGATGCAGACAAACTGGAGAGGGTTCAGAGGAGGGCAACAAAGATGATCAGGGGACTGGTCCTATGAAGAGAGACTGAAAGAACTGGGCATGTTTAGCTTTGAGAAGAGAAGACTGAGGGGAGATAGGATAGCGCTCTTCAAGTACTTGAAAGGTTGTCACAGAGAGGAAGGCCAGGATCTCTTCTCAATCATCCCAGAATGCAGGACACGGAATAATGGGCTCAAGTTACAGGAAGCCAGATTCCGGCTGACTATCAGGAAAAACTTCCTGACTGTTAGAGCAATATGACAATAGAACCAATTACCCAGCGAGGCGGTGGGCTCTCCCACACTGGAGGCATTCAATATGAGGCTGGACAGCCATCTGTCAGGGATGCTCTCACTTGGATTCCTGCACTGAGCAGGGGGTTGGACTCGATGGTCGTGTAGGCCCCTTCCAACCCTACTATTCTATGATTCTATGAAAATGTATACCACTTTAGGTTTTTAAAATAAAATCAAAGTGTTTAAGAGCCCATGTTAAAGAAACCTTCGGCATGTACCTTTTAAGTTCTGGCTAATTCTATTTAGAGCTGATCTACGTGTTCAAATAGTCCCTCCTGGGACTGTTCCACTTTAGAATACAAGGCGGTGGAGGAATCATATAATTATGTTTCCCAGACTCCCAGACATCAAATTCTTCCTAACATGTAAACTGACCTTTAGTAATAGCACCTTTTGACTAGATTTTTCAACTGTATAATGGTTTCCTTAAATCAATGTAATTTCTCCCCTCAGTGTTCAACATTGATCTCATAGAGAATACACACAGCAACATTGATCTCATAGAGAATACACACAGCATCCACAGTGTTAGAAACAAAGCACGGTTACATTCTATGTTAACACCTACTGTAAACACAGCTGAAATTATTATATATTACTCTCTGTTTTAACTTACCAATTTTTATAAAGGCACTTCTGGAGAGAAATAGCATATTAAAACAACTTCATTTATAAGAAAACATACAATCTCCATTAAAATTAGTATTACAGTGTAATCCTATTCATGATTACTCAGAAGTAAGTATCACTGTGTTCAATGGGGTTTACTCCCAGGAAATTGTGCACAGGATAGTAACCTTAATATTAAAAATAGGATTCTGCAAATGAAATGTCTTAAGTACAGCTGAACTACCTTTTTCCTGCAAAATTATTCATCTTAATAAATAATTAAGATTCATTTTTGCTCTACCATTTTTGCAAAACAACCTCAGCAATTTGCGCACCACACACCCTCCTATCGCAGTTTTCTAGTCACATGGAATCAATTAACATGAAACATTTTCTCACACAGCATACAATAGAGAGATACCACAGGTTTCATCTGTCATGACCTCACAGACAAATTCAATAGCACCTTGTGATTCTTGGCTCAAACCCCCAAAACAATTCACCACACTGAACTTGGGTAGAGGAGGGAACCACAAGAGTACATGGGTTAGAGCTTTCTGATTTAGCAGACTTCAAAAGCAAACTTCCATGGCTGTTTACCAAATGACTATGGGTACATTAGAAAGCTACATTGCACATTAAATGGTCGAAACAACCAAAAATGTCTTACTGAACCAGGGGTACAAACATTTAGGATGGGCTTCGCAGCCAATCATTTCCAGTAGCCAGGTGGTCTCAGCTTTCTTTATTATTTAAAACATTTATATCCTACCTTAAGGCAGCTGACAATAAGTGAGAAGGAACACATAAGATTCTTTAAAAGGCAGTGGGGACTTATGAAAGCTCTGGGAGAACAATGATGGAAAATGCCCACTCGCCAGGACTTCGTTGTGTTCCTGTTTCACAGAGGCAATGTACGTTCCCTTTGTGCATACTGAGGGGTGAGGCACATTTTCAGGGCTAATGAGGAGTGGAAGGTAAAGGGCATGTGCACTCAGAGCAACCTCAGCCCTCCAAACCAAGATAATGATGCTGCATTCCAGCACAAGACACAAACCAGTACCATTTTGAAAGAAGCGCTCTCTGCCTTCCTGCATTGCTAGCAGCTGAAAAAAAAATACCCTGCAGCAGAGTATACTGAAACCAAAGTTCTGATCGCTACTGGTAATCATATTTGTGGACTCCTGACTAACAGAACCATTTCTATTTGATAGATATGACTCAATCATGTGGATTGTAAGTTATTACATCACTGTTTACTAGGAGAAAATGTAGATCAACACAAGCTAGGAAAAATGAATCAAGTCATGAATACCAAACTGAAAAAGTATCAAAACACTTAGAAACCAAAGCCCTAATCATTTATTAATAAAATATAAAATATGAGTCACTTTATTCAGCCCTAAATGGGCAAAGTGAGATACAACAGAAACAACAAAATACATCAACGCCAAGGCATCTGTCCCAGCTGCAATAAAATCCCCCGCATTTCTAGTTACAACAAAAACATTACAATTCACCTTCATAATGCCAATGTTTAATACTGCTGGAAGACATCCATTAGCAACAACGACTCAGTTCACATGATCACCGCAGCCTACCATGGGTTGTTTGAGCCACAGTAGGCTGTGGCACACGCCAGGCAGTTTTTGAATCTTGAAGCCACATCCACGTCTTGGTCATGTTGTCCAAACCTGGTCAGCGGGGGTTGTGTGAGGATTAAACAACCTTTGCATAAGCTAGATCAGGCCATGTGTGATGTGAGAGTTGTTCAAACCCTGCACAACCCGTGCCGCCCAGGTTCAGACGACATGACAAGCCAGGCCTTCAATAATCAAAATGGCCGTTGGCACACACCGCAGCCCACTATAGCTTAAATAAACTATGGTGGCTTTTTTGATCATGCGAACCAGCCCCTAGTGTTTATAAAGCAACTCCACAGAAAACACATTTTAATATTCAACAAGCCTAAACCTAAAACTGCACAAACACAGCTAAACGAGTCTAGCATTTTGTGCATAGCCCTCCCCCCACCCTAAAAGCTTGTTAGGTTAGAAAACAAAACAAGGAATTATAGCATCCTTCCAACTTTTTGTGCTCAAACTCATTTTGGCCTTATTAAGTCAC
The DNA here is from genome assembly GCF_057233095.1 of Heloderma suspectum. NCBI lineage: Eukaryota > Metazoa > Chordata > Lepidosauria > Squamata > Helodermatidae > Heloderma > Heloderma suspectum. Next base: position 97,360,576 of record NC_139459.1, on the reverse strand, counting down.
ACTGAGTTGGATAGCTCTAGACATTCTGTTCCACTATTCTCTCGTCCTGCAATCTCCAACATGGTGCTTTTGGCACCATGGCACCTCAACACCTTCCTTGGTGCTTCCTAAGGTGTCCTGCCCCTCCTGTTTTGTTTGTTTTGTTTTTTTACCATTTCCAGTCACCCTGTCCTCTTCCTTTCCTTTTCCTACGATACCTCTGGGCCTTACATGAAGAAAGGGAAGTGAAGAGGATGGGTCAGGTGTAGACTGGTGCATTCATTTCCAGTATGCTCAGCCAGCCCGCTAAAATTTTGAAGGGAGGGGGGAAGGGCCCCACTGCTGTCTGGTAAGGTGGGTTGCAGTGGAGAACAGCCAAGGGGGAGAAAGCTCTGGGGGAAGCAGAAGTGGCCTGGGGACCTTGGGGAATGGTCTGGAGGCTTGGGGGGACCAACCTGAGGCTGGAGGAGCAGCAGAGAGCAGCCTGGAGTGTTTTGGCTGTGGGATGTATGTTTGTATTTATGTTTGTGTTGGGGTGGGGGTTGCCTATTGATTGTGTGTGCGTGTGGCCTATATTTTTGCTTTGTTGTGTGTACATTTTGTCTGTGTGCGTGTGTGTGTACGTCTAGGTGTATTTCCCTGCACATCACCAAATTAATTTCTGTGAAATGGATATTTTGTTTGCTTTGTGGGGGGAAATATATGGTTTGGTATTTGGGACTCATATCCATCCTCTGTCTTGTACTCAATTTCTTGGGCAAGTAATTTGTCCTTTGTGATGAGGCAGTCCCTCCATGGCAGCCATTTTATGACAAGGCAAGTCCTTTCTTGGCAGCCATTTTGTGGTGGAGCCCGTGACAGTTTCTCAAATTTCCAAATGTGCCCATGGACCCAAGAAGGTTCAAGACAGTCTCATCAGAAATGGAAAATTGTTGTTGAGATTACAAGCTGGAGAACTTCTAGGTTTCCCCTCCCCATGGCAGAGATACAAACCAGAACAGGGAGAAGAAATAGCTGTCCTTCGCTCACAGAAGTATTTCTCACCCAATGTGTAAACTGTAGCCAGATTAGTTCCCCCCCTTTTCTGTTTTGGTAAACATACAGTCTTTCTTTATGTAGTGTCCCATTACAATAGCTTTTTCAGTACTAAACTACTGGCAAACAGCTCAGGCATACTGCAAGGCATGAGAATGAGCAGTCTCAGCAACTGAAATGAACAGCCATAGCCTACTAATGTGCCCTCTAGAGGATTCTGTTTCTGCTTTATGTTAATTTTGAAACCTAACATTGTTGAATGAATATAAAAATGCCTGCTATTATACAAGGCAACTTAAAACAGACACTCAAGTATAGAACAGCAAAGAAACTAAATGGCATTCAGTTAAACTATGGTTTGCTGTAACTAATTAAGCAGGGTGTGCAAGGCAAAGAGGGAGAAGGGATGACTGGACACAACAAACACAGGGCTTGGTCACGTAACACTAAACAATGGCCAAATGTATACACAAACCCACAATCCTGCTAAGAAATTCATTTTTTTAATCAACACAGAAGTGTTTAGGAAAAAACAAGGCTGAGTTCTCTTTGCTATGTATACACCTCCACATTTCTAGTACTAAGAATGCAATCTAGGCATATTCAAGGCAAATTTATGCTCCAAGATTACACAGAATTATCATCTTTCTTTGGCATAAGAATTATGCATGAAGTCTCTAAAACCCTATGAAGACACTTACACATTCCAAAACATTTTTAAAGCCTAGAGTATCACGTATTTAAGGTGAAAGATGGGTGTAATATATTTGTTGTAACCAAACACAATAAATGTTTAATAGTTCACAACTTCACCCAGTCCTGCTAGCATACAACAGCCATTTACTATTTTCAATAAATATCGATTACATTAAACAGCATGTTATACACAAACATATGAGAGTATGTGTTCTGACACATGTTGCAAAAATCATAGGAATTTATGAACATGCCCAAAAGAATCAACAAGGTAGTGTGCAACTGTACAGTAAAGCACTTTTACAAACCTGCAAAAGGATAACTTATAATTCTCTTTTTCATTTAGATTACATTAGCTTCTTAAGTATCAGACATGTAACTGCCTGAAAACCAGAGAGTTCTCTCTTCTTTTTAACATAATGCTTAGTAGACGTTGGTCTGGTCTGCACATAACAACCACCCACGGCATGGGTTGTTGAAATCTGGGTTGTGTCCTGAACCCACCCTCACTAACAAACCATGGTTTGTTAACCAGCCATAAACCATAATGAGAACCCATGGTTTGTTGTTGGGTTATCAACTTTTGGGTTGATCAAACCATGGGCTGCTGTCACATCCAAACCCAGAACCATGGGTTGTCTCTTGTTTGTCTTCACTTCAGCTCCATGGAACTTCAGTCTCAAAACCAAGCTGCTCTTATCCCTGCAGTGCCCTCATTTACCCCTTTCCCAAACTAGCCCTGCTCCCAGAGTCTGCCAGACAACAGCTGCCAGGCTCCTCTCATCCATCTCTAGGCAAATAGCTCAATCTCAGAGCTTCTCCTGAGAGCACTGTGTGAGTTTTCAAGGACAAATTCTTGAGCAGGGGGCTTCAGTGCCAATCTGCATGTACCAAGTGGAGGGAGCCTCAATTATCCGGAATCACAGTGCCTATCCACCCACCCAGGTGCAGATAATTAGCCTGCACCATGATTGACCCTAAGACATTTACCCTCCCACCTGTGATGCTGCTATCTATCCAATGATCTTTCTGAGAACCCAAACACAAGCATCACCTGCCTATTATCAACTCCTTGACCAAGAAGCACATCTTGGAGAGATACCTCTCTGTTGCTATATGCTGTTCTCATTAACCCTACATGTAACCTACATGCCCCATTATCAATCTCTCCCTCCTGCTAAGTGCTCACATCATACCACCAACCTCTAGACGTGAAGAACTGTAGACCTCTGGAGACTATCCCAACAACATATACCTCCATTCTACTAAGTGCTCTTACCAAATCCCCAGTCTCCAGATGTCAGGAACTTTAGACCTCTCCTCTGGAGGTAACCACTAGTACAACTCCACATGACACACACACCCCGCAAAAAGGAGCACACTGTCCACAAAGAGTACTGTCTCTGCCCGTTCTCTGGAATGGTTAAAAGATGCTCAGTAGAACATCTCTCGAAACAATGGTGACTACTGTCGGGTGAGATAATGCTATCCATCAGCAACTTACTTGGCAATGCGTCTGGTCCTGAGACCATCACGCCATGGCTGGAGAATCACCAGTCCCTCTGGGATAATTTCTGGGTGAGGAAGACTCCCAAAACTCACCATCATTGGGATCCTCTGTTACCACCTCCCAGGGGACTAGCACAAAGCTGCCACAGGTGCTTCCCCAGGTGCCAACCTCACAAGAATCCCCGGAGACTGGTTCCCAGAGAATGCAGGCAAAGTTCTGGTCTGATGAAGAGGTGAGGTATTCATTGATCTCTAGATCAGCCTGAGGCTCAGCAGTTGCAGCAGAGCACTTTCAGAAATGAGGGCATCTTTTGAGAGCACCCCTTATGACTTGGACCCCCTGCGCAACTCCTTAAAGATCTCTTGCCTCCTTAAGAATCCCACCTTCCTTCTTTTACCTTCCCCTTTCCAATAATAGGGGGTTTAGGCTGTAGGTGTGGGGTGATTGACACTCTAGACACAGGGTTTAACTACAACAGTTTACTGATAAATTAAAGCAAGCAAATGACAACTAAATGTATTTACACAAAATAGAGCCGAGTGATACAAAAGGCCTTAAGAGAAAATAAAAGTTGCAAAATGCAAGTTCCTTTACCCTAGCTGCATTTAGATTCTTCTAGGCTGCTTCTTCCTGCTCTGATCTCTCTGACTCTGCTCTTCCTGGCTCTTTCACTCTCTTTATATACTCTCCTCCCTCAAAACCGAAAGTACTGTTTCAGACCTGAAGAAATGAAACTTAACTGTGGAAATGAAACCGAAACCTAACCGGGGAAATGAAACTACTCCTCTCTGGGATACCCCCTTCCAACAAAAAAACTCCAGACCTCTAGGCCTGACCATTTTCCCCTTTTGCCTCTCTAGGCCTCAAACTTTCACAGCATCTTAGCCTGGATTTTTGTGGAAATGGCAAAGTGGTGGTACTTCAGTAATCCTGCCCAGTGTAAGGAGAAAACTAATGGCCTGAAGAAGGTATTCAAGGAGATCACCTCCCAGAACAAACAACCTTGAGTGGAGTCACAAACTGCATCATTCTACAATAAGTTGGCAACCATCCTGCTGGATAGGAGAGATATCACCCCATAACAGACTGCAGGTAGTAGCATCCCAGTGTTAGGCGACCACAGAGTGAGGCAACACACCAACAGAGAGCCAGTCTCTGCAAAGGTAGATGCCCTCATTTATTCCAGGCCCATCTTGGAGAGGCCCCCAAACCATCTGCCCCCAGCACCCCTGTATCCTTCTCTATACCCTCAGCAACAGTATCATGAAATATTACTTTATTTCAAAATGAGGTTAATAATAACGTTAGCAGCAGTATCAAGGCCACCGGATACAGCACCCCCCCCTTCCAAGTTCCCCAACTCAGTATAGGAAGTGACTGCACCCTGGTGGCTTCATGGAAACTACCATGGGCCAAGGGAGAGTGCACCTCCTGTTCTGCTAGCCCAGCAAACTTGCCAATACTTCAAACTGCTCCAGCCAGGCAAAGAGAACAATGTCCACCAAGAACAAGCAGCCCCATGTTCTCTCAACCAGTTCAGAGATACCTGGGTGTTCACCCTTGGGCCTACGTGCCCAGCCACTGTTCATCGCTCCTTCCCTCTTCCACGAGGAGGTTCAGTCTGGGGAAGAGAACTGGACTTCCCTACTAGCAGATAAGCCATTTGCCTGTACCTTTTTCAGCAGGCCACCTGTTGCAGTTAATGGAGTTCCAATGTGTCAACTCATCCTCAGAAACCAAGCTTTTGCATTGCAACCCTGGCTCATGGCTCCATACTGCTCCTTGAGAATGCCTAAGGGGGAAAAAAACTTCAACTACTACTACAACAGGAAAAGGCTGAAGAGAGCCCCTGAGCAGCTGAAGGCGAGGTCCCTTTATACACCTCTAGATGTGGAAGAAGATCTCATGATTGATGTGATCTTGCATCCTCCAGAGCATATGAGAGATGTACTCCTGGAGGAAAACCCACACTTTTCTAGTCCCTGTGCAGAGAGTGATGGCATCCGTTTCCAAGGCCAACAGCCACAGCAACCTCCTCAGCCACAGAACTCCCCATTGTGAGCCTGCAATATGCCATGAGGTGCTAGCTATCCTGGCCATTAAAACACAGTTCATGTAGGATCATTATCCATACATTACCTGTGGTTACTGACTGCTCCTTTCCAGCATGTCTACAATTTAACCCTGTCTCCACCTCCCCCTGACACCCAGTTCTGAATCTCTCATGTATCCATTTCCTCTTACAGTTTATGTTATATGCAGACCATCAATTACCTAATTAGAATTCCTGTATTTGTAATGCTAAGGATAATCAACCAGTATTTCCCTTTTCCTTCCCGTTATGTCTAGCGTGGTCAGTGCCTCACCTGAAACAGGTACTGGTGAGTATCATTTCATGGTTGGCTGGCTGGCTGGGATGCAAGTAGTAAATGGGCTAGTAAACACCAGGTGTGATAGTGGAAAATCATTTCTCTCTGTCTGTAGAAGGATTGCTCAGCCATGGCATTATGGAGGGCATATTGTAGCTCAAAGTTATGGGACTGGAAGAATGGGACATGGGTTCCATAGAGAACAGTGAGGGAAGGGTCTGAAATTCATTGTGACAGATGTGTTTGGAAGGGGAATGCTATCAGTTTCTACAGTAATGCATGGCAAGCCTAGGGAGCAAGAGGAAGCATCAAGGTATTGGGGAGGGAGAGTTGAACTATATTTTAATTTCACATGAAATTGCAGTGTTCAAGTACTTTTTAAATGGTTTTATTTCCAACAAATGACTGCACTACAAAGCAGAAGCAAAAAACTTCTTCGCACCAGCAGGGTGAGGAAGTGTTAAAGCTTTTAAAGCTTTGTAGCACATTGCCTAGGGCTGGGGGAGGGAGTCTGATTTAACCAAGCTATGAGCAGTGACAGGAACTGCTGAGGAGTCTTCCACACCCTGTCTGTAAAATAGCCCAATGGCGAGAAGGCAGCTGATGCAGTGAAGTCCTGCCAGTACTTTGGCGCCACAAAAGCATTCAGAATACAGGAATCGAGCAGGTGGAAGAGGAGTAGAAGAAACAACCCAGGGATGGGAAAAACAATCCGCTGTTTGTTTGCTTGTTTGCAAGACAATTCCTGGGTAGGGCAACAAACCATGGGTTAAGTAAACCATGGATTAGCATTACATGCGAATGTGGCCATTTTCCAATTGTTACTTTTTCATGGTGAAAGCACCTTAATATAATATCTAGATAGCTCCTGCTTTATTAGGTAATTACAAATGCTATGTTATAGCAAGCATGCTAAGGGGAAAAACATGAAGCAATTTATGAACACTAAATTAGAATTCAAACTCTATAACAAATTAAGACCTTTGTTAGGGTTTTTTTTTAAAAATCCTGCTCAAAATAAATCTGAGCATCATGATAAAATGCTTATGAAAGTAAAAGAATCTCAGTGGAAAATATTAGGTGATGTTTGCTCATTGCCATGGCATCCTAGTATAGAGTACTATGCAGCTTTTATGCCTGTTTGTTTTTTTAAATCAGATCTGTTAGTCAGTCTGAATGGAATATGAATTTCTCTCTCTCCAGTTCCGATTACTGAAGCCTAATATAGTCAACATCCAATCCACATTCATGACTGTACAGTAGCAAAGAACAGCCCTGGAGGCAGACTTCAAGCAGTACACAGGCTCTTGTTCACATCCTGGGAATCTCAGTTTTCAGTTTAAGTCATGGCAACATTTCTAGCTCTCTAACTTTAACTGCAGAAGAAGGCATCTGAATACTAAACCCACAACACAAACACAATGCAGACATAATTTTAAACCACATAAGGCTGCAAACGTATACACACTTTATGTGGGAGTAAGCTAAACGCCAGTAAACAGAATGTTACTTACTTCTGGGTAGACAGGAATAGGACTGAGCTGCTATTGAGGTCTGACACACTAGTTTTCTGTATTGATTGGAAGTTTAGTTTCCAAATTTATAGAAAAAATACATCAAAGCCAAAACTGCCACTTACATTCAGTAAGTACAGCTACCTGCTCTCCACACCTGCCCAAATTAAAAAAAAAATCCCAATCTAAACAGACACTGGAATCCATAAGTACCATTAGAGAAGGGAAGGGGCTAATTTGAGCTGCTCCACATTTGGCTCCCGTTCCCTTCCCCCACTTCCAAGCTCAGAGCAATACTCTCACTGCTACTTCTGCTGTGAAGAGTACCCATTTCCTCCTTCCATTGCCTTATTAAAGTGCACTGACCTTATAGGCATGTACTTCTTACTATTTATTTGGAATATTTGTATACCACTTTTTAACAAGAAGTTCTCAAAGCAGTTTACATACCAAAAAGGTGGCTTACAAACATAAACTTGTTTACAGTGTCAGCAGGGGTAGGCTGTTACAAGATCTTCCACCCTTGAACGAAGGAACAGGTTCTCTCATCTGATGCATGTTAGGATCTGGATGTCTTGGGGAGAAATCCCTCCCTGGAAGCAGCTGCCCCTGCCCTCGACAAGATCAAACTGAGCAATGGGTCAGATAATGACCAGACCCAAAGAGCAGGGCTGCTCACAGCTCTTCCCTCAGACTTGGTGGCAGTTAGGACTGACTTGATGGCAGTCAGAATCCTTGCAAGAGGGGGCTTGATGGAATTGCCCTCCTTCCTTGCAATGTGAGTGACATTTCTGGCTGTCTTGGCCTCAGCCAGAGCAACCCCTCCCTGGCAGCAGATGCCCAACAGATCAGATCCAGAAGCAAAACAGCTAATACTGTCTGGGCCAAGAGGGCAGGACAAGGCAGGTCAAGCTCCTGCCACACAGTTCTTCTCTCACACACCTTATCTGATGGCAGTAAGAATCCCGACAGAAGAGAGCTTGATGGAGTTGCCCTCTTTCCTCGCTGATGTTAGTGGTAGATCGCTTAGGTAAAATGAAAGCAAAGGAGTTGTCTTTTCTGACCTTGACTACTCTTACGGTAACAGACTCCAGCCAGTCACCTTCTCTTTACCTGAAACGATAGTTTAGGCAGGAAGGAAAATGGTAGGAAAGCTGACAATACAGTGTATGTACAAAGGCAGCAACATGCCTTTTCAACTAGTTTAAAAATAAACGGGGGGGAATGGATGAACAGCTTGTATTCACATTTTTTAAAGAATGGTAATTTGAGGGCAATCTCAATGAGTAGCTACTTTATTAATTGTTTAAGAAGTTGGTGATAAGATCAAGAAGGACAGATGAATTAATATAATTATTGATTAAATTACTTGTGTTTGTTCATATAAATCATATCTGTCCAGTCAGATGGAAGGAGACAGAGCAAGATCAAGAGGGCAGTACTCATGAAGGCTCTTATATCTGTGAAGTCTTACTACACTAGTTAGCAATTCTTGGCTAGCCATCCCAAATGGCTTTCTAGTACTACAATGTGCTACAAATTGCACAAATAATGCAACAATTGCCTTATATACAGATAAGTAAAAAAGAAATGCAACATATTAATCAACTATGTCTTAGCATCTACCACATACATGCATATGTTCAGCAAGTTCTCAAGAGCAGTCCAATTCAGGCTATGTCCAAAGCTCCTTAGTGTCAAATGAGTTCTTTACCCAAGTACAGAACTCTTAAAAATCAAAGATATCAAAGAACAACCCAGAGAACCTCTCCTGCTCAAGAACCATTAAAAGCTCCATGCAAGTCCCATATAACTTCATGTGGCTTGCACGTAAATTCCTCATGCACTGTTTTTCCAACTTGTATCTATGGCTGCCAAAAGCTCAACTGCAACTATTATTTATTTAGTTATATAGCAGCATCTACGTATATGATGCTTTACAAAGGACAGGTATGGCAGGTCCCTACACCAAGGGGATTACAATCTAAAATAGTTATGGGGAAACAGAGGAAGCAGGGAAATGGAGGCATGCATACGCAGAGGGAAATCTATGCAGTGATTTCAATTACACATAGTTGCAATAAGGTATGGGGGGGTTATAAAGACTTCCTGGAAAAGGGTTAGTTTTGAGGAGAGGCTTAAAGGTAATCAGCAAAATGGTCACACGGAGGTGTTCAGAGAGGTGGTTCCAGGTATAAGGGGCCACAGGAGAAATGGAGGGAGTTGTTTCCGGGAGAAGAAGACCTTTGAGTGGCCAAGACCACCGGAAGGTATGTGTTGGGATATAAGCAGTGAGATGAGGGGCAAGGCCATGGAGGGTTTTGAACGTGAGGACAAGAAGCTTGGGCAGGATCCAGAAGCAGACAGGAAACTGGTGAAGGGAATAAAGGAGGGTAAGAGCATGGTCTAACATGGTCAGAGCAACAAGAGAGATGAATAATTTTGGCAGCAGAGTGCTTGATGGGTGTGACTGAACTACTTGAAAGTTTGGGACCGACCACATGTTTCCTGGATCCTTGTTCATCACGGTTATTAAAAGCAGCTGCGGATGGGGTTTGAAAATTTGGACTCATTGAGGGAAGGTGTGAACCAGCAGCAGGAATGCAATCCCTGCTAAACAAACAAACAAACAAACTACATTTAATCTCTATGAGCCTAGACAACTACAATCCATTGCTAATCTTCTCTTTCGGGGCAAAGTGTTAGAGAGGGTATGGCTTCTCATCTCCTGGTCGTTTTGGAAAAATGATGATTTAGATCCATCCCAATCTGGGTTCTGATCTAGCTTCAGGACCCTAGTGGATTACTTGTGCCAGGGAATGAATGGTGGGAGTGCAACCCTCTTGGTTCTGCCAGACTTCTCAGTGGCTTTTGATACCATTCATCATGCTATCCTACCGCCCAGGTTAGACTTAGGAGGGACAGTGTTACAATGACTCTGATCCTTCTTGGATGGTCAGTCCCAGAAGGTAGCACCAGGTGATTTTTATTCCACCCCATGGCCTTTCGTTTGTGGAGTGCCTCAGAGTTCCATCTTATCCCCCATGCTCCTCAACATCTATATGAAACCACTGGGAGAAGTCATCCAGATGTTCAGGAAAACATCTTGACACCAATATGCTGATGACACACAGCTCTACCTCTCTTTTCCACCTCCAAATTCTGGGAATGGTGTGCAAGTTTTGAACAGGTGTATGGATGCAAGTATTGGGATGGATGAGGGAGAACAAGCTGAAACTTAATCCAGACATTACAAAGGTTTTTTGAATTATAATACTTACAAATATTTTGAATAAATAATAAGGGGCAGAGAGGAAGGGCTGCATTTTTGCTGTGTTGATTTAGCAGTGAACACAATTTGGGGGACAAAGGAGAGAGAAAAGTCAAAGAGAAAACCAAGGCTTCATGCCTGACCAACAGAGCGGATGGTGATATCAATGGATAAGAAGAGTGAATGAAGATATGATGTTCTGGGAGGAAAGATGAAAAATTCCGTCTTGGACATACTGAGCCTAAGACAATGCTGAAGCATCCAAGCAGAAATATCAGAGAGGTAGTTGGAGATGTGGAATTGGATGGAATGTGAAAGATATGGTGCAGAGAGGTAGAGTTGGGTGTCATCATCAGCATACAGGTGGTACTGAAAACCATGACAACTGACGAAGCTACCCCCAAACTAAATATATAAGAATAGTCAAGGGCAGAGTACAGAGCCTTAAGATTATGGATAATGCCAAGGGAGATGGCAACTAGACGGTGGGGTGTGGAAGGGTCAGATAAGCATATAGGAAAGTTAATTCATCCAATTCATTCCCCTACCCTAGGATCCCAATCTGAATTTTGGCCCCTGTCCCTACTCTAAAGTAAAAATGGGGGGGGGGATGTAGCCGCTAGATACAGATTTAAAGTAATGTCTGTTATGACCCTCAGAGCTGAAGTAGTGTTGTTTGGTCAGGGTGATGGAAGAGGAGAAGGAATGGAGAATTAATTTACAATGGTTGTTGGCCAGCTCTTTTGTTCTCCTCCAGAGGCAGTTCAGCTACACATGAACATAGGTATCAATGGAGTGAGTGAGCATGGGCCAGGGATGAGACAAGTGAATAGTTCATTGAGAGACTGGGGTAAACATGTCAAGAATTGAGGAAGGGGATGAACTGAAGGTGCAAACCCAAACAGAGTCTAATGAGCAGAAAGATAATGAGCAGAAAGAAGCCACAGCAGAGAGTGTACAATGCTTTGCAGAAAGCCAGTTGATTGAGGGAACAGAAATAATGGAAGGAAAAGGATGTAAAACTTGGAAACGATGGATGAGGAGAAGTGGTGAAGGAACTAAGATTATATCAGACCGAAGGAATTCTACAGCAGAGGTCAGTGACACAGCAGCACTTGCTGAAAATAAGATCAAGACAGTACCCAAGACAGTGTGTGAGGGAGTCTATCAAAAGCTGGGGATTGAAGGAGAGGGTTAGGGAGAGGAGACAGGAGGCAGCAGAGTCAGACCAATTATCAACATCAGCGCTGAAATCACCAAGAAGCAAAGTGAGGGAGTTGTCACAGAGGAAGAAGGTGAGCCAAGTTATCAAGGTTGGAAATGAAATCTGAGGTGGAGCTGGGGGGAAGACAGAACAGCAATACGGAGAAGCAGAGGGGAACAGAATCTAACACTGTTAACTTAAAAGAGAGAAGCAATAAGATGGTGGATGTGCAGAGGATGGAAGTGGCAGAATTTGGAAGAAGGCGGCCAAAGCCAACATTATTCAGGGGAAGTTGTTTGGGAGAATGAGAGGACCCTCAAGGGAGAGAGCAGCAACAGTGGCAGAATCAGAGGGATGAAGCTAAGGGAAAATAGGTTAAGGGACCAGAAAGTAACAGTTAATGGACTGTGACTGCGTAACAGATGAGGCAGCAGCAATTCCAAAGGGAACAGGAGAAGGGATGCAAGGCTGGAGGAAGACAATGAATACGAATGAGATTTGGACAGAGAGCATGGGTGGGTGCCATAATGTTTGAAACAGGTATCTCAGTCAGTATCAGTTCTAGGCAACCAGGGCACATGCAGGCTCTTCAGGGGCCTCTGGCAGTTACCGTTGTTCTCAAGGTGGGACTGGCCACAGAACACCATATCATTAAAAACCATATCAGGAAAAAGTAAACTAAAATATTACTATTATTACAGTAGAATGTTAATAGACAAGTTATGCTTCTTACCATAATTATTGTACACGTTTTCGGTCTCTCTTCCTTTGAAAAAGGCATGGTTGTTTATTCCTACAATGGACTTCATAATATACAGTACACACCCTGTGAATCAGTTACATCACATCAAAAAAAAAGGATCAGTACTACAGTAGGAAAAACAGCTTTTCACAGAAGTGACCCACTGCTGATTTAAGAGGCCAATTTCCACACATTCTGTAGGTAGTAGGCAAAAACATCTAGATTGTACATAGAAAAAAATCAACTTAGAATTCATATTAGTAAGACTGCCACCCCACTTTCCCCAGAAAGTTGGATAAATATTTAAAGCAAGTAGAAATGAATGTATTTGCCACTTAGTCCTTGTATTACATGAGTAGTAGAATCATTTATCTACAGTGAAGTGTTTTGTACATAAGAGAAACCCTGCTGGCTGGGGAATGCTGGGAGCTAAGGACTTTTTTCTGTTTAAACACATATAGGATTGCATCCCTAGTCTAGCATCCTGTTTCCCACAGTGGACAACCAAATGCTTCTGCACCCGAATGATACCAATATTTTCAACTGAAGTTTTGTTCTGCAAAATCTCAATAAGAGAATGATACTTCTTCTGACACTACTTGAATCCAGTGTTTACCAGAAGAAGAAGAAAAAGAAGAATTTATTTCCCAAATTTACCAAGTGTGGAAGATAGGGAAAAAAGGCTAATTTAAGGAAAGATGGGAGTAATTGTTGAGAATACCAACATTTGATCATCTATATGTACTAATTCACCTTGTTTCAATATAAAGGAGAACTATGACCGGATAATATTGGGTGGTATTTAACATTCTACCACTTTGTGGAATCAACAGATGTTGGAAATATACACAAATTACGGTTAGCATCTTCCATGTTTGATGAAGATGCCTGAAGGTAAAGCAATTTGGGTGCAAGCTTACATATACAATTGGCTGATGATTATTTTATTCCCTTGCATCCATTGCTGATTTTGCTTGGCTATTTGGATAATATGGTTTAGAAAGATCACCACAAAGTAGTTTGGAACAATAAGAGCAAAGATGTTAGTCATCAAAAAATGGCAGGATCCACTGGCCTCTTTGTTAAAAGAATGTCTGGTGCAGTACTTGAATTACAGAGAGACCAGGGCCCTTTATCTTTTGTGAAGGTCCCCCTTCTCTACTATTTTAGGTTATATAATTGTTTGGCAAATATTAGGAGGAGTCAGGGGTGGGTCTATGGATTAATTAAGGTCCCTTACCTTTCTCCCTGTAAGCCAAGAATGTGGAAGAGGTCATGGCTTTGTGGTACAGCACATGTTAGTCATCTGAGAGCGGAAGATAACAAATCAGAGGCTTTGGGAGAGAAGTGGACCCCTTTTTATTTTCATGGAGGCAAAATATAATTTGAATATAATATGTACAAGAACCTTTATATTATATCAATAATTGTAAACCAGTTTTATATTTATAGATTAATGGATTGATTGATTGAGAGAGAGACTGTAGCTTTGGTTTACTCAACTATCTTAGCTTCTACATGTTTCAGCTGGTACCATAAAAAATGGAAGTAGTTTACTTATGTGTTTGTGGGGGCCTTTTGTTGCTTTTTTTCAAACTCAACACATCCAAAACACACAAATTAGGTTACTCATGCCAGTATTAGGAGATTAAGAATTGCCTGCTACATCAGACCAAAGGTCCATCTAGTCAAGAATCTTGCTTCCCACATCTTGAGTGGCCAACCAGATGCCCTCAGCAAGGTTTGAAGGCAATAACTCTCTCTTTCTGGTGCTTCCAAGGAATGGGTACTCAGTGGCATACAGCCTCTGGACACTGAGGTTTCCTTGAGCCATCACAGCTAGCAGACATTAATAAACCCATTTTCATAAATTTGTCAAATCCTCTTTTAAAGCCATCTAAGCTAAAGCTAGTGATCTTCACCACATCATGTGGTAGTGAATTCAACAAGTTAACTATGTGCCATGTGAAGTGCCTTATTTTGTTTGTCTTGAATGTACCATCATTCAGTGTCACTAGAACTCTACTATTAGGGTTGATGAAGCAAAACTCCTTTTTCTCCACACCATGCACACATTTTATGACCCTCTATGATGACTGACCATTAGTTGTCTTTTTCTAAACTAAACAGTCACAATGCTTTTGCCTTTTCTTGTAGACAGGAAAAGGCATCCAACTTCCTGATCATTTTAGGACACAAACCTCTGCATGTTTTTACAGAAAAAAAAAGTCTTACAACTCCAAGTCCCGTGGCTGGCTGCAGAATAGTTGTAGGACTTTTTCTCTGTTAGTAGTTGCAGGACTTTTTCTCTGTAGGATTGTGCCCATAGTTGCATTTTTCTATACTGTTTTCAGCTTTATGCTATCCCTTTGAGATCTTAGAGACCAGAACTGTAGTCCAATTTTGGCTAAACCATAAATTTGTATAAAAGGGGTTATTAAATTAAGAGACCAACTACAGCATGTCACATAATAAGGCAACAAACATTTCTAGCCCACAAAATATTTCACAAGCTGGCCTATGAACAAACGTATCATTTGCCACCTAAAAGAAAAGAGCCAACTTTTATAGATGTCCTGTTCCGGTCACCAGAAGACAATTTTGACTTGACTCAGATCACCAAGCAAATAGCTATTATTTACAGGCCCACTACAGAAAACATTCAGATTTATAAAATTTTCATCCCTCTCTGAGCAGTTTAGAGGGGATCCTAGTGGTCCTCCATCCAGGCACTGATGACCCACTTAACTTCAACCAAAGTACATCACTAGGTGCTCCCAGACCATTGCTCAGAGGCAGACAGTACAATTTTGTCAACTCAAAAATGTTCCATTGAGTTCAACGGGGCTTACTCCTGGAAAAGTATAGGACTGCAGTCCTGATTACTTCACCATCTAATCATTTCCTATAAAATGAAGCCCTTCATTTAAAATTACCTTTCCATGTATAGCAAAATCTACCTTTTAGAACAGAAAGTATTAGAAGATTTTAAAGACGGCTTTGGCTATTGGGTGGTATAGAAATGAAATAAATGATGATAATAATAATAATATACAGTTGATCAATACAAGACTAGAGCTATATTACTTCCACTGTGGTAAAAAAAAAAAAATCTATACAAGCCAAAAGTCGCTAATGAAATGCAGTAGATAAATGGCACCAACACAAAGAAACATTTTGAGCTAACTCTGCAATCCCAAACACGCTTACTACAAACTGGAGGTAAATCCTATTAATCCCATGGAGTTCATTCCCAGGTAAGCATGTTTAGGATAAGTCTGACATTCCAATCTTAAAAAGATTTACTTGGATACAAGTCTTACTGCTTTCTGAATAGCAAATTTGGTTGTATCAAAATTTTACATAAAATATTGTCAGGAGCAAGAAGAAACAACCCCCCCACACCAAAAAAATCAACATTTTCTCACATCTTTGAATTCTAATTCTCTAATGCTTTGTACTTCACAAGAGGAGAATTGATCTCAATGAGTTAATTTGTTTTTAAAGGAACCTATTACATAATCCTAAATTTACTTGCTAGTCACTGTAGATAAATATGTTTCAACTTCATTTGTGCATTTACAAGTTTGCTGACAATGGTCTTAATCTATCCAGCTCTGTGGCTGAGCATTTCAGGAAAGCTTGTTTAGAGAGCCCAGTACACACATAACTGAAGTGAATATGGGGTGCTCAGCAGGAAGGTTAGTGGATGTGGAAAAGTGCATCCATCAGACTTGAAAAAAAGAATTCTGTAATCTTGCCTAAGGATTTGACAGCATTCTCCTGATGTAGGACTACTCCTATAATATTTTAAAGATAAAAGTGGCAGACCATGTATGTTTTCAAGTACTCCACACTACTACAAACTACTACAAACACTTTTAAACTAGCACAGCAACGTGGATAGTGTTGGAACAGGAACAAAAATTCCTAATCCTCACAAATACAGAATACCAAAAAAAAAAAATTATTCACCTGTGTTCATTAACTGCGAAAAACAAAATCATTAGAGAGAGATCTTATCCAGCCTTTATTTATTTATTTATTACATTTATATCCCGCCTTTTTCCCTCTTTGAGGAACCCAAAGTGGCGTACATAATCCTCCTCCTTTCCATTTTAGCTTCATAACAACCCTGTGAGGTAGGCTGGGCTAAGAGTCAGTGACTGGCCCAAAGTCACCCAGTGAGCTTCCATGGCCGAGTGGGGACTAGAACCCAGATCTCCTGGCTCCCAGTCCAACACTCTAGCTACTACACCACACTGGCTATCACATGAGTTAATTTCTCTCTGGAATTAAACAGCACATACATAACTGAAGGATTCCAACTTTTCAAATATACACTTCCCATGAATCCACTTTTCCTCCAATCTGAGAGTATGCCTAACTTTGTTTAGTATTGCAGCCTTAATAAAGTAGGAAATGGGGAACAAATGCAGCAGTAGTATAGATTGTAATGTAAGATCGTTGCTGTATTTGACTTACATGACAATATGCCAGAAATGAGTTAATAGTGTACTCCAACATTCTTATAACGACACAATTCTACATATTTCAGCCCCACGCCCTAGTAACACACACACAAATTCCACATATTTATTTTTTAATCTGCCTCCCTTGAAACACTGAATAGCCCAAATATATAGTCCCAAAAGCAAATATTTTCTTTGCAGTACTATATTATCCCACCCATCTCCACAGCTATACCATACACCAGAAATGGGTAAGTATATACACTGCTATGCAATCGCTGAATGTAAAGTTTATAGTTTTCCTAATTGTGAGAAGTGATGCAGGGTGGAAATTTTTTCCAGTGTTTTATTCCTCCACAAAATCTGGGGACTTCCAAGTTTCTTATGCCCTGCCTCCCTGTCCTCCAGTCTCCTGTATTTTCACTAGACGGGTTCTTCAGCCTGTTTAGCAAGGGTGCTTTGGAGGGGGGAGGGGGAGGGAAGGATGCTGGAGAAGGCTCAGGATAAATCATATCCTGGCCTTTCCAGTCTCCCCCCATCCCCACCCACCAGAACTTTCCCTTTTCCTTCTCCTCCAAGGTTGCTTTTCTGACCTAGGAGGAGCAGCCGCCATGCTGGCTGCTAGGGAGAGGGGTCTGGGGTAAGATCTCTGCCTCCCCCATCCAAAGGTTTCCCAAGCCATCCTAAGGTCCCTGGGATGATTTCCTTGGGGGACTATAGAACTGCTCTCTTAGTATGTCAAATTAAAATTAAGTAGTGAGAGCCACTGTGGTGTAGTGGTTAGTGTGCTGGACTGGGACTTGGGAGATCCGGTTTCTACTCCCAACTCAGCCATGAAACTCACTGGGTAATCTTGGGCCAATCACTGACTCTCAGCCTAACCTACTTCTCAGGGATGTTGTGATGACAGAGATGAAGAGGGCCCTAGGTTCCTTGCAAGAGGAAAAGAGGCAGGACATAAATATAATAAATAGTTTTCAGTACCTTCAGGGGTTTTTCCTTAATTTAACCAATGTAAGGGAAGAACATGCTATTGTCTTTCAATTTTTACAAGTAGTGCAAGAAAAATTTCTACATAATATAACATTTCAATCACATGGAGGGAGCAATCCTGTCTGGATCAACTGTGGCTTCAGAGCCCAGGGGCGACCGCTATCCAGTGCAGGACAGGGGGAGTGGTGAGGAGCAGATGTCCTCCACACTCCTGCCACCCTGCTTCCGCGGCTAGACGGCCGATTTGGCTGTCTAGCCATGGGACCTCGGAGCACAGGGAGAGGTGGCCGGACGACACGTAGAAAGTGTCATACCCGCTCTTCCGACCTCCCCGCCCTGTCCCCGGGAATGCTCCATTTTCCCCGCTCCACACTGCCAATGAGGCAGCGCGGGAAGGGTGGAGGTCAGTCCTCCAGGAACCGACCAATCCTATGGCCGTCTAGCTGCTGACTAGAAGACATAGGATTGCGCCCTAAAGTGTGCTTTAATTTTTTTCCCTCGAATATTTCAGGTTAAGTTCTTGTGGTATGTTGAGACAAAAATGAACATGGAGTACTTTCTTTTTTCTTTAGCTTTGCTTGCTAAATACAAGTAAAATAAGCATGACAAATTAGATTTCTACAGGGCAGGGGTGGACAATCTGTAGCGCTCCTGATGTTTTGGGCTATGAAGGCCAAAACGTCTGGAGCCCACAAGTTGCCAACTCCTGCTCTAAGGCATCAGTATATTTTGTGATGCAAACTGAACATTTTCCTATTAAAATGACCATATGCAAATTAATATAATTTTAATTGGATTATTTTCAAGGAAGTTTTCCAGAAAATCTTCTGGAAGATTTTCCAATTCAAAATTTCCCCCAAAACCCACATCACTGATTGTGAGCCAATTTTAGTTTATTTTAAAACAAGCCAATCCCTAAATTGAATTACCACCTCTATATACAAGCTGAGAAAGGCTCCAATAACGCAACAAGCCATTCACATCTTTCACACACGGTAGCCAGTTTTAAAATACCATGCCTTCCCAACAAACAGTGCTGCAGACATTTTTCAGGCTGTTACTCCTAGTCATAACCTCTCCCTTGGCTACTGCTATGTACCCTAACGCACTATAAGAACTAGGGTGGTTGTTCCTGGAGTCTGTTTAAACAGAATTATAACATAATTTTTCCAATTAAAAACACACACCTACAATACACTTAAGAGCTGCCAGATGTCTTTATTTTAAAGGGTGGTTCGAATCCCTAAGCATAATATCACCACATAGTAGCCCAACGGATGTCCTTATTACAGGCATCCCTGGTATAAAGTCCACCTCCTTGTTCATTCTGATCTAGCAACCCGTAAGTATATGCTCCGTCTAGTGGGAAGATATGAGGGGACTGCAGTCATATTGTTCAGGTATAGGTGGGGCAGAACCAGGAATTTCCCCTTTTTATCTCAAAACAGGCTCTGTTCGGAGTGTCACTATTCTTTCTTTAATAGAAAAGCCTCAACTAGAGAGCAGGCAGAGAGGGAGGAATCACTCCAGCTTTCTTGAGGCGTGAGCGCACTCCGAACAATGCAGACGTTAAATCCTGTCACCATCAATCCTAGAAGGCAAGTCCTCCTTCTCATCTCTTCATTTCGCGTCAGTCTCGACAAATGCGCGTGGGGGGGGGGCGCAATTTCTCTCTCTCGCCGCCTTCGCACCCCCCAAAGCACGCATTTGCCATCCACCTCTGTCTGCCATCCCCCCTCCCTCTCGCTTTCACCCACCCTCTTCCCTTTTTCTCCATTTTCGGCAGGCGTCCGCTCCACACGAAGCCACCTACAGGAACCAGAAGCAGCCATTCGCTCCGCTATATACCTCTGTTCGCTTAGGAAGACACGACATAGGCAATATAACGAGAGGGCTGTGATGTCTATGGCAAGGGAGCCGTACACGCCACACGCCTGTCTCCACCCTCCATCCCTATCAGGATGGAGCTTGCAAATCCCCGCTGGAAAGAGAAAGAGAAGGAAGGGGGAGGGAACTCGGTTTGAACTGTCTCCTCCCTGACACCCCCACCCCGTCCTGGCACACACCTTCCCCACCCCCAACACCATCATGATCTGATTTCCTACAGCAGCGGCTGGCTTCTGCATATTGTCACAGTGTGCACAACCGTACAGAACAATAGTCCAAATATAACAGTACCCCCACCCCCGCGCGCGCTCACGCGCCATACACACACACGTCTTTGCACCAAGTGTAGGCACGCGCGCACACACGCACGCGCGCGCGCGCACACACACACACAAAGAGGATCGTTTCCTCTATGGCTACACGTCGATGGAAGATCTGCACGCCGCACATACGCGCCGCCGAACCCTTCAGTGCGGGAGGAAGAAGGAATGGAGGGAGCAGGAGGGGTGAACGTCCAGGGCCGCTGCCCGGGGATGGGGTGAAAGGCGCCGCCAGCCAAGACTTACCCAGCAGCAGTAGCTTGAGCTCTCGGCGGGCGTCCCGCTTGTCCCGGCGGAGCTGCCTCTCAATCTCGTCGTTGATCCGCCGGGCTTCCTTGGCTTCCTCACTCAGGCAGCACGCCATGATGGACTCCAGAGTCATTCTTCCTAACTGGTTCAGGCACAACCCCCACCCCCACCCCGAAAAGACGCACACCCCGAGCCACAAAGCCACGAACACAAGCGAGCCCTTGGGCTTCTTCGCTGGGAGCAGTACCCCGGCCACTCCCGGGGAGACAGCAAGGCGATGCGAGCCCGGGAGAGCCCTAGCTGCTAACACGCGGAGACGCGCAGGCACATCCACAACGTGCCCCCCCTTCTCCACCTCGGCCGCTAGCACAACCTTCCTCACCTACCCCCTCCCCAAGCCTGCCTCTTGATACACTCGCTGCTTCCAACTCCTCCTCTCTTTTCAATCATGCACCAAACAACAGGGAAACATCCACGCGGGGAGGAGAAGCAGCAAGAACGCTGCCCAGCAGAAAGCCGAGGCGCCCGCTTTGCAAACGCCCCCGCCCTTTTCTGGCCGCCCCCCACCCTTCCTCCGCTCCTGCAACGGCCGGTCTCGCCCTTCACGCGAGCCCCTCCAAGCTTCCTAAGCAGCGTGTCCCCTTCCCTTCTCCGGCTTGGGAAGCTAATTGCTGCCGAGCCTTCCCCGCCGCTCCCCCCACACGCGCATTTTCTTCGCCCTCTTCCCCACCCTGTGCTGCAAGCAGCCTAAGCCTGTCCACGCAAAAGGAGCGGGCGGAAAGGCTTCTCCCCTTGGTCCCGAGAAAGCTCTTGCTTGCTTTTAAGATCTCTTAGAAAGTAAACTTCCCCTGCCCGGAGGCTGGGGACGAAAAGGGCGGCTTCGTCTGCTGGTCTTCGAAGGCAGCGGCAGCAATAGTCAGGGAGGGACAGCTCTTCCTTTCTCGGTTCCGCCTTTCCCTTACTGTAAGAAACGGGGGTGGCTACCGGGGGGGGGGGGGAGAAGGGAGGGCGCCAGGGAGGCAGAGACTGGTGCATATACAATATGTAGCCAGACTGTCTTCAGCGGCTCGGCTCTCCGGGCGTGGTAAGGCAGAAATATGGCGGACCTTTTCTCTCGCTTTCTGCTCGGCGCGCACCCACCCCCGCCCCCCGAATCGAAATCCCAGGGAAAGAAACCTTCAGACCCACTGCGCTGGCTTTATGCTGCAACGCCGCCACGCACCAGCAACAACAGAGGAAGGAACAAGCCATCCCCCCCCCCCACTAAATGGCCGCAAGGAACGCTGTCTTAGATTATCATCATCACCATCATCACCCCTAAAAGGAAGGGCTTTTACTGTTCTCCCCCACCACCATCAAGGCTTTCTAACATTTCCACAGTATTACATTTTACGGCAAGCCTTCCTCTTATTTTTAGAAAGCTCGGCGACACTGTTGGGAGACAACAGGAATAGTCCCCAAGCGAAGCTGAGAAGGGGGTGGGGCGTGCGGACCCACTGCCTAAAAAATGCTACGTCCCAGGGTGGAGGCATACCAAGGAGGGAGCGTGCGTGCTTCTCCCTCGTCACCCAAGGCAAATTGAGATGCTTCTCTTACATGCTGGGCATAATGCTCATGGGCATAACATAAATAATGCCATTATATTTCAGGGGGTAAAACGGCAACTTATGTCATGTGCAGCATTCCACTTGCTAGGCGACAGAGTTTTACCCAGACGATTTGAGTATGTGCCATTTTCCCTCATCATGACTGTCGGTGAGGACCTCGGATTACTGTCAGTGCCGTAGGATTGCCAAGTATCCCGCTGGGGAAGGTGCTTCTTGGAAGGCAGAGGTCTGGCAAATGCAGCTCCTCTGACCGCAGTGCTAACATTCCTGCTTTCCTTTTCCACCAGCTGCCTGAGGAACTGGAATCCTGAAAGTGCCAGGAAGTAGGGGAGAGTCAATAGCTTGTTTGCTTATATGTATGAGAATAGGATTGCAGCCTGCCCTACCCCTTTATCTTTAACGGCAGGTTGATATGCAAAAATCAGGAGCGTTTTGCACAATGCTATCACTTGCCAATGTCTGCACATCGCCATTATGTTAAAGGCACAGCTACAAAGACTGGTTGAAGAGTTGGCCATTCTGAGAAACTGATTGATCTAGCTTCTTGCTACAGCAGACCCTGTGCAGCCCAATCCTATGCAAGTTGGCACATAGATCCTGTTGATTTCAATGGTGCTTAGTCCCAAGAAAATGAGTACAGCAGGGATAGGGAACCTGTGGCTTTCCTGATGTTGCTGGACTACTGCTTTCATCATTGCTGACCATTGGCCATGCTGGCTAGGGCTGATAGGAACTGAAGTCCAACAACTTCTGGAGGGCCTCAGGCTCCCAACTGATGGAGTACAGAATATCAGCCTTAAAGAAATGAACACCCCACGCACTTGAAAGTTAGCAGTTATATATTTTTTTAACATAGTGGTAGGCTGAAATCCACACCTTTGATCACATGAGACTAATAACCATGGAGTGGACTGAATGTGCTTGTCACTATGCAAAAGATATCATGTTGTACCAAACATTTAATAACCTTAATGTAATATTCTTGTTTTTTTTCTTCTGGGGTGTGTGTGTATCAGTCTCTGGTTGTGTAAGGCATCAGTAACATGAGATGAAAGCGTCTTCATTTATATTCCTTTGTCCCATATGCAGTACATTCCTGGCAACTCTTTCCTTAAATATAAAAGAACAATGATTAGGATTTCCAACCAGTATGAGTGTGCCTTTGACAGCAACTTAATGTGCAGACATTAGTGGATGATAATGTTTATCTCCTTGCTGTGAAAAGCTTCACTTACTGATTGTAGCAGCAAGCTACTGTAAAGACACAAGAGCAGGCAAGGACTGTTTTCCTCCAGTCAGCTGACAACCCTAATGCTTAGCTTGGTCCACAAAGGGAAGTGATATTTACAAACTGCTTTCTGTGATAAGGCCAAGAAGGCGTTTCCCTATGCATGGAACTCCTTCCTTGAACTTCTACATGGAGCTTCCCCTCTCAAACCCCAAATTTTGCATAGCCTTTGGTTTATGCCCTTATATTCACATTGTAATCCATTTTTTAACTGCATTGCCCACATCTGTCCCTCCCTATCCTTGCTTTTCTTTCCCTCCTCCTGTCATTTTCCTCACTGTCTATTTTAGATTGCAAGCTCCTTGAGGTAGGGACATGTCTATTTTCATCTATGTAATTCTTAGTTGCCATGTTCACCTATGGTGTTGAATAAATAATAATGATTAATAATATTAATTCCTGTTATTAAGATAGGAAATTAACAAGAGCGTTAAGCTCTTTCAGTGGATTCACATGAATGTGTTTTCACACAACGATGGCAACTATCATGTAATAGCTTGTTGTTGAGAAACAGCCTCACCATTTATGCCAAGACTGACTCTTTAGGGTCAGCTTGGGACTTCAGGGCCTCCATGACAACGATGGCGATATCTCCAATAATAACTAGCCAGATACGTGAGACAAGGCACACTCTGGATTTGTTTTTTTCCACTTCCCTGGAAGTGCTGTAAGACATTGTCTTTGGCCTGGCTTTCACTACCTTTGGGTAAGCCTAAGCCACTAACAAGGAACTCTAGTATATTCATTTTGCTGGATGTTTTCCTGTATTTTATATTTGTTATCTATTTTACAATATTGTTATTTATTCCAACTCTTCTAGACATGACAAGAACAGATGTAAATGTTTATGTTCCCTACACTTTCTTACCCTTTGCCCAACATTTCTGAATTGTTGGGCTTAGCATGTATATTGTGTATTATATAAACACATATTATAGGACATGTATTGCAGCTTAGAAAACATATCTGGTATACTGTGAATTCAAACATTCAGGCTCTGATCTTGCATAGATTAAGGACATCTTCCTAAGGATAAGGGACTGTGCTTCTGTATGGAGCATGCATACACACACATTTTTCAGATATACAGTATACCTATGTGTGGATTTGTCGATGAGAGCCTATTCTAGCATGTATTCCTGTAGGTCCTTCCTTAATACATATTACCTTTTAAGGAAGGGCTACATGAAATCAAGAAGGATAAGTGCAGATAGTGTATGTTAGGGAATCCTCAATTGCAGGAAGATGGAGAACACTCCGGGAGAGAGCGGAAGACAGGAAAGCCTGGCATGCTATGGTCCATGGGGTCACAAAGAGTCGGACACGACTGAACGACTGAACAGTACAGTAGTAAGGTAAGGGAAAAACAAGTGCTTAAAACACTTCCTAGTTGGTGCTGCTGTCACCACCACCTGCATTTGCCACTGGTAGCATGGAGACATATTTTACTGACTGCTGTAGGTGGAAGGGGGCTTGATTCCACATGTGCCCTTATTAAGGAGGCACCATATGGAACTAGCCCTCCTCAGAAGAGTCTTCCAGAATTTTTCTCTCCGCAATCATAAAGAGACTGAGGGTGGATTCAGATGAGCTTTCAGTTAACCTACAGATGCTATGATACTTTTATCAGTCGGTCCTCCTAACTGTGTTAGAGTCACTGCTCAGTTTTCCCATTCACTTTCTGCATAGATATGGTTTTTAACTGTGCTTCCACTATGACTTGTTTTAAAATACAGCATTCCTTTTTTAACCTTTTCCTAGGGATGTACGAAAGTCACTTACCTTGAACGAACTTTGATTCGCGGTGGGGGGGAGGCGCCGCGAATCCCGGCCGGCCGGGTCTGCAAATGGCGGCGGCCGTAGCCACCGCTGTTTGCATCCCTGCAGTCAGCCATGATAGGCTACGTAAATGTTTACATAGCCTATCATGGCTGAGTAAAAAAAAAATGCGCGTACGCAAATGGCGGCGCCCATGGGCGCCACCATTTGCGTTCCTTATTTTGGCACATCTAGTCTACGTAAATATTTACGTAGACTATGGCGAAAATAAGGGGAACGCAAATAGCGTAGCATTCCCCTTTTTTTCGCCGTAGTCTACATAAATGTTTACGTAGACTAGATGTGCCAAAATAAGGAATGCAAATGGCGGCGCCCATGGGCGCCGCCATTTGCGTACGCACGGTTGTTGTTGTTTTTTAACTCAGCCGTGATAGGCTACGTAAAGATTTACGTAGCCTATCACGGTATTTTTTAAAAATCTAGCCGTGATAGGCTACATAAATCTTTACGTAGCCTATCACTTTTTTTTTTTTTTTAACTTGGAAATGGCAGTGGTGGCAGCTGGTCGGAAGACCGGGCGCCGCCGCCAAACCGCCGCCGGAGCCGCCGCCACCAGGGAGATTCGCCCAAGGGTAAGTCCTATCTGTGGGGGGGCGGGGGGGCAGACCGTTTCGCCACCGATTTCGGAGGGCTGAATGCGCTGGCATTCGGCCTCCCCAAGATTCGTGGCGAAATTCTCTGACATCCCTACCTTTTCCTCATTTGGCGTACTTCGTTGGACCTGACTTACCAGTTCTGTGACTTAATTGAATTGTCAGCATCCAATACTGCCACGCCACCTCTGTTGGTTCTGTTGTGCTCGCAGGATCCACTCCTTGTGCGAGAATTAGCACTTGTGAAAGTAACCCCAGAAAGGAGCGGAAATGCTGGTTTCTGGAACAGGACTGGTCAGTGGATCTCCCTTCTGGATGCAGATTTCCGGATTTTCACTTGTTTCTGCTCGTTTCTGAATGGCTAGGTTCCTATGACCCTAGTGGTAGGTCCCACTAGCACAGGGGTAGTATTGGATTCTTCCCAATATACCCTGCTATTTCCTTTTCTCAGAATTTAAACTTTAGATTAGATTCTAAAGTTCTGTCATCTCATGATCACTTTCTTCAAAGTGCTTTCAACCCTCACATTTCTCATGAGCACTTCCATTAAATCCGGTCTGAACTGTAAGCATATTCTGCATTAGATTTTTATATACCACTCTATATCAAATTCAATAGGGGTGTGTGTGTGTGTGTGTGTGTGTGTGTAATATATGGCAGAATCCAACAGGGTGCTTATAGGCGTGTATAGCTCACTGTCATATGTGTGTGTGTGTATATATATATATGGCAGAATCCAACAGGGTGCTTATGCCCCTGCCACTTCCCACCTTGCAAGTGGCGCCCAACACTTACAGAACGGAGATTTAGCACTTCCAGGGGCCACTGGAAACAAGCGAAAACGCTCATTTCTGGAACAGGGCAGGTCAGCAGAGCTCATATAAGGGAGCTCCGCCAATGTGTTCCAATCCAGAAACAAGCGTTTCTGCTTGTTTCGGGTTTCCTCTGAGAAGCGATAAATCTCTGTTGTGCAAACAGTGAATCCTGCTTGCGCCACAGAATTGGTGGGACCCACCGCTTGTGTAACAGAATCCTCAGGGCGCAAGAGAATTGGCAGGGGTGTAAGTGCCCTGTTGGATTCTGCCCTTACATATAAACTTCCACTTGAAATATGTCAAGACATATTGTGCATGTATCACTTTCACTTTTACTGTCAGAATCACTGCGCTGTCTAATTTTGTGTGCACAATTTGATACTGTGACAAAATGGTCAATATCATATTCTTCAGACAGGAGATGGCAATACTTTCCCACAATCATCTTCTTATATCCAGGGCCACCTCTACCACGAAGCAGGATGAAGTGACCTGCTTCAGGTGGCACCATGAGGGAGAGATGGATGAATGCAGGAATTGAGGTTTGCAGTGAGACTTCATTTTAAGTGTTGGCCCCAAAGAGAGGTGCCATTTGAACTCTGCTTCAGGCAGCAAAATGTCTTGGGCCAGTAGTGCTGCTTATATCAAAGACCTGGTGTGGCCTGGTCAACCCACACTTTGGAAAAGTCCATTGAACCCCACTACTGCTGCTGGTATTCACAAAAGCTCCTCAGACTAGCATCCAGAAAGAGAACTACTTTGTGAGATTTATATATATTATTGGCCGATAGCGTAGAGGGGCTCCAAAGGTTAATATAGCGCGTAGTGATGGTAAATGAAAGATATGGTATGAAGCTTAATCAAACCAAAATGAAAGTGATGATTGTGAGTAAAGATTCTAACAGAAATCTCAGTTTATATGAAATGGGAAACTGTTACAAAGAGTAGACCTTAAAACCTATTTGGGAGTTACCCTAAATGAGAATTGGGACCATACTCATGAAATCGGAATTCACACTGAGAAAGCAAGAAGTGCCTTTAACTGCCTTAGGAAAGTTCTTTGTTGCTTCATGCTAAACCTTCATATTCAAACTTGCGTGCGAAAGTACTACATTTTCTCAATGCTGATGTATGGAGTGGAAGCCTGGACTCTCCCAGAAATTGCCTGTAAACACCTGGAAGCAGTCAAGCTATGGTGCTACTGTCATATGCTTAGAATATCTTGGACACATTGTGTAACAAATGACACCATAATGCAGAGAATGGGAAAGACCAAAGAAATTCAGAAATGTGTAAAAGAAAAGAAACTGTCATACTTCCATCATATAATGCGTAATGAAAAATACCAGCTTTATAACTCATAATGCAAGGCAAAGTGGAGGGAAAAGGAGGACCTGGATGATGTAGAATGTCATGGCTGCAGAATTTGAGACAGTGGACAGAAATGACATCTACTTTATTTCGAAAATAAACAGAAGTTTATGTGGGCCGGAGTGATCACGTCCAATGAGGATATGGCACAGAAAGAAGAAGAGATGGGATATATATATATACTCCTCCTTCCCAAGACATATGAATTATGCAAGATGGCTTATAATAATTAAAACCAAAACAGTAAAATCCAACAATATAATATAAATATAACGGAGACAGGAATGGCAGTTAGAATAAGTTTCCAATAAAATCGCTTCAACCTTGCAAATTAAAGGCCTGACAAAATAAGAACATCTTCCCAAGCTGGTGAAAGGCAATCAGAGAGGAGGTCATTCTCAGCGGACAAGCATTTACACAAAACTGGTGTGATTGCCAAGAATGCTCACCTGTCCTTGATCCCAACCAATCATGTCTCCACCATGGATGGGATTCAGAAAAGGGCTTCCCCACGTAATGAATGGGCAGGATGATATGGGAAGAGGCAGCCCGTTATGAGAAAATGTGGTTCTTTCCCATGAGTTGGGAATGGGCACTGATGGAAAACACAAATGCCAGAGCCAGGCCCAACATCAGCAGTTGGCACGGGCAGGCAGCTGCCAAGGCCCTACAGGCTCAGAAGGGCCCATCTGTCCCTGAGCGTGCAGCACCTGTCCCCATCCTCCTCCCTCCTGGCTGGCCCTAAGAAATTGTCATGGCTGAGTCTGCAGGTCCAGCGGCACTCTACTTTAAAGAGATTTTTAAAAAAGAACTTACATTTTGAGTAGCAGCAATTTGAAAAAGTAAGATGCTACGGGGGGGGGGCATGACCAATGAGAACACAGGGCAGTCTTTACATTGCCCCTTTCCCCACATTGACCAAGTCCTCCCACAAGTCAGCATCTGATTGGTTCAGATTGCTGCTACTCAAAAAGAAAGGTTAAAAAAAACCCTGAAAACTGCTTTGCTGGGTAGGTGCTGCAGTGATTTGCCAGCAGGGACAGCCGGGCCAGGTGAGGAAGAGGAGTAGAAGAAAGAGCAGGAGCTGCTGCTGCCACCAGGTAAATAAAAACCTTCAATGGAGGATGGGTGAGCAAGCAAGCAGTGTGTGTGGGTGGGGAGGCAGGCAGGTGGAGGACTTTGGTTAGCAGATGGGGGGTGCAGATGGGAGCTTCAGCAGGTGGGTGTGGGGCTTTGATTGGCAGACAGATTGGGTGGATGAGCAGGTGGGTGGGGCCTTCAGCGGTGGTGGGGGCTGGCAGCCCACTAGAGTCCAGTGTTGGCCCTTGCCAGAGCACAAGAAAACAATCTGATTCCAATTCTCTCTATATACATAATATTTATGTGCTGCTTTCCCACAAAAAATAATTCAAAATGGCCTATAGCATGCAAAATAAAACAAAAATTCAAAAACAAAAATTAAAACATCTTTTAAAAACAACAACCTAGTAACAACCAACAAATGATTGGGAATAGTTGCTTTTAATGAGCTATGCTGAGAGTGAGACCCATAAGTAGACAGGGCGTGAGGGCTGCAAAAAGGATTCATAGTGTCTCCAAGAAGTGGGGAGATTGTTCACAAGGGTCTCAAAAGTTCTGGAACTCTCCATCTAAGAACAGGCCTGTGCAGTTGTTTTCCAGTGCTGCATCATTCCAGCAATTTAGTGCTGTAATGTGAATCTGAAAGCATAGGAACCATACAGGAAGTGGCACTGAAGCAATAAGGTACTTTTTTTTTCTTTTTTACTGGAAGTCACTTGATTGCAGTGCTGGCTCTGACACATGGTTGCTCTCTTTCTGTGACATGGTGGGCTGGCAGGCAAAAGACCAGCAGAAGACCAGCAGCTAGAAAACCTGTATGATGTACTCTGAAAAGCGCAGCAGGTTCAACAAAATGTTGGGATCCACCCAGAGTAAGCTAATGACACTTAGGTCCCAATGGGAAAAGTCAGCCATGTCTGAATGAAATTCCATGGATTTTAATGGGAACCATGTTCATCTAACTTATTCTAAATTCAATCCAGAAAGTTTAGCCATGCCCAAATTGACAAAGATTTGAGCTGCAAGATTAACTACAAACTCATAACCATTCTTCCTTCCATTAAACGTTCAAAGAGGCATATTTCTGCTTAGTTGGCAATTATATCTACCTACAATTATTTCTAGCGCTCCTTTCAGTGTGGAACCGTCTCACCCTGGGCTTCTTCACACAGAGCTTTTATCCTGCTGTTGAGATTGGTTCTCAGGAAGGTTTGCGGGCCCTTTAGATGACATTGTCAACCTCCAGGGCGTCTCCCACACTAAATGGCCTTTATTCCATTTTTTTTTAAAGATCAGAGATAACGAGTTATCAAATTATAGCACTTGAATTCTGCTTGAGTTCCCTCAGAGAAGAGGAAAACCCACCATAAGAGGAGCTAGACCACAACACCATCTAGTGGCTGTATAATGAAACATATCGAAGACTCAGGTAAAGGGGGAAAGGAGCGGGGGGGAAGGAAGCATGTGTAAAGGGATTCTGTCGTGATCCTGAATTTAAATTGGAAGCAGAAAGCCCCATTTTAAATGTGGGATTTTAGGCTGGTGTAGAAATGCTCCTTATGTAAGGATGAGTTGGCTGACATGCATTCCACCATTATAATCTGAAATTGTTTGTGGGGGTGGGGACAGTAGGTTCTATGGTTTATATTGGGAAAATGGCTCAACAGAATGATCTGAAACTTGGCAGTGTAGGAGAGGTGGGTTAGAGGATGGCTTGTGCTTTGAGGTAAAAGGGACAAGAAATTGCTTATTTATAGGAATTTAAAGTTTGCCACCCCTTCATGGA
This sequence comes from Heloderma suspectum, assembly GCF_057233095.1. Taxonomy (NCBI): domain Eukaryota; kingdom Metazoa; phylum Chordata; class Lepidosauria; order Squamata; family Helodermatidae; genus Heloderma; species Heloderma suspectum. The sequence goes on along the minus strand of NC_139459.1, from coordinate 97,329,956 downwards.
TCACTGCCTTGTTCTGGCGAAGGGGCTTGCGTAACTCAGTGAAGCCATAAGCTATGCTGTGCAGGGCCACCCAAGACGGACAGGTCATGGCAGAGAGTTCTGACAAAATGTGGTCCACTGGAGAAGGAAATGGCAAGCCACTCCAGTATTCTTGCCAAAAAAACCCATGGAACATATCACAAGGCTAAAAGATACGACGCCGGAAGATGAGCCCCTCAGGTCGGAAGTGTCCAATATACTACTGGGGAAGAGCAGAGGGAATTTCCAAGTAGTGCCAGAAAGAGTGAAGCGGCTGGGCCAAAGCCGAAAGGACACTCAGCTGTGGATGTGTCTGGTGGTGAAAAGAAAGTCCGATGCTGTAAAGAACAATATTGTTTAGGAACCTGGAATGTAAGATCAATGAATCAAGGTAAGCTAGAAGTGGTCAAACATGAGATGGCAAGATTGAACATTGACATCTTGGGAATCAGCGAACTAAAATGGACAGGCATGGGCAAATTTAATTCAGGTGACCATCATATCTACTACTGTGGGCAAGAATCCCTTAGAAGAAATGGAGTAGCACTCATAGTCAACAAAAGGGTGGGAAAAGCAGTACTGGGGTACAATCTTTAAAACCATAGAATAATCTCAGTACGAATCCAAGGCAAACCATTCAACATCACAGTAATTCAATTCTATGCTCCAACCACTGAGGCCGAAGAAGCTGAGGTTGATCGGTTCTGTGAAGACCTACAACACCTTCTAGAACTAACATCACAAAAAGATGTCCTCTGCATCATAGGGGATTGGAATGCTAAAGTAGGAAGTCAAGAAATCACCGGGATAACAGGCAAGCATGGCCTTGGTGTACAAAATGAAGCAGGATAAAGGCTAATAGAGTTTTGCCAAGAGAACATGCTGATCATAGCAAACACTCTTTTCCAACAGCACAAGAGGCGACTCTACACATGGACATCACCACATGGTCAATATCGAAATCAGATTGATTATGTCCTTTGCAGCCAAAGATGGAGAAGCTCTATACAGTCAGTAAAAACAAGACCTGGTGATGACTGTGGCTCAGTTCATGAGCTTCTTGTTACAAAATTTCGGCTTCAATTGAAGAATGTAGGGAAAACCACTAAACCATTCAGGTATGACCTAAATCATATCCCTTATGAATATACAGTGGAGGTGAGGAATAGATTTCAGGGATTAGACCTGATAGAGTGCCTGAGGAACTATGGGCAGAGGTCTATAACATTGTTCAGGAGGCAGCAACTCAATCCATCCCAAAGAAAAAGAAATGCAAGAAAGCAAAAGTGGCTGTCTGAGGAGGCTTTACCAGTAGCTGAGGAAAGGAGGGAAGCGAAAAACAAGGGAGAAAGGGGAAGATATATCCAACTGAATGCAGAGTTCCAGAGAATAGCAAGGAGAGACAAGAAGGCCTTCTTAAATGAACAATGCAAAGAAATCGAGGAAATAACAGAATGGGAAAGACTAGAGATCTCTTCAAGAAAATTGGAGATCTCAAGGGAGCGTTTTGTGCAAAGACGTGCATGATAAAGGACAAAGAAGGCAGGGACCTAACAGAAGCAGATGAGATTAAGAAGAGGTGGAAAGAACACACAGAAGAACTATACAGGAAAGATCTGAATGTCCCTGATAGCCATGATAGTGCGGTCACTGAACTTGAGCCGGACATCCTAGAAAGTGAAGTCAAGTGGGCCTTAGGAAGCATTAGTAACAACAAAGCTAGTGGAGATGACAGTATTCCAGCTGAGCTATTTAAAATCCTAAAAGATGATGCTGTTAAAGTGCTGCAGTCAATATGCCAACAAATTTGGAACACTCCACAGTGGCCACAAGACTGGAAAAGGTCAGTTTACATTCCAATTCCAAAGAAGGGCAACGCCAAAGAGTGTTCACACTACCGTACAATTGCGCTCATTTCACATGCCAGCAAGGTTATGCTCAAAATCCTACAAGCTAGGCTTCAGCAGTATGCGAACTGAGAACTACCGGAAGTACAAGCGGGGTTTCGAAGAGGCAGAGGAACTAGAGATCAAATTGCCAACTTTCGCTGGATCATGGAGAAAGCAAGAGAATCCAGAAAAACGTCTATTTCTGCTTCATTGACTATGCGAAAGCCTTTGATTGTGTGGATCACAACAAACTCTGGCAAATTCTTAAAGAGATGGGAGTACCAGACCACCTTACCTGTCTCCTGAGAAACCTGTACGAGGGTCAAGAAGCAACAGTAAGAATCAGGCATGGAACAACCAATTGGTTCAAAATTGGGAAAGGAGTACGACAAGGCTGCATATTGTCGCCCTGCTTATTTAACTTATATGCAGAGTACACCATGAGAAACGCTGGGCTGGATGAATCACAGGTCGGAATTAAGATTGCCGGGAGAATTATCAACAACCTCAGATAACGCAGACGATACCACCCTAATGGCAGAAAGCGAAGAGGATCTAAAGAGCCTCTTGTTGGGGGTGAAAGAGGAGAGTGCAAAAGCTGGTTTGAAACTCAACATTAAAAAAACGAAGATCATGGCATCTGGCCCCATCACTTCCTGGCATATGGAAGGGGAAGAAATGGAAGCAGTGACGGATTGTATTTTCTTGGGGTCCAAGATCACCGCAGACGGTGACTGTAGCCATGAAATTAAAAGACGCTTGCTCCTTGGGAGGAAAGCTATGGCCAATCTAGACAGCATAGTAAGAAGCAGAGACATCACCTTGCCGACAAAGGTCCGTCTAATCAAAGCTATGGTTTTCCCAGTAGTAACGTATGGCTGTGAGAGCTGGACTATAAGGAAGGCTGAGCGCCGAAGAATTGATGCTTTCGAACTGTGGTGCTGGAGAAGACTCTTATGAGTCCCCTGGACTGCAAAGAGATCAAATCAGTCAATCCTAAAGGAAATCAACCCTGACTGCTCATTGGAAGGACAGATACTGAAGCTGAAGCTCAAATATTTTGGCCACCTAATGAGAAGAGAAAACTCTCTGGAAAAGACCCTGATGCTGGGAAAGATTGAAGGCAAAAGGAGAAGGGGACGGCAGAGGATGAGATGGCTAGATAGCATCACTTATGCAATTAATATAGACTTGAGCACGCTCCGGGAGGGAGCGGAGGACAGGAAGGCCTGGCGTGCTATGGTCCATGGGTCACCAAGAGTCTATGGTCACGAAGAGTTGGACACGACTGAACAACAACAACAAAGTTTGCCAAGTGCCCACCAGCTGTTTGACAGGTGTTGCCTATTTTCCCCCCATAGACTTACATGGGGTTTTCTTTGTAGTAACATTTCTCCATTTGTACAGCATCTTTTGGAAAACAGTTTGTCATCTTAGGTAAAAAAGAAGGTGTACTATGTACTTTGCAACAGAAGTACAAAGAATTTGTAGGTTTTGAAAAAAGTGTGATTTTTTTATCATCCCATTTTAGCCTATGGAGTTTGATAAGCTCAAATTTGCAGGATGGAAGGGAGTATAGAATGGTGTGTGACTTCAGGCCTCTGGTGGAATGGCAGTATCTCAACTCTTTTTGACCCTGATGAGTCACTGTAGGGAGATTCTTTCTGAGAGGACTGGAAAGTAGAAGGAAAGTACTGAGGAGACTAAAGAAAGACCAGGAAAGAGAGCAGCAGTTGCATTCTGCCCTTCTCTAAGTTAACAATCAGTAGCTCCTTGACAACCATCTACCAGTAACTGAGGCCTACAATTACTTCTAAGTCCTGGTCTGCACAGATAGATCACTGATGAAGAGAGGGAGGAAATGGAAAAAGCTATGTTGGAATCCTTTGCAGGCTTATTCTGAAGTATGCCTTTATTTATTTTATTTATTTATTAAATTTATTAATCGCCCATCTGACTGGTCACCCAGCCACTCTGGGCGATGTACAACCCACCATAAAACAATTTAAAACAATAAAATTTTACCATAATTTTTTTTTTAAATACCCTAACCCACCCCAAATGCCTGCCTGAACAACCACATTTTTAATGCACGACGGAAGCTCATTAAAGAGGAGGCATGACGGAGTTCCCTAGGGAGGGAGTTCCACAGAGTGGGGGCCACCACAGAGAAGGCCCTCTCCCTCGTCCCCACCAGTCTAGCTGTCCTGGCTGATGGGACAGAGAGAAGGCCATCTGAGGCTGATCTTGTTAAGCGGCCTGTCTGGTGTTGCTGGAGGCCCTCCTTAAGATAGGCTGGGCCGGAACCATATAGGGTTTTAAAGGTCAAAACCAACACCTTGAATTTGGCCCGGAAAACAACTGGTAACCAGTGCAACTCCTTCAGCACTGGAGTGATGTGATCTCGCCGGCGGCTGCCTTTAATCAGGCGAGCCGCCACGTTCTGTACCAGCTGCAGCTTCCGAACCGTCTTCAAGGGTAACCCCACGTAGAGCGCATTACAGTAGTCTAAACGAGAGGAGACCAGGGCATGTACTATCGATGGGAGCAGATGGTCGGGAAGGAAGGGGCGCAGCCGCCGTATCAGATGGAGTTGATACAGCGCTGTCCGGCTCACAGCTGACACCTGAGCCTCCATGGACAGCTGGGAGTCCAAAATGACCCCCAGGCTGCGGACCTGGTCTTTCAAGGGTAGCCGTACCCCATTCAACACCAGGTCAACATCCCCCAGCCTCCTCTTGTCTCCCACCAAAAGTACCTCGGTCTTGTCAGGGTTCAGCTTATTCCTCCCCATCCAGCCACTCACTGTCTCCAGACATTTGGACAGGGATTCTACGGCCAACCTTGGTGAAGATTTGAATGAGAGGTAGAGCTGCGTGTCATCCGCATATTGATGACACTGCACCCCAAACCTCCTGATGATAGCCCCCAGCGGCTTCACATAGATGTTAAATAGCATCGGGGAGAGGATGGAACCCTGTGGCACCCCACAAGTAAGTGGCCACGGGTCCGAAACCTCCTCTCCCAGTGCTACCCTCTGGTACCTGCCGGAGAGGAAGGACCGGAACCACCGCAATACAGTGTCTCCAATGCCCAACCCCTCCAGGCGGTCCAGGAGGATACCGTGGTCAACGGTATCAAAAGCCGCTGAGAGGTCGAGGAGAACAAGGAAGGAGCATTCACCCCTATCCAGATCCCTCCTCATATCATCCACCAAGGCGACCAAGGCTGTTTCTGTCCCATGCCCAGGCCTGAAGCCTGACTGAAATGGGTCTAGATAATCAGTTTCTTCCAAGTGTGCCTTCAACTGCAAAGCCACCACCCGCTCAATCACCTTGCCCAAAAATGGCAGATTTGAGACTGGGCGAAAGTTGTTCAGAACTTGAGGATCCAAGGAGGGCTTCTTTAAGAGCAGTCTTATCACTGCCTCCTTGAGGGCTGATGGCATCACTCCCTCCTCAAGGGAGGCGTTCACCACCGCCTTGATCCCCTCACCCAGTCTCTCTCTGCAGCTCATAATGAGCCAAGATGGGCAAGGATCAAGTAAGCAGGTGGTCGGCCTTACAGATGAAAGCACCTTGTCCACTTCATCAGGAGGAAGAAGCTGGAACCGATCCCACAAAACCGGTTTGCCACAGGCCACCTCTTGCTCACTAACTGTATCCACAGCGTGCAGAGTAACACACCTAATCTGATCAATTTTATCTGCAAAGTGCCTTGCCAAAGCCTCACAGGAGGCCTTAGAATGCTCCAGTGGTTCCGGAGCCAAAGGACCGACCAGGCTCCGGACCACTTGGAACAGCCTCCTGGGGCAGCACTCTGCAGACGCGATGGAGGCAGCATAATATTCCTTTTTTGCTGCCTTCACCGCCACGTGATAGGCTGAAGATACAGCTCTAGCCCGTGTCTGATCGTCTTTGGAGCGAGACTTCCGCCACCAGCGCTCTAGCCGTCTCACCTCCTGTTTCAGAGCTCGTAACCGCGGATTGAACCATGGTGCAGTCCGAGCCCTGTTCAGGGGGAGAGGGCGTTTCGGAGCCACCCGATCTAATGCCCCAGTGATTGCGGCATTCCAGCCACCCACCAGGGTCTCGACCGAGTGGCCGTTGGCATGCCCCAGAGAATCCCCAAGCGCGTTCAGGAATCCATTTGGATCCATAAGACGCCTGGGGCGGACCATTTTAATGGGTCCTCCACCCCTGCGGAGGGGTTGTGGAACCGAGAAGTCCAACATCACCAGATAGTGATCTGACCATGACAAGGGGGTGGTGGATATACCCCCGACTTCCAGATCACTCCCCGCTTCTCCAGAAACAAACACAAGATCTAGTGCATGACCGGCTACATGGGTGGGCCCAGTTAGAATATGGTGCAGCTCCCAGGAGGCCATGGTCTCCATGAAGTCCCGAGGTGCTCCTGTGAGGATGGCCTCCGAATGTACGTTGAAGTCCCCCAACACCAGTAAGTTAGGGGACTGTACACGCACATCAGAGACCACCTCAGGCACCTCGGCCAGGCAGTCAGTCGTGCAGCGGGGTGGACGGTACACGAGCAGAATCCCCAGACTGCCCTTCGGGCCCAACCTCCAGTACATGCACTCAGCAACCTTGGTCTCCCGGAGAGGGGGCCTGGTGAAGACCAAGGACTCTCGGTAGATAACAGCCACTCCCCCTCCCCGATCCCCAGCCCTCGGCTGCTGTGCATACGAAAATCCAGCTGGACACATGGCTGCAAGGGTTGGAGCAGCAGCCTCGGCCAGCCAGGTCTCCCTAATACATGCCAGGTCTGCACCCTCATCCAGGATCATGTCATGGATGAGGGAGGTTTTCTGGGTAACAGACCTGGCATTGCAGAGCAGCAAACGAAGGCCAGAAGATGGGGTTACGCCTCCCCCAGCCATCCTTTGGCTCTGGACAGGCCCGGAGCAGGGGACAGATACTACGCATCTCTCCCTTGTTCCCCTTACCTGGCATGGCCTGCCCCTAGTGCTCTGCCAGCGCCTGCCGCCCAGCCTCGGTATGTTCTGGCCCCCAACACTCCCCCCACTGCCTCCATCAGGTGGACACACGCCCCCTCGCTCCTGCCTATCAGGCAGGCTACCCACCCCTAAAAACACAACAAAATCCCCCCCAACAAAATAAAACAAACAAACAAAACAATTAAAATCCCCTTAAAAATGCCAGGCAGGAGTCCACAGGGAAGGCCTGGTGGCGGTGGCGGCGGCGGCAGCAGGCCCAGCAGCAGCAAGCACACCTCTTCCCCAGTGGTGGTGGTGGTGGCGGCTTCTCCTGCAGGCCCTGGCTCTCCCAGGCCACCTCAGCCAGCCAGCTTATGTAGCCCCTCCAGGGAGGGGCAGGTGGAGCAGCACAGCTGGCTCGGTACCTGGGGGCCTGATCCTGCAGGGACTGGCGGTCTGCCAGGCAGAAGTCCACAGGGAAGGCCTGGTGGTGGTGGCAGCGGCAGCAGCAGGCTCAGTGGCAGCAAGCACGCCTCTTCCCCGGTGGTGGTGGTGGTAGCTTCTCCTGCAGGCCCTGGCTCTCCCAGGCCACCTCAGCCAGCCAGCTTATGTAGCCCCTCCAGGGAGGGGCAGGTGGAGCAGCACAGCTGGCTCGGTACCTGGGGGCCTGATCCTGCAGGGACTGGCGGTCTGCCAGGCAGAAGTCCACAGGGAAGGCCTGGTGGTGGTGGCAGCGGCGGCGGCAGCAGGCCCAGCGGCGGCAAGCACGCCTCTTCCCCGGTGGTGGTGGTGGCGGCTTCTCCTGCAGGCCCTGGCTTTCTGAATATAAGAGACCAAGGGCGCAATTCTATGGGGATAGTCAGCTGCCTCTGAACTCAGAGGCAACCGACTATTCAATGCAGGGTGGGTGGAGAGCGTGGAGGATCCTCTCCTCTGCATCCAGCCGCCCTGCATTTGTGGCTAGGCCACTGATTTAGGCTGTCTAACTGGGGTGCCTTGGAGCGTGGTGGGAGGCCAGACAGCAGATAGGAAGTGTTGTACTGGCACTTCTGCAGCTCCTGCCCCACCTCCAGGAATGCCCCCTTTTCGGATGCTCTGCTGTGCTCTCCCGAGCACGTAGTAGGGGACAACCTGTGCCTCCTATGAGGCGGCAGGGGAAGAGGTGGGGAGTCAAATTTCTGGGAACCAAGTTCAGAGTGCTGGCTCCCAGAAACCGAAAAATCCTATGGCTGTCTAGACACTGTCTAGTGGCCATAGGATTGCACATTTATTTATTTATTTATTTATTACATTTCTATACTGTCCTATAGCCGAAGCTCTCTGGGCAGGTAACAAAAATTAAAACCACAAAATACAGCATAAAATACAATATAAAAGTTTAACAGGATAAAACTACAGTATAAGAGTACAACCACAATAAAACCCAGCAGCAATGCAGAGATTTAAAATACAACAGTAGATTTGAAACAACAACCCTAAAAGACTAAAATGCTAAAATGCCTTGAAAATAAAAAGTCTTCATCTGGCACCAGAAAGAGCACAACATAGGTGCCAGGCGAGCCTGTCTAGGAAGCTCATTCCACAACTGGGGTGCCTCATCAGAAAAGGACTTCTTCTATTAATTTGTACACATCTATTCAGTTAATTACTTGTTTGTGTGTGGGGTTTTTTTTAGAACACTGTAATAATAAATTCCCTTTTTAAAAATCAGGGAAATTCAGCGATCAAAACCCCTGTGGGTTTAGGACCAGGGGGGATCTTCATGACAATGCAATGAGAAGCGCATTGGAGTAGGGATGGGCAGATTCCCTACCTGCTGCTCTGGGGATGAATCCGCCCGCAGGGGGAGGCGATCCAGTCCCCCCCCGGAATCCTCTTTGGCTGGCTCCACTCCACGGCAATTCCATGGAGCCTCCAGCCAGCTCCGTAGCGCCAATGATACAGCCGCCATTGCCGTGCCATATCGCTGGCTGAGGGCTCACTCCGGATGCAAATGGCATCTGCTATGGCTGCATTTAGCTTAAACTAAGGGTTTTACGGCCGCAAATGGCATTCGCTACGCCATTTGCATCTGTGGTTTTTCCCGCAATGGGCTAGCCGTCCATAGTGGACGCCATTTGCATCCGGAGTGAGCTAGTGATATGGCACGGCAATGGTGGCCATATTACTGGCACTATGGAGCCGGCCGGCAGCTCTGCAGAATCGCCGTGAGGAGGATCCAGCCCCGGACGGTTCCAGAGGGAGGCGGAGGTGAGTTGTGCCATTCTGCCATGGACTCTAGAGGCTGGATTCTATTGAATCCAGCTTCACTGGGGTCCGTGGCAGATTTCTCTGACATCCCTACATTGGAGTATCATTTGGATTTTCATGGATTCGGCTTTGGTCCGTTAGGGACACATGAAGCAAGATAAGCCGAGTGTACTGGACCTTTAAAATCTGGTTTTCAGCAGTCACACATAGCTTAAAACGAACATACTTTTGGGTGGTGTGCAGGAGAGTAGAAGTGAACATCATCAAACTGCTGGGGGCTGCTCAACCAATAAGAGAGGCTTGTTTCCTGGGCCATGACCAGGCTCTGCCCTGCTGCTACATTATTATGAATAGAGAGCAACTAATTTCCCCCCATATGTGCAGATTTCCCTGAAGAAGTCAAAATCTCCAATTCTTGCATGCAGCATCTGAAGGCTCCCACTGAGAGCATCCCACACCCCAATTTCAGCCCATTCCAGCAAACTGTTGTGGAGTTATTGCTTCCACCACCACCACCACCACCCTTTTCTCCTTTTCTGGGCAATTGCAATGACAGGCTCCAGTCCTCACCAGATTGGAGAAGCAACTTACATAACATCAAAGAAGCGACTTTACACAATATCGGAGATGCGATTTAATACAACAATGGAGAACTGAAGTAATGCAACCTTCAGAGAAGTGCATCATCATGGAGGCTAATTACTGGTGAAATGGGAGTGCAGGGCAATTCTGAAGACTGGAAAAGCTCAATGAGGTCACAGCCAGGTGAAAGACACACCCCTGGGCAGGGCTATCATGCCAAAGTAAATGTGGAGGTTAGGGGCACAAAGCACCAGAAGCGTGGAGAACCTGAATTAAAGAAATAAAATGGAATAAAAGTGGTCTCAGAAAATCTGGCTTTTTCACTGGAAAGCTCTGGGGTGGCTGCAGATTGACCATGACGTCATCAGCCACCAACGACCTCAAAATGTTCCCAATTCACAGCAAATTCCCTGTGAGGGCAGCCCCCAGAGTTAAGGCTATCTCATGTTGGCTCAAGCTCCACAAAGCCAGAATATGGGAAGTTAAGGCTAATGCCTTAACAGATGAGCCCTGTGATCATTAATGATGTTGTGCAATGTCACAAATTGTGCTTGCTTACAAGTAACAAACAGGCATGGGACAACTCACAGGAGGATTCCTCTAGTAATACAGTAAAGTTCAGATGCTTCATAAAGCAATACAGGACCAGGACAACACAAGGCATCTTTGCTGGTCCCAGGCACTCCATCTTCCCCATCTGGATTTGGGCCTGAAAGGCCAAGGAAAAGTGTGGGTGCATAGAGGGTAAGCTGTAAGCAAGCACAATTTGTGACATTGCACAACATCGTAACTGATCATGGGGCATGTCTGTCAAGACAGGAATTGTGAAGGGAATGTGTTGACTATCCTTGCATTTGAGACTGATGCTTGAGTGTTTGGCATTGGGTACTGTACTTCGTCATGTAGTATATGCCCTCAGAGCGGTCAATCACCAGGTTTTCAGAAGAAACAGATTATAGAATAGTTGTGATGGTGTTCATGGTGAAGCCAGTGCATGAACTGGGCTCTGGAAATTAATGACATTCATATTTCAGGCTTTCCCCTTCAGAATGCATTTGTATTCATCTATTTATTTATTTACAATTTGTATACCGCTCCACATCCAGACAGATTCCAGAGCAGTGAACAATAAAAATACAAAATAGAATAAAAGAATAAAACGCCATGTTAAAATAATTACTTTTTTTTTTTTTTTTAGAAAGAAACAGAATTCTGATAAAACTGTGGCTGGTCAATCAAGGGAGGCTTTATAAAATAAAGATGTTTCCAGGAGGTGCTGGAAACGCCTGCCTGACCTCCAAAGGCAGAGAGTTCCATAGGAAGGGGGCCACGACACTGAAGGATCTTCTCCGGGTGGACTCCAATCAGGTCATATGTCCATGTGGAACCACCAGGAGCTTGCCCTCTGATGACCTCAGTGACTGGGCAGGTTGGTAAGGGAGAAGGTGCTCTCTCAGGTACCCTGGTCCCCAGTTGTTTAGGATTCATATGGTTCTGCTTTAGCCATGCTAGATATGGGGCCATGTAGCCAACAAGTTATTTTTTGGTTTTAGGTAGGCCTTTTGCTATTCAGACTTGCATATTTAGATTTTGTATGTCTGTCATTGGTTGTAGATCATACTAGAGTATTTGCTTTTATTTTTATGACCTGGGGTTGGTCTTCATGATCAGAGGGGGAAGAAGTGACAGCTAAAATTTTACAGGGCAAAGTGCTGTGTTTATTATTATTTTATTGCATTGGCAACAAGCATTTCTCTGGTTTCTTTTTCTGCCCTGCCAAGAAACATTTTCTGCAAGAAGCATTTTCTGGTTTCTTTTTCAGCACTTATCTGCTGTCCTAATCCACTTACTGTGAAGTAAGTTACATTGTATTCAATGATACTTAATTCTGAGTAAATGAGGTTAGGATTGGGGTGTATTTCATTGGCACTTAATACGAAGCCCATATGATATGACTCACTTTTCTGTAGTTAAGAGATAATAGGTTATCTAGTACTTAGCCCATAGAAGAACAAACGGACTGCCTGCCTAAACAGATTAGCCTTGGGACTTGCTTTCCACATTTCTTCTAATCTTGTCATTGCTTTCTCAGTGGAGCCACAAAATATTCTTGATAACAGTGTTTTTCTCGGATGTTTTCTTTTGTTGTTGCTCAGCTGAGCCAATGATACTTGTCATCCTTATGAAGCATCTTTTATGCATAATCCTTCCACTGTTAGGTATTAAAAACGATTATACTTTAAATATCAACAAGGTAGCTGTTATTGTGTTATCTTGTATAAATTTGGACTGTGCATATAAATGTCACTAGTCTACTGCTATCCTTTTCTATTTCATGGTCTTTTGGTCTCACTACTTACTATTCTCCCCCCGCCCCTGCCCCTGATCCATGTGTGGGTTTGTGTGTATATACTGAAGATAACACTATATGCATCCAATGGTTTTGAATTTCTACATCTGCTCTGGCATCTTTCATTGCTCAGTGTCGTTTAATATGTGATTTTTTCCCCTTGTTATAACTTGATCCTGCATATATTTTGCATTTGACAGATACTTACTAGTGTGAGTAATTCCATTAAGTCTAGCCCTATTATACTGAGCAATCTGATGGTAGTAAATGAGACTATCCACAAAATAGGGTATTGTATTTAGCCATAAACATTTGTATAAATAAATCCTTGGGTCAAATCTCTGAGACCACAATTTTCTCCCCATTTTAATTTCAGAAATAATGGATAGATTTTATTACATGGGCATACAAGGCCTTAGTCTGACCTTATTTCTATTTTAAATTGTGCTAACCCAATTGTCTTCAGTGGAATTCTGACTAATTCATGTTAGGCTTTAAAGCATCAATGATGATGTGGCAAATTAATTTCACTTTGACAACAAGGTTCTAAATTAAGATTTTGTTATGTTAATGTGCGCAATATGGTTAGGTCAGAAATCTCAGCTTCACGCATGCCTGATTCTACGCAAAAGGCAGGTTGCTTAACTGTAGCTGTAGTTCTTCGAGTATGGGCTCTGCAGAGTCTTGATTCAGGAAACTTCCGTAGCTGAGGAACGTTTTTGGCAGGAACCCTCCCCTACCATTCTACTGCACATGTCCATCACAGGTTCCTGCCTATTCCCTCAGTTCCTTGAGACCGCCTGATGTGGCCTCAGATCCGAGAGAAATTTATTTCACACCTTGGTATTGACCTCAGTAAAAGATCTCACACCGAAGCAGGGACGGTGGGTGGGCTGTGTGAATGTACAGATGACCACTCAAAGAACTACAGTTACAGGTAAGCAACCTGCCTTTCTTCTTCATGGTCTCTGTCCATAACACATACGGACAATTAACAAGCTGACTTATTGGAGGAGGGTAGGTGTAAGCTGTATTCACTGCAGCAATCCTGACAATACAGCCCGACCAAAGTTGCAGTCCTTTCAGGACCAAACATGCAATCTATAATGTGAAATAAACAAGGATGGCTTAGCCTATGACGTAGCTTGACAGAATTCAGGTATTGATACACACTTCCCAAAAGCTGTTGATGTGGCCATACTTCTCGTGAAATGCACCCTGACCAACCCAGGCAGATCTAGTCCCGCTATGTGCTGTACCAATGTAATTGTGTCCACTATCCAGGATGATAATGTACTAGCTACAATTTTCTTTTTCTTTTTTAGGCAAACAAGCAAAATTGTGAGAAAGGCAACTATTAGGGGGGAAAACCCAGCTAAGCAATGCCAAACTTTCTAAAAGAGGAGAAAGTTCCCTATGAGGCAACCAGCATGATGGTCAAAGAGAACTGAGGGAATAGGCGGGAACCTGTGATGGACATGCGCAGTAGGACGGTACGGGAGGGTTTCTGCCAAAAACGTTCCTCAGCTACAGACGTTTCCCAAATCAAGGCTCCGTGCAGGCACAGAGCCCATATGTGTGATGCACAGAGACCATGAAGAGGAACCTACTTGGATTTAAGTTCCAGTGAAATTATTGAAGTTTACTTCTAAGCAAGAGTGTTAAGGATTGAGGTGTCAATATTTAATTTGGGGTTGATAAGGGAAACATTCATATATCAGATTCTTCGCTGTACTCCAAAAGCCATTTTGAACCCCCAAAACAATACATTTAGGTTTAGTTGTGTGTGCTTAGCGCAACTGATGTTGATGAGCTTAAATATGCATGATGATACAGATTTACAACCATTCTTTTTCTTTGCTCTTGTTGTAACTTTTCATTCATCACATTTTATCATGAATTATGTATGATTTAATCAGATCAGGATGAGGTAAATTAAATCTTTAAGTGGGTTAATACGTGGTGTGAATATAGTTTAATGCATGGCAGATCCACCTGAGCACAGACCTGAACTAGATAATTTTTAGATAAATTTCATCCCTGTGGTGCTATGCTTCTATGACTCTTAATAAATATTGTTTTCTAATCAGTTTTATTCTTGCACATATACAACATTAAAGAGAGATTGTGCACAGATTCAAGGTGCAGCATTACAGAACATGCAGTGTGCTAATACCCAGATGTGCAGTTAAGTGCTTTGGTAAATAAGGATGGATTTATTAACCCCTTTCAGGTGCACACACTTTTCTCACTTTTTTTGCCAACAGCAAATCTTCGTACTCTGTCAGACGCTGTTTGAAAGCTCTTTTGAGCTTAGAAGATGATTTATCAGATAGTATGCAGATTGCCTTTTGGAAGGAGGGAGCATAGCAGCCCCGCAGAATGCTTGGAGCCTGTAGCAGTGCCCTGTAGATTGGAGCCTAAGAGGTTATCACTGAAGTAATTGAACTACACTGGACTAACACATTTAGGGTACAATCCTAAAACACTAACCAGGGAGTAAGCCCCATTGAACACAGTGGGTTTTGCTTCTGAGTATTCATGCATTAGGATTGCACTGTTAGGAGCTCTGCACAATTTTTAAAAAGCAACAAAAATGATTCATTCTCTTTGACATTTTAAAGTAATATTGCGTTAAGAAAGTAATCCTATTAAACTAATTTGGTATAATCATGCCCGCTTTGTGTAGAGGGTAGGACAGGGTCCCCAACCTTTGGGGGTCAGTGGACACATTTGGAATTTTGAGAAAGCAGCATGAGCACCATTACAAAATGGCTGTCTTGGTGGGCATGGTCAACCCCAGACCCTCCATGAATGATTTGCCCCCTGTTGCTCCTACCACCTCTGCAAGCTTACCAGGCAGCAGTTGTGACAGAAGCCCTTTTTCTTTCTTATAGCTTTAAGCAGGCTAGGGCATACTGATTGTGTGTGTGTGTGCATGTGTGTATGAATCTAAAGGGCAGAGGCAACAGATGTGGTCTAAGATGGGTCAGGTTCCAGAGAAGGCAGATGAGGCAGGTGAGACAGCTTTGTTCAGCAACTTCTCCCAATGATGAGTTGCTCAGCCTGAGGAGCTGGAGAGGTTGAGACTTTATAGGGCCTAGTGGGCCCTGATTGCATGTGCAGTCAGCTGCCATTATCCAGGCCTGAAGGGCACCCTTGACCTAAAGAGTTTGGTCTGCCTGGTTTGCGGAGGAACCTGAACTGTGGTGGCGTTGGAGGTAAGGCGATGTCAGGGTTGCTTCTGAGCACAGGGAGTGGCACAGTAGCTCAGATTCTGAAGAAGAATTGCAAGATGGGGGCGAGGAAGTTTCCCAGGCTTGTCCAGAGATGGAGACACAGACTCCTCAGGCTTCAACGACCCAGCTGGATGGAGAGGGCCTCTCTTCACACACCCCTGTGAGAGATAGTGAATAGGGAGAGGTGGGGCTTGGAGAGCCTGAATTCTTAGATGCCAGGCGCAGACACAGAGCCAAGAGAGAGATGGCAGGGGCGGAGCTTAGACGGTCTGCCCGATTGGCTCGGCATGAACAGCTGCACATAGAGGCCTCAGGAGAGAAAGGGAGATCCCCCCTTTAAGTTAGGATAGTAGCCCGCCTTTTCTTCAAAAGGTGGGCAACTTTTGTAGCTTTCTTTTGAACTCCCTGAAGGCATTTCCTTTGTAGACTGTGAGTCACTGACAATTTGCATCTGTATGACCCAATGAAGTAAGTGGATTAAAAAGCTGTGGATTGAAGCCTTTTGTCTGTGTTTTGATTTGTCTTTTGATGTTTTCAGCAGGAGCAAAGGGAATCTTGACAGACACTAGAGACTGGTTGCTAGAGGTCAAGTTTGGGACAGAATTCAAGAAAAATATGCAAAATCAGTTGAGATAAATTTCCATAAGAAAAATAATACAGCTCCTATGAGTTTCTTTCGGTGGATTTGATGACTGGAGATTAGAAGCTGAATGTGATGATACTGGATGAAAAATGCCTTTCCAAAGCCAGCAGAATAGTGTAAGTTGAAAAGCTTTGCCCTTCCCATGTAATTGGAGCTGACAAGATAATGATTGTTTTAGTCACCAGTTGAAATGGAATGTGGTTGATGGTGGTTGGAGGACAAACTCCACCGCCTGTGTTGTTAAAGTCAATTTTCTTCTTAAGTGCAGTAAGTTTAATTGGTTTTACCTTTACAAATATGGATTCTTCCCCGCCCCCGTACAGGTTCCTAAAATGAGGTTGGAAATGCAGTGTTTGGTATCACTTCTTTATATAATTACATATTTCTGTTTGTGTGAACATGTTTAAGTAAACGCTTGTAGAAAAATATTCTGTGTGAACTCATATTTGCCTTGAAAAAACATCGCCAATGGGTAACATTTTGGGATTATCTGTTTGGTATTTCAGATCAGCCAATGTTGAAAGTGTTGGTGTTGTCTGTCTGTGTTAGACCATGGTATAGGTCTTGCAACAATTAACCTGTCAATTAGGTTTGTCAGATCTCCCCAGTCATAACAGAATCTCCCTTATCCCAAAACAATACAAAACTGGTTTTCAAACGAGGGACTCATCAGTGCCATCTTGTCCCCCATGTTATTTAATAGCTATATGAAGCCATTGGGAGCACTCCTTAGGAGATTTGGGGCAACATGCCACCAGTATGCTAATGATACCCAGCTGTTTTTCTCTGTGCCATCTTAATTGGGAAGTGCATGTTCCCAAGTCTGGAAACAGGGCTGCTTGCCTGTCTGGATGAGGTTGCTCCTGGATCCACCTTTGTCACTGAGGCCCAGGTGATCTCAGTGGCCCAGAGCACCCATTACCAACTTCAGTTGGTGTGCCAACTATGCCCATTACTAGATAGGGACAGCCTAGCCATAGTGATCCATGTGCTGGTAACCTCATGATTACACTACTGTAATGTGCTTTATGTTGGGGTGCCCTTGTGCTTGGTTTGGAAGCTTCAGCTAGCGCAGAATGCAGCAGCTAGGGTGTTCACTGGGACACACAGCTACGTTCACATATTTGTTGTTGTTCAGTCGTTCAGTCGTGTCCGACTCTTTGTGACCCCATGGACCATAGCACGCCATGCCTTCCTGTCCTGCGCTCTCTCCCGCAGCGTGCTCAAGTCCATATTCATTGCATCAGTGATGCTATCTAGCCATCTCATCCTCTGCCATCCCCTTCTCCTTTTGCCTTCAGTCTTTCCCAGCATCAGGGTCTTTTCCAGAGAGTTTTCTCTTCGCATTAGGTGGCCAAAATATTTGAGCTTCAGCTTCAGCATCTGTCCTTCCAATGAGCACTCAGGGTTGATTTCCTTTAGGATTGACTGATTTGACCTCTTTGCACAGTCCAGGGGACTCGTAAGAGTCTTCTCCAGCACCACAGTTCGAAAGCATCAATTCTTCAGCGCTCAGCCTTCCTTATAGTCCAGCTCTCACAGCCATACGTTACTACTGGGAAAACCATAGCTTTGATTAGACGGACCTTTGTCGGCAAGGTGATGTCTCTGCTTCTGACTATGCTGTCTAGGTTTGCCATAGCTTTCCTCCCAAGGAGCAAGCGTCTTTTAATTTCATGGCTACAGTCACAATCTGCGGTGATCTTGGAGCCCAAGAAAATAACATCTGTCACTGCTTCCATTTCTTCCCCTTCCATATGCCAGGAAGTGATGGGGCCAGATGCCATGATCTTCGTTTTTTTAATGTTGAATTTCAAACCAGCTTTTGCACTCTCCTCTTTCACCCTCAACAAGAGGCTCTTTAGATCCTCTTCGCTTTCTGCCATTAGGGTGGTATCATCTGTGTATCTGAGGTTGTTGATAATTCTCCCGGCAATCTTAATTCCGACCTGTGATTCACCCATCCTGGCGTTTCTCATGATGTACTCTGCATATAAGTTAAATAAGCAGGGCGACAATATGCAGCCTTGTCGTACTCCTTTCCCAATTTGGAACCAATCGGTTGTTCCATGTCTGGTTCTTACTCTTGCTTCTTGACCCTCGTACAGGTTTCTCAGGAGACAGGTAAGGTGGTCTGGTACCCCCATCTCTTTCAGAATTTGCTAGAGTTTGTTGTGATCCACACAATCAAAGGCTTTCGCATAGTCAATGAAGCAGAAATAGACGTTTTTCTGGATTCTCTTGCTTTCTCCATGATCCAGCGAAAGTTGGCAATTTGATCTCTAGTTCCTTTGCCTCTTCGAAACCCAACTTGTACTTCCGGTAGTTCTCAGTTTGCATACTGCTGAAGCCTAGCTTGTAGGATTTTGAGCATAACCTTGCTGGCATGTGAAATGAGCGCAACTGTATGGTAGTTTGAACACTCTTTGGCATTGCCCTTCTTTGGAATTGGAATGTAAGCCGACCTTTTCCAGTCTTGTGGCCACTGCTCAGTGTCCCAAATTTCTTGGCATATTGAGTGCAGCACTTTAACAGCATCATCTTTTAGGATTTTAAATAGCTCGGCTGGAATACTGTCATCTCCACTAGCTTTGTTGTTAGTAATGCTTCCTAAGGCCCACTTGACTTCACTTTCTAGGATGTCCAGCTCAAGTTCAGTGACCGCACTATCATGGCTATCAGGGACATTAAGATGTTTCCTTTATAGTTCTTCTGTGTATTCTTTCCACCTCTTCTTAATCTCATTTGCTTCTCTAAGGTCCCTGCCTTCTTTGCCCTTTATCATTGCACAAAACGTTCCCTTGAGATCTCCGATTTTCTTGAAGAGATCTCTAGTCTTTCCCATTCTGTTGTTTTCCTCAATTTCTTTGCATTGTTCATTTAAGAAGGCCTTCTTGTCTCTCCTTGCTATTCTCTGGAACTCTGAATTCAGTTGGATATATCTTCCTCTTTCTCCCTTGCTTTTCGCTTCCCTTCTTTCGTGAGCTACTTGTAAAGCCTCCTCAGACAGCCACTTTGCTTTCTTGCATTTCTTTTTCTTTGGGATGGATTGAGTTGCTGCCTCCTGAACAATGTTACGGACCTCCGCCCATAGTTCCTCAGGCACTCTGTCTATCAGGTCTAATCCCTGAAATCTATTCCTCACCTCCACTGTATATTCATAAGGGATATGATTTAGGTCATTCCTGAATGGTTTAGTGGTTTTCCCTACGTTCTTCAATTGAAGCCGAAATTTTGCAACAAGAAGCTCATGATCTGAGCCACAGTCAGCACCAGGTCTTGTTTTTACTGACTGTATAGAGCTTCTCCATCTTTGGCTGCAAAGGACATAATCAATCTGATTTCGATATTGACCATCTGGTGATGTCCATGCGTAGAGTCGCCTCTTGTGCAGTTGGAAAAGAATCATAGAATCATAGAATAGTAGGGTTGGAAGGGGCCTACAAGGCCATCGAGTCCAACCCCCTGCTCAATGCAGGAATCCAAGTCAGAGCATCCCTGACAAATGGCTGTCCAGCCTCGTCTTAAAGGCCTCCAGTGTGGGAGAGCCCACCACCTCCCCAGGTAATTGGTTCCATTGCCGTATTGCTCTGACACTCAGGAAGTTTTTCCTGATGTTCAGCCGGAATCTGGCTTCCTGTAACTTGAGCCCATTATTCCGTGTCCTGCACTCTGGGATGATCAAGAAGAGATCCTGGCCTCCTTCTCTGTGACAACCTTTCAAGTACTTGAAGAGTGCTATCATATCTCCCCTCAGTCTTCTCTTCTCAAGGCTAAACATGCCCAGTTCTTTCAGTCTCTCTTCATAGGGCTTTGTTTCCAGTCCCCTGATCATCTTTGTTGCCCTCCTTTGAACCCTCTCCAGTTTGTCTGCATCCTTCTTAAAGTGTGGTGCCCAGAACTGGACACAGTACTCCAGATGAGGCCTAACCAGTGCTGAGTAGAGGGGAACTAGTAATTCCCGGGATTTGGAAGCGATGCTTCTATTAATGCAGCCCAAAATAGCATTTGCCTTTTTTGCAGCCACATCACATTGTTGGCTCATATTCAGCTTGTGATCGACGACAATTCCAAGATCCTTCTCGCTCGTAGTGTGGTTGAGCCACGTATCCCCCATCTTGTAACTGTGCATTTGGTTTCTTTTTCCTAGGTGCAGAACTTGGCATTTGTCCCTATTAAATGCCATTCTGTTGTTTTCTGCTCAGCACTCCAGTCTATCCAGATCACTTTGAATTTTGTTTCTGTCTTCCAAAGTATTAGCTATCCCACCCAATTTTGTGTCATCTGCAAATTTGATCAGCATTCCCTGCACCTCCTCCTCCAAGTCATTAATAAAAATGTTGAAGAGCACTGGGCCCAGGACTGAGCCCTGCGGTACCCCACTCGTTACCTCTCCCCAGCTTGAGAAGGTCCCATTGATAAGCACTCTTTGAGTCCGATTCTGTAGCCAACTGTGGATCCACATGATCGTTGTTTCATCTAGCCCACTTTGAGCAAGTTTGCTCATCAGGATATCATGGGGCACTTTGTCGAAAGCTTTGCTGAAGTCGAGGTATATGATGTCTACAGCATTCCCACGGTCTACAAGGGAAGTGACTTGATCAAAAAATGAGATCAGATTTGTCTGGCAGGACTTGTTTTTGACAAATCCATGTTGGCTTCGAGTAATCACGGCATTGTTGTCAAGGTGCTTCCAGATGGATTGCTTTATGATCTGCTCCAGAATTTTCCCAGGGATTGATGTCAGACTGACTGGTCTGTAGTTCCCAGGTTCCTCCTTTTTACCCTTTTTGAAGATAGGGACAACGTTAGCCCTCCTCCAGTCATCTGGCACTTCCCCGGTCCTCCATGATTTCTCAAAGAGAATAGACAGCGGTTCTGAGAGTTCTTCTGCCAGTTCCTTTATTACTCTAGGATGAAGTTCATCTGGCCCTGGAGATTTGAACTCATTCAAAGTAATGAGGTGTTCCTTGAGTGTTTGCTATGATCAGCGTGTTCTCTTGGCAAAACTCTATTAGCCTTTGTCCTGCTTCATTTTGTACACCAAGGCCATGCTTGCCTGTTATCCCGGTGATTTCTTGATTTCCTACTTTAGCAATCCAATCCCCTATGATGAAGAGGACATCTTTTTTTGGTGTTATTTCTAGAAGGTGTTGTAGGTCTTCATAGAACTGTTCAACCTCAGCTTCTTCGGCCTCAGTGGTTGGGGCATAGACTTGAATTACTGTGATGTTGAATGGTTTGCCTTGGATTCGTACTGAGATCATTCTATCATTTTTAAGATTGTACCCCAGTACTGCTTTTCCCACCCTTTTGTTGACTATGAGTGCTACTCCATTTCTTCTAAGGGATTCTTGCCCACAGTAGTAGATATGATGGTCACCTGAATTAAATTCGCCCATGCCTGTCCATTTTAGTTCGCTGATTCCCAAGATGCCGATGTTCAATTTTGCCATCTCATGTTTGACCACCTCCAGCTTACCTTGATTCATTGATCTTGCTGGTCGTTCTGTGACCAACAGAATGTCATCATGTAATATCTTGAAGGCGGGCCTTCTTGGTGGCAGCATCCACCCTCAGGAAAACCTTCCCCCATGCAGTTTGGGAGGCAGAAAATGTGGTATCTTTAAATACCTTCTGTAAAAGCACTTGTTCCCCCAGGCTTTCTCTGGCTTGTAATTAATTGCAATTAATCATATTCTGTTCCATCTTACTGTTTCTTGTATTGTTTTGTATTGTTACTGTTGTTGGGATTGTTTTTAATAGTGTATTTTCAAGGTGATTTTTAATATTTATAGGGAAATTATATTAAGGGGTATAAAAGTATTGCAAATAAATACATAAATAAAAATAGTACTGGATGAGTTGACAAAAGACAGGTAGTCCACCATTACTGGGTTTTCTTTACAATGTGCTTTGCAACTGCAGTAAATTGCTGGGCATATTCTCAGAGGCACTCTTGGTCTAGATCTCCCCATGCAGCAGACTAAGGTGGTAGAATGGACTGTACCACTTCAGGCTGCAGGTGGGGTCATCTTATACAATAAGGCTTATTGAATCCTCATATATATAAGAGCTCTCTGTAGGTAGAAAAAGAGCACAGAAGGAGGTGGGCTGGGCTAACTTTTCTCCTAATGTGCTGTTTTGTGGGCTTGGAGGGAGTTTTCACATGGAGCATTCAGAAATGGTATCTCTTATCTGCAGTCTGAAGTGGTGCAATCCATTTTATCACCAATGCATTCTACCACTTCATTTTGCTCTATTTCTAAACTAGACCTCAGTTCATGCAAGACAACAGCTAGTGCAACAGACTTGGGATGCTTCCTGATGAGCCTTTTATCCTGCAGTCGCACTGCCTTATTCATGTAATTTTACAAGAGGACCAGATGACATTGTCTTCCATTTGTAACTGTTCTATGTTTTTCCACCCCTTCTTCCATCTTTTTTCTTACTAGGAAAAAAAAAAACGTTAAGGAGGAAGAGACAGAATAAGTGCACAATGCCTTTTGATTGGATTGGATTCCTGCATTGAGCAGGGGGTTGGACTCCATGGTCTTGTAGGCCCCTTCCAACCCTATTATTCTATGATTGGCAGCATTAGGAGCCCTCTGTCTGGAAGCACCGGGGCAGGGGGGAGGATCTTCATGACAACAGAATGAGAAGCGCATTGGAGTATTACCCGGATTTTCATGGAATCGGCTTTGGTTCATCAGGGACCCACGAAGCAAGATAAGCCAAATGTACCATAACTTTAAAATGTGGTTTTCAGGGGTCACACAGTGCTTGAAAGGAACATACCTCTGGGTGGGGCGGGGGAGAGTAGAACTGAACATCATCAAAATGGCAGGGGCTGCTCAACCAATGAAAGAGGCTTGTTTCTCACCCCTGTCCAGGCTCCCCCCTGCTACTACATTAGTATGAATGGAGAACAACTAATTTTCCCCATGTGTGCAGATTTCCCTGAAGAAGCCAAAATCCCCAATTCTCGAGTGCAGTATCTGAACGCTCCCCCTGAGAGCAGCCTAGCTCCCTAATTTTGCTCCATTCCAGCACTCTGCTGTAGAGTTATTGCTTCCACACACACCCTTTCTCCTTCTCCCTGCTCGCAACAAGAAGTTCCCGTAAACCCAAAAGATTGTTACTGCGATAAAGTGGAGAAGGGACTTTACATAACAACAGAGAACAACTTTACATCAGAGAAACTACAGAACATCAAAGATGCACAGCATCCCAATAGGGATTTAAGAGAGCATTGGAGAAGCGAAAGAGTGCTTTAGAGCAAGTTACTAAAGTTAGCTTTTAACCCTTTCGTTGCAGGGGTGTGAGATTTCTTCTGAGTAAACATGCACAGAAGGGGGGGGGATATGTTAAAGATGAAAAGCAGGCTACCTAAGGTAAATGAGTGTCCCCATTACTACAGTAATATGAGGGGTTGCTGCTGTGCTCTTGGGGATTTTCTCAATGGGAAAAACTACTTCCATTGGGGAAACGAGAGGGAATGGGGCATTCCATCCCCTTGACCATGTCATTGCCAGGTCACAGAGGCATGTCCAGGATTTAATGCTGGAGGGACATAGCACATGGTGGTAAAACCGCCAGGGAGCCGCTTTTAGTAAAAAAAAAAAAAAAAGTCGGAGTAAAAGGAGTTTCATCTTTTCAAGAGGGAAGCAGCTGGTTGGCAGCAAATTGGTGATGACGTCATCCGTTGTGAAACAACTCAGACTGCTCATGAAGACAGCCCCCTAGTGGGAGCCCCTGAAACTGAGTATACACTGTAGAATCCTACCTCCAGTTCCTTGACAGACATGTAATGGCTTCTCCACAAATTAATTAATATTGTGTGAGGCAGAATGTTTGATATTCACTGCCTTAGAACATGAGAAAAAATGCTTTGTGTCAGAACAAAATATCATCGATCCATAGTACTCTATGGGTGCTTCCAATGAAGCTTTTATTATGATTGATTTTATTGTGATTTTATTATGATTGCATACTGCCGCCTTCTCATAATTTTATGGGGTGGGGGAGCTCCTAATCTTCAGGTAGTAGCTTTCCCATGGTTTCCCACTGCTTCTTCCATCTTTTTTCTTAAAAAAAATATGTTAAGGAATTAAAAACAGAAAAGATCCACAATGCCTTTTGACTGTTAGCGATAGGAGCCTTCCTTCTGAAAGCACGCTATATAATATTATCCACAGCTCCACACCCTTATATTTGAAATATTGAACTGACAACACTACTATATGCTGATAATCCAAGTAGATTTTTGATTTGATAAAGACTGTAGATAACAGCACCACTTATAGCCCCACTTCTTCAGTGATTCCTGAAGAAAATTCACCAAGATTTGCCATTAGTCAATCCAAGGCTTAGGGCAAAAATTAGCTTAACCGATATTTATTATTTAAGAGACTGGTGGAACTTGGCTTGATTTTAAAACTGAACAAATATGAAAGGTAAGTAGGACATTATGAATGTGAAGCACTAATATGTTTCAGTAAGTTCATATTCAGGATGGAATGCACTTTAGAAATAATGAGGCATATAATATGTTGCACCTTGATTCTTTCATTGAGGCATTTCACAGTGTTTGCCAAATCTGCATTAAGCTGAAAAGCTGATAAGTGAGATTTGCAATTACCGTGATGTGTGTTTTACAGAAAATTAAGTCCAGATAAAGTAAGACTGCAATCCTATCCACTTACTTAGGAAGAAATCCCATTGAACTTAGTGGAACTTAGGATAAACATCCATTAGATCAAACTGCATATTGCTTTTGTTCAAGTTTCTCCTTTGTGAGCAGGATGGAAGATTACATAATGTTCTTCTTTGCCTTTGTTGTGATGTTAACAGTAGGATTTCAGCAGGGGAGTTATGTTTTGTCACATTGATGCTCTACAAAGCAGGGTTAAACCCCAAACCTATTTTCTGTCTCAGAATTCAGCCTGGAATACACAGAGCAATAATGAAGGACAATATCTCTGAGTGTGTGCAGACTGCATTTCCTCCACCGCTGAGTATGAGCATTTCTACACTAGGCCTTTATTGCTCACTCTTGTTTGGTCACTCACAGAAGTTTGTGGGTCCTTACTCAATATCGTCAACTTCCATGGAATCTCCCACACTTTCTGACCTTTATCCCGCTTTTTAAAAGATCGGAGATAACCCAATTAAGAACGCT
Organism: Heloderma suspectum; assembly: GCF_057233095.1. Lineage (NCBI taxonomy): Eukaryota > Metazoa > Chordata > Lepidosauria > Squamata > Helodermatidae > Heloderma > Heloderma suspectum. Next base: position 97,304,847 of record NC_139459.1, on the reverse strand, counting down.
AAACTAATACATCAGCTGTGTGTAATTGTGCAGTTCCACTATACCCACAGCACCATCTAGTGGCTGTAAAATGAAACATATAGAACTTCCTGAGAAAGGAATTCCCCAGTTTAAAGCATGTGTCTGCCTGTTTAAAGGAGGTGATCTTAATTCCACAAAGAATCTGGAAGCAGAAGCCCTGGTAAGGTTGCAGGATTTTAGCCCCATGCGGTGAAGCTCTATAACAAAATGGCCCTACATATTAAAGATTGGGGGCCATGGTTTTCCAGTTGATAGCATTTATTTCCAGGTTGAATGCTAGCAAACAAAAAAAACCTCCCCCTGTCCCCCACACCAAAACAGTAATGTGTAAAGGGCTGGCTTTACACATTACTGAATTCCTTTCCTTCCACTTTTTCATTCCACCCTCTACTTCTCCCACACATGGTGACTTTGTTATATTTTGCTCTTTCATATTTTTCAAGTAAGCATTTTAATGCTGGCTCAACACCAAATTGTACTTTTTGGAGGCAATTAAGTGTTGTCATGGCTGTGTGTGTGCTTGCTTTTTTGCACTTAAACTCCTGTTGTTCACTGGCAGATTTCCCAGTTATTTATTACAGGTGTCTTGTTATTGTGACCCAAGGTGTTCCTTCTTTGGTAGGTCTTTCTAGTTTGCTGTTAATAATTGAAATCTGTACTTTCTAACTGGCTGTGTGAGCGTTTTAGCATGTATTGAGGAAGGGTGGGATAATAAATTAATACATAAACCTGATGTTCAATGCTGAAGGGGCAATCACGGATGCAGGCAATGGTCAGGCTGAACCAGAAGCTGGAAACATTGGTTCCTAAGGATGATTCAATGTAACTGGATCCTATCAGGATATAAGAAGTGGGAACTAGACACAAGAACTATGAGCCATCTGAGAAGTGGTACCTGAAGGCACTCAGACGCCTGTGTCGGATTTGTTCATCTACCAACAACAATGGCTCTGCTATCTCCCAGTACTCACTGCAACAAATGAAGCTGTTCCAACCCCTTGTTAAATTCCCCTGGCCTCTTTCTCTGCCCTAGACCAAAGAACAGACATCAACAACTCAGCACTGAGACAACAATATAGCACTATCTACTGGTGGAGGTTTCTTTTTTAACATTTGTCTCCTCCCCTGCCTCTTGGAATAAAATTAAACAAGCAGTGGGATTTTGTTTTTTCAACTCATGTTCTTACAATACGTTAAGGTGACGTCCGATGCATGTTTAGACAGAAAAAAGAGGTCCAACTCTCAGTATGCCCCTGCCAGCCATATATAGAAGAACAAGCCCTGCTGAAAAAAAAAATCAATATGGCTTCTGCAAAGGTATGTCCTGTCACACTAAATTTCTAGAGTTCTCTGAGAGTGTCATTTGGACAGGATAGAACTTGTAGACATTGTTTACTTGGACTTCCAAAAGGCTTTTCATAAAGCCCTTCACCAAAACTCTTAAGCAAACTTAGCAGTCATGGAATAAGAAAGAGGTCCTCTTATGGATCATTAACTGGTTAAAGAACAGAAAGTATAGAGTAGCAATAAATAGTCATTTCTTGCAATGCGGGCTTGTAAACAGTGAGGTCCAGTTGTCTTTGCTCTGATGATCCAGCTGTCTTTGCTTTCCCTGGGGGTGGAAGGGTGAGCGAGGGTCTATGGCAGCATTCCAGCAATACATATGAGTCATAAGAACCAGATGCTTCCATCTTGGTGGCAGATGGGTGCCAACTATCTTGTAAAAGGGAAAGGTCTGAAGCTCAGTGGTAGGATACATGCTTTGCATGCAAACTGTTCTAGGTTCAATCCCTGGCATCTCCAAGCAGGGAAGGGAAAGGCTGCTGTCTGAAACCCTGGAAGCCTCGGTCAGTCAGTGTAGACAATACTGAGCTAGACAGACCACTGGTCTGACTTGGTGTAAGGCAACTTGCTGTGTCTCAGTACCTTATCATCCCTGTCCGACTAGCATCAGAGTCCTGAAATACATGTATGTTTCACAGCATTTTCGGTGCTCAGCAGAACTGGGGGATTTTTTTGTCCCCTTGATGAGTTTTTGTTAAAATTGTTGTTTTCTGGCCCTGCATCCTTGGATTGGCAGGGGATAGTCATTTAAATATATAAATATACTGCATAATTACTGAATTCCATTCTGAATGAAAATTCCTATCTGGTAACACTTGCGTTTTTTGAATGTATTAAGTCAACAAACTGGAAAAACTTATTAGAATGTGTGGATATTTATTTGTGATACTTCTGTACCACTTAGGGAGCAATCCTATGGGGATAGGGGGCCGCCTTCAAACTCGGAGGTGACTATCCAGTGCAGGGCGGTTGGAGCACGGACAGGAACTTCTCCTCTGTGCTCCGGCCACCCTGCATTAGTGTCTAGACGGACAATTTCAGCTGTCTAGCTGCAGCACAGCGGGGCGGGGGGCGGGCTGGCTGGCTGGCCAGCCTGGCCTGGCCGGCCAGCCCATACAAAGTGTTGTAATGACGCTTCTGCCCTTCCCCGCCCTCAGGAATGCCCCTTTTTCCTCTGCTCTGCTCTTATGAGCACGAAGCCCATGACAAAGTGTACCTTTTAAAAGGCAGCGGGGGCAGAGAGGCCGTTCCCGAAAACTGACTAATCCTATGGCCGTCTAGCCACTGTCTAGTGGCCATAGGATTGCACCCTTAATAAAATCCCTAAGCGGTTGTAATTAGAGGAGTTCGTTTGTGAATAATTTGGCAACAGGGGTGGGGGCTGCTGTTATCCATCTGATTCTTAAATCACCATGTCTAGTCTTGTTCCATAGAATTTAATGGGAATTGCATTAAGTAGAATTGTTTGAGGACAGTTACCTTACACACTTCCATTCTCCATTCTGTATTTTTCTTCCTGTTTTCAGCCTGACCAATTTATTTTTCAAAAGATGACAGGATTAATATAAAAAAAGTTGAAAATATGAAAGAAAATATCTCTTCTCTTCATTTCTATGTCAACAGCAATGCTTCTGAGATTCATAATTCATCTGCACAATCCCAGTTCACTTTATGTGACAGGAAACTGACAACAAAATGTCTGCCCAAGAAATAACTAAGAATCATCCAGAATGTTGTAGTCTCCTATACAAAATAAGTTCATGTTTCTGACTTTTTTAAATAAATAAATCAGTATTGTCCAAATGATATCTCACTGCTTACATGGACTTCTTCTTCTTCTATTATCATTATCATCATCATCACCATTATTATAATAAAAACCCAGACAGTCTTTAACGATTCTGGAGCCAACTTTCAAGAAAGAAAACAGGACTAGGAGCTAGACAGTTGGCTCCTAGCGCTAGCCAATCATTGGATTGCAACTGATTGCGGAATTGTAGTTGACTTCCTACACTATCAAGAGTATTTATATATTCTCTCTCTCTCCTTGGTTGGTGGAGCCATTTGAAGCTCAGCACACGTTGTATAAACTTTGGGAGCCATTTTATGGCTCATTTTTGGTTTTTTAGGGCACAATCCTATGGCGATGCCCATAAGCCAATGAACTTGGAAGCTTACAGGCATCTTATGCAGAGCGGGAGGAGCGGCAGAGGTTATCTTCATTCCTGCGCTCCTCCTACTCTGCATTTTGGCTAGACAGGCTTTTTTGCCCATTTAGGTGGAGCACGTCAGAGTGGGAGGAAAGGAGGCTGGGGTGGCCTCAGGATACATTGTATCCCTGCTTCCCCAGTCTCCTCCCCACCTACTGGCATGCCCCCTTTATCCCTAGGCAACCTCGGAGAGACAGCTGGCATAGTTCTCTCTGTGCTGGCTGTGAAGAGGAGAGGGTGGGGAGTGCAGCTTCCTGGATCTGTGGTCAGAGCACTGTCTTCAACCTTAGAGCCAGGAATCTGAATTATTCGATGGGACGATCCATGCTGCCTATGAGGCGGCGGGGGCGGGGAAGCAGTTTTCCAGGCACCGACCTTGGAGCATGTGCTCTGAGGTCAGTTCCTGGAAACCGAACAATCCTATGGCTGTCTAGCGGCCATAGGATTGTGCCCTAATACAATAATCCTAATTTTAAAAACATTTTAATTATTTTTCTTTAGAATTAACACTTACTTTCTTTTTAAAAAACATTCTACCAGAAAATATTTTAGCAATAATTGTGAACCCAAAAAAATCTCTTGCAGGGGTTGTGGGGCTCCCTCAATAATGTGAGGTAGAGCACAGGGGCCTGCTAAGGGAAGGAAGATGCACCCAAACTTGGGCTTGGATCCTAAAATAAGGGAGGAATCCTATGGCCCCTAGAGAGTGTCTGGGTGGCCATAGGATAGTTAGGCTTCCTGGATCCAAGGTTGGAGACAGTACTCTGACCTCAGACCCAGGAATCTGAGCTCCCTGATCCCTCTCCCTTCCAGCTGGTGTGGAGAGAACCACGGCAGCTGTCTTTCCATTCTTGCAAAAGTGACCTCAGAGAGGACGAAAAGGGGGGCAGTTCTGTGGACGGGGAGGGGAGTAAAGAAGCAGGGATACAAGCTATCCCCAGCCTTCCCTAGTTTCCTTCCCTCCCTCTCCACAGAGCCCTAACTAGATGGGCAAAAACACCCATTTAGCAAAAATTCAGAACAGGAGAAATACAGAGGCGATGATCACCTCCATGCTTCTCCCGCTCTGCATAGGATGCCCATCAGTCACTGAGTTCGGAGGCTGATGGGGCATCCAGATAGGACTACGCCCTAAATTAACTTAGAATGTAATCCTATGAATGACTGGCTGGAAGGACACTAGAAGCTGTAGGACTTTTTTCTGTCTAAACATGCATAGGGCTGCACCCTTAGGCTGCAATCCTATACCTATTTACCTAGGAGTAAGACCCATTGAACTCAATGGAACCTACTTCTTAGTAAACACGTATAGAATTGCCCTGTTAGGCAAGCAGTCTCGCCCAAACTCCCATTGTTCAGAAACCTCCCTGACCCTCACACAGGAAGGTGCCCCCCTTCAGACTCAGCCAATTGTGCACTGGCTCAGGAGTGTTGCCAATACATGCAGTGCTGAGGGGGTGGAGCTAGCCTAGCATATGCCCACAGGCCCCTTCATGCATTCAGAAGTGAATGCCTGAAGAGAGCTATATTCTCCTTCTGTTATTAAAGCAGCACCATCCATACACAAGAACAAACCTGAACAGGGGCACTCCACACTGTGGGCTTTTTAAAATGAGGCTTTTAACCCGTCACTTTACCAAGGCTTTTGCTTCTATATGTTCCATTACAACACCACTAGGTGGCGCTGTGGTATAGCAGAATTATGCAAATACACCAGGGTTCCATGCCACCATTCATAAATATACCAGACTTTCTTCATTAGAAACCCCTCCGTTAAAATGGAGTGAAGAATCATGAGCGCACAATAAATGCCTCATGTATAAAGGCTCTGTAACATGCTGCAGTTCCAATTTTTGTGTTCACAGCACATCACATACATTAGCATCCCTGTCTCTGCACAGAATTGGGATGCAATCCTAGTGGCACACTTACAGTAGAGTAAATCTGTTTGAATTCAGTAGAATTTACTTCTTAGTAAGCAGACATACAATAGGTCTGCATAAAAGCCTTGAACTTATTTTGCAGTATTTGTGATCACATGTGAATATCGTCGTTTACAGAGAGAGGAAATGAGGGAGAGAGGAATTATGATAAAAATTGATTAGGCACTTTACAGAAACCACTGCTGACTGCATTTTTGCAATCTAGGAAAAGATGTGGCACATAAAGGGCAGGGAAAGAGAATGTGTGGAATGAATGGTGGGATAGAAAGTAGATGAAGGCTATTATGAATTCAAATATATATTCTAGCCAATATAGATTTACGTTTGGAATATAGATGAATGAAATGCAAAATATTTAGTCAGAAGGTAGTATGCATATTTAGTCAAAAGCAAGTCCCTCACATCTAAACCTATTTACAACAACCTGGTAAATTTCACAACTTTAAATTTGATCTGTATTGCATGTCTTGATAAAAAATAGTATACACTGGATGGCTGTTAATTCTAATGTTAGCTGCCTTTGACTTTGTAAGAAGAGTAAGGGTGCAATCCTATGCGTGTTTAGACAGGAAAAAATGCTACAACTCAAAGCATTCGACTGGGGAATGCTGGGAGTTTTAGGACTTTCTTCTGTCTAAACATGCACAGCATTGTGCCTTAAGATACAAATAAAGGCCTAACCCTATCCAAGCTGATCCCAGTTACAATACGTATTTAAAAACAACAGAATCTTGTGGCATCTTAAAGACCAACAAATTTATTAGGGCATAAAGTTTTGTGGACTACTGTGCACTTCAGTCCATGTGTTTGGGATTGTTGTTGTTCAGTCGTTAAGTCGTGTCCGACTCTTCGTGACCCCATGGACCATAGCACGCCAGGCAATCCTGTCCTCCGCTCTCTCCCGGAGTGTGCTCAAATTCATATTCATTGCATGGGTGATGCTATCTAGCCATCTCATCCTCTGCCGTCCCCTACTCCTTTTGCCTTCAATCTTTCCCAGCATCAGGGTCTTTTCCAGTGATTTTTTTCTTCGCATTAGGTGGCCAAAATATTTGAGCTTCAGTTTCAGTATCTGTCCTTCCAATGAGCAGTCAGGGTTGATTTCCTTTAGGATGGACTGATTTGACCTCCTTGCAGTCCAGGGGACTCGTAAGAGTCTTCTCCAGCACCACAGTTCAAAGGCATCAATTCTTTGGCGCTCCTTATAGTCCAGCTCTCACAGCCATACGTTGCTACTGGGAAAACCATAGCTTTGATTAGACGGACCTTTGTCGGCAAGGTGATGTCTCTGCTTCTTACTATGCTGTCTTGGTTTGCCATAGCTTTCCTCCCAAGGAACAAGCGTCTTTTAATTTCATGGCTACAGTCACCGTCTGCAGTGATCTTGGAGCCCAAGAAAATAACATCTGTCACTGCTTCCATTTCTTCCCCTTCTATATGCCAGGAAGTGATGGGGCCAGATGCCATGATCTTCGTTTTTTTAATGTTGAGTTTCAAACCAGCTTTTGCACTCTCCACTTTCACCCTCAACAAGAGGCTCTTTAGATCCTCTTCGCTTTCTGCCATTAGGGTGGTATCGTCTGCGTATCTGAGGTTGTTGATAATTCTCCTGGCAATCTTAATTCCGACCTGTGATTCATCCAGCCCGGCGTTTCTCATGATGTACTCTGCATATAAATTAAATAAGCAGGGTGACAACATACAGCCTTGTCGTACCCCTTTCCCAATTTTGAACCACTCGGTTGTTCCATGTCCCATTCTTACTGTTGCTTCTTGTCCCTCGTACAGGTTTCTCAGGAGACAGGTAAGGTGGTCTGGTACTCCCATCACTTTAAGAATTTGCCACAGTTTGTTGTGATCCACACAAACAAAGGCTTTAGCGTAGTCAATGAAGCAGAAATAGACGTTTTTCTTGAATTCTCTTGCTTTCTCCATGATCTAGGAAATGTTGGCGATTTGATCTTTAGGTCCTCTGCCTCTTCGAAACCCCGCTTGTACTTCCGGTAGTTCTCGGTTCACATGCTGCTGAAGCCTAGCTTGTAGGATTTTGAGCATAACCTTGCTGGCATGTGAAATGAGCGCAATTGTACGGTAGTTTGAATACTCTTTGGCCCTTCTTTGGAATTGGAATGTAAGCTGACCTTTTCCAGTCTTGTGGCCACTGCTCAGTGTTCCAAATTTGTTGGCATATTGAGTGCAGCACTTTAACAGCATCACCTTTTAGAATGTTAAATAGCTCAGCTGGAATACTGTCATCTCCTCTAGCTTTGTTGTTAGTAATGCTTCCTAAGGCCCACTTGACTTCACTCTCTAGGATGTCCGGCTCAAGTTCAGTGACCGCACTATCATGGCTATCAGGGACATTCAGATCTTTCCTGTATAGTTCTTCTGTGTATTCTTTCCATCTCTTCTTAATCTCATCTGCTTCTGTTAGGTCCCTGCCTTCTTTGTCCTTTATCATGCCCGTCTGTGCACAAAGCATTCCCTTGAGCTCTCCGATTTTCTTGAAAAGATCTCTAGTCTTTCCCATTCTGTCGTTTTCCTCGATTTCTTTGCATTGTTCATTTAAAAAGGCCTTCCTGTCTCCCCTTGCTATTCTCTGGAACTCTCCATTCAGTTGGATATATCTTCCCCTTTCTCCCTTGCTTTTCGCTTCCCTTCTTTCGTCAGCTACTTGTAAAGCCTCATCAGACAGCCACTTTGCTTTCTTGCATTTCTTTTTCTTTGGGATGGATTGAGTTGCTGTCTCCTGAGCAATGTTACGGACCTCCGCCCATACTTCCTCAGGCACTCTGTCTATCAGGTCTAATCCCTTAAATCTATTTGTCACCTCCACTGTATATTCATAAGGGATATGATTTAGGTCATACCTGAATGGTATAGTGGTTTTCCCTATGTTCTTCAATTTAAGCTGAAATTTTGCAAGAAGCAGCTCATGATCTGAGCCACAGTCAGCTCCAGGTCTTCATAGAATCATAGAATAGTAGGGTTGAAAGGGGCCTACAAGGCCATCGAGTCCAACCCCCTGCTCAGTGCAGGAATCCAAGTCAGAGCATCCCTGATAGATGGCTGTCTTGTTTTTACTGACTGTATGGAGCTTCTCCATCTTTGGCTGCAAAGGACATAATCAATCCGATTTCGATATTGACCATCTGGTGATGTCCATGCGTAGAGTCGCCTCTTGTGCTGTTGGAAAAGAGTGTTTGCTATGATCGGCGTGTTCTCTTGGCAAAACTCTATTAGCCTTTGTCCTGCTTCATTTTGTACACCAAGGCCATGTTTGCCTGTTATCCTGGTTATTTCTTGACTTCCTACTTTAGCATTCCAATCCCCTATGATGAAGAGGACATCTTTTCTGGGTGTTAGTTCTCGACGGTGTTGTAGGTCTTCATAGAACCAATCAACCTCAGCTTTTTCGGCCTCAGTGGTTGGGGCATAGACTTGAATTACTGTGATGTTGAATGGTTTGCCTTGGATTCGTACTGAGATCATTCTATCGTTTTTGAGATTGTACCCCAGTACTGCTTTTCCCACCCTTTCGTTGACTATGAGTGCTACTCCATTTCTTCTAAGGGATTCTTGCCCACAGTAGTAGATATGGTCACCTGAATTAAATTCGCCCATGCCTGTCCATTTTAGTTCGCCGATTCCCAAGATGTCGATGTTCAATCTTGCCATCTCATGTTTGACCACCTCCAGCTTACCTTGATTCATTGATCTTACATTCCAGGTTCCTAAACAATATTGTTCTTTACAGCATCGGACTTTCTCTTCACCACCAGACACATCCACAGCTGAGTGTCCTTTCGGCTTTGGCCCAGCCGCTTCCCTCTTTCTGGCACTACTTGGAAATTCCCTCTGTTCTTCCCCAGTAGTATATTGGACACCTTCTGACCTGAGGGGCTCATCTTCCGGAGTCATCTCTTTTAGCCTTGTGATACGTTCCATGGGGTTTTCTTGGCAGGAATACTGGAGTGGGTTGCCATTTCCTTCTCCAGTGGACCACATTTTGTCAGAACTCTCCGCCATGACCTGTCCGTCTTGGGTGGCCCTGCACGGCATAGCTTGTGGCTTCACTGAGTTACGCAAGCCCCTTCGCCACAACAAGGCAGTGATCCATGAAGGGGGTGCTTGGGATTAAGCAGTGCTAAAGCCCACTGAACTAGGCTTATGGCACAATGCTTAACATGTTTACTCGATTTTAAGGCCCTCTGTGTTTACTCCATGGTAAAGCTGCACACTTTTCTGTAAGCCCCACTGAATTCAATGGGGCTTCCTTCCCAGTAGTCATGCGTAGCATCGCGCTGTTAGGAAGCCTGGGAAAGCATCTGCAGTTGGGCTTGAGGTAGGGGTGGAAAGGGTTCCAGCCTTAAAAGCAGCCTAGAAATAATTTTAGGTAGATAGAAGCACATAAAATTGTGGAACTGGAAATAAAATCTAGTTCTGAAAGAGAAACAATGAAGCTACGAAGACCTCCAACTCCCGGGGAGCGGCTTCGGCTCTTGCCATTGCGCGTGCGCACCAAAACTGCGGGTGAGGGGAGCGGCCCGTTTCTGAGGGAGCCAATCTTTCCAGGTTGGGCCTAGGATGGGGGCGTGGTTTAGCGAGAGGACAGGGCCGCCCGTTGCCCGTAGGCGGTCGGCATTGCCGTTGTGTCCGCGGGCGTCTGTGAGGAGCAACGGAAGGGGAAGGTTGGTGGGGGTGATTTCCGCCGCCCCCCGCGTTTAAGGTAAACTAGTTTGTGTTGACCGGAGATATCTGAGTATCCAGGAAGATGAGAAATTGTGGTTTTAAAAAACAACAAAAACAACCGTTGGACCGAGATGGGGCGGGCGGCGGCGGCAACCAATATTTGACGGGGTTGCCGATAAGGGAGCCTGTTTGTTGGGTCACGTGGAGGAAGTCGTGCGTGTGTGGGAAAGGCGGTTGGGAAACCAAGGGAACGGCTGCACGCGCGGAGTGGAGAGGCGGGGCTTAAGTCAGGCAGTCCCCAGGTGAGATCCCGCCACCGGGGCGGGGGTGAGACGGGGTGGTGTCATTCTGCATGGCTCTCGCGCCCCGTCCTCTTCGTCCCCCAAAGTTAGTCAGAGATCCATTTCTTGAGCTGCCTTTCTCTTCCTTTCCTGTATGTTCGATAGTAGTATAATAGGAATTCAACAGATGAAGCACCTCCTTGGTAAGAATTCAACAGGTGAAGCTTCTCTCTCTCTTCCCCTCCCCCCGGGGGCGGGCAGTATCCTTACATTCTTTCTGGGAAAGCAGCTCTTGGTTTTCTGGACTTCGTTGGTCTGTTTTGTTTTGGATGTGTACATGAAGTGGGAAGGAAGGAGAGCTGTGTATTCAAGGTAGTGTGTGCGTGCGTGTGTAAGCGTGGAAATAGTGTAATCCAAGAAGACAGTTGGGTGGGGGAATCTGTGTCTGAGCTTCATACCAGGAGCTGTTGGGAATCCAGATATGTGCTGCTCAATTCTAGGCTTTACACATAACTCTCCCAACAGGCTACAGGTGAATATCCTCCCAAGGCATACATAGGGTGGGGGGTATTCACATGAAGAAGGACAAGGATAGGGCAACGTAGGATTCTACCTGCCCATAGGGAGATCCTGAATGCCCATAGGGAAACATAGCATTCTACCTGCCCATAGGAAGATCCTGAATGCCCATAGGGAAACATAGGCTTCTACTTGCCCATAGGGGCATTCAGGATCCTCCTCTTGGCAGGTTGAAGCCCCCATGGGCATTCAGGATCTTCCTATGGGCAGGCAGAATCCTATGTTTCCCTATGGGCATTCATGGTTTCCCTGTGAGCAAGTACTGTCATTTGTTTTAGTATGTCCCTGCATAGCACAATGAATTTTTGTTACAAGAGATATATGATTACTGTGAATCTAAAATCTCAAGTTATATTCATTTGTTTTAAGATATATTTGCAAGGCAGCCTAATATGTGTGCATGTTAGAATTGGGGCAACCTATATTTGTCCACCTTACGTAGTTCAGCTGAGAATGGTTACTTTTATTTACATGTCTTGCATTAAGTCTGTTTTGGATTATCCCTGCTCATATACACTTACAAGTACAGTCCTATTTATTTATTTATTTATTGCATTTCTATACTGCCCCATAGCTGAAGCTCTCTGGGTGGTTTATGAAGTTTAAAAACACATTATGCAAAGTGTAGAACCACTTACATAAAACATATAAGCAGACAGCACACCCACAGACAAGCTATATCTAAAAACAATTTTAAACATACAAAGTATGGCCAGTTCACATGCCAACACACCTTCTCTTCACAATGCAATCTTTTTGTTGTTTAAACTTTGGTAATGTCCGTCTAGCCGCACGGCTTAATAAGTTAGTTTGAGAAATGGCTTCTCAGGAGGCGCTTTCATTGCCAACACTCAGCCTCAGCACACAGAAAGCAACATTCTAAAATGGTGACTCTGAACATATGCGGAGTGGCTTTCTTTTACTCGCTAATGGGTGTGGCTTATTCCCACGTAAACGAGAGTAGAAGGAAGAGCTTCTTTCAGGCTGAAAGCCTGACGACCAAACTTTCACAGTGCATATTTTAAAAGGAAGCTAGGGGCTGGTGTTGTGCAATCCCTGTGGTGCAGTGGTTTAACTTTCTAGCATCAGGAAGTCATTTTCGCCTTGACTTCTCTGCTGAAGAGTTCCTGCATGCTTCAGATAATGGGAAATAAGAATATAAAAAGAATTGTGCTGGATCAGACCAAAGGCCTATCAAGTCCAGCATCCTGTTTCCCACAGTGTCCAACCAGATGCCTATGAGCATCCCACGAGCAGGACACAAGTGCAATAGCACTCTCCTGCTCATGTTCCCTAGCAACTGGTATTTAGAGGCATACTGCTTCTGGTTCCAGAGGTAATATAAAGCTATCATGACTAGCAGCCGTTGAAATGTACAGTGGAAGTACTATGACCTGGCACATCAGTTCAAACATCGTCGGTTTAAAAACCTGCAGTCCTACTGGATTCATCTAGCCTAACACTTGCCACTGATTAAACCTGAATGATTCATATTAACACTTGTTGGGGTAGTGGGTAGTAATGTGGGTTTTCTGGAAAATTTTGAATTGGAAATTTTTCTGATGCAAATTAGGCATTTTTCCAATTCTGAAAAAGAAAAGAAAAAACATGATAGAAAGACAAAACATACAGTGGAGGCAATAGGTGCTGTGCTTACATTTTTCAAATGTTCCAATAAAGGTTTATTTTAAGGTAATAAGGTACTGAGATTATTTTATTTATCAAAGGGGTTTACATAGCAAACTAGGGTAACACTTAAAGCATCTTAATCCTGATGTGTCCACTAGAGTTTCATTATATGAGCCATTATATGGTGGAATTGATATTTATAATCCTGTAGTCTCTGTTGTTTGAGATAGTTCAAATGCCTGGTAGGCACAGGAAGGCAGCAATTAGTATTTAATTTATTTATTACTTATAAAGTGCCTACATTTTATCTAAGCACTGTACAGAGTTTAATTAAAAGATAAGGCAGTCCCTGCCTGCTGGCTCATAAGCTAATATACATGGTACAAAAGGCAAAAAAGAATGGGGAGGGAAGAGGAAAGCAAGGAAATTCATGTAGCAGTTCTTGAAGTTACGTAATAGCACTTATCATCTGAGCTGGATAGGTGGGCATACCTGCCTTAAGTACACAAACCCACAACCCAGCAGACTATAGCCTTCTGGTTGATGGATGGAGGCAGAGCATAACACCCTTCACTTTGTTTTAGTATCACATTAATACTTTCTTTGTAAATAAGCAAGGGAAAAATTCTTACTGAGTTTGAAGGGTGGGGTTTCAACCCAGATGAGCAGACTTTTTCAAACAGTCCGGATGGTAAATGTCAGAAGACATCCATCTGTGCATTGCAAGCCTTTTAGCATGGCCCATTCCGTTTAGTGGCTTTTTTGGTTGATAATAGTGTCCATTTAGAAAAACCACAGCCGCCACTTGGACTGCTCTTGCATCACTCTTAGGTCTGCAACAATGAATAATAGCAAAGATCAATAGATCTCTTGCTGCCGGTATTCACTTAATGCACATACTGAAGCAATAGAAACCTTTTTATTGAATAATCACATAAAATCATTGTAATAAAAGCATTCAGCTTTTTTCACTATCTCCATCTCTCTTTCCTTGGCATCTCTTTACTTCCAGGTCCTACTCTGCTTTGTTCTGCAGTGGGTTGCCTGTGTTCATTAGAGTAGTTCCTGGTTGTCTCCACACTTCCTTTGGGCCATGTTCCTGACCATTTGGTCCAGTCTCTCCTTGCTCCTGAACCTCTTCTCAGAGACCCAAGAAATTTGCAGGAAAATTCCATCTGGCTTTAGCTAGAAGTTGTAGCATTTTTCCTTTGTCTGATTCTTTCATACTCATAAATAGGCTAGAATTTAGTAAGTCCCTACAGCAGGTGATTAACGTTCAGTTGTATATTTTAAGCTTGGTTCCCATGAAAGGAGTTTGGTCAGTTGCTCTCTCTCTCATAAAATGATTGCTTCTTGATACCTTGGATAACTTGGATGATGGTTTTGTAAAGTTTTCTTCATATCCTTGTTCAGATGTTGTTCCCTTAGGATTGTACCCAGGGAGAGACTGGGAGTGGACCTCGGGCTTGCATTCTCCCTCCCACACTTCTCACTACAGGGAGAAGTGAACCAGGAGACCCTGCATTTATTTGAACTTGGATCCTTCCTAACCCTTCAGACTGATCCCAATGTTAATCTCTCATGGTCAGGAAAGATCCCACATTTAAAGGAGGACAGCGTCTCCTGGTTCAGTTGTTCACTTGTCCTACAGGGAAGCATGGATGCTCAGGTCCTGTTTCCAGTCTCCCCCAGGGTGCAGTCTTGAAGGAAAATAATGTCAGGACAGAGCTACAGTTCTGGTGAATTCAGTATAGCATGTGTCAAATATTGTGTATAGCTTTAAAATTACAACATTAATTTATTGTTTGTTTTTTCTCCTAGTTTTGAATTCCTGCTCATTACATCACTAGAAATGATTGACTCAGTCAGAATAAGAAGACAGTGCAGCTTGGATTTTTACTCTCATTATGAGCACCTCTGTGCAGTTCAAGGCTGTGCCCCTCTAGCATCTGTGAAATCTAAGAAGCCTCATGGTGTTCTTGATATAAATGCAGATCGCATCAAAGCTGCTGATTGGATACCTCTCCTGAATGCTATCAGGCACAACAAAACTTTGACTTCTATCGCCATAAAGAGCTTTCACCATCAGGGGCCTGGAGACTCAGGTAGTGGCCAGTTAAACTGTCGATCACACAACTGCTACATGACTTGTCACTGGGAGCCATAGATGAACAGTAACACTTCTTGAGCATTCCAACATGTAATAAAATCAAATTAAGTTCATTTTGTTGTGTTAAATTAAAAATTAATAAGCTTAGGCTTAAAGTAAGAATTGTGGTTATTTTCCTCTTTTTGTTGCATATTCGATCTGATTTTCTCCTTTAACGGTATCACTTCCCTTTTCTCCAGCTTTTCAGTTGGAATCCCTTGCTCCTTATTTCTCCAAGTACTAACAGCAGAGGGAGAAGTATGCACATGGCTTCCATCCTGCCCATGTTTTGGAATGCCTTTGGGCACAGTGTCATTGGTATAAAAGAAATTGCATCTAATTGCAGAGATATGATGGTGTGGTAGGCAGAATTAACGTATTGTGTGAATGCCCTATGTAAACACTTAGAATTGCATATTGTGTATTTTACTAACATCAAGAGTGATCTAATTTCTAGTTCTTGTTTGATAGGTGTTGAAAGACTGGGAGTTCATATTAGAAGAAGGATTCCAGCAATTCGATCCAAAGACTTGACAGGTCAACTATGTAAAGCTATCAAAGGTTGTCTGATGATATCAAGTACCCTGGGAAATCTGGAACTACAGGGACTGCTTTTGAGGGAAAAAGACTTAATATTATTGACAAAAGTAAGACTACTCAGTTGTAACAAATGTGTGTTTTTAGGAAAATACTGCTGTTCTGTGCCCACTTTAAAATTATTAATATTCTTTGTTTTGAAGGGGTTGGCTAACACATCATCTTTAGAGCGACTATCTTTAGCACACTCACCAATTGGTGATGGAGGTTTGGAAAGTAAGTCCTGAATTTTCTAAAGAAAAATAGACATATGTGTGAAGCAATGTAGTTTTTAAAATAGATTATGTCTTGCTTCTGTTTGTGCTGAGTCTCATACCTTCATAATATTGTTGCAACAAGTAAAGTTAATATAACATTTCCTTTTTAACCTTGATATATTTCCTTTAGCATGTTAAAGCATTTTCCATATTTGAAATGAAATTATGGCAGTCTGTTAATATCTTATGTCTTGACTTTTTTCTGCTGGAAGTTATTAGAATATCATGATTAGTTAAACAGTATAATTAATCTTGTAATGTTTAAACTAGTCCTTGGGACTGGGATTTAACATCAGTTGTTAGGCTAATGTGTAGTTGATATCAGTTCCTTTGATAGTATACTGAAAACTGAACAGTGATGTGGTCGCCATATTCAGTCTTGATTTCTGGATAATAGCTGAGGTTGCTTCAGGTGCATTGACCCAATTCTCACATCATGGCTGCAATTCTTGGGTTGTTTGATGAGAGGAGCATGAGAGCCATTTTTTATTTTAATCCACAACCCAAGAATACCCTTTTCCTGGGTTGTTTCATGATGCCTCAACCCAGAAACTCTGGGGTTTTTAGGGGTTAAACTACCTAGAGTTAACCAAACAGTTGTCCATGATTTGTTGTTGGGTGGGTGTTCCTGGGTTCTTGATTAAAATTGGAAATAGCTTCACTCGTGCAAACCAGGTCATTGAATTGTAAAGAGGACCAAATGTATCTGAAATTTACAAAAAAGTATAATCCTTTTCATGCATGGTCAAAAAAAACAAAAGCCCCCCAGAAGCTTTCATCTGAAGTGTTTATTACATACTTAGTGACTCATTATGTTTTTGACCAGGGAGCGTTGTGACTACTATTCTGCACAAATGGTTTGTCTTTTGCAAATGCAAGTACCTGATATCATGGTCTTCTGTTGTCTGCTTAATTGAAACAACCTGCTCTATCCCTGGGTTGTTGTCTGTGACATTCTTGGGTTACACATCTGGGTTGTTCGATCCCCATCAATCCAGAATTCTGCATTTGGATGTCATGGTCAACAACCCAGTGACTGTGCATCCCTGTGTTGTTTCACTCAGAGGAGCTGGCAGGCGGCCAGGAGCCAGCTAGTTCATGGCTACCTAGAGTTTGTTTAAACCCTGGCTAGCTGTGACGTGTGAACTCAGACTATCTAATGGCGAGCAGGTAGTAGTTTCACATCACAAAGACATGTGCTAATATATTCTTCTCTGAAAATAGAATGCAAAGAATACATACGATCTGATTTTAATCACCAGATGGCAGGTTTTTTAAGCCTGCCTGGTAATGGACGGTGCTGTATACTTTTGCTCTTTAGATGTTGGAAATACCCATATTTGCATAACCAGCTCTTCCTAGAGTTAACCTCACTTGTATTATCTTCTAATTAGCTTGGGTTTCTTCCAAAACCAATGTGTGTTCAACCCCTTGGAGAAGCACTTTGTCCTTGGAGCCCTGGCTTGGACTTAATAGTTAAGAGGTTTTCTTCATTCTGTCATCCTTGAATGAATAGAATGATGAATTTCTCCCATTTCTCTGCTGAAACAGAGAAAGATTTCCATGGTGTATCAACTATACTTGATCAGCTGGTGGTTGTGTCTTGGCTGTGACATCATTCTCTGTTCCTTGTTATTCAAAAGCTGTATTCTGTTAACAGTTCTAAAACTGTAAGAATAGCATGTGCAATTGCATAGGAAAATAACTTTTGTGTACTGGATTTTGGAAGGGACTCCAGAAACTTGCCACTGATAATAGTTGCTGTTATTGAGCAGTGAGAAAGAAGAGCTTCAAAGGAATGGAAAATTACCTGCTGGGTGTAGAACCAGTGTTTGTCCATGTTACATGAAGTATATATTTGCTGACATAGTAGTCCATCTAAGTCAGATCCAGCTAGATCTGCATGAACCACAGCTGCTGTACAACAGGTTCTCTCCTGCCACTCCATTTTACTATGTGATAAGATGCGTAAATAAGTAGGTAAGACTGAAATTTAGTAAAGTACCTAGATACCCCCCCACCCAGTGCCTTTAATTGTAAACTATTTAAGATGGCAGCCTTAGCTATTGAAATAGTGAAATGTATTCTTTTTATTTTCAGTAATTTGTCAGAGTGTGAAGAATTCAGCTTGCATCAAATCTATAGATTTTACAGGGTGCAATTTGACCTGGCGAGGAACAGAACACATGGCCAGCATCTTAAAGGTAAAACTTGCTTTCATGAAAGCCCTTTTGAAGATTGATTTCTAATGTGAGTCTGGCTTCCTGCTGGGATTTGGGACAGAAACTGGCTTGGTTGCCTGGTGGATGACTTGCACCAGGGAATGGGTAGGGGAAGTGTGTGTCAGGGTGGAAACTGAGCCGATAGAACCCCAAGCAGTTCTGATTCTGAGGAGGAGCAGCAATCCGTGGGAGAGGAGCCAGCTCATCCCTCACAGGCACAGCAGCTGGCAGAGATTCCTCCTGCTGGCATTCCTGAGATAGATAGTGATCCTAGCAGTGAGAACGTGCGGGAGGGGGGCTTTCTGGACGCTCAACACAGACGCAAAGAGTGACGAGCGATGGAGGGCGCGGAAAGGAGGCGTAGTGCCTGTTTGGTGCGCAAGCAACAGCCGCCTCCTGTGGACCCAAGGGAAAGAGGGAGGATCTCTCCCTAGCCCATAAGTTCAGGGCCTTCAAGTGACTCTCCTTCAAACGGGGATCAACTGTCTACTCGGCGCATAGGCCACTCTGCTGTTCCTTGCTTAGTCGCTGGTGATGAGCATCTGAAAGAGTCATTAAGTTGTAAAAGGATTAAAGCCTTGAAAAGAATCCTTTCATCTGTGTCTTGAGTTGGCTGTTGGAGTCTACTGAAAGAGGCCGCTAGGGCGCCTCCTGACAGTGTGATCCTATTGGTTCTCCTGGACCTCTCAACAAATTTTGATACCACTGACCATGGTATATTTTGGGACTGTCTCTCTAGGGACCTAGGGGCATGGTGTTGCAGTAGCTTCAGTCCTTCCTGGGAGGATGGAACCAGAAAGGTACTTTCTTTCCTCACTAAGGTACAAAAGGTACTTTTGCTAAGGTACTTTTGCTACCTTTGGCCATTGACATTTGGGGTGCTTCAAGGTTCTGTCTTGTCCCTAATGCTTTTTAACAGCTATATGAAACCACTGGGAGAAGTCATCCAGAGGTTTGGACTGAGGTGTCATCAATATGTGGATGACATGCATCTCTACCTCTCTTGGGGTTGGACTCGATGGTCTTGTAGGCCTCTTGCAGCCCTACTATACTGTTCTATTATTCTTTTCCACCATCTAATCCCAAGGAGGCAGCTGAGACTCTAGACAGGTGACTGCATATTATTGGAACAGATGAGGGTTAACAAGCTGAAACTTAATCCAGATAAGACAGAAGTACTGTGGGTTGGGAAATCTGCTAATCTGGATGGAGGTTTTTATCTGACACTGGATAGGGTCATGCTCCCCATGAAAGGGCAAGTATGCAATCTGGGAGTGCTCTTGGACTCAGTGCTTTACATAGAAGTACAGGTGGCGTCAACCACCATGAATGCTTTTTACTAATTTAGGGCTGCAGCTGCTGAATCAGCCTATCTAAACTAAGCTCGTTTAGACACAGTCTAATCTAGATTAGATTACTGCAATGCACTCTACGTGGGGCTACACTTGAAGATGATTTGGAAACTGCAGCATGTGGAAGCTAGGTGCTCAGACCCTATTACTTCTATTGTGTATCATTTACATTGGCTGCCTTTTAGTTTCTGATCCCATTTCAAGGTTCTGGTTTATGCCTTTAAAACCCTAATGATTTGGGGCCATGTTATTTGAAAGACTGCCTACACTTGGATGAGCCTATCCAAGCATTAAGATCAGTGTCAGAGGCCCTACTCTCTGGCCCACCAGCAAGAGCCATTAGGCTGGCCAGTTCTAGGGACAAGGCTTTTTCAGTAGTGGCCCCACACCTTTGGAACTCCCTCCTTAGAAAGATACATAAAGCTTAATCGCTGCTGACTTAAAATAACAGCAACCATGAAGGCTCATTTATTCTAGTCTGCATTTAGTGCTTAAAAATAATGAGCTGCTGCTGCTGTGTGTGTGTGTGTTTAATCGTAACTGTATGTTCATGTTTTTTGTAATACTGTAAGCCGCCTTATGAAGGCAGTGCAACCTGAAAGGCAAGTAACAGCACAATCCTATTGGGATGGCTGTAAGCCTCTGAACTCTGAACTTATGGCCATCTAATAGAGATGGGGAGGAGCAGTGGAGGTGAGGTGGAGGCATTTTCGCCCATCTAGCTGAGGCATTGGGGAGGGGAAGGGACGGAGGCTGGGGAGGCCGGAAGATTACTCATAAACTGGCCTCCCCGGTTCCCTTCCTGCCCACAGGAATGTTCCCTTAGCTTCCCTCCAAGGTCACTTTTGGGATCTTGGAGAGGCAGCTGGCATGGTTCTCTGCAGAGAGGAGGAGAGCTCAGATTCCTGGGTCTGAGGTCAAAGTGCTGTCTCTGACCACAGATCAGGGAATCTGAACTATGCTATGGCCCCCAAGACACTATCTAGGGGCCAGGGGATTGCTCTCTAAAAAATAATCTCTTAAATAAATAAATAAAATTCCTGCCTGTCTTTTATATGTGAACACAATGCTAGCAAGATTTGCATATTTAATTAAAGAGCTTTGTTGTAATGTGCTATCTCTTCTGTTGAGTCTACATATCAGCTCATCTATAAGATTATTTTTTTTGTCCTACAAGATTTTTTTTAATTTTTTGAGTTGAAAATCAACTTTAAATTATGACAGCTGTAACGGGTTAATTATGGATATGCTGAACCATGTTCCTTCAGCATGATCCTCAGGATGTTTATTTGGAAGTAAATCCTGCTCAGAAGGACTTACTCCTTAGGGTATTTGGAATTGTAGCTTTGAGGTGTAATCCTAGATAGACAAAATGGGGGCATGGTTGTAGGCCTTTTTCTGTTTAAATATGCAGAGGATTGTGCCCTTAGTCTTCTGTTTCGCCTTCTAATTAAATAAATTTAACACAATGCCATTATCTTTAAGCATGTAGTATTTCTGGTGGTGATAAAATGTTCATGTCCAAAAGCACTACTTTTAGTGAAATCTTACGAGTTAGTACATTAAAACATTGTCTTCTTTTAAGCCATTCAAAATGCTGTATGCTGGCTCCTAAGGAATTTTATCAAACTATTTGTCTTCACACAGTAATGAATAAATCTGAAATTTCACTCATTCTCATGTGTGTGTTAATATTTAACTATCATAATAGCCTCAACAATACAATGGTCATTCAATTTTTATTTATCCTAGCTAGCCTTCTCAGCAGCTATTTTTATTTGTATTGTGGTGGTTTTATTTTTCAAAGCACCAGGCGATGAAAAGACATGGTGAAGCTTGGGCTGAGAGCCTACGATATAGGAGACCTGACTTGGATTGCATGGCTGGCTTGAGGCGCATCACTCTCAACTGCAACACACTTATTGGTGACCGAGGCGCTACTGTTTTAGCTGAATGCCTTGGAGAAGACCTGTGGCTAAAAGGTGTGTGCCACCTATAAATACAGCTATGAATATGTATCTGTTAATTTTTGCATATTTTGTAAGACCCAGTCCTTGGTATTCATTTAATTTTTTTTTGTCCTCCACCTTTCTATCAAGAAAAATGGCACTCAAAAGGAGAGGTACCCTAACGTTTCTCACCCTGGCACAGGGTAAGAAGTGTTAGGCTGCCTCTCCTTTTCTGTGAGATGCCTTATAGCCCTAACATGGTCTTTTAAATAAGGTTTAGTTCATTTGGTTCTTAGTTTTACCTATTTTTAATAACATACCTTAAACCTTCAGATTGATGTGGGCTCTGCATTTAAATAAGTTTGGCCATCACAGCTTCTCTCTCTTTCTCCTCTCCCGCCCCGTTTTGATCTCCGTGGGCTTTATCAACCAAGGGCTGAATTCTAAAGAATGCGGGGAAGTCTCGAGTCAAGAGGGCCTTCAGCAGCATAGTCCCCTCTGTTCCATTGCTGGGAGTACCTTCCTCCTTCAAGTAGCGCTAAATAATCTCAGTCTGGCATCTGAAACCAGAAAAGTGGGAGTAATAGCACTACACAAAATATGGTGCTGAAATAACTTACTACTTCCTGAATTTTAATTATTACAGAACGTAGATTAGAGCAGACAGCAGAGTGCATTCTCTGAAATTCATGTGGTTTATGTATACTCTTTTATGTCTCTGCTTAAATACTTATAGATCATGCCATAGTAATGTTAACCCTTTTTAATATTCTAGCACTTGATTTGCAGCAATGTGGAATTACCAATGAAGGAGCAAAATCTTTTTTGGAAGCATTTAAGACTAATGCAACACTAGTGGTTCTAGACATCAGAAAAAATCCATTAGTAGGTACGTATGCTTCTGTTTCACTGTCGTAAAGTAGAAAAATGCACATTCATTGTGATTTGTACAATATACTTTTATTTCATTTCTGTACCGCCCAATAGCCGAAGCTTTCTGGGCAGTTCACAAGAATTAAAACCACAGAGTGCAGCATAAAACAATCTAAAATATGAAAGCTTAAAACTACAATATAATGGTACAACCAGAATAAAACCTAGCAGCAATGCAGAGATTTAAAATACAGATTTAAAACAATGCATTTTATAGGGCATGTGATAATAGTGTTGTCATCTCCACCCCCCCCCCCCTTCTTTTCAAGTGTTGGGAAGTTCAGAGCAGTTTTTATAGAATAAGTTTCCTTTTGAGGGGCAAGACCAAAGGCTGACATAATATAATACACAGACTGAACAAATATTGCAGAGGGGTAACACCAACTGCCTATGGCTTTGACTTTTAACAGAGGCTGTTACTTGAACTGAGCAAGGGTTGGAGAACCATCAGTGTTGCCTGTGCTGACAACCCATTTCCACAAATGTGAGATAGAAGGAGCTCTTTAGTTTCCTCTCTGTTCCTGGCATGAACAGCAACAGGCCTGTGTTCAGGTTCTTTCCTTAGGCATCTCTGCTGCTGGCTCCCATCCACCAGCTAATAGAAACGCATAAGGAAGTGAATAACAGACGTGTATCCAGGGAAAATTGAAACGTTTTGCCTGAAGTGGCAGCTCTCCTAGCATAAGAGGGAAAATAGCCCTTTGGCAGTGGGTTATTGCCTTAATAACTCAGAGCTCTATTTAGCAGTCATGGAAGTAGTAGATGCTGGCTCTCACTCTTTCTCCCCACTAGTATTTAGGAGCCAGCAGCTCTCTACCTCTGGAGAAAGAGACAATGTATTTAGGCCCTACCACTTGGACATGTGCTAGATGTAAGGGTGAGCCATTGAGACTGTATGTATGAGCAGTTCAGTCCCATAATGTTTATCATGTGTTTTTCATGCTAGAAAGCAGGGAAGAGGAGTGGCTGAGTGAGTGACACAGGGGCTGGATTGTTTTTTAAATATCATGCCATATAAATACTAACACCTTTATTAATCTTTTTGTAGATCATGCCTTAATGAAGAAAATAATTGAAAAAGTCCTTATGAATGCAGATGGAACTAATGTGGAGGTATAGTCTAAGCAGATTTATTTAATGGTTAATAGTATGGCAAAATCCATAAAACACTAAATAAACAGTACTGATGCTACCTTTTCCCCCCACTTGAATTTCTCAGAGTTCTGATAACTGTATTTTGGACAATGAAACTATTACAATAACATGTTCTTGAATAATAAAGGCAAGGGCTTTAACATTCAGAATGTTACGAGGCTGTTTTTTCAGGATGCTCAAAGCAGACTCCTTACCTGTTCAGACAGTGAGACAGTTACCCTTATCTATTACAAGCATATTAATTCTATCCAGATCCTGAACATTTCCCACCAGCATCACCTCTGTCTTGTTTTCAGACAGTGGTTCTCAACAGGGTTGGCACCCAATCCCAAAGTTCTGAATGATGTCACCTAGTGGTTGCATATAGATGTTAAATAATATCAATGGTAACACTAAACACTGTGTTCGGTGAACTCTACACACCATATGGTGACTTTCACAACCCCAAGCACCCTGTCACCATCCTCAAGAGATCTGATCAAGTCAATCTAAGCAGCTGTAACTGTGGTTGCTTTTGGTATAGACTCTGTATAGCGTCCAAGTCAGAGGGAATTTGAGTGGCTTTTATCAGTGAAGCATCAGGCAAAACTGTCAGAGCAAATTACAGATGCTGACATGGTCTTTGGGCCTAATAACCTCTGCACCACTTGAAGCCGCTGAGCTGAATGCAGTGCTGTTGATGCAGAGGTGGAAGATTTATTTGCTGTTGCCAGGGAATGAGCTGTTACGGCATACTTAATGAGGTTTGATGTGGGTTTTCCACCCATGTTGTTCTAGCTATCTCCATGTTCCTCAGTAAACCAAGTAGGGGAGCCAAAAAAGGGGTCTTTGATATGAGTTGGGTGTCATGCTTTGAAATTCAGAGTGGATGATGGCTAGCTTTAAAACTTTGGAGTGCGTTGCATTGGCTTGTTGTGACGACTGAGTCCAGTTATGCCTCTCTTGTGAAAGAAAGCATTATGGAATTATCAAAGAAGGATAACTGGAGCTGGTATATGCTTTAAGGTCTTAAAGAAGGACACAACCAGATGCAAAGACTATAACGTTTTGATCGGTGAAGTAGTAACAATGGAAAAAAGGGCTGGAGAGCAGAAATGTCTCACATAGTTATACTTGTATTGCATTGACTGGAAAGCAGTGGGAATGGTCAAGTGGATTTTGCTTCTCTAATCCCAAATACCTATGCTGGTTTAGAAACTTACTATTCATAGTTTGAGAACATGTTAGCATGTATACTGTGATAACAATATTTACTATTTTGCTTTTTTTTTTGTAAATAGTTCATAAAGGGTGCTGTGGCTGTGTGTTCGGATCTTTGTGATCTCAGTGTATTCCTAATAAGTGAAAGCTAAAAATGTCATGATCAGAATTGCTGATAATACAAAACAACTTTCCTTCTCTTATATTAAATATTATTTGTACTGCTGTCCAGTAGTTTTGCGCATTTGTGGCAAGGAGGTCTCAGACAGCTGTGATGCATGAGACTTTTTGTATTTAAGATCTTTCCATAGCTTCCTACAGGCTTCTGTCTTTTTCTGTTGCATGTATATCATGCTTTTGTGTGAGATTCTGTAGAGAATTGGAATTGACAGTATGTGGCCACAAATGAGCAGGGGAGAGGATCTGCTAATGACATGTTAATTTGGGTATCCTCCAAATTCTAATATTAGTTTGAGTAAGTACATACCCTTAAAAGTGTGTGCATATTGAAATAGCAACTGCTGAACCAAAATCCCTTAACTGTTTTTCTTCTCTGTTCCAGTACAAGTGGCTTCCATCTCCATCCTCAAAAGATGTTAAAAGTAAACCTAAAAAACGAACAGTTGTCTTGGGAAATGGCAGGAAAGGAAAAGCTACTATTCGTATTGGTAACTTCATTTATTTGAGTTGATATACAAATTCATGGATGCATCAGATGAGCTGATATTTTGTTGTAGATGGTCATATTTGTCTAGAGGTGAGACTGTAAAACAATGAAATTGGAAAAACAAATTTTTGACAAAATTCTTAATGAGCTGGCTAATAAACTGAAGAGGATTCTCTAATAGATTTTTCTTTGCTTAAGGGTGTTGGAGATAGTAAGCTGTGTTTATCTCCTGACTGTTCTTGATCAATGAGGGAGTGGACCAGGTAGGAAAGGGTTGACTTCCTCTTCTACGGAAGGTTGGACCAATAATGTAAAAATGTGTGTCCTTCTGGAAGGGGATCTCAGTCTTGGCTCTAGCCCTGTACTTCAGTGGAAGGCAATCTAAAGCTTTCAAGTTAAGTTGGAATGCACTTCCTTTTAGTCTAGGCTTCTTTTTCTTTTTACCCTACTGTCATTACTTAGTGAAGGTGACAGGGCTTGCTTTGTTTGGGCTAGTCATATTTTAATCTTTGTAATAAAGATGATGCAAGAATTGTATCAGTGAATTTCAACCAGTTGAAAGGTTCTCCTTCTCTTTTGACTTGCATTCTACAGAGATCAAGAACTGACTGTCCCAATTAGACAAAGACAGGAGAGATCTTTTCTTTAAGTTCTGAAAGGCTTTCTTATTTTCAAAGTGTCATTATGCTTAAAATCCTAATGTTTATATCTCTGTTATATGAAGGCTCGGGTAAGTCTGAACAGAAATTAAATAAGTAGAAATATCTATTTTTTTTTTAACATTTTGTTTTCATTTTTTAAAAAAAATATTTGTCTTGTTACACACACTCCATACCAGTGGGACTCTGTTTTTAACCTGCAGTGAGAAGAGGACCAGGCACAGGCACTCTAGAACAACCAGAAAGCTAGACACAAAAAGGGAAAAGAGACTATGGAAGGACAAGACTCTCCAGTGGTGGTGACCTGCAAGGTGTTTGACATGTTTGTTTTCTTGACTGAGAACAACATGGCCTACACGTGCAACAAGTGCAAGTTGATCACATTGCTGGAAGAAAAAGTAAGAGGACTGGAGTGGCAAGTGTCGACCCTCCAGGGAATAAGAGAACACGAAGAGTTCTTGGACAGAATGGGGGAACTACAGAAGTTAGAAGAGCAACAGCAAGCTGAGGCAGAAGAGGAAACTGCTGAGGTGAGGAAAAATGAAGTAGAGGATACTCTTTGGAAAAGGGTGACAGGAGCAGAAGAATTAGAAGCCACTCTGCACCAATGGAGGCAATGGAACTAGGGAACATTTCCAGGTAGTTGAGGATGAGACTGGAGGACAGCCTGCAAAGGAAGAATTACAGGGGAACCTGCATGAGAGCGAGCAAGGGCTGAAGGTCAGCCAAGCAGAGGTGATGAAACCAAGACCTACAACAACAAGAAGAGTAGTAGTAGTGGGAGACTCCTTGCTGCATGGGATCGAAACCCAAATATGTTGAGAAGACCCGTGAACTCGCCAGGTATGCTGTCTCCCGGGAGGACGGATTAGAGACGTGACTGAAGGGTTGCCTGCACTCATAAAGCCCACTGACAGGTATCCCTTTCTTCTCATCCATGTGGGAACAAATGATACCGCTAAGCAGAGCTACGAAGAAATCATGTCAGACTTTGAAGCTTTGGGAAGGAAACTCAAGAACTTTGGGGCCCAGATAGTTTTCTCATCCATCCTTCCAGTAGTCAGAAGAGGGATAGAATGGGAAAGAAAAATACTTCAGGTGAATGGTTGGCTACAAAGGTGGTGCTGGTGCGAGAGATTTGGATTCTGGGACCACGGGCTATACTTCCTGGAAGATGGGCTGTTGGCAAGGGACAGGTTGCACCTCACGAAGGATGGGAAGAATGTGTTTGGCCACAGCATGAAGAACTTCATTAGGAGGGCTTTAAACTGAATCCTACAGGGGAAGGAGATGTAAAGTTGGGGGTAACAATGGACAAAGTCTCATGCACCGCAACGGAGAGAACAGCTCTAATAGTGCCCAATAATAGTTTCAGAAACATGTAAGAAGAAAGCTAGGCTGTGAAGCAGATGGTCTATATACTAATGCCCAGAGTATGGGAAACAAACAGAACGAACTTGAACTCTTAATACAGGAGGGAAATTATAACTTGATAGGTGTAACTGAGACTTGGTGGGATGACTTTCATGACTGGAATACAGCAATTGAAGGATATAACTTGTTCAAAAAGAACAGGAGGAACAGAAAGGGAGGTGGGGTTGCACTGTATGTAAAAAATACATATCTCTGCACAGAAATACAGGAGGATGAGCTTGGTAGCCCCATCGAGAGCATCTGGGTTAAAATAAATGGAGCAAAGAATAAAGGAACACGGTGGTCGGAGTCTACTACCAGCCACCCAATCAAGGAGAAGACAAGGATAAAACTTTTGAATAGCCAGTGTTTCAAGGAAGCATGATGTAGTAGTAATGGGGGACTTCAATTTCCCCAATATTTGTTGGGAGACAAATTCTGCAAAACATGGCCCCTCCAGGAAATTTCTGACTTGTGTGGCGGATAACTTCCTCCTACAGAAAGTAGAGGAAGGAACTAGAGGATTGGCTATCCTTGACTTGATCCTAAGTAACAGAAATGACTTAGTGGATAAAGTAGCAGTTACAGGAACTCTGTGGGAAAGCGACCATGTTATACTTGAGTTCTTATATCTAAAGGAAGCAAAAGCCGAGTGTAGCCAAATGTGTACTCGGGATTTCAGGAAAGCTGATTTTAATAAACAGAACAATGATAAGGAAGGTGCCATGACAAGCGATTCTTAACAAGAAAAGGAGTCCAAGATGGGTGAGAGTTTTTAAAAAAGGAAATTCTCAAGGCACAATTACAAACAATTCCAACAAGAAAAGGTGGAAGACAACAGAAGAAGCCCATGTGGCTTCACAAAAAGCTTAGAGATGCCCTGAAAACAAAAAAGGACACATATAGGAAGTGGAAAGAAGGCCAAGTGACAAAGGAAGAGTACAGGCAGGTAGCACAGAATTGCAGGGATGGCGTCAGGAAGGCTGAAGCTGAGAACGAGTTGAGGTTAGCAAGGGATGTTAAAAGCAACAAAAAAGCTTTCTTCAGCTACGTGCATAGTAAAAGACAGAAGAAAGAAATGGTGGTTCAGCTATTAAATAAGGATAGGAAAATGATAGATGACAAAGAAAAGGCAGAAGTGCTCAATTCCTACTTTGGCTCAGTCTTCTCCCGAAAGAGAGTCTATGACCCCCCTGGCAAAGGTGAAGTAGGGGCAGGATTGCAGTTCGAGATTGATAGGCATATGGTCAAGGAATACCTAATTACTTTGAATGAGTTCCAATCTCCAGGGCCAGATGAGCTGCATCCTAGAGTCATAAAGGAACTGGCAGAAGAACTCTCAGAACCACTACCTATTATCTTTGAGAAATCATGGAGGACGGGTGAAATGCCAGATGACTGGAGGAGGGCTAATGTTGTCCCTATCTTCAAAGAGGGTAAGAAGGAGGAACCTGGGAACTACAAACCAGTCAGTTTGACATCAATCCCAAGGAAAATTCTGGAGCAGATGATAAAGCAATCCATCTGCAAGCACCTTGAAAACAATGCAGTAATTACTCGAAGCCAACATGGATTTGTCAAGAACAAATCATGCCAGACGAATCTGATCTCATTTTTTGATCAGGTAACCTCGCTTGTGGACTGTGGGAATACTGTGCACATAATATACCTCAACTTCAGCAAAGCTTTCGATAAAGTGCCCCATGATATCCTGATGAGCAAACTAGCTCAAAGTGGGCTAGATGACACAGCGATCAGGTGGATCCACAGTTGGCTACAGAATTGGACTCAAAGAGTGCTTATCAATGGGATCTTCTCAAACTGGGGAGAGGTAACTCCTCTCAGTCCTGGGCCCAGTGCTCTTCAACATTTTTATTAATGACTTGGATGAGGAGGTGCAGGGAATGCTGATCAGAATTGCAGATGACACAAAATTGGGCGGGATAGCTAATACTTTGGAAGACAGAAACAAAGTTCAAAGTGATCTTAACAGACTGGGCAGAAAATAACAGAATGACATTTAATAGGGATAAATGCCAAGTTCTGCACCTAGGAAAAAGAAACCAAATGCACAGTTACAAGATGGGGGATATATGGCTCAACAACACTACAAGCGAGAAGGATCTTGGAATTGTTGTCGATCACAAGCTGAATATGAGCCAACAATGTGATGTGGCTGCAAAAAAGGCAAATGCTCTTTTGGACTGCATTAATAGAAGCATAGCTTCCAAATCCCGGGAAGTACTAGTTCCCCTCTACTCAGCACTGGTTAGGCCTCATCTGGAGTACTGTGTCCAGTTCTGGGCACCACACTTTAAGAAGGTTGCAGACAAGCTGGAATGGGTTCAGAGGAGGGCAGCAAAGATGAACTTGGCATTGTGTGTCAAGTACTTTTAAATGATAGGATATATACAGCAATCCTATGTAGGTCTACTCAGAAGTATATCTTACTGAATTCAATGGGACTTACTCCTATGTAAGCATGTGTATCCATGTGTACAAATTGGGTTTCTTCCCCCCCCCTTTGCTTTCAGTAAGTGGGCTCTGCCACAAACTGCTTTCTCTGTGTTGTTATACAGGAGAAATGTCTGGGAGGGGGTGGGTGGGTTGAACTGTGTAGCAAATGGCTTGTGTATAGTCATATAGGTACCCTTGGGTCCACCTCTGGTGACCCCCTTGACTCTTCCTCCAGTGACCCCCCCCCCTTTCCGCCCCAGCAGTTAGATTGGCCATGAGCCTCCACTGCAGAGACCTAGGTGCACCTCCCAAGCTGCCCCACCAATCCCCCCCCCCACCGCAGCCTGGAGCCCCTACCTTCTGGCTCCAGCCCAGGCATGAACCCTCACCGGCAGGCACCTACCCTCATCATGAACTATGCCTTGAAGTGGGAATCTATTGTGATTATGGTATTCTTCTGAGCAAACCCATTGTGTATCAGGTTGGGCTGGTTTAGCCCCATACTCTAAATGCGGGGAAATCTTCTCTTACAAGTCCAGTGTTCATCAAACACCAGAGTCCCCACACCCTTCCTAACAAAACCTGCGATATCAGTGGCAAAATTTGCGGTGGTTCATGAGTTATGGTTGAACTGAGTACACAAAAGCTGGGAAATCATTTTTCCAGCCATAACGCCCGCCCCCTTTCAAACTGCAAGGTGCCTTGGGCAAAGGGACCAGCACAGGTGTGGCAAGTGATGAGGGGCAGGAGCCCATTGGGATGCACGTGTGACTGTCGAACCACAGGGCTTTGAGACCTACCAGTCAATAGCCTGAGTGCTCAGACCTGTGGGATATTATGCATGCCAGATTTCACCTCATGCCTGAGTGAAAACAGCTGAGGGAAAGCCAGCAGTACAGGGATTAACTGTTTGGCACCCATAGCCTCCACCTCATCATATCCCACTTCCCATTTGTTCCACCCACCCACCCTGTGTCTCTGTCAGCAGTGAAGGGGGCAACAGCGTGAGTGCTGGTTGGCAGAGAGGAAGTTGGGATGTCATACTGGGTAGAGGGGAAAGCTAGTGCCCAGCACAACAAACAGTTAATGGTTTGGCCCCCATTGGGCCGCAGCAGAATGGCAATTGGCAAGACAAACAGTCCTGTCCCCCTACATAGCCTCCACCCCATTTCTGTCTGCCCACAGGAGTGCAGGAGTTCATTTCAGGCAACTCCAGTCGCTAGCTGCAAATGGTATCCGCCCATTGTTGATGTTAACAGGCTATCAGTGGCTGTGGATACATTTGCAGTGGCCTGTAATTAGCTGGGTGTGTGTGTGTGTGTGTGTGCGTGCGCGCGTGCGCGTGCATGCATTTTTAGCTACAATGTATCAACTGATTGTTGAAGCCTCTAAGCTACTACAATGAGTACCGCCCCTGCAATGCTATATGGTGCTAGCAGCTTCCGCTGATGGCACAAGATTGGGAGAGATGGGGAAATCAGGGAGAGGGACATAGGGGGTATTAACCCCTGCAGTGGTGGTGCAGCGCAATGGGGGCCAAACTTGTTAACCCTTGTACTGCTGGCCACTGGCTTTCTTTCGATATCCCACCTTCCTCTCTGCTAGCCAGCACTCAGGCTGATTACCTCTTCCCTGCTACAGGACTATAGGCAGCTTGATCTTCAGGTACAGGAAGGCTATAGAAGCAGACATTCAGAGATGCTTAATCAACACGAAATGAGGGGGCAATAGGTCCCAGAGCCCTGTGGTTCAACAGCCAACATGTGCATCCCAGTGGGCTCCTGCCCTTCGTCACTTGCCACACATGGGCTGGTCCCTTTACCCAAGGCCCCTTGTGATTTCAAAGGGGGCGGGCGTTATGGTTGGAAAAATGATTTCCCAGCTTTTGTGTGTTCATTTCACCCACAATTCACAAACCGCTGTAGGTTTTGCCACTGATTCTATCTATAGGGGGCTTGGCTTGATCTGTGCTAGCCTTATGCAACAACTTTCATGTCCTAAGTTTTATTTTCTATTAGACACAAAAAATTTATTTTCAGACTGTAATAGTAACAGGAGTTTCTTGTTCTAAATGTGAGCTTTTAGTTGGTATGGAAGAACCTTGATAACTCCTGAGTCAGTCAGACACTGAAGCTTGTTTTAAACTGAAGCCTATCTAAAATATATGATCTTGCTTAATTTATGTTTATGGCTATGTTTATTTATGGCTATGTTTCCTACTTCTGCTTCAGTAATTTGGCGACACAAAGGTAAGTATACAAAACAGTACTATCTATAAGATATTTGGAAACTAAGGTTATGCGCACTTAACCTCCTATGCACACTTAGCCTTAGAGTAAGCCCCACTGAATATGTTTGTTCCATAAATATGTATAGGATTACGTAGTAAAACTGAAATCCATCTTGGGTATAACCCCGCTAAATTCAGTGGGGCTTTTTTCCATGTAGACATGGATAAGATTGGATATACAATTGCAATCTTAACTTACTAAGAAGTGAGTTCTATTTGACTTGGTAGGACTTTGTTTAAGTTAAGGGCACATAGCATTTGACTGTAAAGGAACATTTCTGTTAAGGCAAAAATACATAGATATATAATTTTCACTGGGATTTCAGCAACAGCATACTCTGGTGTCTGGAATATGAATTGCAGTGGTATAACTTTCAAGTCTGATGCACTTCCTTATCCACTTGCCTTGACATCAGTTGCTCCTTTGTAAAATATTCTTTTAAAAACATGTGCTTAATGAGCTTGAAAAAAAATCCTTATGTAAGCAAGTTATTGAGTCTCACAAAGTTCTATGAACCTATGGGTGCTTCCAGTCGAGGCTTTTACAGGGGGTTCAGATATTGTCTTCAACTCCTAACCCTCCTATGTTTTCCTACCACTTTTTCCATCATTTCTCCTATTGCAGAAAATCAGTTAAGAATGAAGAAGGAATCGCTGCACAATGCCTTCACATTGATAGTTCTAGGAACCCTCCATCTGGAAACACCCTATGTGGTAGAAATAGGCAGGAAGAGAATTGTTTGTTACTGGCATCTGTCCAGGCTACTGCAACTGTGTGGTAGTTTCCTATTGTGGAGCATAACCTACAATAGCTTTTCAGCCTGAGGGCTGATTTCCATTTTGGAGAAGCTCTCAGGGGCCCCATTCCAGTGGTTGGTGGGCCAAATGCACAAGGTAAAGCCAAGACCAGTATATTTTATCTTAAAGTTATTACTGCCAGTAATTAAGCCTTAGGAGAGGCATTTCAGCCTTTTAGAATGGGGGAAAAAAACAAAAGCCAGGAAGACACTAAATAGCTGGTGGTTGGGGGCCAGGGGAAGGGGGCGCAGCCATCTGGAGAAACCAAGAGGGCCAAAATGGGATGCCAGAAAAGCCCGTTTTGGCCCCCAGCCCTGAGGTTTTGCACCCCTGACCCCTACAACTTCTGAAATGAAAATAGATTCTGGGTCAATTCAGTAGTACCCTTCTCTTAGAAGATTGGCAGTTCGTGTAGTTTGTGACTTGAGAGTGGAAACCAACTTTCATCCACTTCTATCTCTAAATCTTAAAAATTCTACATTTTTTCCTGTAGCTTATCTGTAACAATGTCTCTTCTTTCTCTTGCCTGATACAGGATTTTCTTCCAAAAAATCTTTAAGTCCTGGTAGGATGACCTCATGTGATCAAAACACCTATGCTCCAAAGCCATTGCCCCCAGAGGCACATGGTTTTTTGCCTTGGCGTACAGCTGAACGTGCAAAACAGCACAGGTAATGTATATGGAGGCAGTGAGAAATCATAGCATGCAGATACCAAGGATGTTCTTTTTGAAATTTTTATTCTGTAATTCCAACAATACAAACAAACAAAATGTAGCTACATAAATTTGAATATATCGAGTTCAATGCATTGAAGTGTGTGAGAGAGTGTGTGTGTGTGTGTGTGTGTATGAAAACTGGCTTTCTAAGAACTATACATGAACTTCAATAAAAGCAGACCAAATATTCAAGCAAGTGTCCATTCGCAGGTGGCATCTATACACCACCCATTCAAATGTTGAAAGCGTTGTAAGTTCTTCAATCCATTGCATTATAGGAGGAGAGCATTTATTCTTCCAATGTTGTAATACCAATCTTTTAGCTGTTGAAAGGGCGCTGAGAATCCATTTGTGCTGACTGTACGTTAACTTCTAGGAAACAGGTAGATAATTTAAAAGAACATATTCATTAGAAAATATTAAAGTGTTCATACACAAAGTCTATCCATATAATAACCACCTCCCAAAAAGAGGCAACTGTTCAGCATTGCCAAGAAACATTAGCTGTGTTATGCCTCCAGCAATTAGGCAAATTAGACAAACCCTTATTAAAGAGACGTTGTGGCATCCAATAGACATGGAACAAGAGTTATTGCTGGATAAGTTATAACCTCAGATCCATAGATGCGTAAGTTAAAGATGCTAAATTGCCGATGCATTGATTAGGCAAAATGGGGCAATCCAATTCCCTGTTCCTTAAGTCCCTGTATATTATTCACCAATAATAAGTATTTATAAACATGGATCGTGGATCGATAGAACTGACCGGCCTCAGTAAGTGTTTCGAATAGCAAAGGAGACTCTGAAGCAATAAAATGGGAGGGCCAAACCTAGATTCTGACCAATGTTGCAGTTCCACATATTGCCATTCTTCCGTAGCAAGCAAATTGTATGTGGCATGCAAAGCTGAGAATGAAGAAAAAAATCCTCCTCAACCCCCACTACTTTATTCAATGTAAAAATCAACTTATCCATCCAAATCTGCCACAGAAATATTTTCTTACAAATTTTTAAATCTGGGTTTCCCCATAGAATCAATTTAGTATAAAAAAGTGGATCACAGTGTAATTGTCGTGACATTATATGCCACTTCCGGCTTTGATGCTGGAGTTTGATCGGTATGGTAAATGACAACCTGCCTCAGAAGGAGAAATTATTGTTCTTACAACTGTTGATTTATGCCTTGTTCATGCAGTAATAATTAATCCACCATCAAGCAGAGCTGTGCAGGGACCCCCCCCGATCTGACTCGGAAGCCGCTTTGCAGCTTCCGAGGCAGGCCCAATTCAACTCAGGCAGACTCGGGGTGGGGGGAGGCAACCCGACTCAGCCCCGAACCTGAAGCGGGATTCAGATAGTGATCCCTGCTTTGGGTTCCCCTTGACACCCCCGCGCAACCCCCCCATCCCCTTACCTGGGCTGCTGCCTCCTCCGCCACAGCCGCCGCCTCCTCTGTCGCTGCTGCCTTCGCCGCCACCATCCGCTGCCAGCTCCTGTGGCCTGGATGTGTGGAACTTGTCTTCTTGCAGAGAGTCGCCATTTTTAAAATGGCAACCTCCTGGAAGTTCCAGAAAGTTGCCATTTTAAAAGTGGCGACTTCCTGCAAGAAGACAAGTCACTGTGCGTCCAGGCCTCAGGAGATGGCAGCGGTAAGGAGAAGGTGGCAAGGCGAAGGCGGCTCAGGTAAGGACCTGGAGGTGCCAGGGGGTGCTGAAGCTCTGAAGTGCACCGACTACCCCAGAGAGCCCCCGACCTGCTCCAGGTTGCTTCGTGCCCCCTCGACTTCACCTCAGAAGGGGATCAAAGTGGCCCGAAGCAGCCTGCTTCGACTCGGGGTTCAGGCCTCGGGCCGAAGCTGTGCAAAGCCCTACCATCAGGTTCTTGAAGGTGCCTTTTTTAAAGAAGTAGCTAAGTGGCTTCCACCTCTGCATAGTATTCAATAGCTCAAATTGTTTTAAGCTTTTAAAGGTGCAATCCTACGGCCACTAGACAGTGTCTAGACGGCCATAGGGTTTTCAGTTTCTGGGAACTGAGGTTGGAGCCAGTGCTTGGCACTTGGTTCCCAGAAATCTAACTCCTCGCCCCTGCTGCCTCATAGGAGGTGCGAGTCGTCCCCAGCTCTGCGCTCAGAAGAGCAGTGCTGAGCGGCTGAAAAGGGGGTGTTCCTGGGTGAGAGGTCCGTGGAAGCGCCATTACATTTCCTGTGCACCGTCCGGCCTCCCCCCCGCCAGCTCTGAAGCACCCCAGTTAGACAGCTGAAATCGGATGTCTAGCTGCGAATACAGAGTGGCCAGAGCGTGGAGGAGTAGATCCCCTCTGCACTGTGCCCGCCCTGCATTGGATAGTTGGCCACCCTCAAGGCAGGCCGAGTATCCCCATAGGATTGCACCCTCCATGCCCTGCAGCTTGTCAACTTCTTTAGACAAGAGGAAGTTGTCTGCTAACATAACTTTGTTTTGAAAAGCATGGCTCTTGTGTGGGTTAGAAAAAAACTCTTGATACAGTGAACTTTTTTGTTATAGGGCAGCATATAAAATAAAATAAATATTGTGGGGACTATTTTGATCATTCATGAATGCTGCACTCATTGTATGCAGAATGGCCTATCCACTTAAAGAAAAATGTAAGTGGCAAGTAAAGTAATTCACTCTACTTATGTTCTGGTGAACCCACCTAGTATCTCTTGTACCACAGTTAGTATCTCTTGAGATTGGGGGAAGAGGCCCACAGTTAGTATTTTGTCATGGTGGTTGAACTCTTACCTCTGAGTAGAAATGACCAATTCTACAGATAAATGTGGGAAACAAGAAAAGCAAGGGTAGTGAATAGAGTGGAGTATCTCCTGCTATTGAGATGTATATATATCAAGTTCTCAGGATGAACTCAAATTCAGTTAAATGTTAACTGTTAGTTTTGTGTTAACTCTGTGGATTGATATTGCAGAGATTAGACTTTCTCTTTTCCTAAAACACTGAACTTGTTTTTAGGGCTTCATCTGGGAAGAAAACCCATGAATTTCCATTGCAAATCCAGGTAACATGCTTTCTACTTAGTTCTAGGAAATGAGTTAAAGCTTTATCATTGGTTTTGTGAAGTACAGCTTAATATTTTTAACCATATAAAGATGTTTCCTTAATTTAGCTAAGGGAGTTTAACATAAATATTACTATTCAATAACAAGTACAGTGTGATCTTCATTTGTGGAAGAGGCGTACTCTCTGTGCCAACTTAGATAAAAGATATCTAATTGAAACATTCACAATGTTATATAATCCACCTGTAAAAGGAAATATATTAGCATAATTAGACCTAACTGTATAATCCTGCCATGCCTCCTTTATGTATGCAGGCTGGTATTCCTGTGAAAGTTACTGTGGAAAGTGCTTCTACATCTGAAACTGAGACAGATGGTGCCATAGAGGATGCTATCTGTGAAACTGATGCCACAAAGTCTTCAGAATTAGTTAACTTGAAACAATGCCATCAGTTACAGGTATGGTTACTACTGTCAGAGTGGAAACTGAGCCGATAGAACGCCAGAGCAGTTCTGATTCTGAGGTGAAACAGCAATCCGTGGGAGAGGAGCATGCTCATCTCTCACAAGCACAGCAGCTGGCAGAGATTCCTCCTGCCAGCATTCCTGAGATAGATAATGACCCTGGCAGCAAGAGAGTGCGGGAGGGGGGCTTGCTGGATGCTAGACGCCGGGAGCGCTGACAGCTGTAGGGCGTGGAAAGGAGGCGTAGTGCTCGTTTGGCGCGCAAGCAACGGTCGCGTCCCGAGGACCCAAGGGAAAGAGGGAGTAACTCTCCCTAGCCCATAATTTCAGGGTCTTCCTGTGTTTCTCCTTCAAATGGGGACCAACCGCTCAACCCGGAGCATAGGCTACTCTGCTGTCCCTTGCTTAGTTGCTGGTGATTAGCATCTGAAAGAGTCATTAAGATGTAAAAGGATTAAAGCCTTGAAAAGAATCCTATTGTCTGTGTCTTGAGTTAGCTATTGGAGTAGACTGAAAGAGGCTGCCAGGGCGCTCCTGACAACTACCTTAGATTTTATAAAAGACAGATTTAATTCAGTGATCCTGTTACAGTACATGGATCATGCCCACACTCCAAGATCAGCCTGTAAGAGCAATTATGCTGGTGGGCATGAGAGAGAGGGCCTTCTCGGTAGTAGACCTGCCTGCTTTGTGGAACTTGGGTGCAGTTGATGTCCATGAGACCCCATCATTACAAGCCTTCAAGTAGGCCCTGAATTCTTAAC
The DNA here is from genome assembly GCF_057233095.1 of Heloderma suspectum. NCBI lineage: Eukaryota > Metazoa > Chordata > Lepidosauria > Squamata > Helodermatidae > Heloderma > Heloderma suspectum. Next base: position 97,267,069 of record NC_139459.1, on the reverse strand, counting down.
TGTTTATTGGGGCCTATAACTGAGTTAAGATTTCAATGGGCACGGTTGTGTATACAGTGCTATCTGGTTTTAATTGTTAATTTTTTTCTCATTGTTTTTATAATCTTACTGTGTTTCGTGGTTTTAAATCTTGCTGTGTGCCACCTTGGGAGGGTTTACCCTAAAAGGCAGCTTATACATCTTTTAAATAAATATGTAATTGTTGACTTCTCTAAAAACATCTTGTATGCAGGTCTTTAGAGGGGTAATCATAGAAATGAATTGCAAATATAGGCTGTAATCCAGATGAATGTTGGCAAGGAAGCCATACATGCCTTGGGACTTCCCTTCTTTTTTGCTGGGGACCATGGAGTAAGCAACTTTTAAAACAGAAGCTGCTTGACTCATTGACTGGGAGCTGCAGTGGCAAAAACAAGAGAGTTCCCTGGCTGCCTGTACTTTGGCTGCATATAATTGGGTTCTTTTACACTGCATGGATAGATAAGCTTGACCATGTGGTGTCCCTTAAAGGCATAATGATCAAGCAGGTGATACAGACCAAGTTGTAATTTAGAATGTATTTCTATGAATTCAGTGCCTTGGCTGTCTTACATTTCTTTACAGAAACTGTTAAAAAAAATACCCAAACACTTCTTAACATTCAACCAGAGACGCTTACGAGCATATGCAGTTGTTTTATAGTCAGACCATTGATCTGTCTAACCCAGAATTGTGTGCTGTGATGGGTGTCCCTGGTTTCAGGCAGGGTTTTTCCCCCAGGCCTGGTATCTGAGCTTTTTAAAAACCGTTAGTGCTACAGATTGAATGTAGGAACTTCTACATAGAAAGCACGTGCTCTCTACGGAGCTGTGGCCTCTCCTGTCTGAGATTCTCTATAGGACCATGAGGTGCCCCATTTCTCACTCAGCTTGTTAGCTGAATACAGGATCCTAGAGTCGTTGATAATGAATGACTGGTATAGCTTGCTCCTAAATGTAAAATGTTTCCATTGATTCATTGCAGAATATTTTTGTGTGTGAGAGAAATTAGACTTTTAAATGGCTCAGTTCCTTTGACAGCCACTCTCTAGTTTCTTTCCAAAGTGATGTCTCTTTGGTTTTAGGCTTTTTCTCTTCCATTGTAAATGCTGTTTCAAACAAGATCCACTAGAGGGAATAAAAACTTCTTGAAAGAATTATTATATGAAAAGGTTTTTTTTTAAGAGTATAAGATTGTAAATAATAGTTGAGTGATAGCTAGTTTAATTGAATTTACATCCATGTAAGATGCTTCTGATCAGAGTGATAGTAATATTACTTGGAGTACTGATCTTGAAAGTAAACAACTGGAACAAATAAGAGAATTATCTAAGATTTGCAAGATCCCTGGAAATTTTACAAAAGTTTGAGGTATCGTTTAATTTGGGTTCCTTACAGAAGAAAATGGTGGGATATTAAATGTAATAAATACATAAATAAATAATTTATAAATCCAGGACAATAATGTGTTTGTTTAATTTGATTTAACCTCTTGATGTTAAAACCTCTGACTAGAGAGTAGAGAGTACATTTTAAACTAGCAAATGTTAAAATTCCGAAATTCTAAATGACTATATCCAAAGGGAGAGTGTGATTTGAGTACAGTGCCCATAGAATGATATTGGCAAGTGCCTCAAGAGACCACAGTCTTCTTCTTTCTGACAGATGGATTATGAAGAATGTCAGTTAAGATTAAAAGAAGAACGAAAAGCAAGGGTAACTGCTGAAGAACGAATAATGGAGGTAGCACACATTTTCTTTCTTAGCATTTCTTTTTTTAAGAAGAGCTCTCCATAGTTAAATAATCTCACCAGCTCCATTTTAAATATAATTTCAGTCTTTTACTCACATTGGCAGAAAATTGAATTTTCTAGGACTTTAGGTTTTAGGGGCTTTCCAAATTGAGTTCAACCGAGCATACACAGTTTGTCAGCTTTAAAGCCATAAGGACTTCGACATGCAGTAGGATGTAATTTCCTTTCTGTTCAAGGCCTTTGAACTCCACCTGATAATATAACCCCTGTTTAAATGAGTGTATAATTTGGGCGGGAGGGGGGAGAAGAGGCATTAACTTATTCTCCACTGAAGGCCATATATGCAGCCTGCAAGGGATATGTGTGTGGCTTCTGAGGCACACATAAGTTACCTGGTAACAGCACTGCAGTATATCATTGTAAAACTCATGCTATAGATATACAGCTAGATATCTAGCTGCTCTGACTAAGCAGAAAACCCAAAATAAGACAAAGTTTCGTTTTCCTCCCCATCTCCAGCATCCTACACTGTGTCTTTTAACTCTGGATGCTACAGTCCAGGGCAAATGCCCCTCATGCCTTTGAAAAGGCTGTTGCATTTAAATCCTGTGTGACTCCTAAATCTAAACGATGAATATACTGGGGTAACCACTTTGATTTTCCGGTATAGTTTCTAGGTATATTTGCTTTGAGAGAACTGTTTTTTTTTTGCCTAGACTATTGAAAGTCTCAAAGGTTTTTATCAGGTACATTTCTGATAAATTGTATGATCTGGCTACCACAGTGTTGAGTTATGGTAACCTTTCTCTCACTCCAGTGATAGGGAGTGTAAAGCCAATTTGGCCATTTTTGGTTTTCCAAGGTTTTTCCTAAGAACTACAAATCTGCAAATGAGTTGCATCTCAGCAGATGGAGATGTGTGTTTTCAGATATGGCCCATGGACTTTATTGCCTGAAGTCCTTCACTCACTGCCCCATAGTGTTACAGCTGTCTAAATTGTGATTATTGGACTTTTCACCTAAGATACTGGGAAGTGTATTGTGAGGCCAAAGTGTTGGGGATACCTAAATTTTAAAATGATGGCACTTAGTTGTCGCTACCAGGTGTCTCAAAAGAGGCATTTTCAATATTAAAGCAATTTTGTTTCATGGTTTCTTGTAGCTAGAAGCGGAAAATACCCGATTACGGAATCTAAACTGCTCTCTGTCAGAGGTTCTTCATGCACAGTCAGTAGCCAGCACAATTCTGGACGATGAAGGAGTTTTGGGCAGCATTGAGAGCTCTTTCCAAAAGTTTCATGCTTTTTTAGATCTTCTTAAAGATGCTGGGTAAGAGACAATTATCTTCTTATGAGTTTTCTCTTCACCAGTTACCCATTACCCTTTTTTATATCTCTCTCTGTGCCATAACGGAGTTCAACTACAACAGTGCTCAATCTTCTGAAGGTCTCTCCCCTAAAAAGATGCGTAATCAGTTTATTAGATTGTCGTCAGGCTGTGTCCATGAAGCTAGTGAGTCGGTAAATTGACTGCTGGTCATCCCGAATCATACAGGCAAAGAGTTTTCTTTGAAGATGGAATGTTGCCACAACCCTTACACCGTTTTGTTGAAAAAAGTTGACTGATATTAAACTTAAACACAAAATCTGGCCCAGGGATGAGAAACTGCATTTTAGAAATATTTTGAGTGTTATAGTGCAGTATCTATCAAGGTGCTCTTCTGCATGTGGAATGTGTCTCCTGCTTGTGGAATAGCTAGCTGTACTGCACCTCGTACTACAGCATTTTATGAGAAAATTGAAACTAAATCTAAAGATGTTCTTGTTCAACAGCATATGAAATGTTTTGCAGAAGCATGAGAACTGTTATAGAACCTACCTATTCTTCTTATTATTACACTGTGTGAACCTTTGCACAAGCTCTTAGGCATTTGTGGAACAGTGCTAGGGTCTTGTTATGTTCTGTGCACAATCTTTTGGGATCAAAGCCATCATTGTTAAAAGAGAAAAAATTATCCTGATTCAGTCAATGTATCTGAAACTGCAGAAATTCTTTTCATGCTCCTGACAATAGCAGCAGTGGCTACTCTTTTTTTTATTTCTGTGTATACGATTGGATGCGCTGCACGGAAAGTGTAATACATAAGGAAGATTCAAGATGCCACTGCTCCACTGGCAGAGTTGGGGAAGCATTGGTGGTTTCCCTACATTTGAGACCAAGATGTTCAGAGATCATTTTGAGCACATACCGGTATCCAGCTAAATGGTTAAAATAGTTATTATCAGAGATGGGTGTTTAAGGATGTGGGAGGACACAACATTCCACCTTTGGCACTAATCTGTGATCCTGTTCTTCTCTCCAGACATAAGAAGCACAGTGAACTTGATGATCTGCGCATTTGTATAGTCTGATTATGACTGTTACAATACAAAAATATTGTAGGGATTCAGTTATGGAATCCTCTTGTGTTTGTGTTGTATTAATTGGTTTGAGTATTGTTTGTGTTGCTTTTTACTTGTTGATTTTAGTGTTTAATGTGATTATATAAATTATATATTTTATGTTTTAATTTTTCTTTACTGTTTATTTTTATTATAGAGAAACTCATTAATACTTATGAGTTTATTACATTTATCTATATAATACCACGTCCTTCTGTATACTTGTGCTATGAACAGCTGCATTTAGCATATGATTTCTTGTATCCTGCAGACTTGGACAGCTTGCAGCAATGGCTGGGATAGACCAATCAGATTTTGGCTTATTACGGCATCCCCAAATGACCTCTACTCTAACTAAACCTGCAGTAACACAAAGGGAGAAGTCATTTGAGGAAGAAAGACAAGAACACATGGAGAATTTCAAAGTAAGTAAAGTGACAAGTGAAGAATACTGCTTACCCAAAATTAATGACCTGTGTTCTTAAAATCCTTCCTTTTTTGCTCTTACCTACAAATCTTTCTGCATGGTTTCTTGGTTCCAACACTGCCCCTTCCCCTTATGCGGTTGTGGAGCCCTGTAAAGAGATCTTGGGGTTGTGGTGGACAGCTTAATGAAGAAACTGGAAACAAAGCCCTATGAGGAGAGACTGAAAGAACTGGGCATGTTTAACCTTGGGAAGAGAAGACTGAGATAGATATGATAGCACTCTTCAAGTACGTCAGAGATTGTCACAGAGAAGAAGGCCAGGATCTCTTCTTGATCATCCTAAGAGTGCAGGACACGGAATAATGGGCTCAAGTTACAGGAAGCCAGATTCTGGCTGAACATCAGGAAAAACTTCCTGACTGTTAGAGCAATACAACAGTGGAACCAATTACTTAGGGAGGTGGTGGGCTCTTCCACACTGGAGGCATTCAAGATGAAATTGGATAGCCATCTGTCAGGGATGCTGACTTGGATTCCTGCAATGAGTAGGAGGTTGGATGGTCTTATAGGCCCCTTCCAACCATACTATTGTATGATTCTATGAAATAAGTCCACAAGTGTTACTAGCCTGCAGATTATTTATTCACTAGCTTGCTATGGACTCCTAGAGGAGGAACGGAGCACTCCATCCCTCCTCTGCCAGCCTGTTCACTCACTTGCCTGCAGTTCCGTGTTGCCTATGGCTACCGGGTGACTGCTTAAATACAAGGCTGCTGTCGTATGTCTCCATGCCAGGAAATTGTGCTTCAGGTACTTTACATAAAGTGGTCTCCATTGAGATCCTTAGAATATATCTGCCCAAGGAGAATGCAGGGCTGTAAGTCTTGAAGTGAAATGCCCGATGATTTGATAACGGAACTTTTAAAACCACATCCCCTTATAAATGTAATAGAAACTGTTATGGATATATACATGTATGCACACACTGTGTACCAGATAAGAAATACAATTAAATGATGAGAACTCACTCTCATAGTTTGGTTCTGACCCTAAAAAGCCAACTGAAATGCTAAGGCCTCAGAGTGCTTCTAAATGATACTTGATCTTTAAACCTATACTTGGAGAAAGTCCATAGCTGGAGGATTAGCTGTGTAGAGAATTCCTCTGCTTGTCCTAATTATCTTAATGTTCCCTGGATTATGGTGGTAAGGAAGTCCTCTAAGTTCTTCTTAAACTCTTTGGTCAGACATACCAAGTGGTCAAGTGGCATTTCTTTACCTGTACTTCCAAGTGATGAACTCTAAAATTCATGGGCGTTATCATCCTTGTAACTTATAGCAGCATATGCCATCAGAATTCTTAAGAGATGGGAATAGACTGAACCAGCAAACAAAGGAAAGAATTGGAAAGAATTGTTAGCTGCATTCTTGTAATGTGGTGAGATTTGCTCATTCTCACATTTTCCAGCTACCTTCCTTTTTTCAGTGTGAATAAAGCAACAGAGAAAGTGGCAGTCAGTTCTGAGCATACTGAGGATGTCTTATACCAGGGGGAGCAATCTTTCTCCCATAATGCTTGTTAAGTTTATAAGTACAGCACACTTGCTGGGCTTCAGTTGATTTTATTTCTTCTTCTTCCTAGAATTCTGGATCGGCTGTTCTTTGTGGTCCTGTCTATTTCCAGGCTAATTTAGGTCCAAGTCAATTTGCAAATAATGTCCTACCTGCTACAACAAAAGCACAAGAACTTCAGGTCATTGGTCAGTCCCAGCAAAGCTTATGGCAAAACACTGAAGGTAAAGTTGGTAGTTGGAGAATGGAAGACAGCGCATCAAAAATCAGCCAGGCAACACCTTCTAAAAAGAGCAGTCAACCTGTGGAATTGGAAGCAAAAGATTCCTCTGTGAGGCAACCAGTTATTAGTCAGCATTCAATCTCTGATCCCAGTGTAAATGTATATAGTGGGCACAGCAATAAATGCAGTGCTCTAGCTAGTGAAAATAGTAAAGTTACTTCAAAAGGACTTCCCTATACTGCAAGCTTTGCTGCTAGAGGAGATCAAAGTATACATCAAAGTGCTCCTTCTAGAAATGACACAATAGGGTCTGATTCTGAAATACAAGAAAGCATCCATTCTATCTCAAGTGTTTGAAAAATCCATTCCCAGTAGGTAGCTTGCTGTGATCCATTCACTTTGTGGGTCTTTTGAGAGAAATATATTCTTAAATTTTATGCAACAACCTACACTCTATGATTTACTTCATGTCTGTCTGCTTGCTATGTAAATCTTAGCAAGAATACGTGTTGGCAATATCCAAAAGGATTGATTGTGCATTTTTCTTGTATATAATTTTATAAAGAATCTCAAGTGTTCAGATAATTGTCATCTATAATTCTAACGTGAGTAAAGTTTTCAAATGATACAGTTCCAAGTGAATAAAATGACTGAGTGATTTTTTTTAAAAAAAATAGTTTATTATGTCAGTACTTATTTTGATGGCAAATGTAATGCCTAATATTATGTAAGGTATTTATTCACGAAGTGAATTTCCATTAATATTGGGAATCAGATATAGAAATAAAACCTGTACCTCCTTTTTAGCATTGCTTTTTTTGAGGGGGGAGATATATAACTTTAAATAAGAGGAGCCATATTGATTAAACTGAATATTTCAAGGGCTTTTGTTTCTTTTTTTAATTAATTTATTAGTTGCCTCATAACAGATACTCTAGGTGGCATACAATCCAGTTAAATATAAAACAAGATTAAGAAACATAATCGTACTACAATCAAATTCCACACTAAAAACCAAAACTAGCACAGAATAAAAGTCTTGCTAACAACAGTTTTAGGTAAAAGCCACCTCAAACTAAAACTAACTTACTGCCATCAATCAGCAGAGACCCTATAGTACTACTACAGACCTTCAAAGATGTTAAAACAATTAAACCAGCTGTGAAGATTCTGTAAATACCATTACTGATTGAATAATGTTCAGTTTGCATCCGTTATGATCCAAGAGGATACTTTGACTGGATTCTCATGTCATGATAAGCCATGGTGGGTTATGAGCCATGTTACTGTCAGTGTGGCTTACTGTGATGTCCAAAATGGTGCAGGTGATTCAGTGTGGGTTGTTTTCACCCAACAAGCCACTCTGAGAACCTATGGCTTGTAGTATGGTTGTTGAGAATAGCTTGTTCTCAGGGTGGCTTGTCGTGATGTCTGAACCTGGCACTGTAGCTTGTGCAAAGCAGCTACAAAGCTGCTTGGCGAGAGCAGGAAAAAAAGCCTTTGCCACTCTGCACGATTTCGCCAGTGCCGCCTCCTGCCTTCCTCACCAGTGTCTGCCCCTCCACCATTGCACAAATGGCACTTTGGAGGGACCATCACTTGTTTGCCACCTTTTTTTAAATTATATTTTTCGGTGCTTTGAGAATACGCAAATGGTGTCTCTCTTTTTTTTTAACAGCCTTATGCAAGTGTGAAAGAGCACTGTTTCAGCTGTCTGATACCTGTAGTCCTGTCAATTTCCTTGTGTGTTTCAGCTGTCAAAGGGAGCCAATGTGGAGTAGGTAACATACAAGGAAAATGACAAGGCAAGACTTCATATAGGCTAATTTGGATACAGTTGCGACGGACTGGGTGGGGGGGAAGTAATACTAAGAGAAAGGAGGAACCCATTTGCACAATTCAGAAGCACTGAAAAAGGGGGAAAATACGAAAGAAATGTCCTCCAAAAAGGGGCGGGGACAATAACTCCCACTTGGCAATGTCATCTTCCCGCTGTTAAACCTTGAACTGACACTTGTCAGTATCCTCCCCCTGTTTAACACCCGATTCTCCAGGAAGTCCAGAAGTGGGAATTATTGGCTCCCCCCACTTCTCGCTGCTGTTTTTCAGAGCAGTTACTGCAGGTGTGCAAATCTCACCTCCGTTTACTGCCCAGCCTCTAAATATGTGCCAATTTCACCTCCATTTACTTCCCAGCCTTTAAATTCACACAAATATTCTGACTTAAAAAACAACAACACCTTAGATGGTGGCTGAATGGGACAGAGCAAATGGGCAGTATAATTACATCTACCACAGCCCCCATTCACTCCAACCCATGCCTTCTAAGGGTTTTTGTTTTTTTTACTGTTCAGGAGATTTGCACAAATCCACTGGAGCACAGTAACTGCTCCGAAAAGGGAGGGAGAGCCAGTAATTCCAATTTCTGGACTTGCTGGAGATTTGGATAAGTATCGAAAGTGGGTATCAGTGTCAGTGACACCATTGGCTAGGCTGGCTAGGACTGATGGGAGCTGTAGGCCAAAAGTAGTATATTGGTAGGGCTGATGGGAGCTGTAGGCCAAAACATCTGGAGGACCACAAGTTGCCCACCCCAGTGCAGAGCTTAATTGTTGTGATTGTCAGCTTAAGGTTATAACAGAAAAGCTTTCTGGGGCAACTTCAATAGATGTATTTTATAGCTATGTACATTCAAATAGCATCTCCGAGTCAGCGTTAAAAACTGAGTATATATAGATGACCTTTTGTTTCTGTTGTCCAATTACTGTAGTGCTAGGAAACTTCCGTAATATTTAATCTAACGCTGGCCTTCTGAAATTTAGTGAACTTTTCTTTTGTATGCAGCTGCAGAGAGCTGCTCTCCCCTTTTATGAAAACTACTTAATATGAAGGTTATTTTATCTGCTCTTCAATATGTAAGACTGGCATATTCTCATAGTTCAGTTTTTGCATGTGAAAGATCTGTAAATTAATAAGGTTACGTAGGCAATATGTAACCCCGGCTCTTTACCCTAATGACAAAAGAATTAAAGACAAGTATGCTACATTCCTGTGAATGCATGCTCACTTCTGTAGAAATTAATTGAGTCCCCTGCCCAAACCACATTTCCAGGCAATTGAATATAAATAATCATTGACCTATATAGCCAGGGCTGTGCCAATAGATCAGTGCCTTTAAGGAGCAGAAGCGTAACGAAGCTGCAAAAAATGGAGTTTAAATCTTTTGATAGGCTCATTGATTTTGCTGTTTAATGTAAGGTAAAGTGAAGTAGAAAAAGGTCTGGCTGGGAAAATTAGCAAGTGCTTTTCCACCATTTTGAGTTATCTGGAGTAAATGGAGAAGAGTTTGTAGGCCAGTTCGTTACGTGCGAACCAGGTCATTGTTTCATCTATAATACAAACACAGAAGCATGTGGTTTTTGGAGCAGGCTGATTGTGTGAAACAGATTTCAGCCACACTAGTGTAACATCTTCTTTTCAGAATACCATCTTTGCAAGCCATATGGGAAGCTGTTTCTCAGAAACAGCTTACTATAGGGAACTACACTCACATAGTTCTATATCCGTAGTATGCTGCTGCAAATGGATTAGGCCCATGATTTATTGCAGCAACATCTTTCATACAAATAGTAAGAGTTCTCTGAGGAAACAGACTCTTTCCTCAGAAATAACGTTCAATAGAAGTATTAATTACAAGGGTATGGAAGAAAACATTGAGTCAGCAAAAGAGCTAAGAATTTTTTAAATGTCTAACAGGATTTGTATTATTTAAAAGGATAGCATTTAATTTCTTTACACATGATTAGGCTGATGCAGTGTGTTATGTGTTACCTTTGAAGACTACTCAGAAACTTTGGCTAGTTCAGAACAAAATATTTTGTCGTTTGTATTAGATTGAAAGCCTATTTGGTCTTACTATGTGTTTTACACACTGCCTAGTTTTTAGGCATTCAGCAAGCAATAAATATAACTGTGTATATGCACGTGTGAACCAGGCCTAAGTAATATTGGATGTCAGCCTACAGTGAATAATTTGGTACCTTACCCACTTTAAAAAAGAATTATCCTTATCATTAAACCCGAGTTGACTGAAAACCCTCAAATTGATTTTGTTTTCCATAGAGAGCCAGTGGCTCAGGAGTAACTACTTTTACTAAAATTAAAATGGCAGGAGGATTTCATAATACTTCCGTCTTGACTAAATGGAATCTATGAAGATAATTTAACTGCTTTGCATGCTAGTAGTAAATGCTTGGTCTTGATTTTAAGGCTTTTTTGTTTTTATAAAAACAATATGTCTATTTTGCTTTAAGAAGCACATAGGTAATATATATGGTATGTAAAGGCATAGAACTGTCTCCATTATAGTTGAATTTTGGTTAAAAAAAACACCTCCCCAATACCATGCATAATAGTTAATGATCTACTTTTGAGTACTTCATGTTTGAGATGGCAAAAGTTTTAAATCGATACACTGACCCTTTTTGTTGCATAATTTATCAGAATGTCTTGCAGTGTCCATTACCTGGATTTGTCACTTTACAAGTTCTGTTCACTCCTGATGATGCAAGTTAAAAGGTGTCTGCTTAGTTGGTTGGTTGGACAGTTTCTCAGTAGTTTGCAATTCTTCTGCAAACAGAATAATTCTGCAATTCTTCTACATGAGGCATTGGTTTCTTGGTCCTTCTATAAAGTCTTCTGCAGTAATTCAGTGACCATTTTGCCAGCTTCCTGCATAGCTGACGAGAGCATTTGTCCTTCATACGTGACGTCAGTTTGTCCATTTCATAATCTGTGGAATGTGCTGTGAGGGCAATCCACATCCCTTAAAAATCAGTGGCTTTCCCCGCCCCCTGCACTGCATGGCTTTCAGTGGGGTGAGGATTGCGCTATTTGTCTCCATGAATAATTGAACCTTGATCTGAATTAATAAAGGAACTGAATATAACACTGAAAGAGTACATCACATCCCTGATTCCCAGCCCCTTCCCAATGAGACAAATGTGGAAAGAACTGGTTTTCTGACAGGGTGAGCATAGGAAGCTGCCTTATACTGAGTTAGACTGTTGGTTCAACTAGTTCACTACTGTCTATACCGACCGGCAGTGGGTCTCCAGTTTCAGACAGAGGTCTTTTGCAGTCCTGCCTGGAGATTGAACCTGGACCTTTTGTCTGAAAAGTAAGGTATGGCTCTTCCTTAAAAAGAAGGCTGCCCATTGTTCCTGGTGTATTTAAACCTTTGTGTTCAGTTCTTCTACCCATTGTGCAAAGCCACTGTAAGTAAGTGCAAGTGAGTCCAAATGCAAGGATGGATGTGTAGCAAGTGATCAAGGATCCTTTCAGATCCTTGATCACTTGTGAATCATTTGTGACACTTGTGAATCTAAAACAAATGTGATGTCAAACAGCTTGCAGCTCAAAGCTGTCCAATTTCATGCTTGTAAACAGGCAGGTGACTAGAATTGCAGTACACATACAGGCTGGGCTGCAGCCTATTGTACTATTAAGCTGTGGTGTAGCTGCAATGCAACAAGTAGATGACAGCCTAGCTGTAGCAAACGCGGATAGTTGTATCAAATCAACATTGCTCAGTTACTTAGTGCTTTTAGGAATGTAGGAGTTTAGGAATTATTACTGTTGCACATTGTGCAAAGCAGTTGCATACAGAGCTGTATTGTAACTGGTGTGTTTGTTGGGGGTGGGGGGAGAAGTAGGATCCATATACTGGGTGTTTTTGTATTATCCATTCAATCCAGCTCATGAAATCCATTTTAGTGCCGCTGCCTCTTAGTTCTGTCAGAGTTCTGGGAAGGATTCCCATTCTTAGTCACAGGGGCACATAAGGAGCCCCCCACCTCTGAACCTGGGGTTTTATATCACATCCCACTTGGGGAGGGGTGGTAGGTTAGTAGTAGAGCATGTGCTTTGCATGCAGAAGGCCCCAGGTTTGATCCCTGGCATCTCCAGGTTGTTGTTCAGTTGTTCAGTCGTGTCCGACTCTTCGTGACCCCATGGACCATAGCATGCCAGGCCTTCCTGCCCTGTGCTCTCTCCCGGAGCATGCTCAAGTTCATATTCATTGCATCGGTGATGCTATCTAGCCATCTCATCCTCTGCCGTCCCCTTCTCCTTTTGCCTTCAGTCTTTCCCAGCATCAGGGTCTTTTCCAGAGAGTTTTCTCTTCGCATTAGGTGGCCAAAATATTTGAGCTTCAGCTTCAGTATCTGTCCTTTCAATGAGCACTCAGGGTTGATTTCCTTTAGGATTGACTGATGTGACCTCCTTGCAGTCCAGGGGACTCGTAAGAGTCTTCTCCAGCACCACAGTTCGGAAGCATCAATTCTTCGGCGCTCAGCCGAAGTTCAGCTCTCACAGCCATACATTACTACTGGGAAAACCATAGCTTTGATTAGATGGACCGTTGTCGGCAAGGTGATGTCTCTGCTTCTTACTATGCTGTCTAGGTTGGCCATAGCTTTCCTCCCAAGGAGCAAGCGTCTTTTAATTTCATGGCTACAATCACCGTCTGCGGTGATCTCGGAGCCCATGAAAATAAAATCTGTCACTGCTTCCATTTCTTCCCCTTCTATATGCCAGGAAGTGATGGGGCCAGATGCCATGATCTTCGTTTTTTTAATGTTGAGTTTCAAACCAGCTTTTGCACTCTCCACTTTCACCCTCAACGAGAGGCTCTTTAGATCCTCTTCGCTTTCTGTCATTAGGGTGGTATCGTCCGCATATCGGAGGTTGTTGATAATTCTCCCGGCAGTCTTAATTCCGACCTGTGATTAATCCAACCCGGCGTTTCTCATGATGTACTCTGCATATAAGTTAAATAAGCAGGGTGACAATATGCAGCCTTGTCGTACTCCTTTCGGCATCTCCAGGTAGGGCAGGTAAAATGCATGCCTGAAACCCTGAAGAGCCACTGCTGGTCAGTGTTGACAATACTGGACTAGATAGACCCACAGTCTGACTTGGAATAAGGCAGCTTCCTATGTTCTACCTCCCTCTCTTCAAGGAGTGTTAAGCTGAGTGAATGGACAAAAGTCATCCAGCAGTGAGGTTCTTGGATATGGGAGGATTTGAACTCTGATCTCCCCAGTCCAAGTCCAAAACCACTGCACCACATTGGCCCACTGAATGGCCTTAACCTTGGGAACAGGTTCGACTGCTACACACAACTGCAGTTGCAGCCATCTGGAAGGACGGACAGTACTTGACCAGCTTGCTAGTTGGGGATGATCTCTTGGTTTAAACGCAGCCCGGTGTCGAAAATTCGATGCATTCCTATGGCGGGAAGAAGGTGCATGTGCACTCGTGCCACTCCTTTTAGCAGGGGATGAGCTGTCTTTGCAAAATCCTCGACTTCAAATGCCTTGGAGTTGCCTCTGTCGGCACAAGGGCGTCCATGCCCTAATTCGTTTCAATTACTGGGATGAGACTGCAAATGGTATGCAGCAGCGTGGGATCCCATAATTCCTCTTTACCCACCCTATAACCAGGGGGCATCGTGGGTGTTGTTTTTTTTAAGTACTCCCTCTCTCCTCTTAACATGCTTTATCATGCACATTACTGCTGCCCAGAGAACAAGAGCCAACAGCTGCTTTAGCACACCCTGCTGCCAAGGGGGCGTGCCCAAGGCTGTCACTCGCCGAGCTTCACCACCGCGCTCGAATGTTGCAACGTCCTTTCTGCTTTGCACTTCTCAATGGGACGATCACGTTGCCTACTCGTGGCCGCCGGGGCCAATAACTAGGCCAGCTGGAAGCAGTTGACCAATCGGCGCGTGTTACTTACCTTACCCCTGTACAATGAGCCAATAGGAAAGCGGCACCTCTGAGCGTCGCTATGGTTGAGTGAGCCGCCGCGTTCGGAATATCTAGAGGCAGCGCTGTGCTCAGACCCAGAAAGTAGCCCGGAGAGCAAGAGGCACGGTCAGTCGGGGCCATGGACGCCAAGAAGCATGTGGCTAACTTCGGAGCAGGACCTGCGAAACTGCCGCGATCGGTAAGTGTTGCGTGGGGTGATTTTGCATGAGATGGTTTCTTCTGAGCCACCGACGGTGGCTGGTGTAAACCGTGTAGGGTTCCCTTTTTAAAATGTGGGCTATGTTGATGATGCATTTGTCCATCTATTATTATTCAGAAGTAAATCGTACTGTGGTTGCAGCAGTCACTTACCTGGGAGTAAGCCCTACTGAACTCGGTGGGACTTGGCTTCCGAGTAGGCAAGTACAACGTTGCACTGTGGGTTGGTTTAAACGGGGCTTATCGCTCAGTAAGCGTGACCGCTAACCAAGCTCTCTTGGACTGACCTTAAGATAACAGCCGCGATTGCGTCGGGCGGGGGTGCTCCTTGGTGCCCTCTGTGCGATGGTTACCGTAGTCTTCAGAGCTGTAGATCAAGGGGAGTCTTCCTAACTCAACGGATCGTGATGAAAGGTTTATTACACAAGGCGTTCCAGTTCTTTGATGCTGTTATGGAAGAAAGGCAACAGTTATGGCCCATAGAACTGTGGGAGAAACCTCTCTGAAAAACAACCAATTGCAAGCCTGTTGTTTTTAAGACCAGAGGGGAGCTGCGGATGGAAAGACCCTCTAAGGAAGGGATGTTAGCAAGTTAGACAAAGGAGGGGTTTAGTAGTTGTGGTTAAGAATGGAGCCTTTGAAAAGCCTTTAAAATGTGGTTTACTTTATAGAGCGCCCTTCTGCACTGTGATGGTGGAGCTTTGCCGGGTGAACTAAATTTGCTGGCGTGTTAGCACTTGCTTGCCTCTTTTATTTCTTTTCTTTTTTTTAACTTTTTCAAATCCTGGCTTAAAGCCATTCTCTGCTTGGTATGCTGGGGTATTCACTTTCTCTCTTAAAGCTGCAAAAATGCAGCCAGATCTAGAAGAGCGCTTCCTCTGAAGAAGAAGTGTTTGTACCTCTTTCAAGGACATTCCGGAACATCTGTCCAAGGGAATGCCTGCGTTGCAGGGTATTTTCTCTTGCCTGCACCCCCTCCCCCTTTACCTCCCAAACCTCATACCTAGTCTCTGAGGAACTCAAAGCACATCTTGTCCTTTTGCTGCTGCTGCTCTTTAAAGGACATTTGATACTCCTCGCTCTTTTAAAATGTCAATTCTCTCACCTGGGCTGCCAAACACCCACCTGGTTAGGCATGTTAATTTCATGTCATTCTTGAGACCAATTACACCTGTATTGCTGTTTTTTTTAATTTTAGGGGGAAAAATGGTTTATTGAGCTGACAGAACAGGCATTATGTCTAGATGGGGCTACTTCATGGTTTTATGAAAAGTGCATGTTCAATTTTTGTGTCCCTTCAGCTATGGAAAAATCTGAGAAAAGCTCCCCCACTCCATTGCTCCCAGAGCTGCAAAAAAATATGGATGTCTTGTTTTTCCAGTTGAGAAAGCCAGAGTATCTGAGTACTTGGCGTTTTTTGTTTAATTCTTATCCCTTTGGTTTGTGCATTTACAGGGCTATGTTTTAAAGAACCCATTGTCTTCCATTACTGAATCAATCCTTTGTGAGCATGTAGGACAGAAGATAATTGTTTGGAGATATGCTAATTTAACTTCAGGCAGCTTCATGCTAACTGGAGGAATAGATTTTAAGGAACCTATGATGATAATGTGTAGGGTATAGACTCATCTGTTCAGAAAGTTGCATCAGCAACTCTTTTAATCCAATCACATCTGGGAGAGGCGTGGCTCCTGCAGGATATATCAAATTTTCCAACTTTCCACAAGAACTGCATGCTTCAGCATTTTTTTTTTTATTAACTAGTGTTGTACA